>NC_059338.1:29666500-30304250 GCF_018350155.1 Leopardus geoffroyi
TCTTAAGTGGTTTCCTGTATCAGAAGGGGCTTCAGTCGGGGCATCTGGGTGGCTCAGTCAGTTAAGCGTCCGACTTCAGCTCAGGTCATGATGTCACGGTTTGTGGGTTCGAGCCCTGCGTTGGGCTGTGTGCTGACAGCTCAGAGCCTAGAGTCTGCTTCGGTTTCTGTGCCTCCCCTCTCTCTGCCCCTATCCTACTCTCTCTCTCTCGCTCTCTCTCTCTCTCAAAAATAAATGAACACAAAAAAAAAGAAGAAGGGAGTTGAGTCAACGAGAACCTTTAAGATCTCTTCACACCCTGACTGATTCTCAGCTCTGACACTTACTAGCTATGTAACCTGGGGCACATCATGTCACCACTGCACAATGGTGGCTATAATATCTATTTCCTTACGAATTTTGTAAGGATGACACAGAAGCATATGCCTGGCACATAGTGAGAACTCCTCGGCTCTACCAGGTTGCTCCCCAGTCTCAGAGCGCCTGCCCTATCCCTTTCTGCCCGAGATCCTTCCTGACCCTCTGAGTCTTGTCTGACCCCAGGCCAGGAAGGTCCAACAGAAGGAGCTTTTCTTTGCAATAGTTCCTGCCTCTCTCTGGGAGAATGTCAGTGTGTCAGGGCCAGGATTTTGGCATCTGGGGGTTTTGGGGATGGAGGGAGGGATCTTTGGCCTATAAAGGGGCCTCTCAGAAGGGTCTCTAAGGAAGCAGGTAGACCTGGGTACTGCTCATAGGTGCCTGACTTGACCAGGCACCTCCTTTAGGACACTTGAACCAGGTGTCTTCAGTTCTCAGCATCTGAAGCTCCAACCCATAGATCCCCACCAACCCCTGGCACTGGGGCATTTGCTGGGTATGGAGCTGCCCTGGGCTCTGACTGTACCCAGGTTGTCCTCTGAGGGAGGGATGTGGCTCCAGCCCTCTGTAGGTCTTCCGTGGCCCACCCTGCCCACCGCACCACTGCTTTTCCCTCCTGGGCACTCAGAGCGACTACTTTCCCCTTAGAGGACCCTGTATTTTAGATGTGAGAGTTTTTCTTTGTCCTTCTGGACTTTTTGCTTCTGATAAATTGACTGCCTGTGTGTGTGTGTGTGTGTGTGTGTGTGTGTGTGTGTGTGTCCTACGGCTGTGTATCTCTATAAGCTTTTCCATCTCTTTGTTTTCTTCTTTCCTCTATCCTATTGCCATGGGAATCCCCAAAGAGTAGGGCAGTTCCTAGAAAACTCATGCCAAAGGGGGAACCACAAGGGGTTAAATGATGGTGCGCCTGTCTCAACAGACAGACAGACACCATGGCACCCACCTCTGCACCAGTCCCTTCCGTTTCCCCTTCCCCTTCCTGTGGAGTATTTCTGTTTCTTTAAGGCATCAAAGCCTCGGATGTCAGAGGGCTGTCGTCTGCCCCTCCCCCACAGGATTCTGTTGGCCGCTGACCAAGCTGCCCTGTCCCTTTTCCCATCCCCCAGCCCCAGCCCCCACCCCCAGCCCCGCCCCGCCTGGAGAATATGCCAACCCTTCAGCAGGTGAAGCTTTCCCTGCAGGGATTGCAAGCACAGGAATCTCCAAGATTGAGAGCATGTAAAATAAGGTGACTGCTCCTGGCCAGGTCACCTCTCCCAGTGGTCTCTGCAGGCCCTCCCCAGGATGCCAGGCCCTAAGGGCATGCTCTCCATGCCCACATTCCTTCCCCATTGGGAGGTAGTCGTCACCTCAACCCCCAGGGACCATCAGTCTCTACTGAGCTCTGCCTTTCCCTCCCTCATCTGAAACCACGTCCCTACCCCCTTTCCTAGCTTAGTAACAAACATAATAGGATCTGCCCAAATCTCGGTCATATCTTCCTCATTTACATCTAGGACGTTGAGTCCCCTTGTCCCCTTTAGGTCATTAGTCCCTTGCCAAGACTGAAAGCTGCTGAATGCTGGTTGCTTGGGCAGTGGAAACAAAACCTCAATATAGTTCTTCCCAGGACCCGGCTGCCCCCCCATACCTGTTCAGGAGAAAGATCATGGAATCTAGAACCTAGAGGGAACCAGCGTTGACAGGTTCACCTCCCAGAGCCTCAGTTTCTATATCTGCAAAATGGAGCTGATTTACAAACATGGGAAAGCCCCTTGGGGCTCCACCCCATGTGCCACGTGAACCCAGCAGCTGTTTCTGCCCCTGCCCAGCTCTACAACGAGGAGATCCTTGACCTGTTTGATAGCACCCGTGACCCTGACGCCCGCCACCGCAGGTCCAACATCAAGATCCACGAGGACGGGAACGGTGGCATCTACACCACGGGCGTCACTTCCCGCCTCATCACCTCCCAGGAGGAGGTGAGTGTCCACTAAAGGTCCGGGACAGGCAGGGGCTGACTGCGTAGCTGGTCTCCTGTCCTCACGTATGCCTCCCTCCCCAGCTGATCCAGTGCCTGAAGCAGGGGGCCCTGTCCCGCACCACGGCCAGCACCCAGATGAACGTGCAGAGCTCCCGCTCACACGCCATCTTCACCATCCACGTGTGCCAGATGCGAGTGTGCACCCGGCCCGACCCAGTAAGAAGCCCGCAGAGGCCCAGGAGCTGGCACATTATGGGGGCTTCTCAGGAGAGCAGAATGAGGAAGGAGCTGTGGATCTGAAACTAGCAAATCTGGGTTTGCCTCTGCCACTTGTTGATTTTTCTTTTTCGTTTTCCTTAAGCCTCAGTTACCCACCTGTACAATGGGGCAACCATGCCTCTATGGTTTTGAAGATTGCATGAGAATCGGGCATGTGCAATTACTGTGCACATTGCCAGATGCTCTGCCTGTGCAAGGGGAGAGGCGCCTGCAGCCTCCCTGGCTCTCGGCCCCACAGCGCCCCAGGCAGCAGTACTGAAGGACAAGGGCTGAGAGCAGAGGAGCAGCAAGGTGGGGCGAGGGCCAGGTGACTCAGACGCTGGCTTCTGCTGCAGGTGAATGAGGCTGTGACTGGGCTTCCTGAGGGCACGGCTCCCACAAGTGAGTATGAGACACTCACTGCTAAGTTTCACTTTGTGGACCTGGCCGGCTCAGAGCGGCTGAAGCGGACGGGGGCCACTGGCGAGCGGGCCAAGGAGGGCATCTCCATCAACTGCGGCCTGGTAGGCACACGCGGCGGGTCACCAGCCCCAGCAGCTGGCACAGCTCAGTCTCAGCCCCTCTCCAGACCTTATGGCCCATGGCTGCCCCGTCCTCCTTGGGCCTCTTGTTGGTTGCTGCCCAGGGCACCCATATGTCACTACTGTGAGGCCCTTGGTCCTTCACCCTCACTCTTACCCCAGTTCCTGATTTCACCGAATGATCACATCTGCCTAGAAACCCTCTGAGGGAGCTTGAGGGCTGCTGGGTCATCGAGGCAGGTACAGATGGCTTGGGGATCTCTTGTCCCGACTCCCTCTCTCCCTGAGTGCCTCCCAAGTGCCAGGGTCTGTCTCCCGCAGCTGGCCTTGGGCAACGTGATCAGCGCGTTGGGGGACCAGAGCAAGAAGGTGGTACACGTGCCCTACAGGGACTCCAAGCTCACCCGGCTCCTCCAGGACTCGCTGGGAGGCAACAGGTACCCTATAGCCAACATCCAGGGAAGGGGCAGGGTAGGCAGGAACCTCCTGGAGAATATCGATGTGAGGGTTTGATTCATGAGGACCTTGTGGATGAGGAGGCCTTCCCACTGCGGGCTGTGGGCTTGGGAGACAGCAGCCTCAAGATGCCGTATGACCTCTAGCCAACATGGTCAGACTCAGCTTCTTTGTCTCTGCAACCGGGAGAGATGGTCTCAAAGTGACAGAGCCCAAATGGGGCAATGGATGGGAACTACTAGGCAGACACAGAGCTGTGACTGGCCGTGACATATCACAACCTGCCAGCCGCCTTCACTGTGGGTTACCACCGTTGGAAGGAAGCCCTTGGCCAGGTGGTCCGGAGCCCCACATCCCAGGTTCTGCCCTGGTGAATGCCCAGGGCCTTAGGGCCTTAGGGCAGTAGGGGAATGGGTTGGGAGCTGCGCCCTGAGGCGATGCTTCTGGGGGCCTGGCTGTGCCCCTCGAACCTCACTCTCCTACTGCACCCTCCCAGCCAGACCATCATGATTGCCTGTGTGAGCCCCTCAGACCGGGACTTCATGGAGACGCTCAACACGCTCAAGTACGCCAATCGGGCCCGCAACATCAAGAACAAGGTGGTGGTGAACCAGGACAAGACGAGCCAGCAGATCAGTGCTCTGCGGGCCGAGATCGCGCGCCTACAGATGGAGCTAATGGAGTACAAGGCGGTGAGCACACTCCTGGGCGCGGCGGGCCCTTGTTCTTCAGCGTCCCTCGCACCCTGCCATCACCTCCCCACCCTGTCCCCACCACGTCCTGAGTATCGGCTCTGTGCATAGGGGTTTCCCTGGGTGAAGTGAGCACGGTCAGAGCCCCCCAGGGTTTTAGCATACTAAGAGAAAGGAGGGAACTCAGCTTCTGTTGCATAGCTCTTAAGCACAGGATGGACGCCCTGCTGGGTGTTTTCATGTCCGCTGAATAGGCTACGTTGGACCAGATGAGACTCCTAGACTTTGGTACAGAAGAAGAATTGATGGGGACCGCATGAGTAGTCCAGTGTGCCTGGGGGCCGGGCAGGGGAGAGAGCTGGCCCTACTCGCTCAGGTGGTCAGTCAGGGAAGGCCGCATGGAGACGGGGGCCTTTTATATGGATTTTGAAAAGTGAATGAGGTATCATCAAAAGCAAGTGGACCAGGCGTTCTAGGATGCAAACGAGCCATGTGCAAAGGAACAGAGATGGAAAAAATGGGTGCTTCTTGGGGAAGTGCCTAATTCCACATGACTGAGGCAAAATCAGTGGCTGCCTAGTAGCCCGTGGCTTGCATCTGGTACACGAATGGGTTTTGGTTTGGCTTGCCCTTTGTTTTAAAAGAATACAGCTTTGTTGTCTGCCTTTCTGAAAATCAGGAAATTTCAGTTTTTCCTGAAAAAGTTGAAGATCTAATAACATAGAGCACTAAGTTGGCTGGGGTAGCATATTGCTGCCCCCTTTTAGACTGAGTCTGTGACTCTGTTAGCTCCAGTCCCCACCACTCCCTGTCGTCTTGTACCCAGACTAATTTACTCATATATGCCAACTGCCTGGGCCCTTTGAGGTTTTGGCCCTTGGGTTAGCACTTATGGTGATATGAAGGTAGGTGCTGGAAAGGTAAGTCAAGGTAGGATTAGGGGAGGCTTGGAATGGCTGGCTGTAGAATTTGGACTTTCTGGTTGTCAAGGAGAGTATTGGGAGACAGGAGCTATGTTTTAGAAAACGTGAGGCAGGGGGAGACCAGCAGCACTGCCATGTGCATCATCAACCCCTCCCCGCACTACGTGCTCTGGCACCTGACCCCCCCCTGCCTGCCCCTCCTCCCAGGGCAAGAGGGTGATCGGAGAGGATGGTGCCGAGGGCTACAGTGACCTGTTCCGGGAGAATGCCATGCTGCAGAAGGAGAATGGGGCGCTGCGTCTGCGTGTAAAGGCCATGCAGGAAGCCATCGATGCCATCAACAACCGCGTCACCCATCTCATGAGCCAGGAGGCCAATCTGCTCCTTGCCAAGGCCGGTAAGTTGGGGTGCGCCAGGCCAGCTCAGACACCAACAGGCTGGGGCTCCTTCTCCCCATACCCACCCTAGGACATTAGGGAGGCTGGGCTAGCCGACCAGTCCACACACAGATCGATGCATTTAAGCATTTTTTTTCCAATTGATTTCATTTATTTTTTTATTTATTACTTTAAAAAAATTGTTTAATGTCTATTTATTTTTGAGAGAGAGACAGAGCATGAGCAGAGAGAGAGGGAGACATAGATTCCGGAGCAGGCTCCAGGCTCTGAGCTGTCAGCACAGATCCCAATGTGGGGCTCAAACCCACGAACCGTGAGATCATGACCTGAGCCGAAGTCGGACGTTTAACCGACTGAGCCACCAAGGAACCCCTCCAATTGATTTTAAACCTTTTTTTACGACACAAGTAATACATGAATACGTCTTCCTTGCTTAACATGCATGCATAGAGGTTAAAATCCCTTCTCACTGAAGTCTCCATTCCGTGTCTTCTCTACTTCTTAGAGGTAGCTCTGGGCACATTTTCCCATATTTTCCCATACCTTTGCTCCAAGTGTGGCTATGTATTCATATGGACGTACACACATATGTGTGTGCGAATATATACTGCCTTTTTTCTGTATGTGAGATCGTATGTGTTGTCCTGCGACTTCCCATTTTCACTTAGCCTTATGCTTTGGAGATCTTTTATTAAACATATAAATCTACTTCATTCTTTTAAGCTGTACAGTGTTCCATATGTGCCGATCATCGGCAGCAGCGCCTGCGGATGGCCCTCGGTTGTTTCCGATTTCGTGCTTTTACCAACAGTGCTTGTGTGTATCTGTGCACACGTACGCACCTTTCTTTGATGTGAATTCCTTTTTGGGAAAGGTCCGTGTGTGCTGTCCTACCGGACGCACAGGTACAAGACCACCAGCTTTGAGCCGCAAGTCCTTACCCTTCCTTGTCTTCTTTACTGCCCTCTCCTTGCCCCCTTCCCCCTCCAGGTGATGGCAATGAGGCCATTGGTGCTCTGATCCAGAACTATATCCGGGAGATTGAGGAGCTGCGGTGAGTAGGCCCCAGCATATCTGGGAACGGCAGAGGGCCTGGGCTGGGCCAGAGCCCAGGGCGATGTCAGCTCACCTGGCCCCGACCACTTACTCTCCCCACGCAGGACGAAGCTCCTGGAGAGCGAGGCCATGAATGAGTCCCTGCGCCGCAGCCTGTCTCGGGCCTCAGCTCGGAGCCCCTACTCGCTGGGTGCATCTCCGGGGGCTCCCGCCTTCGGGGGCAGCCCGGCCAGCTCCATGGAGGATGCCTCTGAGGTGATCCGCAGGGCCAAGCAGGACCTGGAGCGGCTCAAGAAGAAGGAGGTCAGGCAGCGGAGAAAGAGGTGAGTGGGGAGCCCCCACATCCCGGCGGGCTCTGCAGGAGCCCTGCCACCTGCCTGTGTTTAGCGGGGAGCTGCCCCAGGGCTACTTGGGAAGTCTCTGAGCACTTTTGCTCAGGCTTTTGGGCAGAAGCCACTCTCCTTTCTCTAATGCTGCACCTTCCCCCGGGGAGAGGGAGGGTGGAGATTACCCAGGGTTAATTCTAGATTGGGGGTAGAGAAGAGTAGCCACATTCTCTGCAGAACAGGAACCCAGCCCCATCCTCCTGCCCTATCCTACCCCTACCACCCCCCACCACACGCTCAAAGCTAACCTGGCCCACCCTTCACTCCTGGGCAGTCCAGAGAAGGAGGCCTTCAAAAAGAGGGCAAAACTTCAACAGGAAAACAGTGAGGAGACCGACGAGAATGAAGCTGAGGAGGTGAGGGACCGTCCCTGTCCCCTCCCCTCTACGTGCTCACTCCTGCATCCCTACTGAGCAGAGGGGTCCCCATGGCTACCTTGGCAGGATGGGAGAGGGGCTTAGGTGTGCCCCCAGTTGAGTTGATCCCGGAGCTTCCTTGTATGGCTAACTGGTTGCCCTGGCATTCTCCATCCCTCAGTCCCCCACCTCATTCCAAACGGGTGAGGCCGGGTGGGGAGGCTGTCCCCGAGGGGCTCTGCTCAGGCTGCTGGGGGAGTTGGGTGGTACTCTTTCAGGACTGGGGGTGGGCACAAGGGGCCCTGAGCCTGGTCTGCCCCGTTCCCCACCGTCTTGACACGCCTGGGGCATTGTCCAGACTCCCTCTGCTTCTGGACTCCCCTCCCCGAGGCCAGGCGCAGCCTGAGTGAGGAGGGTCCGTGGGCCTCCCCTAATGGTGCTTGGTGCCCAGGAGGAGGAAGAGCGAGACGAGAGTGGCTGTGAGGAGGAGGAGGGGCGTGAGGATGAAGACGAGGACTCGGGCAGTGAGGAGAGCCTGGTGGACTCGGACTCAGACCCTGACGAGAAGGGTGCGTGTGCCCGGGCTGGGGCAGGGGGAAGCGACACGTGGAGTAGTAGGCGCACGGGGTGGGCTGCCCGTCAGCCCTGGGCCCAGAGAAACTGCGTGGACCTTCCAGACTCAAGTCTCTGAGCCAGATGCTCCGAGGAGGGTGGGGGGGGGGGGGCGGGGAGGGGAGGTCAGGCCCCTCTTAAGGGGGTCAGGCCTTAACTGAGTTCTCAAAGAGTGTGGATGTCCAGGGCCCGGAACTCCCAGATGTGATATCGCCATCACCACCACCACCACCAAAGGCAATAGTAGTGATTAAGGATGGCAACGCTCATTATATGCTGGGAACTGCTGACCTTTGGCCTGGGTCGTTCAGTTCTCACTACAACTACAACCCTGTGCAAAGATGTTAGGACTGTCTCCCCCCCCCCCCCGCCGCGCGGCAGATGCAGAACCAGGCCTTGAATGTAGGTCTGGCCGGTGCCAAAACCCACTCCTCTAAGTGGGGGCACCCACCCTATCAGCTCTGCCCTGCTGCCATTTCCTGACCCACAGCCTTCCTCCTCCACCCCGGCTGGGTCCCATGCCATCTATGACAGGTAGACGTTGGCCTCTGGGGCACAACAGGGGTGGTGGGATGCCTAGACCACCCCCCCCCCCCCAGCTCCTGGGCCAGCCTCGAATTTCTGAGGCTGGTCTTCAAATATGTCACCCCATCCGGCAGCCCCTACCCACCATGGGACTTATCATTCCCTCCAGCCTCTGCTCGCTAACTGGGCGCGGCTGACCAAAGGAAAGCCCCAGCGCCCCCATCCGGCCCTAAGCCCCTGGAACTGGATTGAGCCTGTCTCTGCCCCCACAGAGGTGAACTTCCAGGCAGACCTGGCCGACCTGACGTGCGAGATTGAGATCAAGCAGAAACTGATCGACGAGCTGGAGAACAGCCAGCGGCGGCTGCAGACTCTCAAGCACCAGTATGAGGAGAAGCTGATTCTCCTGCAGAACAAGATCCGAGACACGCAGCTGGAGCGAGACCGCGTGCTGCAGAACCTCAGTGAGGCCACCACCCCGCCCTCGCTTTCCCCTGAGGCCCCTCCCTCCACTGTCACAAGCCCCGCCCAGCAGCTGGCACCTGTGGGATTTACCTGGTCTCCTGGGCAAGGGCTTCTGACCCGTGGACTGTGGCCCTTTGACCCACTGTCATCAATGTCTTAGGTCTAACCCTAGTTTCGTGCTACATTTTACATTTATTATTCTTTTATTGGCATCTTTGGTATTAGAATCCTTTATTTCCCTAGGCACACGGACCTGATGCTCCTCAGCTTTTTTTCTGCATTCCGTTCCTGGAGCATTTTCCTTCGAACCTATTTACAAACCTACTTGTCACATTCTGTCTTCTTTATACTGCTTTTTAGCAGTAATTCATTCAATTACTGTTTCACTCATTCATCCACTGATTCAGCAAACATTTGTTGACTCTGTCTTATAGAGCTGACATTGTTCTAGGTCCTAGAGATATTGGGGTGAGCAAAATCCCTGCATCACGAAGTGTACATTCTGATGGGCAGAGACAGACGTAAATACGATAAGTAAACAGAGTGGGTGACATGTCCGATGCTGATAAGTACCAAGAAAAAAATATACAGCAGGGAAGGAGGTCAGGGAGTGTTGGGGAGTGGGTTAGAGTTTTAGAAAGGATGGTCATGGAAGACTTCACGGAGGAGGTGACATCTGAGCAGACTTGAAGGAGGTGAGAGAATGCCAGCACAGAATGAGCACAGGGCTGAGCATTCCAGGCAGAGAACAGAAGATGCCAAGGCCCTGAAGTGGGAGTGTGCCTGGCATGTTGGTGGAACAACAAGGGACAGACAGCTGGAACACGGTGAAAGGGGGCAAGTGGCAAGAGATGAGACAAGAAACACGGGACCAGGTCGTGTCCGTCACTGGAAGGACCTTGCTTTATTCTCTGAGGGAGATGGGAGGGTGTGGAGTTTGGAGAGAGCGATGTGACGTAGATTTTAAAAGCATTTTGAGAAGAACACTCTGGCTGATGTGGAGGGGAATGAAAGTGGTAGCTTGAGACTAATTAGAAACTGTTACAAAAGATTCTGGTGAATCATTGGGGCAAAAAAAGACAGCGAAGAAGAAATAAATAAAGACAGTGAAGAAGAAATAAATAACCGTGGTGAAAGAGGATTTAGACAACATGGGCTTGAGGAGTGGTCCAGTTCTGGATCCATTTTTTAGGTAGAGAAAAAAGCTTTTGTTGACTGGGTAGAAGACGTAAGGTGAGCCAAAAGTGTCTCCAGGGTTCAAGCTTCTGGAAGGATGGTGATGGCATCTACTGAGAAGGGGAAGCCTGCTGGGGTGAGGGGGACAGAGATTGCGAGTCTGGTCTTGTGCCTGTTAAGTTTGAAGTATCTGCTGCACATCCCCAAGGGGACGCCTGTGGGCATTCCGGGCAGCAAAGGTCAAGGGTAGAGAAATCAGTTTATTCCTTCTGCTCTGGCCCGCATCACTGTCTTCTTACTAGCTCTTTCCTTCCCACTGGCATGGTTCTTTCCTCCAGTTATGGGTCAGAGCCAAGCCAGCAGGAGTGGCCCACAGGACCCTCCCAGGAGGCTCAGAGGTCTCAAGATGCAGACACCCCCTCCAGGTCCAGTAGAAAGTCAGAGCAGGAAGGGGACTTGGCATCTTCCAGGCTGATCCCTTCAGTGTTTAAATAAGAAACAGGCACACAGAGGCGTGTGACTTGCTCAGGGTCCCGCAGTGAGACTAGAACCCGGGCTCCCGCTCCCGCCCCCCACCCCCCACCATCTGAGCCCAAAGCTGACACAGCACTGACAGCCGCCTCTTGCTGCTCTCAGGCACCATGGAGTGCTACACGGAGGAGAAGGCCAACAAGATCAAGGCGGACTATGAGAAGAGGCTGCGGGAGATGAACCGAGACTTGCAGAAGCTGCAGGCCGCACAGAAGGAGCACGCGCGGCTGCTCAAAAACCAGTCCCGCTATGAGAGGGAGCTGAAGAAGCTGCAGGCCGAGGTGGCTGAGATGAAGAAGGCCAAGGTAGGGGCCGAGGGGGTGCGCAGCAGGGCTGAGGGGTGGCCGTGGGACGTCCTCTTAGAATCCACTTACTGTGTTAAAAATAACCATCGCGATCAGCGTGGAAATCTTCCCGACGCACAGCATTGCGTAATTCAACCCCGTCCTGGCCCTGGACACTGTCATCTGAGCCGGGTTCACGGTCCAGGGTGAAGCCACCTCTCCCAGTAGAGGGGCAGGGGAGGAGCTCGCGGGACGCTGCTCAACACTGCCCCCTGTGGTAGGAAACTGCGCCACAGTTACCCCCAGTCCTCCCAAGTACATGTGAGGGATCGCCCGGGTGCTGGGCCTTGGCCTACAGTGATAACAATCATTACTGTTGTCTGAATGCTTACTGTGGTCAGGCTCTAGGCTAGTGGTCTCACATGCATGAGCATACTAAGTACTCAGGAGAACCTCATGAAGGAGGCCCTATTATTATTCCCATTTCGTGCATGGGAAAGTGAGGCTCAGAGAGGTCCCTTCCAGCTACCCAGAGTTAGCGCTGAGATTCAAACTCACTTCTCTGCCTCCCAAGCCAACTCGAGTCCTGTGTGGCATGGTGCCTTTTCCACTTTGCCGTCACCCAGAGTACTTAGTCTCTGGGGCCTGGAGTCTGCCCCTGAAGCTCTGGTTTCTTGGCTCAGGTCTTCTGCCTCCGGTGTCTGAGTGTGTTCTTGGTCTGGCCTGCGGCCCGGCACCTCCACGCTCCCTTCGTGTCCTCGCTCCCCCTGGCCTTCCTGGCCCTGCTGTCCTACCCTGGCCCTTAGCCCCTCATGCATTCCAGCTCTCCCCAGCCCTGGGCCAGGCCCTGAAGCTAGACCCCCTCGCAAAACCTGGCATTGGCAGCCGTCCCAGCAAGCTGTGGAGGGCTGGCCTCAGAAATGGGAGCACCAAAGGTGCTTCAGGCTGATGGGACAGCAGTATGGACTTGGGGAGCCATTAGTAACTGTGGCCTCACCACTGACTCATGTGTTGACCTGCGTGCAGAGGAAGGAGGCCATGCGCTAGTGATGCATTCTGAGAGGAGGTGGGCTCTGAGCCATCGGGTGGTCCTGGCCACCTCTCCCGGGCACGCTCTGTCTCCAGCCTCAGCTGGGCCACAGATCCAGGGGCTCCATCAGCCTGGCCAGGCTGTTGCTTTACTCAGGTTGGCTGGCCTGACCTGGTCCCAAGGAGTGCCCTCTGGTGGTGTAGAAGGGAGTGACCAGGGGGCCTTGGTTTTTCCCTGGGGGAAGCAGCGCACCCATCAAGGTTTGTGTTGTGTAGGCACTCCTGGGTGGTGTATCTGTGTCCTCACTCTGTGTCTCCCTGGAGCCTCACTGGCTAACGCCCCTGCAGCCTGAGCTGGCCAGTGCACATCCTAGCTGGGGTGACCCTAGATAGAGCCTCATAAAGGAAGCCTGGCGAAATAATATGATGTCCAAGATATCCGAAGGACCGAGGACCCACCAATCTTCCTGCATTTCAGTCTCAGGATTGCCAGGGCCCTTCAGCCAGCTGCCCAGATCTGCCCATCTAACTGTGCTCTCATGAGCCCTGGCTGGAGGTAGAAAAGAACCTTCCAGGGGTGCCCCAGCAGGGCCCAGGGTTCTGTTAGAAGGACAGATGGTGCAGCAACCTCGGGTTCTTACCTGATGCCATGAGAGCCGGTTTCTAAGAACCCTCCCGCCTCGGTTCAGCTGCAGTGTGATTCACAGAATTGAACCCGTGTGGGGTCCACGGTCCCCAGGGTCTCCTGGGAGATGAGACAATGCCTCCTACTTCAGATGTACAGAGCAATGCTGGTCTCAGGCACTGTGACCCATGTCCACACTGCCGTGTGCCTGGGATATGCCTGCCCCTTCTGAGACCTTCCCCTTTGTGCAACTTGGCCACACATGTGAAGTTGGGTGGGTGGGCTTCTGTCTAGGGGTACACGGTTCTTCCCCAGGAAGCCTCTGACCCCTGACCCCAGCAGGTGCCGTCTCAGGTTTGCACACAGCTTCTAACATGCTTCTAACATGTTCTCAGGTCAGCCCGGGGCTGTCTGCTCAATGCCAGTTCTTTGGGAAAAAACTCATTCTTGACCTTGAAGACCCAGCAGCTGCCAGCCCTCCTCTATAGATTCACCCCTGCAGGGCCTGCCCTCTGAGGGAGAAGCCAACCTCGCCAGCCCCCAGCCCCCTTGGAGCCTCCTTCCTTCCCTCCCATGCCATTTCCACTCGAGACTGTCCTCAGGGCACTGCAGGCTGGTGACATTCCTGGAGATGTCTGAGGCCTCAGTGGCAGAGAAGGATCAAGCTCTGTGTGACTTTCATTACCCTGTCACTTGGAAAGTGTCTAAAACCCTGTGTACATTGCCCTGTCCTTCTTTGGCCACCAGCACTTGGCAGGAGGGGGCGGATGCCGTGAGGTCCCAGACACAAGCTCTCTATCATGTTGGGTCATCTCTGGCCACTATGATGATGCTCTCTGTGCCTTTGCCACAGCTCTGATAACCCCAGGTTCTAGGCTTTCCAAGCTTTGATCACTGGCTTTGCTCTGAACTGGCATGCGGTCCTCCCTGGGGCTAGAGTAACAGCTGGAGTTTGGGGACAAAATGACCGGGGCCAGAACTCTGACCGTTCATTACCAGTTTTATGACTCAGTCATTGGTCTCTCTGGGGCTCACTTCCTTATTTATAAAACGAGAATGGTAATGCCTCTCTCATGTGACTGTCACAAGAACAGTGTCTGGCGTATTGCATGTTCTCGATAAATGGTGGTGGCTTTTATTGTTGTCACTGGGAGCCTGGCCCTGATATGTGGCCTTGACCCCCACCTCACCCCTGTCTGCAGCTCAGTTGTCAGTGGGAGAGAGGAATGTGCCCCACCCAGGTAGGATTACCTGCCTCCAGCAACCTGGGCTGGGTCTCCAGGGGCCAGAGCCAGGACCCGGGTTTGGGTAAAAGCCACCAAGAGCTGTGACATTTGGAAGTGGGGGGCCAGGATTAGACCTGGCAGAGTCATTGCACCTGCACATCTGGGCTGGCAGCTTGCCCAGGCATGGGGCAGCTTCAACTCCCACGGAAGAGGAAGGGCAGACCCCTGAGCCCCGGGCCACCACCCCTGCTCAACATCCCCAGAGCCAGCTGCTCCCCGGAGGGTATGGGCCCCCCACTGCCCAGACCCCCTCACCCCTGCCATGCCTGCCCGTCCCAGGTGGCCCTGATGAAGCAGATGCGTGAAGAGCAGCAGCGGCGGCGGCTGGTGGAGACTAAGAGGAACCGGGAGATTGCTCAGCTCAAGAAGGAACAGCGGCGACAGGAGGTGCGGGGCAGCCCTTGGGGACCCCCAGCCTCCCTGTGTGTCTGGCTGCCCCTCGGTTCCCACAGCGGGGCATGGAAGGGCCAGGGCACGGCAGGCTTCTGGTCCAGCCCCTCTAGTGTCTGGGGGTGGGGGGCGCAGGGCATGGGGGACCCGAGCCCCAGATGGCAGGACCCTGCCCAGGGTCACCAGCAATCCAGAGCCGGAACTGTGCAATGTCCAGCCCCGAGCCCTCTAGTCCCGGATCCTTTGCTGTGCGGTAGAGAAGAGGCTCAGGGAATTGCCTGCATGGAGAGAAGGGTCTCCACTGTGACCTCCGGGAAGGGAAACCAGACTCCGCGTCCCCTTTTATCAATAAGTTTTGGCTACACAAGAATCAGCCCGAAAGCCAGGCCGTCGTCACCTACAGAGGTGGGCAGACCAGGCTGCGGGGCCGAAGTGTGGACCCCAACCCCCTTCTCTCACCCACAGTTTCAGATCCGAGCTCTGGAGTCCCAGAAGCGGCAGCAGGAAATGGTCCTGAGGAGGAAAACCCAGGAGGTGAGCGAGACACAGTTCCCCTTCTCCTGAGTTCCTCCAGAGCCGGGAGGGAACAAGTGGCCGCCGGCAGTGGCCCTGGCTCTCCCTTTTCTCTCAGCAAACACGATGGAGCAGAGCCTGTGCGAGGCCTGCTGTAGGGCCTTGCTCAACAAGAGGGCCGAGGCCTGAAGACAGGCTGCAGGCTCTGGTCCCAAAGGCCTGAGACCTTAATTCAAAAGGTGGAAAAGTCTCTTGTATTCATTTCATATCAAACAGAGAGCCCTTGGCTCTTTCTCAGTCCCAAGCTCACCCTGGATGGAGCAGCTCCTGTAGTCTCCCCTTCCGGCCCCTCCCCCGCCAATTTGGGCCTTTTCACAGGTCCCCGGGTGCCCTGCTCACTGGGTTCCTCTTTTCTTGGCCACAGGTTTCTGCACTGAGGCGCCTGGCCAAGCCCATGTCTGAGAGGGTGGCGGGGCGTGCAGGACCGAAGCCACCCATGCTGGACTCGGGGGCTGAGGTGTCAGCCAGTACCACCTCGTCTGAGGCCGAATCAGGGGCCCGCTCTGTCTCCAGCATCGTGCGCCAGTGGAACCGCAAAATCAATCACTTCTTGGGGGACCACCCCGCGCCTGCCGTCAACGGCACCCGCCCCGCCAGGTGAGCCGGGCGGGCAGTACCCTGGCTTCCATGGGCAGAGCGGGCAGAAATATGGGGGCAGGAGCAGAAAGAGGCAAGCTCAGGGGAAGTGTGGTCCTGTGACGGGTCCCCATGGCCGTCGGCTCAGGGCTGAGGAGGACCACGGAGCTACAGAGGCTGAGAGTGCTCCCTTCCAGGTGGGGGGATGGGAATTAAAGAGTACACTTTTCATGATGAAATAAAATGATAAAAAACATGCATTTGCCCCCAAAAGAACATATTATTAACATTGTTTAATTACAAAATACATATAGAGAGCCTGGGGGGGAAAAATGTAGAAAGGGAGTGTTCCCAACCAATTTCCTTCGCCTCTGTCTCCCAGAAAGAAGTTCCAGAAGAAGGGGGCCAGCCAGAGCTTCAGTAAGGCTGCCAGGCTCAAGTGGCAGTCCCTGGAGCGGAGGATCATTGACATCGTCATGCAGAGGATGACCATCGTCAACCTGGAGGCTGACATGGAGCGGCTCATCAAGGTGGGCCTGACCACAAGGAGCCTGGGGCTCCTGTCTCCCCTTCCTTCCCGTCTGCACTCCTCCGCCTGTCCTCTGCCACTTCTGACTCCTCCAGCTCATCAGACCTTCTCATCCCCATTCCGCTCGCTCCTTGTGCCTGCTCTGGAATCCGGAGGTGCAGGGGGACCCAGGGACCCCACCTGGGGGGAGCTGTGGGCAGGGCTGGGCAGCAACCTGAGGCTTGTCCTCCATCACCCTCCCTGCAGAAAAGGGAGGAGCTGTTCCTCCTGCAGGAGGCGCTGCGGAGGAAGCGGGAGCGGCTGCAGGCTGAGAGCCCGGAGGAGGAGAAGGGGCTGCAGGAGCTGGCGGAAGAGATCGAGGTGCTGGCAGCCAACATTGACTACATCAACGACAGCATCACCGACTGCCAGGCCACCATCGTGCAGCTGGAGGAGACCAAGGTGCCCACAGGGCCTGGCCTGGCCTGGGCGGAGGCAGAAGGGATGAGGGGGGTGGGGGACAGTCTCAGTGACAAGGGCTCTCTACCTCCCCATCGTAGGAGGAGCTGGACTCCACGGACACATCGGTGGTCATCAGTTCCTGCTCCCTGGCCGAAGCCCGTCTCTTGCTGGACAATTTCCTCAAGGCGTCCATTGACAAGGTGGGCCAGCAGCTCACCTCCCGGGCAGGGGGCCCAGCAGTCACAGGCGCCTCCGTGATCTACCCTCATGGTGAAGCACACAGGCCTGGCTCCTGAGCTGTGTCACTTACAGGCTAGGGCAAGCCGCCTCACCCCCGAGCCTCTGATTCCGAAGCTGTAAAGCTGGGGTGATGACAATAGCAAGCTCTTAGCTTGCTGCGTGGCTTTAACAAGATGATGCATGCAAAGGGCTTGGCATGATGCCTGGCACATAGCAGGGCCTCCATTAGAAGTGACCCTACATGTCTGGTCCAGGCCCATCCACAGCAGGGCTCGAGTCTGCTGGGAGAAGCATGTATCTGTATGTCAGGACAGGGGGAGCGGGAAACAGACCACATTCCACTCAGGAAGATTTACACTCGGACATCAGATCAACCTGTCCTGTGCTCCTGTCCTCTCTCCCTGACAGCTGGCCAGGGGATGGGCCTCCTTCCCCCTGGGGCCTGTGGTCTTTGGGGACAGACACCATGTAGAGTGTCTGGCAAGGTGGTGGGGAGACCCGCTCTGCTCGCACTAAGCTCTTAGCTCTACTCTGTGTTTTAGGGGACTGTGTTAGTCTCCTAGTGCTGCCATGACAAAGGGCCGCAGACTGGGTGGCCTAAACAACACAGATTGATTTTCTCAGTTCTGGAGGCTAAAAGTCCAAGATTAAGATGTCGGCAGGATTGGTTGCTTCTGAGGCCTTTCTCTTTGGTTTGTAAGCGAGTGCCTTCTCGCCTCGTGCATTTTTCCCTCTGTGTGTGCCTGTGTCTTAATGTCTTCTTATTAGAAGGCCTCCAGTGATACTGGATTAGGGCCCACCCTAAGAACCCCATTTTAACCTAATGACCTATTTAGAGACCCTATCTCCAAATACAGTCACATTCTGAAGTCCTGGGGGTTGGACTGTCAGCATGTGAATTTGGGAGGGTGGGGGCACAACTCAGCCCATAACAGGGGAATGTATCTAAGGCGACCCCTCCTGACATGTGTACACGGGGAAAGTTAGAAGGGTGGGGTTGCATCTCTGGTCTGGGGCAGGTACAAGGGTGATGTCTGGGAGTTAGCCCAGGTCTGGGACAGCAGGTACACGGGTGATATCTGGGAGGGCCACCCTCCAAGGTGCCTTGGGAGCAGGTTGTCTGAGGGTGGTGATGAAGGTGCCCACAAAGCCAGGCTGGGAATGGTAACCCCTGGCCTGGTTCCTTGCCCACAGGGGCTACAAGTGGCACAGAAGGAGGCCCAGATCCGGCTGCTAGAGGGACGGCTGAGGCAGACAGACATAGCGGGTTCCTCCCAGAACCACCTGCTCCTGGATGCCCTGCGAGAGAAGGCTGAGACACACCCTGAACTGCAGGCCCTCATCTACAACGTGCAGCAGGGTATGGTGGGTGTGGGAAGAGGCCTCGAAGCTCCTAGATTCTTCTAGTGCTCCCTAGCTCCATCCCCTGGGGGGGGGACCTTCACCTCCCCAGAACTCCCCCAGAAGTCCCAGTCTGATCCCACTGGGTGAGGTGTGGGAGGGAGGCCATCCCTTCTCCCCTCACTCTGTTGGGGCCTCTCATTACTCATCCCTCCTCCCTTCCACAGAGAATGGTTATGCCAGCACAGATGAGGAGATCTCAGAGTTCTCTGAGGGGAGGTGAGTTTCCAAGTCATGAGTGAGAGGACAGCTCATAGCATGAACCTAGGGCTGGGGGTGGGGGTTGCCATAGGGTCCCAGGGCTAAGCCTAGATTTGGGGGCTCTTTGGAATCCATGAGTCTAAGGCTCAGAGAGCCAGAGGACAGGCTCTCAGTATCCTGAACTCCCTCTGCTTCTTCCTTAGCTTCTCCCAGTCATTCACCATGAAGGGTTCCACCAGCCATGATGATTTCAAGTTCAAGGTGAGCCCCATAGGAAGGCAGACAGGCTGCAGCAGGGCCAGTCTCCCTGTAGCCTGGTCTCCTGTCTTTCTGTAGCTCTGCCCCCACCCCCCAGCCCTGACCCAACAATATTGCCTCCAGCTGGGATGGAGATGCCCTGGGTTGGAATTGGGAGGTGCTCGGATATGTAACCCCGGTTACAACCCAGCCCTTTTTGAGATAGGTGGAATGTGGGAGAAATGGCTGGAGTCACAGCCTAATGATGTCACCAGAGCCAGAGGCCCTACTTTCAAAAATTGCCCCATTCCCCACCAGACTCTGCCTCATGCTCTGAGTCAAAGACTAACTTGAGACCTCTAGTTATTCTGCATGCAGGTTATTGATTCAATACTATGGGAGTCAACAATGGGGGAGTTCACCTACCAGTGAGGGGTCAGTTATTAATCTGAACCAAGAAAAAGAAGTTATTAAAGAGAGAAGGGTGGGGACTGCAGACTGGGAACAGTGAGTTGTGCATAGTTTTTGGATAAACTGATAAGCTGGTGACCAGGAAAGAGGTCAGTCTGGGCATTCTGTGTGTGCAGAGTCCAAATAAGGGCAGTAAAACCCTTTCGGCTGCTTTGGATTCTCTACAAGTCTTGAGAGATGGTCTCTGGGTGGTGTTCACCTGGATCTTCCATTAGTGGTTTCACCATCGGCCAAGTGGCACTATTTCCTTCATTAGAATTCTCCCAGCTCTCCTGTTATGTTTGGGCAAGTTGGTTCACCCCAGTCCTTCTGTTCCCAGGGTGAGCCCAAGCTGTCTGCCCAAATGAAGGCTGTGTCGGCCGAGTGCCTGGGTCCCCCACTGGATATCTCCACCAAGAACATCACCAAGTCCCTGGCCTCCCTTGTCGAGATCAAAGAGGATGGAGTGGGCTTCTCCATCCGAGACCCCTACTACCGGGACAAGGTCTCACGCACCATCAGCCTGCCCACCAGAGGCAGTACTTTGTAAGGAGGAGGGCCAGCCATGTGGGTCAGGGTGGGCAGGGAGTTAGGTCTGGGCCTCACTGGACTCTTCTGTTCTAGCCCCCGGCAGTCTCGAGCCACGGAGACATCACCGCTGACCCGAAGGAAGTCGTATGACCGAGGGCAGCCCATTAGGTGAGAGCATGTTCCGGAACCTGCACCAGAGTCACTGCCGTCCTTGGATGCATGAATCGCTGTGATGTTCTACTCTGTAGATAATCAGGCATACTTTAATCTGGGCTGGTCTGACTAAGTCATTCAGCTTCCCCCAGTGGCCCCTTCCCCATCCTGTCAGGCATGGGCTCAGGAAATATCATCTCCATAAGCACCTTAAACTGGATGGCTAAGCCTGTTGCCCAAAACTGTTGGCTGATATGAGCTCAACATTGGTGGCTTTGTCGTGGCTTCAACTAGTCATTGTACTGATATGCTTCAGCTCCTTTTCGTAACCACGGGTACTTGGGAGGTCTCAGCCCTTTCTAAAGTCTTGTCATGTGAGGAGCGTAGAAGTTTAAAGAAAAACCAGGTGATGATTGCAGAATGGTGGCCAAGTCTTTAATTAGCCATTCATAGCACTATGACCCACAGAACTTCTGCTGGTCACCAGATGCCTCCTGGGGTCATCTGGCATGCACTTAGTTTTCAGAGAGCTTTGATGCTTTCTCCAAGTCATACAGCTTTGTACTAGAAGAGCGGGGGCTCAAGATGACCTCTTGCCACCACGCGACCTGATGGGAGGCAGGAAGATTTGCTCAAGCTCCCAGCTCTCCCTCCAGTCCAAAGCCGGGGCAGATGCCCATACCAGTGGCTTGTGGTGGGGGCCTTCAGTGGGGAGGAGTTGCATGGATATCTGTATACTAGGGGCCTCACAGACCATCATCACTTCACCCGGGAACTGAGAGAACACACTTGAGCTGCGGTCTGAGGGCTTTAGGCTGAACTCATGAAGACCCTTCAAAGGAAGGGAGGGTGTGGGCCAAACCCCATGACAGCTTTCCAAGGAGAGGAAATGTTGGGCTATTGCAATGGGGTGGTACAGTGAAGTCTTGGACCCTTCCCTGACGATACAGTCAATCCTCAGTATTCATGGTACTTAACGTTCTATCTAGTCACTGTGAACATGGAATTAGTTCACTGAACTAATACTGAACTACTGCTTGTGGGGAAATTCAGGGGTAGGTTCCGGAGAGCTTCCGGTCATGACATTTTTGTCAGCCAGTCGATATAGAACCTTGTTTTATATGTGTTTCTGTTTAAGACATCCCATTTAATATATATTGTCAATTCATTAACATTGAACTTGCAGTCAACAGCACTGTAACTCACACCTGAATGAAGCTTTTCTAACACATGTATTTTCTCCATAAGACACATTTCAGCCTTCATGTGCTTAGACATGTGCCAGACAGCCCTTCAGGACTATGCTTTGGGGGCATTTTAAGCAGTGAAATCACCAACGAAAAGCACAAAAATGCAAAAAACATGGCCCTAAATAGACCACAAGAAGGCCACTTGTTTACGGTAGGAGAGCAAGAAGGCAGAGGGACGCCTCATTTGACCTCTGCTGAGAAGGTGTGCATCTGGGGACTTGAATTTTTGGCTGCTCTGCTCCATGTCTGGGAATGACCCCGAAGCACTGTGAGAGTTAATTTGGGATCACAAATCCGTTTTAATGCACAAGTAAACTCCCAGATACAGAAGCCATGAATAATGAGGATGGACTGTTTCAGAACGGCATCCAGGAGCTTAACCCGGAGCCGGAGCCGGGAGCTGGGATCATTGCACAGCAGGCCCCGCCCTGCAGGCCTTAGAACCAAGACAGAAGGTGGTGCGGGAAACAGTGCGCGTGTGAGGCTGTGGGCTGGGGGTGTGGTCACTGACAGATGCTGCTGTGTCCCCACTCGCCAGGTCCACAGATGTGGGATTCACGCCCCCTTCGTCCCCTCCTACTCGGCCCCGCAACGACCGTAATGTCTTCTCTCGTCTCACCAGTAATCAGAGCCAAGGGTCGGCACTGGACAAGTAAGAGCCAGGGCGGGCCAGGGAGGGCGCTGCAGAGGTGGGCTGATCCTTGACGCAGGCAGGGTTGGGGCAGCCGGCAGACCCTGACCACGCTGCTCCAGCCCCTCTGAGAGACGAGGCTCTGAAGCTCTTCTGCTGGTGTCTCTGTTCTTTCTATTCTAACTGTGGACCCTTCCTCCCACCCCCCCACCCCCCAGCATGCTGGGACCTCAGGAGAGGGCAAGAAGGAAGCCACAGGGACAGGGGGCAGTCAGGTGGGGATGTTCACACAGGTCAGGCCCCCCCAATAGGGCCTCACCAGAACTGTGCCTTGAATCCTCTGCTGATTCTTTGACTCTTGGATTCTTCTCTGAAGCCCCTTCCTGGCACTTCAGCCATTCCCTTCCTGCCACACATGCTCAGGCGAGGTCCCAGTGGCCCTTGTGCACTGTCCCAGCAGAAAGGGACTCCCTAATTGCCTTCACATGGCAGGATCAGCCCGACTGATGTGTTCAGCTCCCACTGGGCTGCTGTGACTACGGATAGTCGAGTGGGTATTAACAGCAATCCTGTGCGTTCAGAAGGTGCCTTCACTGTGCACCCTGTTTTCATATATGTGATTCACGTGGACTATAATCAACCATGAGAACTCTCTTCCCTATTTTACAGAAGAGGAAATGAGGTTTAAAGAGGTCCAAGGACATTTACCTAGAAGGTGGCAGACTTGGGCCCAGAACCTGGGGCCTCTGACGTGCTCCAGCATACGTTCCTCCCAGTGGGACTCTGCCTTGGGAGAGGGGGGACCCTGTCCTCCCCGTGCACCTCTCTGTGCTCCCTACACTCTGGACCTTGCCCCAGCCCTCTCCAACTCTCTGCGGCCTCTGAGAGGGCTCTTCTCTTGGCTCCCTAAAAGCATCTCTACCCTGGCAGGGAGGAAGGCGGCAGCGCTGTTGTTCAGGGCAGCCCAGGCTAGAAAGTGCTAGTTCTTGCACCTGGTACCTGACATCAGCCCTTCTCCACAGAACTGTCTCTTGCCGGGTCAAAATACTGCTCCCTCCCCAAACCCACCTTGGCTCAGTTTCCATTTCGGAAGGAGCGTACCGAGCCTGGACCAGGCCCACCAGGGTGCCCCCACCCCCACCATACCTTTACAGTCAGCAGGTCCCTTTTCCGGAAGCATGGAGGTGGGACTCTGGCCATTCCAGCCTGGTTGTCTTGCAGACCTTGGCCCTGTCCAGTGGACCAGATCTTGGGGCCCAGGCATGGTATAGACTCAGCTCCTAGGCCCATCCCAGCGGGCTTGCTGGGGACAGTGGGCTTTGTAAATAAGTCCCTGAGGAATCTCTGGAAGAAGCCAATTCCCCGGGGGTGGGGGGTGGAGGGGGCAGATAGGATCAGGCATGGCTTTTGGCCTCAGGCATGTAGGAACGTTGCTGGGGCAGGGCAGGGTGTTCCCAGCTTGTACGATGGGGCAGCCAGGGGCTTGGAACCGGCAAATGACCCACGAGCTGAACATCGCCCTGGAGCGTGGCCCTCTCCTCACTCCTACCCTGTTAGCTGAGGGACCCCCGGCGGCCGGCCCCTCCCCACCTCCTCTCCTGCTTCCCTTAGCGCCCTTGCCCTCTGCCTCTCCCCGCTGCCCTTGAAGAGAATAACCTGCCCTCTGACCTTCCACGCTGCTGCTGCCTCTGCCATCCCTTTGTGTGTTTTCCTCTCTCCCCTAATCCAGCTAATTTTCTGCCCTCCCCAGGTCTGATGACAGCGACTCCTCTTTGTCGGAGGTCCTGAGGTACACACAGAATGTCTCCCGTGTTGGCTTCCCAGCTCTCACTCTCTACTGTCCCCTCTCTGCCTCTTGCTCCACCTCCCCTCCCGCCTGCACACCTGAGTCCTCAGCATGCCGCCCTCCCCACTGGCCTGCCTCTCCCTCCCCCGCGGTTCCTCCCTCTCAGGGTTGCTGCGTGGCCTCAGACTGGCCAGGCCCGGCTGGAGCTGGGGGCTTGGGGAGGGGTGCACAGTTGCTTGCCACAGGCACTGTTCTCTTCTTATCACCTGGGCAGGGAGGGGGAGAGCATGGGAGCCCGGGGTTGTCTGGGGCTGGGACCGAGCTCTGCTGAGGGGCTAGGGTGAGGGGGCAAGGCTGTGGAAAGCCTGGGGGCCTGTAGGGCCCAGCTGGGCAGGGGTTGGTGGCTGTCCCCAGCATCCTGTGACTTGCTCAGCTTGTGCCAGTGAGGTGCACATTTCAGACCTTGGCTCTGAGAAGAGCAGCAAGGGGGGCGGTGCCTGCTGCCCACATCTCCTGGTACGTGGACCTCGGGTGCTAGGAGACCTCCTTTCCCAGCTTTGGGATGACCAGTGGCCAGTTTCTCCAGCTACCCCAGCATAGCACCCTACTACGAGGAGCATGTCCTAGGACCTGGTGGGCCTGAGCTCCTGCTGGGCGGAGAGCTCCCTCCGGTTCTCCCAGTGCCCACTGCTCACTGCATCTGCTGCCCGGGCTATTGATGTCTTTGCAAACCTGCCTGCAGGGAGCGAGGCTTTACCACCGCGAGAAGCTAGCCAGACTACCAGCCTCTCTCATAACCTTAAAGAGGGTTATCCTTGTGATACACTTTCCACAGCAGTCTTGGGCCCGAACCAGTGTCCGAAGCAGGTATCTTTGGGGGCTCATGTGTGTGACATCCAGCTGGCATCTGGCCCTGTCTGATTGCCATCCTTGCAGGGGGGCCTGGCTGAGTCCATGGGGGCTCTGACCAGCACTGTGGGAAGAACACTGGTCACTTCAGTAGCCCACAGGCCACGGCATCACTGTCAGGAGCATTGTTCTCTTTGGAAAAGAACTAGAACATATTTTTAGACTTGCACATAACTTGGCCAGGGTCTCATTCCAAAAGACCCTCATTGAGAAAAAAAAAAAAAAAACATCCCCAGAACCTCCAGCAGGCCGGCGTAGCAAAATCCTCTTGCTCACTGAGGACAAGCCTTATTCTCCCTCCCAGAATGTTCGTGGGAAACGAGGAGGTGCTTCTCCAGGTGTATGTGGCCTCATTCCCCAGGGGGCCTCGACATCCCTAACCCAGAGCTGAGCTGAGGGCCCCTAAAGGGATTAAATTAGGCCTTTGTAAATGACAGCCACAGGTCTGACCCTGCAGGTCCAAAAGGGGCTCATGGGTGGGCAGGAGTGTATGTGTGCACACTTGCACGCACGTGTGCATTTATCAGCCCCAGAAGTCGCTGACAGATGACACCGAGGTGCTTGGGGGGTGACAGCCTGAGCATCCTCCCTCTCTGCACCCCTCACCTCACCCTGGGTTAACTGCAGCAGCAGGGAGGAGTCATAGTTGCTGCAGGAGCCAGTGCAGCCCTTGGGCCTCTGCCCTGCCTCGCCGGGGCGTCCGTGCATTTACGTCTCAGGATCTGGTCGGGCGGGCATCAGATGGCAACTCCCCATGGGCAGGGCCCACGTCTCCTTCCTGCTGTGCCTAGCACACGGTTTGCTCCCCGAAGTGCTCAAGATGGTGACTGACAGGCTGTTGTGCAGACAGGCCCTCCCCACCTGCACAGCCTATTCCCAGCTCTCAGGCACTGAGGACATTTGGCCGGAGTCTCTGGGGTCTCCTTCATTAGGCCTTAGTCCTCTCTCCGTTCTGCCCCCTCTTATCTGTGTACCTCACTCAACCCGGCCTCAGTCTTCCCGGCTGACAGGTGCCCCCTTTCTCCCTCTCTCCTGGGAAGGGGCATCATCACCCCCGTTGGAGGAGCCAAGGGTGCGAGGACAGCCCCACTGCAGTGCATCTCCATGGCCGAGGGCCACACCAAGCCCATCCTCTGCCTGGACGCCACGGATGAGCTGCTGTTCACAGGATCCAAAGGTGAGTAGAACCCAGACTGGCCTGGTAGGGTTAGGTCTCACACCCATCCCTGCGTCCTTTGCCAGAGTGGGCTGTAAAGATGAAAACACAGAGCCCCCAGGAGTTGAGGACGTGGGGTCGGCTTGCTTGCTACCTTGTCTCATGGCTCTTGCCTTGGCTCAAGGATCCCTGGCTTGGGTGCCCCTGACCAAGTCTCCCCTCATAGCTCATCCTAGTGGCTCCATCCAGCATTTCCTTCCGAAGCTTCCTCAGAAATTCCAGGAAGCTTCTCAGGTGCCCCACCCTGTCTCCTCATCCCAGGTCCCCCAACACTACTACCCCCTGACATCTACCCCAGCACTTTCATCTAAGAAATCCCTATGATCTTGGCAGTGGGACGTCACACAGTCACGATTACTTAATCACAGCGACAAAATCAGAAAAGTCTTACCAGCAAAAAGAACAGTTCTGCAGTAGACCTGTCAATAGAAAGACAGTCATATACATATATATTTGCACGGCGAGAAGGGGCCGAGTTGTCAATCTAGGTGTGATCTGTTGATTCCAAGTTTTCTCCGTAAGATTTGCTCGCCGTTTGTTCATTGATCATGTCAGCTATTAACAATTGTAGGAAAAGACACCAAAAGCTTAAGAATTTTATTTTAGCCCAGGGCACCTTGGCCACACACACAGAACTCTGGTCTTTGTATAGAGTTTGCTTGAGAAACCCTGGCCTAAAGTTCTAACGGACTTCTCGCCGGGGTTTTTCTGTGCGCACAAACACCACGTGAGCATGCACAAGCCCATCTTTCCCTCCCTTAGACCTAGGGCTCCTCCCTCTGGATGTCTGTGGACCGTCTCCCCCATCCTCCACAACCCCCGTGCGGGGGGAGCGTGCGTGACCTGGCCCCTGCTAACGGACACCTGCCCTCCCCCCCGCCTCTCTCCCTGTCCCTTCCAGACCGCAGCTGTAAGATGTGGAACTTGGTCACAGGCCAGGAGATCGCGGCGCTAAAGGGCCACCCCAACAATGTGGTGTCTATCAAGTACTGCAGCCATTCCGGGCTTGTGTTCTCCGTGTCTACCTCCTACATCAAGGTGTGGGACATCCGGGACTCCGCCAAGTGCATTCGGACCCTCACGTAGGTACTCCCCCAGTTGGCTCGTGGTGGTGGGCTGGGTGCCAGCACTCAGCCCTGGTGACCTACTCAGTATAGCCGAGTCCAGCTCCTTGGACACGGAGGCCCTTATAGTCACATGGATTTGACCTGAATCTGGGGGGCAAAGTGAGATCCCTGGGCTAGGGGACAGCGTCCAGGGCAGCAACTTGAATGAGCCTTTGCACCATTTGGCCCCCACGCTTCATCTCAGCCTCCCGGGCCCTGGCCCTGGGGTGTGCTGGGCGGCCCCCTGTGAGTCTGAAAGGGGAGCCAGGAATCAGGGTGGCCCCAGCAGACGGCAGCAGACTCCAAAGCCGCGCTGGCCACCTAGCTGCCTAAATGAACCGCCAGAGCTGGTCCTGATCCCCGACCCTGACGGTCTCAGGTGGACAGACGTGCGGGAGACAGAAGTGAGACAAGGGCTCCTGCAAAGTGAAATTGTTTCCTAACAGAAGTCTTGCTCACCCTTGTGTTTACGTTATAAGCTGTCATCTGTGATGTAACTTGATCCTTTCAAAAGAGTAAACACAGAGGATTTTTAGGGCATTGAAACTCTGCTGTGTGAGACTATAATGGTGGATACAGGTCATTACACATTTGTCCAAACCTCACACCATGAGTGAGCCCTCAGGTCAGCTGTGGACGGCGGGGGATTATGATGTGTCCATTTGGGTCCGTCGGTTGTAGCAAACACACCCTTCTGGTGGGGATGTTGGTAAGGGGGGGAGGGCTGTGCATGTGTGGGGGCAGGGGATATGGGAAACCTTCCCCTCAATTTTGCTGTGATCCTGTAATTTCTCTACGAGTAGTCTTTTTAAAAAAACAAAGAAGCACAGGAAATAGAATGCGTATTATCACCTCTTTTTAAACTGAGACTCAGAAAGATTAAGCGTTTTCCACCAGACCCCGGTTCAAACCCAGTCCCCTGACTGAGTCTTACCGTCTTTTTCTGCTGGGTGGGGAGTGGCACTATCACCATTGGTCTCCCCCACGTCAGACTAGAAACTTCTAAGAGGAGCTTGGCTCCTCTCCGTCGGTCAGGGAAGACTTCTTGGAAGAACTGGGTTATCAGGCCTGGTCTGAGTGAGGTTTGCTCGGTTTCCTGCCTGTGTGGATGGACCGCTTTGATCTCTGACCTTGCTTTCCTTGCTTGTGGCAGGTCCTCGGGCCAGGTGACCTCAGGCGACGCCTGTGCTGCCACATCCACCCGCGCTATCACCAGCGCTCAGGGGGAGCATCAGATCAACCAGATCGCCCTCAGCCCTTCAGGCACCATGCTGTATGCTGCCTCGGGCAATGCCGTCCGCATCTGGGAGCTCAGCAGGTCAGGGAGATGCGTGGGGGGCAGCAGGGGGCTTGGCGTGGCGGAGGTGGGTACGCTGGTCGCGGCTCTGGGTGCCACACTTCAGGGCTGGCAGGACCCGGGGGTCCTCTGCTTCCCCATGCTGTCGGCCTTGTGTCCCTGCTCTGAGATGCAGGTCCCGTGTTCCCCAAGATCCCTGGGACCCAGGACAGCTTATGTCTAGATTGTTCATCTTGTTTTGAGGGAGGGAGAGTGCCCTGGCCAGGTCTATTCGTTCCAGGATGGACCCGGCCACCACAACCCAGGGTTCCCTCTGATCTATCTCCCCCCACCGGCGGGCCTCTCCCCACCCGCAGGTTCCAGCCCGTTGGCAAGCTGACTGGCCACATTGGCCCTGTGATGTGCCTGACGGTCACCCAGACCGCCAGCCAGCACGACCTGGTGGTGACGGGCTCCAAGGACCACTACGTTAAGGTACCTGAGAAGACCTCCCTCTGCGGCCTGGGGCAGGGGGTGGGGGGCATTCTCTGCGTTTCTTCTGCCTGCTCCCCCCACCCCGTCGCCTTGGAAATACTCATGAAATATAATGAGACTTCTGGGGATTTATGCGGAAGAAATCACCCCAAAGAAGCAAGCAGGTGTGTGCAGAAAGTAGATGGCAGCGATATTTTGTAAATGGTGAAGAATTTAAAACCACTAAATGTCCAAGGGTCGAATAGCAGTCACATAAATTAGGGAAAACCTACTGAATGGGCTGCAGCGCACCTACTAAAATGATAAAATGAGAACAAAACAACACTAATTCCGTTTGCTCCCCGATTGCATCATTGAAAGCTATATGTACACGGTCAGAAACTGGAAAGCGGTAGAGAAGCAGAGGGTGGTCGGTGCTATGATGAATGTTTCTATTTAAAGTACAAGTAATATTTATTACAAAATAAAAGGAATTTAAAAGGAGGTTCACACCCCAAACCCACCTTTCTCCAGATCGGCTGCATGTTGAGCTGTGTTAATTTCAGCCAGTCTCCCCCTATCCCTTGCCCCGGTCCCCTTAGGAAGGGTCAAGACCCGAGCCTTCAGAGGCCTCTGTCCTTGGAAGAAGCAGTGTTCCTCCGGGACCCCTTTCCTGCTGGGGACGCCTCTCTCCCCCAGGACAGTGGCTACTGCCCTGGGCCGGGCAAACTGGGTCTGTGGGCTCCTGGGGACCACAGTGCTGTGTGATAGCAGGGGGGTGGCCCTGGCCCTGGCCCTCCTCCCTCGGTCTCTACTCCCTCGGGCCCTCCCTACCAGCCTCTCCTCCTGCAGATGTTCGAGTTGGGCGAGTGTGTGACCGGCACCATTGGCCCCACCCACAACTTTGAGCCCCCGCACTATGATGGCATCGAGTGTCTTGCCATCCAGGGAGACATCCTCTTCAGTGGCTCCCGGGATAATGGCATCAAGAAATGGGACCTGGAACAGCAGGAGCTCATCCAGGTATGGAGGGTGGAAGGGAAGGGGGGGGCGCTAGGGTGGGGCCGTTCCCCAGTCCAGGCAGGGCCTTGGGGACCCAGGGTCTTGGGCCAGAGCCTCCTCAGCTTTCCTGTTATCCACCCTCTTCCCCTTTGTGTCCACTCCCCTGCCTCCCTGCAGCACCACCCGCCCCCCCCCCCCCCATTTTCCCCATTACGCAGCGGCTTTCAGGAAAGGGGGCTGCTCTCAGCCACTAGGTTTAACTCTAAAGCTGAGTCACCATGTTCCCTTTCCTGAGCATTTAACCCTGGGAGGGCTGAAGAGTTCTCCACCAGTGCAGGATCTTGGGTTTGTCCCGGGATGGGGGGGCACCAAAGGACCCATCTCTGGGCCCCTGCAATCCCTACTATGGGCCCGCCTGGCCTGCCTCCTGGACCAGTGATGCCTACCTGTGGACCTCAGAGGCAGAGGGGATCCTGGTAGCTGTCCTTCGTGGCACAGGGTCCTCTGCTGGCTTCTGCCCACTCAGCACTGGCCCCAGCCCTCACTGGCGCTGTTCCTTCCGCAGCAAATCCCCAATGCACACAAGGACTGGGTTTGTGCCCTGGCCTTTGTCCCGGGCCGCCCCATGCTGCTGAGCGCCTGCCGCGCGGGCGTCATCAAGGTCTGGAACGTGGATAACTTCACGCCCATCGGAGAGATCAGGGGTCACGACAGCCCCATCAACGCCATCTGCACCAATGCCAAGCACATCTTCACTGCTTCCAGGTGAGTGCTGGGCAGAGAGGTCTGCTTTTGTTCCCCACCCCGGTCCCCGGTGTGGGCAGGGCAGGCTGGGGAGCCTCGGGCCCCCCTGCAGCTATCCTAACAGGCTCGGTTCGGTTCGTGGAGCAGACCCCACAGCGCCTGCTAGCCTGTGCTGGCCTTCAAAGAGTGCCCAGCGGGGGCAGGGGAGCAGGAAGGTGCTGGGCCCCAGGTCAGGACTCACCCCCTTATCTGCAAGCCTTTCCTGCCCCTCACAGAGCAGCCCCTACCCTGCTGTCTTTACACCCCCCTCCCCCATCCACGAATCTCAGGCCACAGAGCAGGCCTGCCACCCCCTGGACTCGCCTCTCTCCCGCCCCAGCTCTGGTCCCCATCCAGGGGATGGCCAGGCCCTCTGTCCCACAGGGGAGCTCCTCAGAGGGGTCTCTTCTTTTTCCTTCTCGTCCGACCATGTCCCTTCTCTCCCCTCTTTCCCTCCCCATGTCCTCTTGCCTCTCCTCTCTGCCTCTCTGCCTCTCTCCCCCAACAGTGACTGCCGGGTAAAGGTGTGGAATTACGTCCCCGGACTCACCCCCTGCCTTCCTCGCCGGGTCCTGGCCATAAAGGGCCGAGCCACCACCCTGCCTTGACACTCCCCTCCCGTCTCCTCTCTCATTCCCCCCTCTTTCCTTTTCCCTCTCTTTCTCCACTTCGGTCTGAGCTGCTTCTCAACGGTATGAGATTATTTTACTCCTCCTCCCTACTCTCCCTTCACGCCCTGCCTGGCCTGGAGTGAATGCCCTGCCTGCCCTTCTTCCTCCCACCCTCCTCTTCCGAGCATGACCAGTGGGACAGACCCCCAGGAGAGGGGTGCCAGGTGGCAGAAGGCAGAGGGGGGAGCAGCCAGGCCTGGACAAAACAAAACAACACAACACCAACGAAAACCCATGATGAGAATTCTGTTGGGGACGTTGAGAGCACAGGCCCTCTCCCTCTGCCCAGCAGCCACCCCTCCACCCCTGCAGTCCGCCCTCTTCCTAAGCAATGCTTGCCCTTTGGCCCCAGCCACATTTGGGGAGTTTGGGGAATCTGGCTCATCCTTTGCTTTGGGGGTAGCCAGCCAGGCCCCCTTCGATCGCTGACCAGTCCCTCTCTGTCCTCCACCCCAGTGACCTGACGGTGAAGTTCTGGAGTGTTCGGCGGTTACCCGGTGGCCCACCCTAGGAGCACACAACAGTCCTCACCCTGGCTATCTTTCAGAGGATGGCCCCCAGACCCTCGGCCCCTGGCAGCCTGGACAGCACAGAAGGGAAGCTGTGGCCTGACGGGGCCAACTGCCCTAGGGACAGAGGGTGTGGGCATCGGGTGTTGCCCCTCTCCTGTTATCCTTCCCCTCCCTTGACCTTCCTATGGGATACTATTCCCCCAGCCCCTGCCTCTTGGGGAGAGAGGGAGGTTGGGGGGGAATTTAAGCTGTGAAGCCAAAGGGCATTTTCCCTCTCATTTCTCTCCCTGTAGCCCCTCAGGCTCCCCTTGCCCTCCCTCTGGCCACATTTTCTCCTGCTGAGCTGGCCATGCCCTTCCTCAAGCCTCTGGCCCAGTGGTGGGGCCCCGTAGGGGAGGTGAAGCGTCTCCAGCCCCTGCTGCGCCCCCTCCGATGAACAGGCCTCCCCCTACCTCCCCTAATGCAGCCTCTGGAGCCACCGCACCTGCCTCTGAGCCCAAAATGATAGTCCTCAGGTAACCATGGAAACCAGGTGGAGGCAGCTGGGCCCTGCGGCTGACCCTTAGCCCCTTGGCCACCAACAGCCATTCCCAGATGACCCCAGCAATTCCTTGGGGTCCCTTTCCGACGGGGCCAAGGTTAGAGCTGCTAGAAAAAATTCCTTTGGGGAGATAGTCAGAAATACTTCAGCTATTTAATTTATTTTATTTTTATTTTTATTTTTTGCTGTTGCCTCCTGGAAACTGACTTGAAGTTTCTCCCCACATGTTCTTTCCCTCTGCTCTTGGGGGTCGGGACTCCCAAAGGGAATCCGCCCTACCAGCCCCTCCAGGACCACCTCCTCTGTTTGCTTTGCAGCTCGGGCCTGTCCCCAACATTGCCCCCAGGGACCATTCTAGTGCATCCCTGACCTCTAGGCCGCCTGATGCTTCAGTGCCTTCCTCCACCCCGGGGCCTGGCACCCATGCTGGGCAGCCTTACACCAGCCATGCCCGCGGCACCACATGTGTCTTTTCACTCGCGGGGTCTCATGCCCGCTGCCCCCCAAAGGCGGGGGAGCTCCGCCCCACAGCCCAGGGCCAGGGGTCCCCCGTTCCCAATGTCCCGTGTGGGCCACGTAGGAAGCAGCTCAGAGGATTGTGTCTACCAGGAAGTGGCTTGGATGGTGAGGATGGCCCAGCCCCTTCCCCAGCTCACCTGTATTTTCACCCTGACTGGGCAGGAAGTCCTTCCAGCCTCTTTCTCTCTGGTTATTCAAGAGAGACATTTTCAAGCCTTAAAGCTGGCATGGGGCAAGAGGTCCTCCCCTTTAGATTAGCAGCGAAGAGGGGAATTCCTAGTTTCTTTTTGCTTTGGGGCTGTGGAGTCAAGGCTCCAAGGATGTGGTTAAATCCGTGTTCCAGCGCCCCCTGTTGGGGCAGTTCTGAATTTACAGGACTGGGCCTTGGAAGGAGTCACAGGACATCCCTCCATTCCTGGGCCCCAACCCGTCCACAGTGTTTTTCCAATGCTTGACTGGTCTTGTGCTTCCTGTCCTCAGTGAGGGGGCCAGGAGCCCCCACTCTGTTCTGAGATATGCAGTGACTTTTAGACTTTCCAGAGGTAGCTCTGTGTTTGTCCTCTGTGCCTCTCCCTATTTGCCCAGGGGATCGGAGCCCTCTCTGTGTGGTCCCCGGCATGGGAGTGTGCCGGCGCACGGGGCAGAGGAGGCGGTCTTAGCTGTGAAAGGGAAAAACACCTGCGGGGGCCTGAGTCCCCAGCCCAGCCTCTCCCCTGCTCAGAGCTGCCCCCAGGACTAAGAAGGCTGTCCTGCTGTTAGTGGCCCCTGCTGGACACGCTGGTGGAGTCTGGGTCAGCTGAAGCACATACCCTTGAGTACTGGCCTCCCGGAGGAGCCGGGGACAGTCTGTCTTCAATGGCCGGAAATCCCTCCTCCTCCAGTCGTCACAGGGGTGCCCAGCAGCTCCCTCAGCCACTTGGAAGTAAGCACCTCTCCCCCTCCCCAACCCTCTCTCCACCCGATCAGAAAGCTTCAACCTTGCAACCTGTAAGAAAGAATCTGTCTGCATGACTGTTTACAAACTATAGAAACACAAAAGACTGCACTGTCCCCATGGGCCAGGGAGGCCCCAGCCTGGGGCAACTGTACTGTAGCTGCAAGGCCCGTTCTTGCGCCAGATACGACCTTACGGCCTGCGAGAGGTGCTCAGCGTCGTTGCCCGTTTCCTGCTGTTTCTGATGGCTCAGCTACCTCATGGCGGGCTGGCTCTAGCTGTCCTGGCGAGTATCACTGATTCGAAACTTGAAGTCCCCCGGGAGCCCTGAGCCCTTCCAAAAGCTGTGCTCCCAGAGCATTGGAGTCTCTGCCTACTCCTTCAGGGATGTCCAAGGTACATAGTTAGGGGGCAGGCCCCCAACATCCTAAAGGTTGGAAGCACAAAATGGTTGTGATTTGAGCACAATAGCAAGGCTTGTGGCAGGTGGCCTGGGCAGACCCGAGTCCGGGAGGCTCACCCCAGCTTGGTTCTGTCCAAAGGTAGACTGGGTATGTCTGTGTCTGGAGGGGCCTGCCCTCACTCAGACGAGGCCTCGGCCCATGGCTTGTCCTGACTCTGGGCTCATCATACTGCTTCTTACTTTTCTTTGCCCATCTGCAGCCCTGAGTCTGGGCCAACGCCAGCCCAGCCACATCAGAATGCGTAGCTCCCTCACTCGACCCCACGCCCCAGATCTTTAAACGTCTGAGCCCGGACTGGGTGCCAGCCCTATTGAGCCTAAGGAGCCCAGAGCCACAGTGCCTGTCATCTAGGCCGAGCCCCCTCGAATGCTTTTGAAGCTGACCGCCCGTGGGCCTTCTCCGCACAGTCCTGCGCCGGGCTCTGTTCTCAGTATTAACCAGTTCGGTGTTTGCTTTCATCTGAGTGGCCGATTCGTCCATGACAGCCAGAATTCCCCAGGGGAGCCCCTGCAGCTGCCCTTGGAGATTGCCAAGGAAGAGGAAAGGCACACCCAAGCCTTTGACGTGGTCACGGCGCCACCTTCAGCCCCTTGGGAGGGGACACGTGTGGATCTGGGAGTGGTCTCCGTGCCCACCCACCATCACTACAGCATCAACTGAGGACAACCCTTGGTTGTCTGGCCCTGCTGCCCTCCTGGGGCGGTGTCGCTTGGGCAGAGGGCAGCTTTAAAGCACAAAACCACCGTAGGGAAGACTGTTGCTGGGACTTTCTCACGCCACCCATTGTGGTGGAGACACAGGCAGGCCGCTGCTGTGAAGTCAGAAACGCCCTGCTCTCTTCCATCACGCGGACAATGCCGACTCTTGGGGGCATCCTCGGACGCAGCCTGGGCTGGGTGCAGGCACAGCCCCTGGCCTCTTCAGCGCCTGCCTGTGCCCGATGTGTTCACCATCGTGTTTGTCTGGACAGGGCCTGCCCTGCAAGAGCGGTGAGTCTCTTCCCGCCAAGTGGCCCAAATCTGTGGCATCTGTCCGCTTGCCATCCCAAACAGGAAACTGCTTACTGCTCTCTTAGCTTAGCACAGCCTCCTGGCCTGGCCTCAGGAGCCAGGGCTTGGCCACTGGCCCCACAGGCCTCCCTGGGCCTGGCCTTCCTCTCCTGGCTCCCAGATCCCTCACTGCCCTCTTATGTGCGAGGACAGAGTCTACAAGGAAAGTTCTGTTTTCTGTGGCATCTTTGTTCTATCCCCCGCCCCCTACCCATCCCCGGCACTCAGATGAGCTCCCAACCCTTACCGTACCCCAGTCCAATTTTTTGAACCCTTGTCCCGAGAGCTTTGCAGGGAAGTGGGAACGACTCCAAGAAGAGCCAAGGGTCAGAGAAGACCCCTGAAGTGAATCAGGGCCCTGCCCTGCCCACCAGCTCTTTTCTAGTGATCACCCCCTGCCCAGGCTGCAGGGTTTCATTTGGCTCCGGCCCTCCTCGCTATGTGGCTAGCACAAGATGTATATATGTTTTGTACCTCTGCCGACGACTGTACATAGTGTATGAAAGTTATTTAAGCCTCATGCTGTACATTTCTGTTCCCAGACTGGATGTGTGTGTTCAAAGAAGTTGTCCTCAATAAAACCCGAATGACCATCATCTGTCGTGATGTGGCCCCCGAGAACTGCCCGCTTTTAGCTGGCGGCCCTTCTCTGGGGTGGGAGGTTGGTGCTAGGCAGGTGGGGCAGGCCTCTGGGTGAGAATTCCTGGTCTGTGAGTGTGGGGCTTAGTTAAAAAACGGTGTTGAGAGTGTTGCATTGCCTGCAGACTCCGTATGTTGTCTCCTGGGATGGGTACATTCGCTGCAAAGGGGGCACCAGCATTTAATGAGCACCCGCTGTACTCCAGGCACTATTTCGGGCATTTTTCCTTAGATCTTCGCTCCCCTGGGTGACAGGTAGTGTTCTCATTTTCTGAAATGGGAAAGTCTCCGAGAGGAAGTGACTTGTCCAGGATCTGAGCTAGGAAAGACAGCGCCAGGATTGGAACCCAGACCTTCGCGACCACAGCACCCGTTTTCCTTTCAGGCACGCATCGAGTGCCTTTCCTAGAGCCTGGAGGCTGCCGTGCGTGACACATACAAGACATCTTTCCTTCCCTTGCCACTTACGAAGGGAAGACAAACCTTCAAAGCTCGTATAAGAAAACAGCTCCACAGTGGTCTTGATTTTTGTTTCTAGATCAGTGCTTTTCAATTTTTAAAAACTAATATTCCCTTTTTTTCCTAAGGCCCTAAAATCCTGCCTCTGCCTATTAGCCTCATTATTTTCAACATAAAGAGAAGTGTGAGAAGATGCCAAGCAAACCTGTGATGGGCTCTTCCCCCCGGGAGATGCAGGGTCGCTGCTGTGCACCCGAGATACTCGCGTGCTTATAACTCCACGTATTCGCCCGTTACCACTGATTTTCAGGAGCCCAGGGCCCCCATATAATTTTAGATTGTGCTTCACTCACTAAAATTATATGGCACCAGTGGCCCTATGTTCGCTCTGTGTGCAATTATCCAGTTTGCCAGGCTCAGTTCTCAAGAAAATATTTTTAATGCAAGTTTTATTGAGATATAATTCCCACACCATAAAACTCACCCTCTTTTCTGTTTGAGGCTAATGATTTTATTCTGGTTACTTCCATGTTCCCTGTCAGTGCCTCGTGGCGACAGATGCCAAACAGGCCTTGAACGAGTGGGTGAGCCAGTGAACGAAGGAAGGGCAGAAGTGGCATATTTGGGAGCACTGAGTTATGGAGTGTCATGAAATACCTTCCCCGAAGTTTTCCTTTGCTTAACGGTCACCTTCCCTTTCGATAACCACAGATCATGCCACCAACTCCTGGAGATTCTGGCCCATCCCCTGGGCATGGTGGCCTCTGGGGGACGATCTGCATCTTCGTCACCAGCCAAGACTATTCTGAAAGCTTTACTTTCTGAGTCTTGCATTGTGAAGACAATAGGGTCTCTCTCTGCTGTGTTTTCCGAATATAAAACCGAGTTTGTCCTGTCAACCTACACAGTCCGTGCTGCTTATCTAGACCTATGGCTGTTGACAGGTGATCCAGCCGGTGAGTTCTGTGGATCCGTGGGAGGCAGAAGTTATCGTGGGTTGGAGGTGGGAGGCTCCCTGAGGGGGCGGGGGGGCGGGGGGGGGGTGGAGATCCACCCAAGAGGCTCCTGGTCCTCAGAAGGGTCTTGGCAAGCAAAAGGGGACCTCGAACCACAGAGGGGGACCCAGGTGGGCAGAGTTGCCCTGATTTCCCAAGGCCGTCCAGCAGGCACAGGAGCCTGGCCACCCTGGGAAGCAAAGGTAGCTTCTAAGGATGGTTGTTTTTGGCCGGCTGACCAAGCCTTCCCCATGCCACCCTCCCTGCCCCACCCTCCCACCTGGTCTTGTCCCACCCTTGCTCCCCACAGGCCCTTCTTTTACAGAAGATCCCACCCTATGGGACAGAGCCCACTGTTGACTGTGGGAGGTGACGATTGGGTGTGGCCAGCTGCAAGCCTGGGGGGTGTGGGTGAAACCAGAAAATGGAGGCCCAGGAGCTGCTGAACTTGTCAGGAGCAGGGCCCTGGAACAGACTCCAACTGGTTCTACCTTGTGACTGTGCCGCTCCCCTCACCCTGCAGAGGCTTTGCCTCCAAAGGTGGTTTTTTCAAACTCAGGTCACCCTGTGTCTTGAAGATGCCAAAGCACTTAGGGGTAGGGAGGCAGGAACACCAGGTGAAGGGACATTGTTCTTTTATTCTTTTAATGTGGGATTTGGTTCCCTCCCCCGCCAAACTGTAACAGTAATATCTGCTTATTATAGAAAATTTGGAAAGGAGAGTGTGAAGCAGAGAAATACTATTTAGGATGTAATAGCACTTCTCAGAATTTGATAGGAGCCATCCGTTGTCAGGCCTGGTGGCATCATCAAAGAGGGTTTTTTCCAACGCTCTCGATTTACAGATGAGAGGGACGGAGGCCCAGAGAAGCCAACAGAGTTGGCCCCAATCCTACCAGGACAGAGATGGCCTGATGGACTTCCATTACGTCCCCCATGTGGTCTCTTCCCATCGTGCCTGTTAACTTGGCTTGACCAACGTGAGGGGGTGACTTGGGGAGGGGGGGCATCAGAACAGTCCCTGAAGTGGGTCCCGTACAGACACACTTGACCCGATTGTGCTTCGGAGGTCAGGGAAGGGAACGTGAGTGTACCACTGTCTTGTGCTATTCTCTGCTCACCTCCGTCTATAAAAGGTGCAGCTGATAAGGCCCCCAGCATCAGCCGGCGGCTGCTGATGTGAGAACCAGAGACCAGGCCGAGGGTAGTACGTGAGAAGAGCCCTCCGGCCAACGCAGACCTTTGTGTGGGCTTTAATGCTGCCTCCCTCTGAGGTTTGCAAGCAGACCCAAGCGACTCCAGCGTCTGCACCAGGGCTGAGAGAATGCTACGAGGAGCATGGCCACCACCGAGAAGGAGGCCCGTCGGGGTGGAGAGGGTGAACGAGGGCAGAATGCCACATGTTCCTGGGGGCTTGGATGCAGGTGACAGTAGCTGAGCACTGCAGGACGAGAGCCTAGGAATCTGCTTCACTGTGGCCCGAGCTCCTTTTGAGTCAGAGCAGGTATGGCCAAGGGGGAGCCCACATTTTAGGACATTGGGTTACTGTCCTTGTGCCCAGAGCTTTGGGACCCGGCTGACTGAAGGTCAGGCGCAACAGGTGATGCCTGGCTCAGAGGTGGGAGTGGGCAATGGGGGGTTGGAGGTGGCATGGGAGCATCCAATGACCCTGTGTAAACCTAAACTCCAGGGACTGTGAGACAGCGCTGGGTTAAGACGGATTCTAACAGGAGCCCCGGGAGATCGCGCTCACCCAGTTCAGCCCTGGGAGCGGGAGGAGGAAACATCCGGCTCTTTGCACAAATGGTGGCGGAGCTTCTGAGAGCCGGTCCTGAGTGTTGTCACCTGGGCTGTGGTTTGGGCTGCGCAAGGGGGCAGCCCCACTGGTGTTTTTATAGAGCCGCCCTGTTCCTGATGGGTAGTCTCCAAACTCTCTGATCTCCGGGGATATTTTATGAGCTGACTAATGCCCTTTAATAAATCACTGCCCTGCTTAAACCTGCCAGAGTGGACCCTGTGGCCTGCCACCGGGAACCCTGCCCGGTGCAACCGGAGGCTAGAATACCTCACGTGTCCCAGTATCACTTTCCTCCCACTTTGTAGTTCAGGCTGATGTTACAGGAACGTCCCACGCTCCGGCCTCCGATCGCCGGGCTCCGTGGGAGAGGGGCAGGAGGGGCAGGGCTGGGAGAGGCCAGCCTGCACCAGGTGTTCAGGCAGAGGAGACAGCTCACAATGAAGGGCTCTGCCCCCAGAGAACCAACTGGAAAGGCCAGGAAACACTCCACAGAAATTCATGCGTCTTCCTTTTATTACAGAGGTCCTGCAGGGACACATACCCACTTCTAGGACAGGGCTCAGGAGTCTGGCCCCACTGTCACCATTGTCACAGTCTCGATCGCCCTGGCCGGGACCCAAGGACGCAGGCTCAGGAGTAGGTCTTTCATGGCCTCCTGCTGCAGAAGCAAGAGGTAGGGGGGTTGACCAGCAGCTTCTCCTTGGCTTCCAGGATGTAGAGGGTCTGAGCGGCGAGGCAGCTGACCATGGAGTCGGGGTCTTCCCGCATGTACTTTAGGGCTGTAACACGGAGACCGCGAAGGTGCTTGGAAAAAGTAATGCCGTGGGGCTGGACACAAGGCCTGGGCCCGGCCGGTGGGCTCACCAGGACGGCTGTGCAGAGCGGGGCAGCACAGGGGGCTGGGAACCGGCAGGTTTTAAAATCCGAGAATTCCCGCTGGGAGGGAGTCCACACTGCTCAGTCACAAGCAGGATGCCATGCCCGCCCCGGGCTCAGGGAGCCGGCCGCTTCTTGTCCTGCATCCACAACCAACCTATTTGGCCCCCTCCACCACCCCTCCTGCCCAGCTGTGCTGTCCTCTTTTCCAGAGAGTACCTCTGAGTGAAGTCCTCTGACTTCAAAGGACTTCGGGCAGTACCAGGGAACCCAGCGGTGGATGAGATATGGGACTCGAGACAAACAAGGCAGAGGAAAAGAGAAGAGCATGGGGTGGGGGTGGGGGGGAGGGGTCGTGTCTCAGAGGGATGGGTGGAGAATACGTGGACCATAACTGGAGCGGTCCTGGGGGCTCCACAAGGGAGGGGCTGGAAACCCCTACATCCCCCAAGTGAGAAAATCATCATCATCCAATGATGACCCTTTTATCAAGAGTTGAAGGAACTGGGGCGCCTGGGTGGCTCAGTCGGTCAAGCGTCCAGCTCTTGATTTCAGTTCAGGTCATGATCGGGCCCCGAGTTAGGTTCTGCACTGACAGCGTGGAGCCTGCTTGGGATTCTCTCTCTCCCCCTCTCTCTGCCCTTCCGCCCTGCTTGCCTGTCTGTCTCTCTCAAAATAAATAAACATGAAGAAGAAGAAGAAGGAGGAGGAGGAGGAGGAGGAGAAATGAAAGAGTTCAAGGAACTGTCCTGGCTGATGAATGGCCTGGAGTTCAATGCAGCTGCGGGTCAGTGAGTGGACATGAAGAGGAGGACGACTCTGGCCAATGCCCCAAAGCTAAACGCCTTTAAGATGAACCTACCTCAGGGGCGCCTGGGTGGTTTCAGTTGGTTAAGCGTCTGGCTTCAGCTCAGGTCATGATCTCATGGTTTGTGGGTTCGTGAGCTCGAGCCCCACATCGGGTTCTGTGCTGACAGCTCAGAGCCTGGAGCCTGCTTTGGGTTCTGTGTCTCCCTCTCTCTCTGCCCCTCCCCCTCTCAGGCTCTGTCTCCTTCTCTCTCTCAAAAATGAATAAGCATCTAAAAAAATGTTTTTTAAAGATGAGCCTACCTCTCCATTCTTTCCAGTGATACTTTTCATGAACTATCTGCCCATTCTCCCTCATTTCTGAGACTTCCCCACCAACACCACTACCCTTAAAAGATGCAAGAAATAGCAAGCGGGTTGCTACTCACCTGTATATACTTCCTCAATTTCATTGGCCTCTTCCGCATCCAGGGTTTGGATGATCTGGCCTACAGGGGCACACACAGCACCTCAGGGGACCCACAAAGACCCACAGGACCCTGGCTGCACCTGCTCTTTTGTCCCTTCCCAAAACGCACACTTCCTTTGGTCTATGTTCCCCTCCCCCTAACTGGCCTTGCCTGGACTTTTTCCGCAAGTAGAAATTACTTCCCTTTCTTCTGTCATCAGCGAACTGAGCTGGGGCAGGGGGAGGGTATCCCTCTGCACTAAAGACGCCTGTCCTTGGGGTGACACGAAGCAGTCCTCACCAGTCTCTGAGTTTTGTAACAGAGCAGCACCCACACCCTGACGTCCCGCCCCTTGGGAGCTTTGCTGGTCTGGCCTGGCCTGCCAGGACCTGGCCTGTTCCACTGGGAAAGGTCCTCAGGCTGTTTGAAGGAACTAGGACAAGGACACGGAAAGTGGTACCTGCAAATCGTACAGCTGTCTGGCGAATGGGGGCCTGCGGGCTCTTGAAGAGAGCCAAGCACTGCTTCAGAAACCAGAGGGCTCTGTTTGCCTCCTGCTTCAGCTGTAAGAACAGGAACTGCGTTAAGTAGGGAACTCATGGCCAGGTCTTCTGCCTGCCCCTCCCCCGCCCCGCCAATCTGGAGACATCTTCTCAGTGCCAAAGCCCATCACAGCATTCTAGCGGTGCCTGGATGGTTCGGAGCGTGCAACTCTTGATCTTGGGGTCATGAGTTTGAGCCTCCCATTGGGTATAGAGATTACTTTCAAAACATAAATAAATTATATTTTAAAAAGTTCTACATCTCCGTCCCCTCCCACCCCAGCTCCTGAAGTCTTGTTTCCTCTATGAAGCGTTCCTGGATTGATATGGGGATCGCTTTTCCTGTGGGAGGCGTGAAACCTGAATAGATTTACCCCAGTCTTTTGCTCTTGCATTTTTTTTTCTCCTACTCCCAACCATAGAGGATTGAACTCAGTTCTTGCAATATTGTTTATTTACAGCTTGGCTTAAAATCTGCAATCTCACCATCATCCACGTTAAGTTGCAACAGAAACAATCATGTAACAGAAACCTTTCTGTTTAAACACAGCCTAGCAAGGCCACATATAATTAAGTGTTTTAAGACCTTCCCCTGCCTAGGCATGCACCTACTTCTGCGTGCATCCAGACTCTCTCCCTTGAAGGTTCTGGGGGATGGACGTGTCCTGTCTTTTGCAAAGGCCACCAACGGTAACCCCATCCCCTGTGTGTCCTTCTTAGCGACTCTTCTCCTCCCCCTTTGCACAGGAGCCCCAGTTCTTAAATGGGAGGCTCTATCCATGGTGTGTCGGACTTTTTTGGTAAAAAAACAAAAACAAAAACAAAAAAACTGTTCTTCAAATAAAAATCCTAACTGGAAACCTAATATTCCGACCCAGCAGAAGAGGGTCTATTCTGGTCCAAGGTGGTGTGGGCGGAGCCCCACCCACTTCTCATCTTCCCCGGGTTGGAAGTTACCCTGAGGAACTCTTGGGTTCTTTGTGTGCTGGTCTCCGTCTACCCTCCAACTGATCGAGGTCTGGCTCCCATGGTCCCAATCCAACAGGCACATCCAGTCTTTATCTCCCTGGACTTGTGCTATTTGTCGCTACACTGTTAACCACTCACTGCTTTTCCTGAAACTATCTCCTTCCTAAGTGACCACCACCCTCCTCGCCTAGCCTGGTTTCCTTTCCTAGTCTCCTGCATGGGATCCTTGGAATTGATGCTTCCTGGGGTCCCAATATTGAACCATATGCTTCTCCCTCTATGCTATTTCCCTAGATGGGTGCAGCCAGGCTCGTGGTTGCAGCTCCCATCTACAATTCAGCTGTGTGCTCAGTGTCCACAAATCTGTATCTTTAGCACAGCTCTGTCCTCCAAGCCTCCGTGGTTCAGTGAGCGCATCTACTTCCAGTGGGATAGATCTCACGAGCTCTACAAACTCAACACATGCCAAATCAAGCCACTCTCATCTTCGCCTCCACACCTGCTCTTCCCTCTGTATTCCTGACCTCAGTCCATGACACCAGCATCTGCTCGAGTCAGAAACCCAAGAGGTGACCTTTACCTTCACACACTCCACATCAGATAGCTCTCCAGCACCGGCCACTCACTCCATGTCTTTGTCTTCATGACCTCATCTTCTCTCCCTGGACCCTCTCAACTACAGACCCCAATCCTGTCCCTTGTGAACTTATCCTCCAGTCTGCAACCAGGTGGTCTGTCTAAAACACGCAGCTATCTAACCGTGTTATCCCCTTGCTTAGAGCAGTTCAGTGCCTCCCCATTGCCTACAGCATCAAATCCTGTTCCTTATTGTGCCCAAACCCCCACTACACGGTACAGCCCCGACTCCTGCTTCCTGCTTCCCATACCAAGCCCGCACACTGCCAGTTCATGAGCTAAATCCAGCTTGCAGATTTTTTCTGTCTTTTGCTCCACACAATGTTTTAAACATTGTAAATTATTTGCCAATAAAATGTAGTAAATATCACCTAAAGTCAGGATTTTCTGCTTGTCTTAAGAAAGTGGAAAATCTAGAAACACTAAACTCACTCTATGTCATAGAATCAATTAGTTGGTTCTCAAGCCTCTCAAATGGGGACTATACTGTCCCCAGGGGAATTCAGAACTTGGGGGGGGGATGTTTTTGGTTGTCCAAATGATGAAAGGGGGTACACTAATTTCCAATTCCCCACTGCATATTTGTATCAAAGATCTGTTTCTAATTATCTGTGCCTAAAACCCGACCCTGTCTTTGATATAAACGCAATATTTTTTCACAGTTCAGATACACACCGGATTTCCCAGGGATGCACCTACAATATAAAGCAAAGAAAGACTATACTTCATTGCATGTAGATCTTCACCAAACATTGTCCCTCTCTTTGAAAGTCATGTCACCAACGACAGCGCTTCTTATGGCATTTGAGTCCCCAGCACGACAGTCCGGTACCATTCTGCATTTGTAATAGGTCAAGTCACAGAGGTTCCACACGGAGGGACAAGGAGCCAACTCTTCATCGTGTCTTCCGGGGGAGTGAGGCCCAGACGCTTACATATACTATTTATGTTCCATTCCATTGCTCGACCTTATGTTCTGTTATATCCTGTCATGTAGTCGCATCATTTATGTTATATTGTGTTCCATACGTACACATTATTTCATTTAAAATTACTTTCTCCATTGGAGTTAGGGCATCATATCGATTTTGGAAATCCATATAGGTAGACGGTATCACCTATGAACTTCGTTTTAGGATAGCAAGGGAGGCGTTACTGAGTACGTACTAGAACAAGGCTGTGCGGTGTCTGACCATTCTACAAGGCGCTGCCTTTGCTGGACCCCAGGACCTTCGATTCTCCTCCAGGCCCACCCAGTCGGCTTCCCTCATTAATGTTCCCTGCACAGCCTTGTAGGCCTTTGAGTTTTCTGCCCCTGCTCTCACTATTCCAAGTCCCTGATAGCCGCCCCGCAGACCAGGCTCCTCTATCCTTATTTCCCAGGATCAAATTATATAAGGCGACATATGCAAACTCCCCGGAACAGAGTGAGTGCTTTGCTCCACATCCCTGTGTATGACAGCACTTTGGCCTGCACTGCCGATTGCTTCTCTTTGCCTAAGTGAGATCCTGCTTTCCATTTCCCCCTCTTCCCAGATGACACCTCCTCCAGGAAGCCTTCAATGCCCAGACTGGGCCGGGCACCCCTCCTTTGTACTATGAAGTACCTTCCTCTCTTTTAGCCCTCATCACTGAAATCGTCCAGGGGTGTGCCTAGCTCCCCAACTTCGATAAGGAGCAATGGGAGGAGGGCGGGAACCAGGTTTAGGTGCTGGGCTGAACTAGACGCTCCGTGGGCATCTCGTTGTGGAACTACAGCTGCTGCAAATCCCAGACGCCTCGGGGAACAGCGCAGACTCGCTGGCCACCCCGCAGCCGCAGAACGGTGAGTAAGCTGCCGCCTTACCAGGGCTCTGAGGATAGTCCACACGTCTTTCTCGGCAAATATCGCTTTGAGTCTCGACCAGCCCAGTATGGTGGCCGTGCGGCAGAGGGCAGGCCGGCAGATCTGGAGGGACAGGAAAGCGCTGTGGGAGGAGTTACGGGGGTGGGGCTGGGAGGGGACACGGAGGGACACAAAGAGGGGAGACAAGCAGCAGTGAGCCCGGCCCTGGAGGGATGGAAGTCTCCAGTGAACCCAGAGGGACCCAGGGGTGAGGAGGAAGGCCGGGTCTTCTAGAAAGTTTGGCTTTGCTTACACCTGTTTCCCACTAACGAGCAGGTCAAAACATGTGGTTGCAATGATTCTCCCAGTTGCTATGGTGCCGCCCCGAGAGCCGGCACAATGAACCTGTCCACCTCCTAGCCTCAGGCACCCACCACACGGCTTCCCACCCCCCACCCAAAATAGTCTCTCTGAAACAGATCTCCCCAAGTCTTGATCCCTCCACTGGCGTGGTCGCTCCTCTGAATCAGGGTGGGTGCTGTCAGAACTGGGTTCCCTGGGAGGGGCTCCACCCCACAAAGGTAATATCCCAGCGTCATCGCTGGTTCCAGCAGCTTCCTCACATGTGCCCATCAGGGGCCTCGCCCTGGCAAAGTATCCCCATCTGGAAACTCAGCGTCCTGTTACCAACCGCATCGGCCACTTTGCAGCTTTCCCTAGCGGCAGCCCACAGCCCTGGTCCCCCAGAACACGGGCCAGTTCCGGGCTCGCTCTGTCCCGCCCACCATGCTACCTCACGGGAGCCTCTCTGCTCAGGGAAGCCCCTCTCAGTTCAGCGCAAAGGAGTGTGCGGGGAACAGCGTGGAGGGAAGGCCGCTGACGCCAAGGGCAGAGAACCAGGGAGAGGCCCTGTGCCTGACGGTAGGATTTGCCTCCCTGGCGTCTTTACACCCACGTCACATCCCACTGTGTGCTGCGGGCCAGCTGGAGAGAGCCAGGAGCTGGAAAAAATCCCGGCGCAAGCATCTGGTCACATCGGGCCTCTCGCTGCAACTCTCCAAGGTCAGAGACAAAGCAACTCCTTCAGCAGCACCTTCCAATCTTGCTACAGCCCCTTCCTTAGCATCTAACACCTGTTAGCATTTACCTCCTGTGACAACTGGGGATGGAAGACCAGGCTCCGTGGCCTGGCCCTCTCACCTGAGCCACGTTGACATTCGCATCCTCCAGGTGGAGCACAAGGAGGACTATCAAGTTGAGGACCTGGTGCTTCAAGGGGAAGACAAGCACTGTCCTCTTGACCTTAGCCAAGAGAGCCCCGTAGATCTCAAAGGCCATCAAGCGCAGATGCTCTGACTCCTGGGTGAGAAGACACACACGTTCACCCACCTCTGTTCACCCACCACCTCTGTTCACCCAGGAGGGACAGGTGGCCCCCGAGCTCGCCCCTCCCACCACATGCCCCTAGGCACCCTCCTGTCTCCCCAGGGATCTGCTTTGACTGTGCAGCATCCTGATCCTCCCCTGTCACTGCCGTCTGCTCTCGCTGCCGTTCACCCCTTTTACAGCCATTACCCAAGAGGACGTACACAATCAGACCATTACAGAATGGCCTTGCAGAAAGGCCAGAAGGGCCTTTCAAGATAATTCTGCCCAACTCCCTTGGATGCCCAGAGACGGGAAATGGCCCCCCAAAGGGCTTCACCTCCTCAAAGAGGGGCCCCAGCATGAAGGTGAGCTGAGTAAGGAATGAGGAGGAATGCTTCCAGGTGAGGTGCTCGACGAGACGCTTGAGCACCGTGAAAGTCTCCATCACAATGTCATCATCCAGCGAGTAGCAGCAGCCCAGCACGTAGGGCTCCAGGATGCGGAACTGTTGCACCTGCCGAGGGAGAGCTGCTCAGGAAACGAGGAGTCAGAACAATTCCTGCTACATCAAGGGACTCGCGTTTCCACTCAGGCTGACCCACAAGAGCCAGTGCTGACGCGCTCTGGGACTGGGACCGGGCCGGTAAACGAGTGGCAGTCCTTTGTCCTCATGGAAAAAGGGGAGAAGGCAGGGGAGACCCTTCTTCCCACTAGGCCCATAAGCACCCATCTCCATGGCCTTTATCATCCCTGGTGATGACATCAGACATCAGACACCAGGATGGTCTGGGATCTTGGAGTTGGCTTGGTCTCTACCCAGAAATGACCCATGGAAAACCCTTCTCTTTCCTTTCCTGGGAGAGAGAAAGCACGAATGGCTCAGGTCCTTGACCCCTGTATTCAGTGGCCTGGCTTCACGAAGGTTCTCTCTGTCTGATCCTGAGAGTTTGGTCCACCCTCGATGTAATGACACACCGGACCTCTGGACCTCTCTATTGCTTCCCCGGGTGCCATCTCTTGAGAGCATGCCCTTGGCCTCTGCCTCATCTCACCATGTTCCCGTGCTTTGTGAAGGTCTCCACCACCCGCAGCAATAGCTTTACTATGGCCGGCTCCTCACACTGGAACCAGTTTGCCAGGATGTGCACAGTGACTTCATCCACGGTGGCTGCCACATCTGGGCACCGAAGCAGCTGCAAAAGGAGACCAAGAAAGACTGGAATGGTGGGCAAGGAGAACAAAAATCTCCAGTGATTTTTTTGAATCTGGGTTCCTTTTATTCATAAAGAAACGTTCTTAAGGATTTGGAAAGACAGGTAAAGAAGCCAAAGCTTAGTTGAAAGGTATCGTCGCACTCCATGTGAGAAGGCATTCACCCATTCTGCAGGTTTTCCCTTAGGCATCTTTGATGAGGGGAGCTGTTGGGGATAAAGTAAGAAGTGTACCCGTGTGTGTGTGTGTGTGTGTGTGTGTGTGTGTGTGTGTGTGCACGCGTGTGTGTGTGATTATTTGAGCACGGACAAAAATATGGAAGGATACATATTTGGTTGCTTGCATATGAAATACTCAGGAAACGAAGAGGCGGCATGTAAAACTGATATAGCAGAAGGGAGGAGGCACGATGGGAAAGAACAGGGGCACCTCGGTGGCTCAGTCGGTTAAGCATCCACCCTTGGCTCAGATCATGATCTCGTGGTTTTGTGAGTTCAAGCCCTGCGTCAGGCTCTGTGCTGAGAGCTTAGAACCTGGAGCCTGCTTCGGATTCTGTGTCTCTCTCTCTCTGCCCCTCCCCTGCTCATGCTCTGTGTCCCTCTGTCTCTCAATAATGAATAAACATTTAAAAATTGGGAAAGAACAGGGGTGCCTGGGTGGCGCAGTCGGTTAAGCGTCCGACTTCAGCCAGGTCACGATCTCGCGGTCCGTGAGTTCGAGCCCCGCGTCGGGCTCTGGGCTGATGGCTCAGAGCCCGGAGCCTGTTTCCGATTCTGTGTCTCCCTCTCTCTCTGCCCCTCCCCTGTTCATGCTCTGTCTCTCTCTGTCCCAAAAATAAATAAACGTTGAAAAAAAAATTAAAAAAAATAAAAATAAAAATAAAAATTGGGAAAGAACAAAAAGGCTACAATAAAAAATAGCATGCATGACTTCCTTTGTATATTTATGTAAAATTATATGGGTCTATACGTTATTTGAAATAGAATTTTAAAAGACAAAAGCCAATCAGATGCATTTAAACGAGAGGAACTTGCTTTTGTGTGTATGCACGCATGCACACATGTATGTGTATCTATCTATGTTCACAGTGTGATCCTACCGGCAAAAAAAGTTGTCATGGACAGTGCAGTCTTTGGCCGGCTGCCAGGCAGACCCACCTAATTTACTTACTACCTGAGCAAGTTTCTTAAATTCTCTGAGTTTCAGTTTCATCCTCTACAAAATAGAGATAATAACACCTTTTTCACAGACTTACAATGAAATCAAAATAACTGAGGTCTCCCCTGTTCCCTAAGTACCCTGAAGACAAGTACACAGCCCTGTCTGTTTTCAATGTTTCTACTTAACGATCCTCCCAGGGAAATGGCCGAGGGTAACAAAACAAACAAGGGCGTTGCAAAAGGCTGTGAAATATTAGAAAGCTTTCACAGCTGTGGTCTCTTGTTTATAGAGTTTGATCAGCTTTTTTAGCGGGTACATCAAATCCTGTTGGTTCTCCACCTTTTTTTTTTTTTTTTTTTTTTAGTTTATTTATTTATTTAGAGAGAGACACAACGGGAGTGGGGGAGGGGCAGAGATCCAGGGAGACAGGATCCCAAGCAGGCTCCCTACTCAGCATAGAGCCTGATGCAGGGCTCGAACTCACGAAACCGTGAGATCATGACCTGAGCCGAAACCAAGAGTCGGATTCTTAACCGACTGAGAGCACCAGGTGCCCCGGTTCCCCACTTTAAAACTGGGTCTTGGGGCGCCTGGGTGGCGCAGTCGGTTAAGCGTCCGACTTCAGCCAGGTCACGATCTCGCGGTCCGTGAGTTCGAGCCCCGCGTCAGGCTCTGGGCTGATGGCTCAGAGCCTGGAGCCTGTTTCTGATTCTGTGTCTCTCTCTCTGCCCCTCCCCCGTTCATGCTCTGTCTCTCTCTGTCCCAAAAATAAATAAACGAAAAAAAAAAAAAATTTAAAACTGGGTCTCTGTTTAAATGCCCAAGAGTGAGTTTCACCTAGCTCCTTACTCAGGGGCAGTTGGGAGCTTCTCCCCAGCCTACTGACGCCTCCCTCCCCTCTTCTCAGCCCGAAATTCCAGTAAGGGTGGCAGGTGAATAACTGCCATTCACGTGTCCGCTTGTTTAGTTGGGTGTTATATATTTGGGGGAACTTCTCGAGTGGTTCTCAATACTGTATTTCTAGAAAAGAGCTTTAAATTCGGGAACTTCTAAAATAAACCAATGCCTGGACTTCATCCCAGAGCAATTCAAACAGAATATCAAGGCAGGGAGTAAGACGAGGGAGTGGAGTTGTGGTTTGGCATTAGCCTTTTTAAAGCTCTGCAGAGGATTCTAACATGCAGCCGGAGGTCAGAACGACTGCTCTTCAGAGAGTGCCGTCCACCTTCCGGTCTCCCACCCAGGCTTGCACCTCGTATTGTTCCTCAAAGCTGGGGCCAAGGACCACCTGTACTGCATCAACCCCGGGAGTGTTGACAGAAAACTAAGACTTCCAGGCCTTACTCCAGAGCCACTGAACCCAGGTCTCTGGGGATGCGGCCCAGGAATCTGCATTTAAACAGCTTCCCTAGTGACATGAGGTCCACTAATATTGGACACCCACTGAGCTAAGGCATTCTCTTCCGTGCAGAGTTCTGCACCTTGCATGCACATTCCCACATCCCCACATCCCTAGCAAGAGTTCTGCCAACATGACATACATCCTTGAGTGCATATATCAGCACTCCTGCCACCGTGCACATATCAGCTCATGGCAGTGGGCACCTTCCAGCAGGACAATGTCCCCCAACCTAAGTAAGGACACATTATGACACACTAGGAGAACATCTGCTTATATTCCAGTATTAGCACTGTATTATCTTCAGTTATGCTGAAATGTAATCCTGCTCCTGTAAAAAAAAAAAGTCAGGTGGCTTGAATTTTAAAAGGAGCCTATTTAAAAATATTGTGAGCCAGAAATCCCAAAACCTTCCCCAAACACTGCTGGCGGAAGTGTGATTTGGCCCAACTTTACTGGAAAGTAATTTGGCATTCATGCCAAAATCATAGAAGACATTCGTATTTTCTGAGCCAACACTTGTACTTATATTCAATATTTAAAGGAATAATCTAGAATATGGGCAGAATCTTTTGCACAGAGATGTCCATTACAGTAATACTTATAATAGTATAAAATTAGAAACAAAATGTCCAATAAATTATAGAACAGCTTTGTGATGAAATATTACATCACCATTAAATTCTGGTTTGAGGAATGCCTGGGTGGCTCAGTCGGTTAAGCATCCGGGTCTTGATCTTGGCTCAGGTCATGACCTGGGGGTCGGTGAGAGGGAGCCCTGAGTCAGGATTCTCTCTCTCCCTCTCTCTCTGCCCCTCCCCTGCTCACTTGCATGCACATTCTCTCTCTCTCAAAAATAAAATAAAATTTGTTTGAAGATGCTTGAAGAGAGCAGGATACAGAATATTAACAGGAAATGATGTCAACCCTGATGAAGAAACACACACATGGGAACACACACACATACCCCCCTCCATTCAGGCCAAAACCTGAAAGTGCGTTCCCCTGGGTATTGTGATTACTAAGGGCTTTATAATTTTTTGACTTAGTTTTCATATTTTCTAAATTTTCTACACCTTTTTTCTGTCAAATGGCTGGAACGTACTGACTCAATCAGCGGCGCTTAGCAAAAATTAGGCTTTTTTCTTAATGTTTATATATTTTTTTCATATTTAAATGTTTATTTATTATTTTGAGAGACACAAAGAGGCAGAGCTCAAGCAGGGGAGGGGCAGAGTGAGAGGGAGACACAGAATCTGAAGCAGGCTCCAGGCTCCGAGCTGTCAGCACAGAGCCCGACGCAGGGCTCGAACTCACAAACCATGAGATCATGACCTGAGTCGAAGTCGGATGCTTAGCCGACTGAGCCACCCAGGCACCCCACAAAATTTTAGAAGACTGATGAGAGCTGAGGTGGCTGAAGGAAAGAGCTATGTTTTCCCATGAAGTTGGGACAGAGTTGAGTTGCCTTAAGATTCAAGGAGGAATCACACCACCTACATTCAAAGCCTGTGACTCAAGGTAACGTCACCGTCGTTAACAATGTCCCTCAACCCTTCTGTGAGGCAGGGAGCCACAGGAAATTAGGCCTCCTCCTCCTCCACTGGCCATCCCTGGAGGTGTCCCCTGGGACACCTCTGCTTTCCAGAGGAACTACCCTCACCTGCCCGCCTCCCACCAAGGACTGCTCACTTCAGTCAAGAACATGAAGGCCGTTAAGCGATTTTTGTGGTCTCGTTCTTGGAGAATCCTGATGAGGAAGCTGAAGATGGGGCGGTTGTGCCAACAGTTCTTGATGACCATGGCCCTGCCGAGGAGAGCGGAACACTCAGGATCGGGCCCAGGCCCCAAGAGAGAGCCAACAGGATGGCACAGACCTACCTGGCCAGTAGAGTGACACCCTCATAGTGTCTTTCAGGACTGGTGAGCAGCTCCCAGCCTCCAAGTTTCTGAATGTAAGACACATAGTCCCCATACCCGGTACTTCGCATCAGCGTCTTCAGGGCCTCCACGGAGGAACTGGGGGGTGGGGAGGGCAGAAAGCAGACAGGAAGCCATCCCCCACCATCTGGGCTCCTCTCCCATCTACGGGAGCCTCCCTTAGAACTGATAGAACTCTATCAGTGAACTGATAGAGGTGGGGCAGCCTGTAGAGACAGACCCAGGCTAACATTTTACAAATGAGAACCGAGGCCAAGAGAGATGCGGGGTTCCCGCGGTGCTGCAGGAAGCCAGCAGAAGGGTAGAGAGTGGAGCGCAGGTGCACTTCTTATCCATTATACTGATTTTACTGTGGAACAGAATCTCTGTGTCAGGCCAGTGAGTCAGAAGGAGAGAGTCCTCTCTAAAAAGTCCAGTAAGACTTGTGGAAATGATGTGTGGGGAGCACACGCAGTGCCCTGCCCAGGAGGTGCAAGAAGGCTGTCCAGAACCAGCAGCCTGGGACCAGGCCAGGCAAGTGGCAGGGGGATACCTGGACACACATGGGAGCTGAGCAGACGGGCCCTGGGGCACAGTGGCTAGGAACTCTGGCCCAGAGGCCAAGGATACCTGACAGGGTCCGTCCGTTCGGTTGCATGCTGCTGATCCTGAAAGTCAGTGTCCCCTTCAACCACGAGAAAGGAGATCTGGAACAACAGGGCCATACACAGGGAGGGGAAGAAGGTCTGCACCTCCGTCCGCCGACTCGGTTCCAGAAGGAGTTCCTGGATAGCCCTGGTGGCCTGCGGGTGGGAAGGAGAGCAGGGGCATTATCATTTTATATTCCAACTCTTGCGTCCTGTCTTCATGAAATCCCTGCCCATAACCTATCACCATGAAGGGCTGGCCCCGAAAAGCCCATACTGCCAGGGCAGGTCAAGACTAAATTAGTGTGATCCAAGAAAATAAAGGGCAATTTCCAGAATGTTACTACTTTAAAGTGCTCTCATCATCGTGGTGGCTGTTTCATTCTCTTATCATCCTTGAGAGTTAAGGAGGGGTTGGGGGGGGGGTGTGTGTCTTACCTAAGCCCACTGGGGGAGAACGAGAAGCTAGTTTTTCTGTCTCCCTACAAGGCAGAGGCAACTAGAAAACCCTCCCTCCAAGCACCCCCAAGACTCTGCCATTAAAATGTTCAACCAAACACGGATATGTAAAAGGGAGAGGCTCCAAGAGCTCAGGACAGCCTGGGACAGGGCACTGGGATGTCCCCCACCCAGCCCCCAACCCCCTCTGGGGGCCCCTCCATACAATCAATGGAGAGATCTCTGTACTGTGGCTGGGCTCCTGGCCCTTCGGTTTCTGGTATGGAGTCAGCTTCTGCAGCAGAAATTCCATGATGACTTCATAGCCTTTGGGGAACGATGCCAGGATTTCCCAGGGCTTGCAAACCCCTCTGTAGAGGCAGAACCCCACCAACGTGGTCACTCTCCACAGATTCCCCCTGGAAGGGACCCTAGGCTCCTTTGCCCAGTGTTTCTAGCCCCTCTCTTTCTCCCTTCTTCTTCCTTTCCTCTGTCTCCATTTTCTTTTTCTCCTTTCACTCCTAATTTTCCTTCTTCTTCACCTCCACACCTCCCTGTTCTCTATCGTCTCACACATAGGTAAATCTGAAGATGTTCACTTGGCCTAGGAGCCTAAAATGAGAAAGCATCTCAGGCCACACTTCGATGTTGCAGATCAGTCAGAAGAGCCCCCTGTGGTGTCCTCTCTATTGCCTTGTCCAAGCTTTTGTTACCTACTCAGTACTCATTAGACATTAACAGGCAATCTTAATTTCCCCAAGATTAAGAGTCTCTCAATTTCCTTAATTTCTTTGCAGAGAAATTATGTCCTTTCAGGGCTGCGCTGGCCAAGACAGAGCAAGCACATTGCATTTGATCTCTTCCTCTGGTTAACGCTAAAAGTGCTGGTCAAGTACGAAAGCAACTACTTGAAGATTTTGAAAATGATTCATAGCAAGGAGACTGGGTGATGAAAGCCACAATTTGAAAAGGAACCCTTACTGGATGAGCGTCCCAGATTTTTTTCTTTCTCTTTTATCTCCCAACTTTGACCGGAAGCTGGCTGCAGTGTTAAACTTTGCAGCAGGCACACGAAACAAAATCTCTGAGTAAAACCCTGTCATTCTGCAGAAGATCTGGTAAAATGGGAACCTAGGAGTTGTGACTCTATGAGAGGATGGGTGGAATCTTTCTTTCTTTGTCCCTGTCCTGGGGATGGTTCCAGATGCAGAGCTGTGTAGTGGAAATGGAGGTGGCCGCAGCAACAAAGGGGACTAATGACCTAAAGAGTATGTGTGTATGGCAGGGGATCCATATTTGCTCTCTCTCTTTTCTCATTTTACTGCCCTAAATGTGGACCCAGTTGTGCAGTTGTAGTTTTTTAAATGTTAATTTTTGAGAGAGAGAGAGAGAGACAGAGTGCAAGCAGAGTAGGGGCAAAGAGAGAGAGGGAGACACAGAATCCAAAGCAGGCTCCAGGCTCTGGGCTGTCAGCACAGAGCCTGATGTGGGGCTTGAACTCATGAACCATGACATCATGACCTGAGCCAAAGTTGGATGCTTAACCGACTGAGCCACTCAGGTGCCCCTAAGCAGTTGTAGTAGCACACGTGGTAAAATTCTAAGAGAAAGCCCAACTTTCTAGACAGAGGACCTGGAAAATGCGTTTCTGAAAGCCGGAAAATACATTTCTGAAAGCCAGAAAATAGGAGAGGTCTCCAAGAGAAGAGAGAGAGAGAGAAATTCCTGTAAGTCCTGGGATCATTCCAGAGCTGCACGTATGGGACAGACCCAACAACCCCTGAGAAGCACATGCATAAGACAGACCCAAAGCAGTATAGCAAAGACTTTAAAAATATAACAGACACTGAAACTATGTCCAACAGAAGGTGAGACAGAACTTGCCGTCTAAACCATACACCAGACTGACTGCTTAAAAAAGAATCGACGTTCTCCAGGAAAATTTAACAAGACTAAGAGCCTCACAACATCATATTAAAAATGTCCAGACTACGATCCAAATTTACTTGACACACAAAGAAGCAGGATAATGTAATCAATTCTCAAGGAAAAAAAAAAAAATCAGCAGAGGCCAATCCTGAGATCACCCAGATGCTGAAATTAGCAGTTGATAAAGACACTGTGTAAATTTCAGGTGTATAACATAATGGTTTGACCTACACATATTGTGAAATGATTACTGCAATAAGTGTGGTTAGCATCCAGCACCTCACATAGATAAAATAAAAAGAGAAAGAAAAGAAAAAAAAAATCCCCTTGTGATGAGAACTCAGGATTTACTCTTTTAATGACTTTCACATATATTATATGGCAGTATTAGCTACAGTCATCATGTATATTGTTAGATCCCTAGTATTTTTTTATCTTGTCACTGGAAGTGTATACCTTTTGGCCACCTTTCTCCAATCCCACCCTCACCCCACCGCCTCTGACAATCATCAATGTGATCTTTTTTTCTATGAGTTTGTTTGTTGTTGTTGTTTTTTAAGAGTCCACATATAAGTGAGTTCATACACTATTTGTCTTTCTTTGTCTGACTTATTTCACTTAGCATAATGCCCTCAGAGTCCACTCTGCTGTCACAAATGACAGGATTTTCTCATTTTTTATGGCAAAAGAATATTCCATTGTATATAGATAGATAGATAGATAGATAGATATGGTTGGATTTAAATCTACCATTTAATGATCTGTTTTCTGTTTGTCTCCTCTGTTTTTGTTCCAATGTTTTAGGATTTCAGTGGGTCTTAGGATTCTTTACATACCTAACTTTTCATAATCTACATAGAGTTGATATTTTACAAAACTGTTTAAGTTTAGAAAAGGAAATTATAGGGCACTTGGGTGGCTCAGTCAGTTAAGCACCCAACTCTTGGTTTCATGATCTCACAGTTCATAAGTTCAAGCCCCACATTGGGCTTCATGCTGACAGTGCGGAGCCTGCTTGGGATTCTCTCTCTCCCTCTCTCTCTGCCTCTCCCCCGCTTGGACTCTCTCTCTCTCAAAATTAAAATAAACTTTTTAAAAAAATTATAAAGGAAATTATAGTGTAGTAGATTCATACCATATAATATCATCCACTAAAATTATGTTTACAAAAAGGTTTTAACTTAAGAAAATTCTATGATTAAGATGTTAAATGAAAAATATGCAAATTGGCATGTACGATATGGGCTTGATAATCCGTTTTTAAAAACCATTTAAAAAATTTTTTTATTGAGAGAAGCCGCAAGTGAGTGAGGGCAGGGAGAGAGAGAGAGAGGGAGAGAGAAGTGAGGCTCACCGGAAGAGGGCCTCATGTTCACCTGAAGCAGAGCCTGAGCTCACCTGAAGAGGGACTCGAACTCACGAACCGTGAGATCATGACCTGAGCCGAAGTCAGACACTTAACCAACTGAGCCACCCAGGCGCCCTCTGTAAACCATTTTTAAAAGGTAGACCAATTATAAATTATACTTAGGTGATAAAAGATGTTTTTTTTTTCTTTTTCAAAAAATTTTACAGGCTTTCAAATCTGCCGCAAGAAGTCCGTATGACTTTTACAATCACCCTGCTCCCAAATAAAATATATAAGGAACTGACTTGTATTGAAAACTGGGTACATTTTAAGAATAAGCAAAGTAAAAGAGTGTTGGGGGCTTGTCCGGGGAATTGATAGGGTCACCTACCTCTGTGACCCGTCTTCCATGTTGAATAGTGTCAGGATAACCTCTTCCGTGTAGGTCTGAGCCAGCAGGTAGAGGATCTTCTTTATGGTCTCTTGGGCTGTGGTTTCAGTAATTCTGTTCATATTGTGGTAAATGTACTGGATGATTTCTGGCACCTGAAGTTGGAGGGGGCCAAGGAAGAGCAAGGTTGTTTCTGGACACTCAATGCCAGCTCATCGGGAGGCATGTAACTAAGCGCCCACATAAAGTCTGTGGATGCACACAGATCTGAACCTGTCCCCAGCAGTCACTGTCCCATTCTGGTTAGGCCACACCTGTGTGGCTGGGGGCTGTCCTGTCCCCATATGTTAAGAGGGGCAAAATGGAGAGCATCAGGGAAGGGTGACTCAAGTCATGTCTGGAAAGCATGTCATGAAGAATGAAGCAAGTGTCTGGGATGAGCAACTCGGAGAAGGGAGGACGGGAGATATAAGGCCTATTGTAGCGGGAAGGGGAGGGCTCAGGTCTCACCATTTATTGGCTACATGGACTCAGCAGTGTGCCTAGTGGTGAACAGCATGGGCCCTGGAGTCACACTGCCTGAATTTGAGCCTCACTTCCTTACCTACCAGTTGCGTGACCTTGGGCAAGTTTTCATCCTCTCGATGCATTATTTCCTCATACAGAAAATGAGAACAACTTTACCCACCTCCATGGTTCTGAGCTAATACATCTACATTGGCTGGAACAGGTCTGTCACATAATAAGTGCTCAAGAAACTTCAGCTACTAAGGCTCATAGCCTTCTTGAGCCTTTTCCCCATTTCTAAAAAGAAAACCATTACTTCCTTGCAGACCTGTTGTAAGAATTCAACAAAATAACATGTGGATGAGGCTAGGACCACACATGGCACCTGGTTTTAGTAAAGTGTGAATATTAATTGATTTCCGCATAACTCCAAAAAGTAAGCTAGGGCCAGAGTCTGGAAACTATGGGGATGCAGATTTCAATCCACAAGGTGGAACTTTCTTATAATGAAAGATTCACAAATTAGAATGAGCTATGGTTTAAGGTAGTGAGCTTCCCAAAAGTGCTTTCAGCAGAGGCTGGCTGCTCAGGGGTGTTCTGGAAGGGGTTACAGGCATCGAGTGGGAGGTTGCAGTGGCTGACCTCTGGGGTGGCATTCAGCTCGAAGAGCGTATTCCTAGTCTACTCTGAGGCATTTGGATGAGTGTTCAGGCCAGAGAGAGTGGCAAGGGTAAGACTCAGGTTGCTAATTGGACCTATCATGGAGGTGTCATTAGCATCATAGAGGAGTGGGTTAGGCCATTAAAATGAGAGTGAATCTATCAATCCATGAGACCTTTAAAAATGGCATAACAAAAAGACAAAGATAAACTATGCTGTCTTAATTTTACTAAGAAACAATCCCACCTCTGACAAAAGAGTCTCTGTATTCCATTTCTGATTCAGGTCAGTGTCTCATAAATTCATATACATATAATATAGATATATGAGATCGATCGATCGATCGATAAACAGACCTCTGTCTTCACCTTGTATTCTCCCACCTGAATGAAGATGAAGGCGCCCACAGACCTAACATACTGTCTGGAAGCAGGAGAGAGAACTGAGTTCTCTTCTGGTCCTGCGCCCCCACAAGTAGCCTCCTGCTACAACTTTATTCTTCCCTTTCTGGTAGAAGTGGAGACTGGGAGGTCACCTTTTCCAATGGAATGGCCTTCCACACAATTGCAAACAACTTCTCCTTTAACTTTTTCTCCTCTGGGCTAAAGGATTGCAATTCCTTGAACCCCAACCAGTAGCAAATCAAACAGAACAAGATCCAAAACAGAGTGGAAGAATCCTTAAGTTGACCTTGAACCATTAAGTCCCTCAGAGCTGGTACCTTCCCAATCTCTGGCATAGGGTGCTTCAGGATCATCTTTAACATCTTGGAAGCTGCGCAGACATCATGCCTGCTGGCATTGGTCATGGCCTCCATTGGCACCATTATCACATCTGCTCTCTCTTCGGGGGTCAGGTATTTCCTGAAGAACTGAAGAGAGAACAACAGTTGTCTCTGCAATGTCAGCATCCCACTCTGGGAGTGCCCGAAGCCTCTGGACTCCAAAGAGACCAGGCAACCAGGGTCCAGTGGAGGCAGCCCCTGGCTACTATCTGGCTGTTCCATGGTGTGAGGCCAGGCTCCCGAGTGTCATTAGCTCTTAAGTCCTCAGGTAACAACAATGGTCCAGACAACATGATACTGAGAAAAATGCAATAAGGCATTTCTATTTTGAATCTGGAACATAATTAGGTGATTCCATTTGGAAATAAGTTCTGATGTTTTCCATTTCCATTTCCATTTGGAATTTGCAGCATTCCAAAGCAAGCAGTGACTGCCAGGGTCTAAAACAGATGTGCCTCCTGTCTCTAAATGTACACACCTCAGTGAAGCTCATGCACTCACACAAGGCACCCTCTGACTTTGCCCTCAAGGAACTTACTGTCAGGGCAGGGCAGGGAAATAGGCAGTCGTGGTGCCATGTGAGAAATGCCAGTGAGGGATACTGGCAGTGGGGACAAAGCTAGACTTGCAAGATTAGACAAGGCTTCCTGGAGGAAATACCTCCGAAATCCATACTTGTTGAAAGTGGGGGAAAGAGTTCCAGGCAGGAAACAGACTCTGCAAAGGCCTAGGGAGGTTTTGTGTGGTCACTGTGTCCTGCAAGGGACCTGGGCCAGGTGGGAAAGGGGAATCAAGACAAGATGAGGCAAGGGAGTCAGGCAGGAGCCAGATCGTGCAGGACCTCATTGGCTATATGAAGTCTGGCCTTTAGGATAAGAATAATGGAGAGTCAGTGCAAAGTCCAAAGAGGAATAATATGATGATATGTGCATTTTAGAACTAATTCTCTGATGACAGTACAGAAAATGGTGTGACAAGAAGCATGGTTGGAAACAAGGCAATCGACAGGAGGCTGTTGCAATAACCCAGGCAAGAGATTGATGGTGGAAAAGCTGTGGTGGGGCCAGAGCAGAGTGGATGGATTCAAGAGCCACTCAGGATGAGGGTGGACAGACATGGGATTAAATTGGATGTGGAAAGTGAGGAAAAGAGGGAAGGACGACTCTTGGATTTCTGGCTGGCGTGTCTGAAGTAGATTAAGCTTGAGGACACCATTGTTAAGACAAGCAATACACCCTTGCTGATTGAATAGGGTTAAAGCTAGTCCACAAATAAAGGTACATGAACACAATCAGTGAGTGGAGGATAGGGTCGACTATGCCCCTATTTTAAAACTCTCTCAATAACCTCAAACTTCAATCAACTCAAGTGCAGCTAGGGGAATGGGCCTTACCCCTCCAGCATGCTGTCCATGAGACCTTGATTTGGGGGCAGTTCCCTGTGTGGGGGAGTACTCCTCTGTGACCCCAGCCAGGCTCTCTGTAATCTCTACTTGGCCATCTTTCTCCCCTGTGAACGCTCCCCATCGGGGCATCCCATACACCCATGGAGAGCAAGGGTTACCATTGCGAGATTCTGTATGTTGGCAAACCATCCTCCGCGGAAATTCTTCTGCAAATCCTTCAGGATGATCTCTGTCTTCTGTTTCATACCTCCGATCCAAAAACAACAATTAAGGGGCAGGGCCTTCACTGGGAGAAAGGAACACACCCTCCCTCACTTCCCCTCCAAACCTCAGAGAAGATCAACAAGGTTCAACAGGTGGAGTAATGTTTGCCCAGCAGAATGGGGAGAGTTCCCTAGTGCCAGGTTGATGGGTGGAGGGAGATTGTAGTTGGCAAGGTGGTCTGGTCCCCTGGCCCCTGCTGTCCCCGTACCCATGCCACAGTGAGAACTGTTCCCACTCCCCACCCCCACAGCTAGCAAAACAGGAAGCACATCCTACTGAATCATAAAAAGCTAAGGTTTCTGAAACTTCCTCTAGGGCACATTTGCAAATTCCTCTAGCACCTCTGCAAGTGTGTGTGGCTGTCTGTATCTTTGGTTTTTCTGGGACAGAGAAGGTCTTGACCAAAGATTCCCAAGTTTGTTCCCTGAGAAACAATGCTCACTTTCTCAGTCCTACACCCAAGCAGTAGCCATGGGACAGCGGGAAGTTTTGGAGATGCACGCTGATCTCATAAGCGGCTGCAAATCTAGGTCTCCCTTTTTGCCAGGGAGTTCCTAGGATCTTTTATAACAGGGCATTTCATCAGCAATGGGTTTGGAGTTCATTTAGGTAAAGCAGATTTATTCCAGCACCCCCGCACGAGAGAACTGCCCTTTGGTGTGCCTGTCACAAGGCAGGCACTCAGTGACTGGTGCTTGTATGCTCCTGCTACTCAGCGCGTCCCCCAACTGCAGCCACATGATGGTCCAGGCTCATATCACTTACTTCTATGAAGCACAAGGATTTTGAAAAAGTAATGCAATGCCTCCGATGCCTCTACGCCGATCTCATGGTTGGCGTTCATGCAGGAGAGACCTAAAATGCCCATCATCTTCCCAGTCATCGAGAACTCCATCATGTGTTGCTGGGAAGAGGAAACCATTACCTCCTCACTGTCCCCAAAGGAGCTCCTCCCCACCATGACCATCATCCACCTCCAGCCTTCCCTTTCTTCCCACATCACTAAATTATTTGCTTGTGTGTGGCCTCTCACCCCACCAGCACCATGTTCTGTCCTGGCGTGGGGAACCTTCCAAACTGACACCCAGGGAAATGGGACAGCCAGGCACCTGAAATACGTTAGCCGATGCAAAGCTGTGGACCCATCCCAGCTCTCTAGGACAAGTTGCCCCACCAAGACTGAGATGTGTCTGGCCAGTTAGTTAACTAGGCTGAGGGCAATATCCCATGGAAGCAGAAAAGGCACGAAGGCTAAATAAACAAATAAATAAATAAGGTGCTCTAGTTAACCCTTGCAGAGCCTCAGGCTCAATCAGGCACCCCAGAGAGGCAAGGCCCATCGGGTCAGCCTTTCCTGCCACCCCAGGCACTCACCGACGGTCTAGGGAAATTGCAAATAAATCTCAGCATCCGGGAAATGGTGCCCAAGGCCCGGATCTGTTGATGCACTTTCTCTGACAGTGTTAGCCAAGGCAAGATGATCTGGAAAGGCAGCATAGAGACACCAACAACGCCTTCGATGGGAAACATCCCTCCTTGTTTTGAGTCTACATCTCTAACTGCCGAAAAGACAAACAGCTGCTCGCGCTGGCAGCGCAAATACCAAAAAGACAAACAGGAGGGAGTCGCAGCAGGTGACAGCTCCATGAACTTGGCAAAGCAAGGGTGTCTTTGGCCCTTCACCTATTACCTTCTGAGACTCTTCCTATAGAAACGGTTAAAGACAGTGATGCACTTGGAGGAGGAATTGCAAAGCAGAAGAGCTGGGAGGGACGAGATGCCGTGGAGAGCAGGGGTTCTGTTCACATCATAAATGCACAAACTCTTCCCCACTAAGCCCAAGCCAAGGTGGAAATAGTCTCCGAGAGATGAGATTTGGAAGCATTAACTTCTATTACTAGTAGTAATACTCCTAGTGACCAAACATATAAGTTGTCTGTGTATAATAATTCACTTTATCCTCCCAACAACCCTATGAGACAGGTTGAGACACCATCAGGTGGGAGAGACCTGTGTCCTGTTCGGCACAAACCTTTGGAAAAGTGTGTCCTGCTTGCAATGGAGCTGGACAGATGCCCTTCAGGGTGGCCTTTCTGCCAGAACATTAAATCCTATCGTGAACATTCGGAGGCAAAAAACAAATAAAAATAAAAACGAATGAACCACCACCCATACATACCTGACACCCAATCCAAATATTAATTAAGAATTGATCACAGGCATAAATCTAAAACCTACAACTATAAACTTCTAGGAGGAAAATAGGAGAAAATATTTGAGATCTTAGGTTAAGCAAACAATTCTTAGGTAAGACAATAAAAGTATAACCATAAGAGAAAAACTTACTATTTGGGCTTCATCAAAATGCATACCTACTTTTCGAAAGACCCTGCTAAGAGAATAAAAGACAAGCCACAGAATGGGAGAAAACATCTGCAATTCACATATCTGACAAAAGCCTTATATCCAGAATAAAGAACTCTCAAAACTCAAAAATAAGATAATAAACCAATTTTTTATTTTGTAATGTTTATTTATTTTTGAAAGAGAGAGAGAGAGCAAGCTGGGAAGGGGCAGAGAAAGAAGGAGAGAGAGATCCCAAGCAGGATCTGCTCTGTCAGCTCAAAGCCTGACACAGGGCTCAAACCCATGAACTGTGAGATCATGACCTGACCTGAGTCAAAGCCACAAGTCAGATGCTTAGCCAACTGAGCCACCCAGGTGCCCCAATAATACCCCAATTCTTAAAAATGGGCAAAAGATATGAATAGACACTTCACCAAAGCAGATATACAGAGAAAAAATAAACCCACGCAAGGTGCTCGACATCATTAGTCACTAGGAAATGCGAGTTAAAACCACAAGGAGATACCACTACGCACCCATAAGAATGACCATCTTTAATAAAACACACTAACAATACCATGTGCTGGCAGGGATGCAGGCTGGCTACAGTTCTAGTACATTGTGGATGGGATCACAAAACTATACAGCTACTCTGGCAAATACTCTGGAAGTTCCCTATAACAGTAAAATATGCACATGCAATTCGGCAATCCCGCTCCTAGGTATCTGCCCAAGTGAAATAAAGAATCTATGTATGTTCCCATTTGCAACTACGTGGACGGAACTGGAGGGTATTATGCTAAGCGAAATTAGTCAGAGAAAGACAAATATCATATGACTTCACTCATATGAGGACTTGAAGACACAGAACAGATGAACGTAAGGGAAGGGAAGCAAAAATAATATAAAAACAGGGAGGGGGACAAAACATAAGAGACTTAAATATGGAGAACAAACAGAGGTTTACTGGAGGGGTTGTGGGAGGTAAACAGAGGGGTTAAATGGGTAAGGGGCACTAAGGAATCTACGCCTGAAATCACCATTGCACTATATGTGAACTAATTTGGATGTAAATAAAAATAAAATAAAATAAAATAAAATAAAATAAAATAAATAAAAATGTATTAAAATCTTCTAAAATATGAACAGTAAAAAAAAAAATCTATGTATGTACAAAAGCCTGAATGCACATATTTATTGCAGCTTTATTCGTAATCACCCCAAACTGGAAACAAGCGAAATGTTCCTCAACTAGAGAAGGGGTACACAGCTGTGATCCATCGGGACAATGACAAAATAGAAAGGAATGGGTTAGTGATATATATAACATCATGGGTGAGTCTCAGATACACTGTGCTATATGAAAGAAGACAGACATAAGAGGCTATATGATTCTGTTTATATGACATTTTGGAAAAGGCAAAACAATAGGGACAGAAAACTGATCATCTATTGCCAGGGTGGGCACAGGGGTTGACTACAGAGTCATGGGGGGATTTTTGGCGTTGGTAGATCCACTCGGTAGCTTGATTATCGTTGTGGTTACGTGACTGCGTTTGTCAAAACCCGTAGAACTATATGCACTAGGAAGGGTGCATTACACTATATGTAAATTATACCTTAACAAAAATATGAAAAATAGAACAAAGACAAAAAGAGAGAGGAGCCCTTTGGAAAACTAAATAGGCCTTAAATGTTTTTTTTTTTTTTTTTTCAAAATTAAAACTCTTTCCGATCCTGCTGTGCAAAGTCAAACATGAAATAAGTGAAGTGTCAGGCAATCATATAATTTTGTAGGAAAAATTATGTCTAAAATAGCCACACTTGATTTTTTTGTTTTCAGAATTACCTCGAAGTAGCAAATATAATCCAAATGTTGTTGCATATAATAATAGCTATTTTTCTCATTTAAATTTCATTTATCAAGATAAATCAATAAATGAAATTTTGGAAACTACATCAAGCGGTGCCTTTGGGGGGCACCATTTATCTTTGGATAATGAGGACCCCAGTAATGGATTTCCTGAGGACTCCACCCTGATGGAGAACCAAAGTTCAGCATCTCCATCCCCCATAAACTCAAATTATAACAGTGCATTTACTAGTTCGCTTACAGTGAAGGTACCCACAAAGCACAGAAACACATCTCAACAAACATACCAGAAAGGATACATTTCAAAAAAATCAAGTCACTAATCCCAATATGGATATGTTTCCTCTCTAGACACAGCCCTCATCAAAGTTGTTTTTATTATTTCTTATAATGTTTATTTATTCTTGAGAGAGAGCGAGAGACAGAGTGAGCACGAGCAGGTGGAGGGGCAGAGAGAGAGGGAGACACAGAATCCGAAGCAGGCTCCATCCAGGCTCTGAGCTGTCAGCACAGAGTCCGACGCGGGATTCGAACTCATGAGCTGTGAGATCATGACCTAAGCCAAAGTCAGACACTTAACCGATTGAGCCCTCCAAGCACCCACAAAAAAGTTTTTTAAAGATATCCAGGCGATCCTGTCTCTTCATTTGTAGTCACACATAATGTTTTATCCAAAATTGTATTATCCTCATGAATTACCATCTTGATGAAAGTAGGTTTCATGTGACTCTGGACTACTTCCCCAATTCAAATTCAACCCCGAGAGATGACAACGTATCATAACTAAGAATATTTGAAAGGCTCTAAAGACAGAAGGAGAGAGGAAGTGGTCTCCAAGTCATTGTGATTGCTCTCTGAGGCTTGAGAACTGATGGCCTCCGTGCTGAAAAGACCCCCAGACTATCCCCATACTCCTTATCTTTCCTCCCAAAGATCAGACTTAAAATAGGGCTTCCGTTTCCCCGATTTCTCCAGCCACTTACCTCCAGGAAGTTCTGCAGCAGGGACATGTCGGGGTCCATATCCTCCATTACAAGAGCTTGTAACATGTCATCTAAGGCCTGGACCGTCTGACAAGTGAGGAAGCATGGAGTGTAGGTGGACCGACAGCCGCTGTGCTAGCTTGGCTCCCTGGGGCACTCCCCCCTGTCCCTCAGATCCCACCTCAGGAGGAAAGAAAGTGGGGGCCAGGCTAGCCCTGCTGCCACACTCCCATCTTCCCAAGTGCTGACCTTTCTTGACCTCACTGAAGGCTGGGCCAAGGCCAGTCCAAATTGTAAACCAAGTAGTAAAATGTAAGCATTGGGCAGTTCTCCCCAACAAATATAGCCCCCATGATATTCTCACCATTAGAGATTCATTCTGATAGATTAAGGAAAATTCTATTTTTAAAACTGAAAACTCTTGAGAAGATGTGGCAGTCCATTGGCCGGTTAAGTTATTCCATAAAATTTGTGGGTTTTATCATTAGACTGTCTCTTCCTAGAGAAATAGGAGACTTAGTGAGAGAGGACACAGGTAGTGTGGCAGCATGGGCCAGTCCTCGGGGAGACAGGTGATGATGGGGCAGAGGGGTTACTTCGAGCAGCACGAGGGCCATGGAGCTATGAGCTCCTGAAGGTCAGAGAGGAGGGGAAGAGGGTCTAGGAGCTAAGAGGACCCAGGAAGCCTCTGAAGATAAATCCTCTCCTGTGGAGACCTCCACCAGGAGGCGATGGTGGGGATTACCTGGAGGTAGAGACTAGCACTCTCTTTTCTGTCCAGACTAGGCATGATGAGCGGCAGAGAGAATATGCTAGAGATGCCAGCATTCACCAGATCCAGTTTCTGGGATAAGTAGAATGGTGGATTCACCTGGCTGGGGTGAGAGGGGAGGAATGACAAGAGAGCTTTGGAGGATATCAGTGGCAGGGTGGGATATGTTTCTAGGACCCTGGGGCAGAACCTTCTCTGCTCTCCCTTCTGAGGCACAGCAAACAGTAAGGACCTGGGCTCCCAAACACCTTCCAATGACCTCCTTGCCAGGAAAAGAGGTCCTGTCCTCTTGGGGAGCCTTCCCTACACTGGATGTCCTAATAGGCTTCTGATAGTGAAACTGGGGGTACGTCCACCACCCCAGGATGCTGGTAGATGAGGCAGCAATCATGGGGCCCTGCCACCCACAGCGCAAAACTCAAGTCCCCAAACCTTGCCCTTCCTCCCAACCCAAATGTTCACAGCATCAAAGGCCCAGGGGCTCAGAGGAGGTAACAGCAAGGAAGGAACCTCAGGGCCACGATGCAGAGCATGGCTCGCTGATGCACACTGCTGACCAAGACCTCGGTGGATTCTTCGAGGATTAATACCTAGAAGGGCCAGGAAGAAACAAGAATCTCTCTCAGAGAGATGCCAGCCCTTGGCTCTGGGACTTGGTCATCCTCATCCCTGGATGACCAACTCCCAGAAGAGCTTGGGTCTCTCTCACCTCAATTTTCTTGGCCAGAATGGTTTTGGGGAAGTAATCATTCATATTGCCATTTGCCTGGGCCCGAACAGTGGCACTCAAGGTTTCCACAGCCCTCAGGAACTTCAGTTTTTCCGACTCTGACTAGGGAAAAAAACCACAGAAATTTCTTGCCTGTGAACCAGGCCTCAGCCCTTCACTTCTCCTACAGGCTGCACCCAAAACCTGTACCCCAGACCCTGCCCCACACACCCAGCCCAGACCTCAGAGCAGCCAGGATGGATAGCTCACTTGATTTCCTCAACACAATTCCCCCATCCCCTAGACTGACACTCATCAATGTCCCGGTCCCCTCACAGCCCTCTGGGGACAGTGGAGCTAGGGGTCCCCATGGAAGATTCTTTCAGGTCAGATTGTCCAGGTCAGAAGGCAAAAATGGGCCGAATTTCAGGTGCTTTTCAAACCAGGGCTAGTATCCAAAACCCAAGGAAACGTGAGTTCTCATTTTTTTCTACTTTCTCCTCAGCTCTCAAAAGGTCCAGACAATTTCCTTACCGGTTGTCCTTCTTCTAGAAATTCCTGAATGAACTCACAAGCTTCTCTTTCTGACTGGCGCAATCCTGCAAAGGGATGTAGTTGGGAGGAGGCTGGCTGATCACCTCAGATGGAACAAGAAAGCAGGGCCATCCTATCCCCTTATCCTCTGCCAAGAAGGTTCAAAACCATCAGGGCCTGGGCGGGTATCTCAGCTCCAAGAACCAGCTTCTCCAGATCTAGGGCCTGGTGTGGATCTCTGAAGACTAAGTGGAAAAGCAATCATGTGGGGAATCAGGTAAGACTCCTGGCTTCTCACAGAGGCATGTCTGACAATGGACAGGTGTCTGCATCACGAATGGCCAGATATAGAAGGGTAATTATAAAGAGAGAGATCTTTAAGTCACCCCCAGTGGCCACGAACTACTGGAGCTCTCCTAGACAGGCTTTGAAATCCTGTGAATGGCCTTGAAATCTCAAATGAGCCTTGGAACCTCCCTTGTCAATTGGGCTGGTAGAGCCCTCTGGGAAAGCCTCCCCGAGTAGGGCCCCAGAGGCTGGGGGGGGGGGGGAGGGGGGCGCAACGCTAAGAACGCAGACTGAGCACCCCCAGGGTGTCAGGAGGGGTGAATCAAGAGGCTGGAGGTGGTAGCAGTTCTAGAGCGAGAAGCAACAGAAGCAACCAGACCTGGGTTCAGGCCAAGTCGTATTGCCCAGCCAGCAGAGCGCGCTGAGGGTGGGGCTGAAAGCCATAGCACAGCAGTCAAACCCCAAACTGCCTGAGTTCAAAGCTCAGCTCTTCTACTTTATTGGCTCCGTGAGCTTCCTCAAAGCAAACTCTCTCAACTTGTATGTCCCCATCCGTGCGATGGCAAAGATGATGGTTAACTATTACCGTTGTAAGGCTTAAATGGATGAATGCATGTAAAGAGCAAATTGAATGTCCCCAGCTTCAGTTCTGTCATCTTCACATGGGATGATAATCACGGTATGTATGATTGTGATGAGGTCTGAATTCATTCATTCATGTAAAATATTAGGAGAATCCCTGGCACATAGCAGGGAAATCAATGCACTCATTCTTTGGCATCTGTTTACTGAGCATCTTCCAGGGAAAAGGCCCTCTTCTAAGTAGAGCTTACAGGCCAAATGGCTCCTTCACGGAAACTCTGCCTACTATTGTTTTAAAGGTATTCTTTTTGTATTTGCTCATATAGGTTTGTATACATACATGGAGGTCAGAGAAAAGCTCACTGACTCAATTCGAGCAGTCTTGAAGGGCCGGTCCTTTACGTGAGGACCAAACCATACAGATATCTAGGGAAAGAGCATTCTAGGCCCAAGGAACAGCAAATGCAAAGGCCCAGAGGCAGGCTCATGCCTGGCATGCTCATGGAAAGCAAGGACCGTGTGCCTGGAGTGGAGGGAGCAAGGAGAATGGTAGGTGACAGAAGCGGAGTGGTAATGGGACACGTCACAAGGGCCTTTCAAGGCCTATGGAAAGGGCTACTGTAAGGACTCGGGCTTTGGCCCTGAATGGGACGGAAGCCCTGGATAGGCTTTGAGTAAAAGAGTGGTATGGTCTGACTTTTGTTTAACAAGATCAGTCTGGCTGTTCAGCTGAGACAGGCATAGAGATGCACACAGCAAGGGGGGCATGGGAGTTGGCTCCCTGAACAGCTGTGATCTGGGTGAGCTTTAATTCAAAGCCCCAGCGTCCTGTTCCCCGCCTGGCTCCAGGCTCCTCGCGGAGGCAGTTCTGAAGACGGACACCAGCCCAGAGCTGTGAAGGAGGCAGCCGGAAGTGGGTAGGCTCGTGCCCACCAGGTGACATCTCGAGCAAAGGCTGGGCCTATCACCTTCACCTCTGGAACTGCAATGAGTTGAAACACAGCCCGGTCCGGGGCCAACTGCTCACCCGTTAAGTCAGGATTCCAAGAGACTTGGTGAGTTGATCGCGACAAGGCGACTCTGCCTAATTGGTGCTTGTGAGGATATGGATTCATCTGCATCCTTGGGGCAGCAGCCTGCAGCCTGTGAGGACAGTAGCCAGGTCAGGCGTTAGATACTCCTTCCTAGGGATGCAGCTTCTCCACCGAGGGGTGAAGCTGTGCGAGGCAGGACATTTACAAGAAAAGAACTGGCTGAGCAATGCCAGTGCCAGCTTCTCACCGTCAGCTCCCTTTCCCTCCCCTATGGGAAGATATGCGACCCTCGGAAAGGGCCCTGACTCATCCCGACTTGTCTACGAGTCTTCCATTCAGGGCGTGACCTGCACGGGCAAATTTCAGCTGCAGACGTGGTCTCCTGGGGGCCTCATCACTACTGTCTAAAATACAGAATCAGGCACCAATGATGTCCGTCCCTCTGCCTCTGGGTCAAATTGACTCTGGGAGTCTTGTTGCTAAAATCCTAAAGCTCCCAGGGTGCCTGGGTGGCTCAGTGGGTCAAGCGTCCGACTCCTGATTTCAGCTCAGGTCATGATCTCACAGGTTCGGTTTGTGAGTTCGAGCCCCACCTTGGGCTCTGCACTGACTTTGCAGAGCCTGCCTGGGGTTCTCGGTCTCCCCCTCTCTCTGCCCCTCCCCCTCTCGCTCTCTCTCAAAAATAAACATTAAAAAAATAAAATAAAATAGAATAAAATCCTAAAGCTCCCTTATACCAGAGACTTCTGTCCCCCTTCCCCAATTCATCAATCCCATTCTGCCCTGTGGTAGGGGAGCTAAGAGCCCCTAAATATCTGTCCCGCCCGCCCCCAGACACTGCCCAGGAAAATCTTCTGGTGGACCAGGAGACCACTGCCTGAGCCAGTTCTCTCATTGCCCTGTCCTTGGGGTCCCCAAACTTGTGTATCCCATTATGGGCTGTTCTTAGAAGAGCTTGACAGAGGGCCTGCCCCTGCCTTCTTTTGTGTCCCCATGTGTTAGCTGGTCTCTGTCAGTCCTGTGGCTGGGGAGCTTCCTCCTCTGACTGGTTGCCCCCTTGGAACTCCCCAGCACTTGGTCGCTTTCCCTGGGCCTAACTCATCCCAATTGTCTACAATACAGAATCAAGCGCCCTGTTATGAGCAGTTCGGTTAAGTTGAAGATCCTTAGGTCCACAATTAGGACGCTCACTCCTCCAGAGACCCCTAGAGACCTGCTCCACCCACGCACCTCTACCCAGAATGGAGTCTCCCCTAAGCCTGAGAAAGCCAAGCCCCTGAAGCCCACAGATTCCCCCGGTCCCCAGGGCTCAGCACCCAGGGCCAGGCTGGAGTCACCCCTACCCGTAGCCATCGGCCCTATGTGTGCTGTGGAGAGGGACAGGCAGGCAGGGACCCCTTTACCTGACACACCGGGCACCTCAGATCCAGGGCACGCGCTTCTCCTGGGCATCGTGGCTCCAGGGGGCGCTGTGCCCCGGGTCCTATAGCGGCCCCTGCAGGGCCGGCAGGGAAGTGGGCTGAATTGGAGCTTTCCTCCCCCTCCCCTCCCCCTCCCCGCACAGGTCCCCAGGTGGGAGGGGCTGTGGGCAACCCTGCCCAGAAGTGGGGGAGGAGACCTTGTGGAAAGCGCCTCTCCCCACCACCCCAAGGAAACTCCTGCGTTGTAGAGCTTTGGAGAAGCTCCTATTTCTCATGGAAACCTCCACTCTGGGCAGGCCAGAGCTCCTAGAACCGCTTCAAGGAACAGGAGACTCAGCCCCACTCATCGCCATCCACTGCCTAGCCTGGCCTGGGGGAAGTCTTCAGACTTCCTGGAGCGGAAGTCCCTGCCGTTGAGAAAGTGGCTCCCAGAGCCCATCTCCTCAGGCCCTGGGGACCTAAGGAGCTCTGGCAGGGACTGTTCCTCATTCCATCCTGCCAGGGAGCAGAGAACCTCTACCACCCCGGCCATCCCCCTGCTCCCCAGGGACCAGGCCAGACCCGCTGGAGACCAGGCAACTCTGCCTCCCTGGGCAGGCATCTTGAGGGCTGGGCAAAACCTCTGCTCAGAAAACTTGGCACAAAAGAACCCTTCATCAGCTCAGGCCAATCACAAAGAACAGACTTTATTGACATATTTGGCACTAAAACCCACACAGTTCCAGCCCCGCAGCCAAGTATGCAGCCACTTCGCAACTGCACCAGGCATTACACAGGACAAATAAGTTAACATAAAGGACCCTCATGTGTGTGTGGGGGGGGGGGGGTGGCGGTGCTGGGATGTCTCCTGGCTCAGCCTAGGAGCTCTGGGCTCCCAGGAGGACACAGGGAGGGGAGATAGCTTTACACCAGGGACCAGAGACAGGTGCTCAGAGATAAAATGGAAGAGAACAGCATCCGAACTAGGACATTCTAACATAATGGGGCCAGAGTCCACCCAAAAAGGAGGGAGCTGCAGGATGTGGTAAGAGGGCAGTGACAGAAATGCAGGTGCTTCCCCTCAGGCTCTCCTCTCCTCCCCGGGATTCCTGACAGGCCACCTAAGTTCCTCCCTTGGCACGCTTGTGCAGTTGGCTACACTGCCTTCTGTCCAGTGGGGACAACTGTGTTTCTTTGGGGTCAGGCATCAAAGTGATTGGGGGTTTAAGCTATATTTGTAGTTTCTGTCCAAGTCCAGGCCACTCAGAGGGGAAAGGGGTCCGCACGGGCAGAATCAGAACTCTGTTCTTCCTAACACCACCAAGCTTCAACTTTGTGCTTTCTCCTTGAGGCAGGAGATCTGAGTATGTGACCAGGCAGCAAAAAGGCCCTGGGACGAGAACCCAGAGACTATCGGATGGTCTTAGCACAGGAAGTGTCCAGGCCTGCTCAAGTCTTAGCAGATGGGATGATTAATGAACGCCCTTAAGAGTGAGTATTCCCATATTTGTAAAAATAAGGACTTGCCCTCTTTCAAGGAAATCCAGTCTCAAGAGCAGAAGCACAGCTGGGTGAGGGGTAAAAAGGGCAGGGACCCCTACCCCCTGCTAGGAGAACATGCCACAATAGTGTGCCTCTCCAAAGATATCTGGAAGGTTTTCGTTTTTAGGATGATAATGAAAAGATGACAGAGAAATGGGTGGGGTTGCAAGCTCTCACGATGCCCAGAGACGGTGGTCAAAGCGTGGGCTGCTCTCCACCAAACACCACCACGGGCCAGCCCCCAGCCCGGGCCTCCTAATGCTACAGTCCGGTGAAGCCTCAAACGTAAGGCTCAGAGGTCTGGGTAGATGTGGGAGCCCACACGGCACAGAGAGCATATGGTGAGTGACTGGGGGCCCTCCAGAGGGGGTTATGGGGTGAGGAAAATAGGGCCCAGGGAGACAATACTCCACCAGGATGTGTGGTCTTTAACCTACCACTTCGTGTGTGCATCACAGAGCACATTATAAAGGGGGAAGAAGATTCTCCCCCTGTCAGGCACCCCTACAGTACCCAGAGAGCTGGGAAATGGGGGTGGTGAGGCGCACGAGTGTGCCTCCAGCTGCAGTGAGACAGGAGCTGTTCTCCGGGGACGTGCTCTGAGCCAGAGAATAGTCTGTGAGGAATCCCGACGTGGCCCTCTCTGCTCCACGTGTCCCCTGCCACTTGTCTTGCAGAAGGAGACAAATGCTGTCAGTCAGACAGGCAATGCCGCAAGTCCAGTAGACCAAGCTCTGGGGAATAAAGCATCATCATATTATTGGGATCTTGAGGACAAATCACAATATAAATCCTAAGGCCAGGGTTTCTGAACAAAAGACATTAAAAAAAAAAAAAAAAAAAAAAAGGCTCAGCTCCAGGTCATCGACCCGCGATGGGGTAAAGGAGCCGAAGAAGGCACTCGAGGCAGGGAGGTCTCGGTTCCAGCCCTGCTGTGGAACAGTCTTTTCCGGCAGCCAGGTTGAGGCATTCAGGGCACACGGTGACACCTGGCCTTGGTTACACCTGGCTGATGATCTCGCCATTCTCAGGCACAAAGACTTGCACAGGGGCCCCTTCGGGCGATCTCCGGGGCACATACACTGTGGTCACCTGCCGGGGTCAGGAAGAAAGGAGAGATCTGTAAGCCAACCAGGTAGAAATGTCAAACAGCAAACACAGGTACACCATCCCTTTCCCTTAAGGACACTGACTGACAGCTACAGGGGCCCAGGCACTCAGCCCCTGCTTTTCCAGGAGGTTCTATGTCCCCCAGTGATCACCCTTTATCCATTTTCCACTCCACTTTCTTTGGGGTGTGCCAGGCGCCCTGCCCTCCTCCTCCCCGCATTTCCTGGGCTCACTTCTTGTCACCCTCCCTGTCTGGCAGGTTGGGATAGGCTGGGCCTGGGCTGAGGACAGGTCCAAGCTGGCAGGAAGGGAAAAGCAAAAGCACGTCAGCTGGAGGGTGCGGCCTGGGACCCAAGCCAGGCCGCTGCCAGGCCAGGATGCCAGCTGCAGCCCAGAGACCTGGTGGGTGGGGGAGGGATGTGCAGCTGGGCCTGGTAGGGATCTTGGGTCTCAAAGAAGCAGCCTGTTGGTAACTTCTGGAGGCTGCAGAGCCCTCCATGCCAGGGAGAAAGAAGACAAGACGCATGTGTGTTATCCCTACTTCCAGAATGAAGAAACTGGGTCACTGAAACCAGAGTGGGCAGCCTTACCTCATGTCTACCTTACCAATCTGGTCCTTGGCGGATAAGAATACCGCTTACTTATACTTACTCTACACTGTTCTGATCATTTTACACATAATAACTCATTTAAAGTTCATGGCCCTCTGAGATAGTTGTCCAATCATTAATATCCCTTCCAGGGAGCAGGGCTGAGATTTGAACCCCCCCCCCCCCCCCCGTAGCCTGGCTTGAGAGGCTGATAAGCCTGTGCACTTAACCATTAGCCACCCTGCTTCTCAGCCCTGCAGGCAGGAGGGCTGCCGGAGGGGACGTGGACCCACAGGCAATCACAGGTCCTGGCTTCTGCAAACACTGTCCAGACTCTCCCTTTGTCCTGGGCCTTCACATCAGGAAACTTGGGGGTTAATTCGGATTGGACTTCTGCTTCTAAATACAGGCTTATCTGCTTTGCGGATCATCTGTGGAGCCTGTAAGGAAAAGAGTCCCGCTCTCTTCCAGGATTACCTCCACCAGTGTACGTGGGTGAGCGCTCTTGAGCTAGAGTCAAAATTGGGAGGTGCGTGGGGGGGGGGGGGGGTGTCACGAGTGCCTTCCAAAGCCAAGAGGAAAGGTTCTGTGGCTTGTCCTTCCCAGCTGGGGACGGCGCGGCCACCAGCCTAGTGGCATCAAACCTCTCTACTCTGGGGCCCGCTAGAATCGCAGCCCGCCCCCAGCTGGAAGGCCCCGTGACCCCGGGGCCGCCCGTACCTGTGTCCGGGGAGCCGGGGCTCGCGCGAAGCCCTCTCTCCCGGGGGGCAGGCTCCGGACGCGGAAAGCCCCCTGGCGGTCCAGCGAGTGCGGGCGGCCGCTCCGGAGGCGTGCGCGCTCGTGCCACGACTTGAGCTCCTCGGACACGGCCGCCTTGCTGAGCGCGCGGCCCGCGGGGCTGTCCTTCAGGGAGGGCGTCCGCACCAGGCGGCCGCGGGAGGCCACCAGCCGCTGCCAGCGCAGCGCGGCCGCGTCCTCCTCGTAGGCGGGGCCCAGGGCGGCGCGGCCCAGCTCCCACTCGCCGGGCGGCGGCAGGTGGCTCTCGGCCACCAGCACGTAGCGCCCGGGCGGCGGCAGCAGCTTGGGGTAGTGCGCTCCGGCCGGGACCCAGGCCCCGCGGGGACGGGGCGGCTCGGGCGGGGACAGGGGCCGCAGGAAGGAGATGTCGGGGCTGCTGCTGCCCGGCGACGTGGGGTGCGAGATGCTGGAGACGTCGGAGCCGCTGTCCTCCGAGCAGGAGTGGTAGGCGGGGTGGGACAGCGGGGGCTTGGTCGGGGGGAAGCAGGAGTCGGGCACCGTCACGGTGTAGTGAGTGGGGCGGCGGCGGGGGAAGGCGCTGCGGCCTCGGCCCTCGGGACCCGCCCGGAAGGAATCCATCCTGAGGGGGGAAGGGGAGACACACTGAGTCGGGGAGGCCGAATCTAGTCCTTTGGGCCTGGGGGGGGGGGGGCGGGTGAAGATAAACAGGTGAGGCAGACGCTCTACAAACCTCCCCCGCCCCCCTCCAGGAAGCATCCAGACACCCTCCTGGCCTGGTGTGCCATTCAACGTATCCCTCCTGCTGCATTCACACTTCTGTGCTTTGTGCAAAGCGTGCCACGGCCACGTGGGCTATTTTCAGCTGCTTTAGGGACCCTGTGTTCAGCCACATGACACCCACAGAATCCGTGGTCAGGTATCTAAGCTGGACCTGTAAAGCTGTCATGTGGTAGAGACCGTGTGAAGGAAGTAGATGGCCATGCACAAGGCAAGGAGAAGCCTTAGAAGAAACCAACCCCACCCTGATCTTGAACTTCCAGCCTCCCGAACGGTGAGACCATATCCTTGTCATTAAGCCACCCACTCTGTGGCATGTTGTTCTGGCGGCGCCACCAAACTACCATAGGGGGACTGCACGCAGGTCGACCCTCCACAAGGGGGCAGCCCAAGACCCGCAGGGGCTGAAACCCAGCCCCTTTTCCCAGTTTGCACAAAGGCACTGTTTGTAAAATAGCCCTGGGAGTATGTAAAATATAAAATTCATGGCCTGACTTGAGAGCAGTTGTCCCAGGCTGCACCCAGTCCAGTGCTGCCTGATGAGTGAATTTAAACTGACAGAAGAGCCCAGCAGTGGTGCCCAGGGCTTTCCGTGGGGTGTAGCTAACAGTGCCTTTCATAACGCTGTCACTGAAACTATCACCAAGAATACTGATAAAGCACTTGGAAAATAACATACAACTGACTCTCATTATTTGCAGATTCTGTATTTGCAAATCCCCCCCCATAGTCAAAATGCATCTGTAGCCTCAAAGTCAACACCCACAATACTTTTGCGGTCATTTGTGGACGCACACACAGAATGGTGAAGACTTTGACATGCCTAATAGGCACATTCCCAGCCGAGACCGAACAAGGCAATGCTCTGACTTCTTGTTTCGGCTTTCGTACCATAAACGAGTATTCTTGCCACAGTCTATTTAGTGTCACGCGTTTCATATTCTTGTACTTTTTCTTGGTGACTTCACTGTTTAGAATGGCCTTAAGCATAGTGCTGAAGTGCTGTCTGGTGTTCCTAAGGGTAGGAAGGCTATGTATGAAGGTGCCTTCAGTAGAATATACATAGGAGATGAGTTTTATTCGGGCATGAGTGACAGTGCCATTGGCCAGTTCAATGTTAATGGGTCAACAGCATATATTAAATAAGGTGCCTTTCAACAGAAACACACATAAAAAAGGTTATGGACTGATCGATTGACAAAAATGTTGTGACCAGAAGCTCTCGAGAGCCTCACCCCGTGCTTTCCCTAGGAGCAATGGTTCAGTATTGCTACTTTACTGTCTGCGGTGACTTTATAGGACGTCAGACTCCCACAAATAATGAGAATCGACTGCACATCAATTGAGAGAGTGAATCATCCACTGTCAGCGACCAGTAATACAACAATCTTAAACAGTTGCAAAAGTATCTACCAAGGCACATATTCTCATGCCATAGGAGAATATAGGTTGAATATAGGTTGGGGGGGGGGGGGACTTGAATTGGGTTGTGCAGAAAATAGCTTGCTTCATAAGTGACTTGCCTCTGGTTTTGCTGATCGTGGCAAAGCCTCTATTGAGAGGTGCCCCAAGAAGGGATGGAGAAGCCACAGCACTAGCCATGTGTTACCCAGTCCCACCTGTATCCTAGAAGCCACCACCCTCCAAATGTAAGCTCTCAATAGTGGGTCTCGCCTCCCCCTGCATCTCTGGGGTGACCTGTCTCTTACCTCAGAGACTGCGCCTGGCCCCTCCTCCCCTGCATCTCAGGGGTGGCTGGGGCACTGGTGCGGCCCTGCCGCTGGCCAGGAACGCTGCGGATGGGAACCACATGGTAGGAGGCAGGCTCCAGCAGCCATAGGCTGGAGGCACCGGGCCCGTCCTGTGGCGTGGTGGCTGGGCTGCTGCAAAAGAATTAGGGACAGGTCAGTGGCAAGAATGCCTCCATTCAGGGCCTCAAGCTGTGCAGAGGAAGGGGGCACCGTGGAAGGGGGCCCCAAAACTCACACCTCTCACCATCACACAGTTAAGGAGAGGGGCAGTCTCCTACGCCTTGCCCTGCCTGTACCCCCCTGGCTAAGCACAGCTCCCACCCACTTCCAGCCCTCCCCTTCTTCCCCGTCCTGACCTGGACTCGCTGTTGGGTTCAGAAGATTTTCTGGGCTTCTCGTAGGGGTGGTCCAGGCTGGTCTCCTTCCAGGGACTGTTCTGGATGGGGGCCCGCTCCAGGCCCCCAGTCTCAGGTCCTGCTGGCTTCAGCCCCTCCAGGCTCTGGGGTGGGAGAGGCCGGGAAGGTGGAGCTGGGGACTCTGGGGGAGGTTTTGGCACTTGGGATTCCTCTGCGGGGAGTGAAAAGAAACCTGGTGAAGGCAGTGGCTAGGAAATCGGCCCAACAAGAACCTCCGTGGCCCACGCCTTGCTCTCCCTCCCACGGCTGCTTATCTGGCTGTTCCAGGCTGTGGCTCCAGGCCCAGATGCTCGAAAATGTTTTGTTCTCCTTTGGGACTTCCTCACCCATAGCTCTATTTTACACCTGCCTCCTTCAAGAAACCTCCCCAGATTGACTGCCTTTAGTTCACATCATTCCACCTTCTAACCTTTGCTCCTAGTATTATATCTGCAGCTACCTTTCCGCTTACCTAATTTTCTTGTTCATGCTGTGCCCAGGTGCACTATTTCCTTATTGACCTGGACACTCCCCTACGTAGGACTGCGCTACCCTCTTGGTCCACCTTGACCCCCAGCATCCTTGAGGTTTATAAACAGGGTTCTTAATCGATGGACAGTGTTTCTTTCCCCAGTGCCATCCTCTAGTCAAAGAGGGCAAGGATTGTGGCCAGATGGCTCTTAGGGTCCCAGGGCAAAGGCAGGGACCCCAGAGCCCATAGGCTCTGCTAGAATTCACCTTTTCCTTCCCTGTCAAAATGATTGAACTTCTAGAATGGGAAAGGGTCAGCACATCCCCACCCTCAAATGAACGTGTGCAAGGGCACATAGAAATTAGCATCAAGTAGGAGCAGAGACCTGGAGCCCAGCCCGGCACTCCTGCCTTCACTAGTTCAGTAAATCTCCACTCCCCATTTGAAGTCCCCAGCAGTGAACTCTGCCAAAGCCCCACTGTCTTCTGTTATGAGCCCAATCCTGACAATAGGCCCTAAACTACCCCTCTCACCTTCCTCCAGGAGCAGCCCATCTGATAGAGAGCTGTCATCTGAGGCGCTGAGCTCTGGAAAAGTCAAAGAGGAGAGAAAGAGGTGAGGAAATCAACTCCCAGATCTGGCTTATCTGGCAGTATTGACCCCACCCCCTTCCCGATAGCGTCCCGTATCAGGAAATACCAACTGTGTACTAAATACTATATTGGATATGAGTTTATTACTCGGAAGTGGAAAAAAATCAGAAGTTAGGAGGAAACGGGAAGCCTGATTTCAATCCTAGCTCTTCCATTAGCTACACAACCTTGAATAAGCCATTGCAATGCTCTAGGCCTCAGTTTTCCTGTCTGTAAGAAAAAAGGAAAAAAAAAAAAAAGCCAGGGCTTTTTCTGACAGGGTTTCCCAGCAGTGGAAGGGAAAGGCGAAGTGTCATTCTGGAAGGCCTTTGGGATGGAAATAATTTGCCTAACGTTTCTATAGTCTTCTGAGATCATGAATACAACTGAACTCAAAGACCCCAAATCTGAGAAGCCCTGCATTACCAGTACCAAGGGCAGCGCAAAGTGGCAGTTTGAGTTGTGGAGTTGTGGGATCAATTCACAGCGATCTGATTCTTCAGTTGGTGATATGGCAAGTCACTTGCATGAAATGGGAGTGTGACATTTCTGCATGGCACAACAGCAGCTGTGACCCAGGAAATCAGAGGGAACTTACATTTGCCATTGCCCTTGAACAAACTGAAACATTTAGACCCTGAGAATACTCTACTGACCCGGATGGAATTCACAAAGTATTTTCAACTATGTTTGATAACAATGATGAGGGGAAATTAACAATAGCCAATATTTCTGTTGGACCAGTCAGTAGTTTTCTAAGTACTTTATGTATATTAATTTATGTCATCATAACCACCGTGTAAGGTAAACACTATTATCATCATGTAACAGCTAAGAAAACCAAAGCTTGCAGGAACTGAGTAACATGGCTTAGGCCAATCCACCAAAAGGTGACTGAGTCAGAATTCATACCCAGACAGTCTGACCAGAGTCTGGCTTGTCACCGCTACCTACCATTTATGGGTTCTCCTGTTAGCTAGCATCTAATGCACAATTCATTATCTAGAAAGTTCTAAGACAGTTAAACAATTCCAGTCATCTTAAAATCCTTTGTACCACGACTGGTAAACTATGGGCCCTCACTGTTTTTATAAATAAAGTTTTATCGAAACACAGCTACAGATTTATTTACATAAGGTCTGGCTGCTTTTGCACCACAATGGCAGAGTTGAGTAGTTGTGACAGAGACCTTATAGCCCATGAGGCCTAAAATATTTACTGAGCCTCTACAGAAGTTTGTCAACCTTTGCTCCACAACTTAAATGAATTAAAAAACTCTACCCAGAGTAGTTCTTAAACCACGTAGGGCATACTGCCCAAGGAGCTGGGCGACTCCCAAGTAGCCAGCTAGGCCATGCTGTGCTTGGCTCGTACTAGCCTTTGCTTTGGGGTTCAAGTGAGGCTACACCCTTTTACTGAATTCTGGTTCTCTGCCTCTAATCTTTTACAAAACCTCGGAGAATAAAGAGTGTTCTTTTTTACAGATCCGTCAAGTTGAAGAATTTGTGGGACTGTTACTATCATGGTCCCATGATGCAGCTGGGGTTAGTGTCATGTGTTTTGGTTTGACTATATGATCTGGGAAGAAAGACATCATCTCCCATCATCCCTAATCTTCATAAAAACAAGCATGTCAGAGACTCATTGGCCAAACAAATGCAATGCAAAGAGGGTGATCTGGAGACCCGCTGCTTTTGTAGAGTTAGGACATGGAGGGAGCACATCTATCTGCCAGCCAAACACAGCGGTTCCCGAGGGCCGCTCACTGTCTCAGCCACACTGCCCCCAACCCAGCCCCAGATCAACCTCACCCTGCCCTCAGGCCAGCACTGGCAGCTGGACCCCCCAGGTGAGGAGGTAACTACAGAGGTCACACCCACCAACTCTGCACATTCTCAAAGGCCGCACTGTTCAACGGGTCGCCACTAGCTGCATGGGGGTTATGTTAATTAAAATGAAATAAAATTAAAAATTCAGTTCCTCGGTCAAACCAGGCACATTTCATATGCTCTAGCGGCTACTATAGACAGCACAGATATGGAACATTTCCATCACCGCAGAAATTCCAATAGATAGCATTGCTAAAGGAAGGTATTGTCAGTCCACAAACGCATTCCGAGCACCTACTAAAATTAGAGGTGTGTGTCATGGGGGTGTGGGGGGATTTCTCATCAAATTCACTGTGGTGAATTAGTTTAACACCTGACTGCTCCCTGCCACCTGCAAGGTACTAGCTAATTACCCCCACTTGGCATAATTAGTAATTATCCTAAATTGAATAAGCCTTGTGTGGAGACCAAGGGGGCAGGGTGGCTTTTCCTTTTCTTTTTTTTTTTTTTCTGTTTGCTTTTTTTTTCCTTTTTAATTCAAAACACCTCTCAGCTGCTAACTAATTATTAATCCCTTTCTACTTCCTCCTTCTGGGGAAAGCACAGCTGGGCAGAGGAGCCAGAGAAGGAATCACTGGTCTAGAGCTGCTTCCTCCTGCGCTCCCAAGGCAAGACATTAGAACCCAGGACCTCAGGCCCACCGGCAAGACAGGGTTTGAAGGTGGAGGGTGCAGCGTCTTTTTCTCTGGTCTGGAGGGTGAAAGGCGGCCGCTACCCCAGGTTTCTTCTCTACAGCTGAGTGCACCGAGGTTTCAGAACGGCCTGTCTCCCATGGAAGGTTAACCAAAGCCCCAGGCACATCCTGACCTGCTCATACCCCCAACGAGAAGCATCACTGGTCACAATGGCAGCAGCAGTGTGATATCCCCCCACACCCTCTGCCACCCCAACATCTGCAGGCTGCCGAGCAGTACGGGGCTGAAGAAGACACAGGAGGGGCTGAGGCAAACTGGAACAGGGGCATTTCTCACTCCGCCGCCGGCTCCCTACCAGCACAGCGCAGGTAAGCCCTTCAGGGACTTCCACAAGCCAAGTCAGTGGCTGCCTTTCAAGGGGGGGGGCTCAAGTCCTGGGGATCCTGTCGGAGTGGAGGGAGGATGGAGAGCTTCTTTTCCATCTGAGCCTGGGAGACCACGAGTATTGTCTTGCACCCAGGCCAGAGCCAGTCGACCCAGAGAAGTCTGGCCATCTGACTGGGTCAGGTGCACGGTCTCCTGGGTTTACTGGGTCAACTGTCACACGGAGGTACCTCCTCCCTCATTCTCTGCTTCTGCTGGAGGTGACCTGGGAGGTGTCTGGTCACACCCTTTCTCACCTACATCAGAGACAACGTGCGGCAGCAGGGACTCTGGAGACCTGTACTAGGAGCATCCCCTTGCCCACAGCATGGGCCACTGGGCGCGGGGGGTTCTAAATACGAGTGTCCCCAACCAGAAGAGGAGAGCAGCCTCTGTGAAAAGCCAACCCAAGGTGCAGGGGTAGAAGCCGGAGGGTGTGGGAGAAGTAAACAATTCCCCAAGCCCAGACCAAGGCCTTGGTCTCCAGTTCCAAGGATGACCCCAGGCCACCCCTCCCTTCTTCACCCCAGGTCCCTCCCCTACAACTGGGCCCCATGAGAGGCCAGGGGTTGAGGCAAGCGACGGGCATGATGCCGTGAGAAGTAGAAGGTTGGGCTGCGAGTGGACTTGACAAGCTGGGTTTGCATCAGGAGAGGGCAAAGCCAACACAACTGAGGGCTCAGAACCACTTGTTGGAAGGTAACCCGGGCTGGGTGCATCAGTGTCCAATAATGGCAGGTCCTGGGCAGGGACGACTTTCTAGGTGCCCCACAGCCCCAGGTCTCTGGGCCACAGGGCTCAGGGACTAGACTAGAGGCACAGTAAGAGCAAAGAGCAGAAGTGGAGGGATTCCCCTTGACCAGGGTGGTTCTAGGTGCTTAAGGGATGGTGGGGTGTAGCACTGGGGGTGCTGGATTTCAACCTAAACATCCCACGAGTAGCCCTGGGTCCCTGAGCAGCCTTGCTCAGGCCGGGGGACAGTACGTCAGCTCAGAGCCTCAGGCTCACGTCAGCCTCACGCTTCCTGACCACATAAGCCAGCCCCTGGGGCCTGGAGGGCAGGAGGGTGGACCTGGCTACCGCAGCTGCATAGACCCTGGGAAGAAGCTCGAAGTCAGCCTGGGGAGCACCTTTCTGCCTAGAAGGCCTTCTTGAGGGCAGTGGGTTTTGAGGCGGACGTGGAAGGAATGGGACGCTTCCTAAGGAGATTGGGGGAGAGGGCCTCACGGGATGGAGAAGCCCTGGGCCACAGCTTCTTGGGGTTGCAGAGGGTCAGGATGGGGTAGAGGTGGACGGAGGAAGCAGGTTTCCCAGCTAAAGCCAATCTGGACTATTAAACACAGTGCTGGGCACGAAGGTGAATGCAGTGGCCCCGGGGCCATGCCACCTAAGCTCACACGAGGCCCGCGTGGCCCGGGACGGGACTCTCAGGGCGACCGGCTCACCTCGGCCCAGGGGCAGGGCAGCGGCGGGAGGGGGCCCGCTGGTGCGCCGCTGCTCGCCCAGGCAGCGCTCCAGCTCCCTCAGCTTCTTCTCCTCCTGCAGCATGGCATGCTTCCGCTGCCGGCGGGCCTGCCTGCTGAGGTTCCCCTCCCGGCACAGGCGGCGGGCCGCTTCGGCGATCTGTAGCTGCAGGGCTAGCTCCCGCTCCAGGCCGCTCAGGGGGTCCTGAGGAGTGGGAGAGGCAGGGGGCTCGGTGGCCGTGGGGACCCAGGTAAGGGCCCCGACGGACCCCCAGCCCGGGAAGCAGATGGCAGCACGGGCGGCCCTGGGGCCCTGGGGCGGAAGGTGGAGCGGTGGGAGATGCCCGAGAGCAAACCTGTGGGCCCGAAAAGCCGGCACGGGGACCCACCCGCCAACCTGCCCACTGAGCCGGGCAGAGCGGGCACCAACGTGGGCCTCTCTCCCTCCTGACCCCAAGGGCCGGGCAGGCGAGCCCAGGGGACACTTGCCACCTTTCGCACCATGGGGAAGGGATCCTGGGGCCCGAGCCGCCCTCTCACCACCTGCCTTCCCCCGCTGAGAAAGAGGACAGCCCTAGGGGCCAGAATAACCTGTTTAAATGGGCCATTGCCTCCCTGGGCTGGTGGTTGAGCTCTTAACTGATCTTCTGCCTACTGGCCCAAACAAACCCAGGGTCCTCTCGTGAGTCCCCAGCTCTTGCACACCTTCCCCATGGCCACTGGGCTACATGTGAGTGGGTGCCCCTCATCGACACAGAGCCGAGCACCCTGACTGGGTGTGATGGCGGGGGGCGGGGGGTGGTGGAGATTGCCAAAAACCAGGAGAGGCCCCTGTGCCTCAGAAGCTGCCCCTCCAGACGGTGAGGCCTTGGCTCAGGGATCAACATTTGGGTGGCGGGGATGAGAGACAGCCCCCTGAGGTGCCTCACCTCTCTGTGCAAGGCCCGCTCGTCCAGTTTATAAGCTGCTCCAATCCTGCGGCGGACCTTGGGGGCCTTTTCCCCTGGTTTGAGGGGATACTCGGCCGGCAAGACACCCGTCAGCTCCTGCAGTGGAAGCAACGTCAGCCAGGCCCTGCTCCAACTGCCCAGCCCTTGGCCAACCAAGCATAGCCGGTACCCCCTTTGCCTGTGCCCATCCTTCCCCAGAGGCCCCTGCCCACTCCCCACCCCATCCCGTCCCCCAGGCCTGTCTCACTGGCCTCTTCAGGGCACCCTCTGCATACCCTCCTCTTTCCCTTCTACCTTCTGCTCACCCCCGCCAGAGATCTACTCTGGCCCTGGTTACATTCCCACAGGCACCTCTGTCAACTCCCTCTGTAGCCCCTCTGTCTTTCCCTCCCGTGTCTGGGGGCCCCACCTTGGCTACTTCCTTCGCTCAGGGCCGCTCAGGGCCCAGGTCAGGGACTCCAGGCACCACACCCCCATCTGATTTCCAGAACTCTCCCCCAAACGGGGTTCCCTTCCCTCAGCCCAAACATCCCCAAATGTGGCTCTAGGGCTCCTCCGGTTAACCCCAAGTTATTGGGAGGAACCAGGGGCCGGCCGAGGTTCTCACCGCCTCCCTGAGGCAGAGTCTCTTCAGCTCCTCCAAGTGTGCCTCCAGCCGCTCTTCCAGGGCCCTCTGCTGCTTGCGCACAGCGTGGGTCAGCTCCTTCACCGGGGACACCGGGCTGTCAGGGCCTAGGGGGGCCACAGGGCACTGGCTCAGGGAAGCCGAGGTGGGTAAGCCCCTCTCAGACACTCGTTAACTATCCCAGGCCCACACGTGTACACACACACACATACATACACACACACACACACAGCCTCATGCCTGCCCACTGATCGCAGATCTCAGGTGCTGCGGCCTGTGTGATAACTACAAACGCCACATCTCCTGGCTGTCCGAGGTGGCAACATGACAGCTCAAAAGGAAGGGCCGCCTCAACAGGCCATCTGCAGGTGGTGGGAGGGCTACCCGGTCAGGGCTCCGTTCTCACCCTTCTCACCCTCCACCCACACAATTTACTGTTGCCTCCTCCTCCTTCTCCTTTCTCCCTCTCCCTCTCTCTTTTTCTCTCTCTCATTCACACACATGCTTCTTTCTTCTCTTCTGTCAAGACCAGACCAGGCCCACAGACTCAGGCCAACCAAAGAGACAGGACCTTTCCATCAGCCAGATAAGACTTTTCTACTTCTTAGTAATCACTAGGGCCAGAGTTGCAGAGACCTGTTCCAGATAGGATCACACCTCCAGGCCAGACCATCCAGGAAAACTGCAGTCCCTCTCGTATTTAGCCCCCAGAAGAGGCCTCTCCCACCCCTCCTGCCCTCCCCCTACTCCAGTCTTCCAGCTTCTCAGCCTGGCCGGCCCTGGGGCCTGGGGCCTAGGGCCTGGGGCCTCAGAGAGGCAGGGCTAGGGGGCCCACGTGGCGGGATTCCCCAAACCACTCACCAGACTGCAGGATGATGCCACTGTCAGTGTCGCTGACCTCATCCTTACTCTCCATGGTGGATTTCTGGGAGGAGGGGGCACAGAGTAGGGAGGGGTGACACCGTTCCCAAGCTGAGCCAGGATGTGTCAGTGGCCTGCAGTTTCCCCAGCTTTTAAGAGAACAACAACAAAAAGATAGATGTGAAACCCCTTAGTTACAAACAGAGCCTAAGGATCAGATATCTGAGGGCACGGGGAGTGGAAGTGAGGGCCTTATTTCTGGAACAGTCTGGCCTGGGGGGTTCTTAGCTCTGGGGGTGCTACCGAGAAGGCTCTGTGGGCCTCACCAGCAAAGCCGCTCTCAGGGGCTCTCTGGGCCCACCCTAGCCTCCTGCCTCCTCCTTCTGAGAGGGGCCTCTCAGCCCAAGAGAGTCAACAGCAGCGGTGGCCACAGGGACCACTGAGCCTGGGGACAAGGACAAGGAAAAGAGCAAGAAAGAGAATGAAAAGGAAAAGATAAGAAAAAATGGGTGGGAGGACAAAGCAAGGAGGAAAGGAAAGCAGGAAGGGGAAGATGTCTTCTTGGGGCACAGCCATCGATCGCCATAGGGCTGACTGTCCTCAGCCCGAGAACCCAGGAGGCATGAGACCCATCCCGCTGCCCCAGTGGGTGACAACACTTCAAAACTGGCTGGGCACTGGGTACCCACCCAAGCCTGTGCTCTCGGGTCCTCAAAGCCCAGGCTACCCTGCCCTCTGGACCAGGGTATGCATCCAAAGGCAGGTGCCAGAGAGCTGTCCCAAAGTTCTGAAATAATTCCCAAGCCGCTATGTCTAGGAGACCCCTCAAGGAGGAGTCAGCTGAGATCCCCTATCCCCCACAGCCAGAGGAGACCCGGCGTGTGTGTGTGTGTCAGGGTCACGGGGGAGGGGGAGGGGCTGTGTGACTAGAGTGGAAGCCGCCCGAGGACAAGAAGTCCACCCACTCCTCTATCTCCCTGGAGCACTTGGGTGGCACAGGTACAGTCTCAGCGTGTGTCGGCCCAGCTAGGGGTACCAGTCTCCAAAACAACACCTGCTCCTCACCGAGCCCACATCCCTGGGTCAGGGTCTCAGCTGGCCGCGGCCTGGTAGCTGTTGGCTAGAGCAGGGGTAGGGAGGGGCGGGAGGAGCCCAGGCAGGCGGTCTGGAAGGAGAGCCCAGCCACCTCCTCACTGAGTCAGCCCATTGAGCAACAGTCCAAAAGTCCTCCTGAGTTTCTGTCTGGAGCTTATCCTGCCTCCCCACGGCACAGGGCCACGGGGTGGAGGAGGTGGGCTCCACCCCTCTGCCACCAGCCAACAGCAGAGGCAAGTCAGCCCTGGGAAAGCCGAGCAGAACCCAAGGCCAAGAGAGGGAGAAGGGACTTCGCACAGCAGGTCCCCAGTAGGACCTCTGCCTCTTGAGACTGGAAGAGCAGGACCGATGGAGTGCTTTTATAGACCTCTATAAATGGCACAGGCCAGTGAAGTACCGTGGGCAATAGCAATAAAAAGGTAGCCTTGATAACAATATGTACCTGCACTGTGAAATTGCATTTTTCCCAGAAAGTCCAGAGAATGGATGATAGGATGAAGGAAAGAAAGAAAGAAAGAAAGAAAGAAAGAAAGAAAGAGAAAAAAGAAATGTTTACATAGGGCCTTTGTAAACATGCCAAAGAGAGAGACCAGCCCGTGTTCTAGAAACCCAGAACAGGGTAATTAGTGTGAGAGTTACCTCTGCATGGCCCATCCCTCCCAAACCTTCATGCCCCCTGGAGATGAGAGCAGGACAGAGGGGCAGGCGGCTCACCCACCTCCCACCTGCCACGGGCAGCCTCTGACCTTCCCCAGAAGCCAGGGCCCGGGCCCAGCCAGAACTAGGAAGCAAGGGTGTCTCAGCTAGCACGGTGAGCGTTCTGCTTTGCACAAGGGAGGAGGTAATGTGGGAGAGAAGCCATGAATTAGTCACACTTGCTAATTAATTATTAACCACGAAGGAGTTGCCTTGGCAAGTTACGATAACTCAGCCCCTGCTTTCCTCCTTGACTGGTGTGGTGTGTAGGGTTACGTGGACAGAGGGGTGGGTATGAGAGGAGAGCCCCCTTGGCACACCCCCTCTCCTCCAGTGTTCGCCGCCAGGGTCAAGGGCACAAGCTGCCAGGGTCTGATGCTGGGCACACTCTGGGCTAACTCACAGCTCCAAGCGAAGCAAAGAGCACAGGACCCAAAGTTGAGAGCTTCAAGTTGTAGTTCGGCTACTGCCTGTGTTGTCCTGAGAAAGTTACCTGGCCTGGCCAGCCTCCTTTCCTCGTGGACACAAAGACTAGACAGTGTCCAGGGAAGGCCCTTTCCAGCTCCCCGCTCAGAATCTGGACCTCTTGGACAATGCCGGGCTGAGCAGGAACCCCAAACAGCCATGTAGCAGTCGCCCTCATGTGCCCTGCCAAGGCAGCTCTCCTGGCCGTGGGGACCCTGCCCCGGGAGCCCAAGGGATCAGCTCAGCTCCAGCCTCCACCAGCACCACAGGAGTCCCTTGAGCCTTAGATATTTAAGGCATTGCTTTCAGATAAAGGCAGTTCAGGGAACATGCCCAACCCCTTCCCAACACAGGAATCTCTCCCTGCCCTCCAGACCCTCAGCTCTAAGCGGCAAGCCCCAGGGCTGGGTCCTAAGAAGCAGCCCACCTGACTGAACAATGTCCCCAGGAAAAGGCAGACAGGAAAGAAGAGGCATAGAGGAAGGAAGGGAAACACCAGTGCAGCGTCCCTCAGGCTGAGCCACTGAGGACCCTCCTCGATCACCCATGTGCCCCCAAAACCAGGTCCTGGGCCTCTCGCTTCTTCCTGTGGAGACTGAGGCCTGGGGACTACAGCAAAACTGTGGCAAACCTACAGCAAGGGGCTCCTCATCTGGGCCCACCAGCACCCCCCTATCATCCCACGCCCCAGACACAAGGCAGAGAAGGAGGTGGTGACGAGGGCTACTACAGGGGCTCCCCCCACTCCCGGGCCGGCCTGCCCCCCAGCCCCAAAGACCTGTTCCACCCTGCCCTGCTCTCACCTGCTTCTGGGGTTTAGTCCAGGATTCCGGGAAACACCCCCGTTCCCAGGTCAGGGGGCCGAGGGGTGTCGCATGTCGCCTCAGGGTGTCCCAGGCCACAGGCCAGTCTCCCTTGTGCTCTCCTCTGACCTGGCTCCAGCTCTCTACTTGCCGCTGCCGATGGCCGCCCCTCCCTCTGGTCCCGCCTGCTGGCCTGCCTGCCTTTCCTTGTAGGCTGCCTTTCCTCCTAGGCTGCCTGCCGGGCCAGGGGAACCAGGTTACTTGTTACGACTTGAGTCAGAGGGGAGGAGCAGGTGAGCAAGTCCTTCCCTGAACTAATCCTGCCGTGGCTGTTGCCAGCAGGCAGCTCCTGGGCCTCTACGCTTCCGGGGGTGGGGTGAGGAGGGAGAGAGGGGCTCCCCGTGGACGAACCCCAGAGGAAGGCAACGGGGGGGGGGGGGGGGGTCATGTCTTCACGGCCTCAGGGGACTCCAATGCAAAAGTGGTGAATGGTTAGGGCGCACAATTGCTCTCCTAACCCTTAGTCTCCCTAGCAAGGAGAGAGGTCAAGGCATTCGAGACCCCCAGGAGCAGGGTGAAAGGCCACCGTCCATGGGGAATACCAACAAGAAGTTGACAGAATGACAAGAATAGGTCATGACTCTTTCCATACACAGTCATGGAAAGCAAGGCCTGGGTTTTGTCTCTCCCAAATCAGGTTTAAGGAAATTTCAGGCAAGGCAGTAACTATGGAAGTCCATATGGGAAGGCTCTAGGGTCCCCAAGAAAGCAAGAGTGGTCTCTCTTTTCATCCTAGTCATTTCCTCCCAGGATCATCAAGGCCTATTTATTTCTTACATCCATCCCTCAACAGGGTCCACGGTGCACTAAGCTGAACCCCAGTCCTAGCCCCTACGCCACAGGACAGCCACTGGACCCCAGGCTCTAAATCCACTCCCCAAACATGAGGCACCAGGGACTGAAACGGAACTTGTTTTCTACGGAAAACAAGCCTCCACTGATCCTCAGACAAACCCAAAACTGTTTAGAATTCAGCCCACTTCACTGGGGGAAGCAAGGGCTAAGGCTACCTGTGGCTCCACGTGGAAAACACATAGACGTGATACAGATTAAGGACTACACCCCTCAAGGCTTACATGGCACCACCTCCCTTTCTCCCACTCTGATGTTCCCACTGTGTCCGTTCACGCTGGGGTATCAGCACCTCAGCATCTCTCTGGATTGCTCCCCTCTCCCAGCCCATCTCCAAACGCCCTCCCCTTCCCCGTGGCTGGGCAGGTAGAAGTGTGCTCCACCAAGTGTCCCCTGTAGAGCAGAGCTGTGTCACCGGATGGAGTTCCTGTCTGCCTCCTTCCCTTCACCTGCATCCCCCACAGTCCCTACACACATACCCAGCTCACCTTCACATCCTATACACACTCTCTTTCCAAACAATGCTAGCCCCAGAGTCCTCCAGGCTGACCACTTCCTCCTCTCCCCAGGCTGAGGCTATGGGGAGGGCCCCCCCAACCAGGGGCAGACCCCTCCCGTGATGTGGAGCCAGCTTTGGGTGTCCCAAAGAGCCTGCAGCCCTCCCCTCCCCCTACTGGCTTGTCACATTCTTCCAAAGAAGACAAACACAGAGAGATTGACTCTGAGTGGAACTGGTCCCCTTCTTCCACCTTGCCCATCCCCCAGCTCCAGGTGGGGGGTGTTGGAAATCTCTGGAACCAGCCCATGGCATGTTTTTAATGCACAAAAAAGAAATGAAGAGAATCACCAGGAGAACGAATTATATTACAGTTCTAAAAACAAGCACATAGTAATATATAATGCTTCTTTATTAATGTTAAACGGGATGTGGCAGTGGATAGTTTCATAGAAGCGATGAATGTAAACGATGCTTCGAGACAGAACAACTGCGACGTGACCGTAAACTATCTGTGAATTCTATCAACGGCAAAGCCACAGCTTCTGCCGATGGTTTCTTGCCTTCGTGATTGAAGGCAATGTTAAATGTTTGTTAAAGGTTGGTGTGAAATAAAGATATTTCTTCCCATCTAAGTTCACAAACCCTCTGAATTCTATCCACAGATGCTTTGGTGCCCGGGACCTGGTGAAGAACCCCACTATCAGGTAATCCCCCCTCTCTGAGTTCAGAGGAGAGAAATACAGATAATCAACTCACCGCATTGATCCTCTGGAATTTTTGTAAACCCCCTGCTCCCTCAAATTCACATGCAGCATTTCCTGACCCAGCAGAACGTGAGGTCTGGAATGCGACTAGCCAACCAATTCTCCCAAGAACCCTAGATCCAATGGGTTGGATCTCACTGTCTGCCAGGCCACTCAATGCAAAATACCAAAAGGGAGGTGGGTAGTACCCCCAGGAGCTGGATGGGGTTCAGTGCCCTGCTGCCGGCTGGCCTAAGGGATCAGGGTTCTCAGATCAGTGCCCTGCCCCAACCCCCAGAGCATCAACACCCAGAGCACAAGTTGGTGAGGACGTGGAGTGTCCTTGAATAAAGTCAGAGTACTTGGAATCTGATTGTTCAAAGGAGAAAAACTGCATGTCTTTAGGATTTTCACTTCCCAAGGAGAAGTGCTGCATCAGGAAACTTCCACACTCTGTGGCCATCCACTCCCACAGGTTCAAAAAGTCCCTTTGAGTTTCTTCTGATACACGAGATTGGAAGTTCTCGAAAGCAAGAGCCTCATCTATCATCTTCACATTGCCTCCAGCACCCAGCAAAGAACAGTCTCAGGCATTCCCAAGATCCCACTTAATGAATTAACAGATCAATGGTCAGCCGCCGGAGCCAGCAGTGCAGAAAGAAGGGGAACAGCCCGGGACCCTCAAGGAAGGAGGGTGGAAGAGGGTCCTTTAACTGGTTTCTTTCTCCACTCTTCTCCGTCCCCACTGGGAAAGGTGTTCGCCTCCAGCAGGCGATGGTGGAGTGGGTTCTAGCCAGGAATGCGCCCTGAAATCAGACCTCTCGGCTTTCCTTAAAAAGCCCCTTTGTCCGGTCCACCCTGCTCCCCTCCCCCACCGCGCCCCTCCGCATCCAGGCGGCCCGAGACTTTGCTCCTTTTGTTTGGCTGCTTTCTGGCTTCCCGGAACCTGGCCAGGGGATCCACAGGCGTGGGGAAGGTCGAAGGAGAAGGGTTGAGGAGTCGGAAATGTGCACTTTGGGTAGGAACTTGAAATTCCCACCCCCTTTGTAAATCACTCCGTTCCTGGTAGGGCCAGCTCCGCTCAGGCCACGGACCAAGGGTTCAGGAGCTGGAGCCCCCCAGTTCGCCCGCGCTGCGTCCCCCTAAGTTTTCCCCCTTACCTGTCCCATGGAGTTCTGGCGCCGCCCGCCTGTCCCCGCGCCCCCCGTTCCTGCCTCGAAGCTTCAGGACCTGTTTGTCCAGGCCATCTTCTCTCTCCCCGACCCTCCTCCCGGCCTTCCCTCCCGGGAGGTATTTCATTTAACTTCGGCATTTGCAGCATCCCAAATGTTAAAGATCCCAAGACATCTGTCCCCTGGGGCATACCAAGGCCCAGAGGAAAGAGGGGAAAGACGCAAGAAGGGATTCGAGATTCCGATCCAAGAGTCGGGGCGGGACCCCATGGCGGGGTGGTAAGATGCCAGCGAGAATGGGTACCCTTTGGGGACCCCGGCCCGGGGGGGTGAGACTGCCCCCTTCTCCCGCTTTGGGACGCCGGCGTGGCGGGACACCCCCGGCACTACCAGTTTCCTCCGCCCAGGCGGGAGGAGGCTCCTCTCTCCGTCCGAGGGCCGCCTTTCATCCGCGCGCTCCGGCCTGGCCGGGGGCCGTTTCCATTCCTGGAGACCCCGGGGTGAAAGAATGAGAGGAGCCGGCAAGAGGGCGCCGCGCCCCTCCCCCGCAGGCCCCGTCCCCCCTCCCCGCGAGTCTGCTTCCCCCTCGCTGGGCACCGCGGTGCTGCCGAGCCACCGCGCGCTGGCGCAGCCGCAACCGCCTCCCCCTCCTCCGGCCCGAGCCCAGTCCTCCTCCTGGGCGCCGGCTGGCCGGGCTCCGCCGCGCAAGGAAAGGAGCCCACTCCCGGTGAGCGCCTCCTCCTGCTGTTACCGCTAGCCTGGTGCCCTCCCTCCCTCCATCCGTTCACTCACTCACTCACTCACTCTCTCACTCACACGTCCCTGTTTCCATTTATGCGAGAAGTTTATGGAGCACCTACGAGTGCCCAGCACGGTGGATCAAAGTTCAAATTCTTCCCTGGATGATTCCCCAACCTAGGCGAGTAATCAAGTAGCAATAGCATCAATGAAGCAAGGGCTGAAATTCAGAGCAGAGAGAGAGAGAGAGGCCGTGCGCGCGGCTGGGCCAGGCTGAGGGTCGCAAAGTCTGGCGGGAGAAGGCATGTGCCCGGGGAACTGGCGGGAGAATGCAAGAAGGATCTTGAGGCAGCTATGACGGGATATACGAACGCATAGTGGCAAAGAAGCACGGGGACCTAGGAGCTGCGCGGACCTTAGGGTGTCGGATGAGGAGGAAGGAAAAGAATGAAAACAAAGACAAGGCTAAAGTGGCAGGCAGAGGTTCATCAGGAAGCAGGGCAGCTCTGTCTGGTCGTCCACGTTTCCACCATACTAAGAGGGAGGGCTCACCCGTGTTCCACCCACCAAGCTGTGTGCCCTGCCTAGATAGAGGTGGTGACTTTTCCTCATTTGTACAAAGGCACTATATGAGCTAAATTGACTGAAGAGCCTCGTGGGCTAAGTAAGGATTTAAGGTTTTTATCCTGAAACTGAAGAGAAGCTAATTGTATTAGTCAAGGTTCTCTAGAGACACAGAATCAATAGGATATATGTATATAATACATATGAGAGAGAGAGAGAGATGGAGAAAGAGATTTATTTTAAGGAATTGTTTCATTCCGTTGGAAATGCCGTCGAGTCCAAAATCTACAGGGTGGCCTGACATGCTGGAGACCCAGAGAAGACAGCAGTTCGAGTCCAGAGGCAGTCTGCTTGCAGAATTCCTTCTTCATCAGAGGTCAGTCTTTTTTCTGTTAAGACCTTCAACTGATTGGATGAGGCCCACCTACATTATGGAGGATAATCTGTTTTACTCAGTCTACTGTTGGTTTAAATATTAATCTCATTTAAAAGTACCCTCACCGGAGCACCTGGGTGGCGCGCAGTCAGTTAAGCATCAGACTTTTGATCTTGGCTCAGGTCGTGATCTCTCGGTTCAAGAGTTGAGTGGAGCCCCGCATCCGGCTCTGCACTGATGGTGTAGAGTCGGCTTGGGATTCTGTCTCTCCTTCTCTCTGCCCCTCCCCCACTTGTGCTAGCTCTCTCTGCCTCTCTATCTCTCTCTTAAAATAAATACATTAAAAAAACTAAAAATAAAAATACTTTCACAGAGGGGCACCTGGCTGGCTCATTTGATAGATGAGTGTGCAACTCTTGATCTCGGGCTTATAAATTCAAGCCCCACATTGGGTGTAGAGATTACCTAAAAATAAAATCTTTAAAAAAATAGAAAAATAAATATACCTTCACAGAAACATCTAGAACAATGGTTGACCGGATATCTGGGTACCACGGGCCTAGCCAAGTTGACACCTAAAATGATCCATCACACTACTGAAAACTGTCGATCCGGAACCTAGGCAGACTCCGTTTTAGATCACTTTGATGAATGAGCGAATGGAGCGGGGAGCATTCAGAAACAGCTTTTTAGGAGGTAGACCTGGCCTGACTTCACAGTTGACCGACTACAGACGTGGCAGGGAAAAAGAGGGAAGAGTCTAGGGGTTCCCAGGTTTTTAGCTTGAGGGTTCAGCGTAAGATGTGTTCACCTGAGGACATTGAAGGTAATGTCCAGTGAGCAGCCTGGCTGGGGGTTCTAAAGCCCCAGGAAGTTTGGAGAAGGGGGCTTGAGAGCCACTACAGAGCTGCAGCTCTGGGAGTAGGTAAAATCACCCAGGAAGGGTGTGGACAATGAGAACAGGACAGGGAAGGGGGTGGGATCCTGGGAACGTTTAAAGGGGTAGACAGAGGGGAAAGTGCCTTTGAAGGTAAACATTATTGGGGCACCTGGGTGGCTCAGTCGGCGTCCAACTTCGGCTCATGAGCTTGTGAGTTCAAGCCCCGCGTCGGGCTCTGTGCTGACAGCTCGGAGCCTGGAGCCTGCTTCTGGCTCTGTGTCTCCCTCACTCTCTCACCCTAACCCACTCACATTCTGTCTCTGTCTCTCTCAAAAATAAATAAACATTAAAAAAAAATGAAGGTAAACATTATTATTATTATTACTCATGCAGTGGGACAATTTGCTGAAATATTGATTTGCATTCCTTTTCCCTTCCCATTCACCCCTCTCTTTTGTCTGGGTGGAAAGTGGAAGCTTCCCAAAGGCCTTAGCCCTAAGCCTGCTGAGACAGTGCCAGGGGTCCCCAGGGACAAGGGCAGCGAGGTGGCTTTTGAGAGCCAGGAAAAAGAGGTGCGATGGCCTGGGAGTGCAAAAGAAAATGATGTGTGTCCTGAGCAGCAAGGACCTTCATGCAATGCCCTTCAGAGGCGGCAAGACCTCAGCAGGGCTGGGAGGTGGGATGCTGGACCCCAAGTTTCTAGCCACGACAGGCTCTTGCACCACACACATCCAGGAAGCAGGAGCCCAGGCTACAAGAGGTCCCTGGGGGCTACAGCATCTAGATGTCCACCCTTACCCTGCTTTCTGGCATCCCCCTAAACCTTCAGGATTCTGCTGGAGAAAGTAGCCGGTTTTTGCCATCCCAGCAGGCCCAGAACAGAATCAAATTGATTTAAAAGAAAAGAAACGACCTGTGTGCCTTGCAAACCTGAGTTTGTAGCTGGGGATTTGTAGCAGTACTATTATCTTCATTTAGAGATGAGGGAACTGAGGCCTAGAGAAGCTAAGTAATTGCGTTAAAGCCACACAACCAGTTAAGTCTCTCTCTCTCTCTTTTTTTAATTTAGATTAAATTTAATTAATTTGTTTATTATTATTTTTTTTTAATTTACATCCAAGTTAGTTAGCCTATGCTGCAATAATGATTTCAGGAGTAGAATCCAGTGATTCCTCTCCTACATATAACACCCAGTGCTCATCCCGACAAGTGTCCTCCTTAATGCCCCTTGCCCATTCAGCCCATCCCCCCACCCACAACCCCTCCAGCAACCCTCTGTTTGTTCTCTATAGATGTCTCTTATGTTTTGTCCCCTTCCTTTTTATATTATTTTTGCTTCCCTTCCCTTATGTTCATCTGTTTTGTCTCTTAAATTCCACATATGAGTGAAGTCATATGGTATTTGTCTTTCTCTGACCAATTTCACTTAGCATAATACCTTCTAGTTCCATCCCCGTAGTTGCAAATGGCAAGATTTCATTCTTTTTGATTGCCAAGTAATACTCCGTTGTATAAATATGCCACATCTTCATTATCCATTCATCCATTGATGGACCTTTGGGCTCTTTGCATACTTTGGCTATTGTTGATAGCGTTGCTATAAACATGGGGGTGCATGTGCCCCTTCGAAATAGCACACCTCTATATCCCTTGGATAAATGCCTAGTAGTGCAATTGCTGGGTCGTAGGGTAGTTCTATTTTTAGTTTTTTGAGGAACCTCCATACTGTTTTCCAGAGCGGTTGCACCAGTTTGCATTCCCACCAGCATTGCGAAAGAGATCCTCTCTCTCCACATCCTCGCCAGCATCTGTTGTTGCCTGAGTTGTTACTGTTGGCCATTCTGACAGGTGCGAGGTGGTATCTCATTGTGGTTTTGATTTGTATTTCCCTGATGATGAGTGATGTTGAGCATTTTTTCATGTGTCGGTTGGCCATCTGGATGTCTTCTTTGGAAAAGTGTCTATTCATGTTTTTTGCCCATTTCTTCACTGGAGTATTTGGTTTTTTGGGTGTTGAGTTTGATAAGTTCTTTATAGATTTTGGGTACTAACTCTTTATCCGACACGTCACTTGCAAGTATCTTCTCCCATTCTGTCGGTTGCCTTTTAATTTTGCTGATTGTTTCCTTCGCTGTGCAGAAGCTTGTTATTTTGATGAGGTCCCAGTAGTTCATTTTGGCTTTTGTTTCCCTTGCCTCCGGAGACGTGTTGAGTAAGAAGTTGCTGTGGCTGAGGTCTAAGAGGTTTTTGCCTGCTTCCTCCTCTAGGATTTTGATGGCTTCCTGTCTTACATTTAAAATTTTTATTTTATTTTTGAGAGAGAGAAAGACAGAGCATGAGCAGAGGAGGAAGAGAGAGAGAGGAAGACACAGAATCTGAAGAAGGCTCCAGGCCCCGAGCTGTTAGCACAGAGCCGGACACAGGGCCCGAACCCGTGAACCGTGAGATCATGACCTGAGCAGATGTCAGACGCCTTACTGACTGAGCCACCCACACACCCCGAAGTCACACAACCAGTAAATGACTGATGCAGGATTGGAAGACAGATCTTTCTAATTCCATAGCCCTAAACCAGTGGTTGGAAAACATCAAACACCTAAAGGGCCTATCAGATAAAGTGAAGGAATGAAGTATGTCAGGTAGAAGAATTCTGGCATTCCAACATGGCCATATTTAGTTTGTCCCACTACAACTTGTACCTTGGCCTTGGCATGTGTTGTGGCTGGAGGGGAGCATGGAAAGGCGTGGTAGAGACTATGGCACATTCCAACACTGAGGTTCTGTCTCAAAGGTGGTTGTCACTGCAATGTCACAAGCAAAGGGCTTCTATTTTAAAAACAAATGCTGGAAATCCAAATGTTTATGCGAAATCTGATTTGTACACATTTGACTTTTTTATTAAAAAATCAAAAGGAGTCAAGGGGCGTCTGGGTGGCTCAGTCGGTTAAGCGTCCGACTTCGGCTCAGGTCATGATCTCCCAGTATGTGGGTTCGAGCCCCGCATCGGGCTCTGTGCTGACAGATTGGAACCTGGAGCCTGCTTCGCATTCTGTGCCTCCCTCTCTCACTACCGCCCCCTCCCCTGCTCCTGCTCTGTCTCTATGTCTCTCTCACGTATAAATAAACGTTTAAAATTTTTTTTTATTCAGAAGGAGTCAAGAAAAATGTGTCTGCCCTCCTTGGGCTGAAGTTTGAGTTGCTGCTGCACAGCTCTGAGCACAGGGCCTGGGGCTGATTTGAACGGGGTCTGCTGAAGCCGGGGCTTGGGAAGCAAGTGTCCTGGAAGCAGAAACCAGAGCCCTCACTGGGAACGGACTGGTTCGTCCTATGGAAAGAAGGGAAGGGGTGCAAGTTGGGAGAGGTTATCAAGTCCCCAGTACGTTCCTCTCCTCACTTTGGCTGAAGGGGCAACCGTTCATCTCTGTCAGGTGGTTATTCCTGAGAAATGGTAGAGGAGGGGTCTTGGGAAAAGCTCTCTGAGCTTTGGCTGGAGAGGAGAAAGAGGAACAAGCTGGGATCTCCATGGCGTAGCTTCTAAAAGCCTCCCGGGGGCTGGGCGGCTGCCTTTCTGCACTGCACACAGCCCTCCCACACACACTGGGATGGGGACTCGCCCCAGACCTCTCCCTGCCCACGGGTGCTGCTGACTCAGGCAGCCTCGGGGCCGCAGGCCCAGCAGAGGATGAGGCTCACCTTGTCCATCCTCCCCTCCCCCTCTCCTTCCTCTATGGGCTGGATGAGGAGAATGAGTCGATTCTCAGCGGCCCAGACAGTGCCCCGTCGATGCCCTCAGCAAGGAGCTCTTTGGAAACCCCAGAATGACTCGGAGCCGGAGGCCCTGTTTCCTTTCCTGACCGCATCCTGCAGCTCGCAGCAGGGGGCAGGTGCAGGAGGGGCAGTGCCCGTCTGCCTCTGTCTCTGTGGGCTACAACCTGCTCGACGGGGCGCAGGCTGGCTGCAGGCAGGTGAGTAGCTATGGGAAATGCATATGACCAACTTCGGGGGTCAAGCCAGGCGGCTGTACTTAACTGCCTCAAGGGAAGAGCACCCCCTTAAGAAACTGGGGCTGGGGGACACGGAGTCTAGGGAGCCGCTTGGAGTGCAGGGCAGACCTATCACTGGGACTCAGACTCCCAAGTTGCATGAGATGGGAAAGGACCCACTTCCCCAAGCCACACCAGCATCCTCCAGGCCAGCAATTCTCAGCTGGTTTCTGAACGCGGTCCGGTCCTCTCCACAGTGTTCAGGGTCCTGCCCCTTACCCTCCCCGCCTCCTCTCTCTCTTCTCTTTCATCTTTCCTCCGCCTTCTCTCATTCCTTCTACCCCTTCCTCTCCAGCTTCTCCATCCTAGCCACGAGGGCTTCCACAGGATTCCAGGGACCGCAGGATTATGTCTGAGCACCTGTACAGAGCACTGGCCTCTGAGCCGCCTTCCTCCCCCGTCCCTTACTCTGCAAGCCCCTGTTGTAACTTGCTCTCCCCGGTGGGACCACCAGGGGGCGAGAGTTGAGCGCTCTTGGGTCTGGACCAACTACGTTCTGGTCTTTCTTCCCTGCGCCCTGGAGAAAAAAATCTTGAGAGCAAAAGTGATGGAGGGCAGAGTGGAGTTGCCTGTAGGCTCTAATCTGGCCTGAGACTCTTCCATGCTTCTTATGGCCCAGCTGGTGCAGGACGTGGACCCTTCCTCTCCGGAGAGCAGGACTGGCCCCTCCTTCACTGCAAGCCCCAAGTCCCCAGCCTACCTTCCCTTCCTTCTGGGACTACTGCCCAGCAGGCCCGAAGGCCCTGGGCTCTAGCCATTCCCTCTTCTGTTTCTAGAGACCCACAGAGAACGTGAAACTAAGAAAAGATAGTGAGTTATGTTAAAAACAGCACCACTACAAAGATACAAAGTTAATACCAGAGCTGAGAGAGCAGTGACTTTTGGGGGGCTTTCAAATGTGGCAGCATCCAGATAGACAGGACACCTGGGTCCCGAGGGCGCCTCTGCTCCAAGCTCTCCACACCGGCCTCCCCTTCCAGTTCCCACAAAGAAAGCTCATATTTGCTTGTAGTCAGATGGCACGTAGTAAAGACACTTTGTCAGCCTGGTCCCCACTGCATTTCTTCCCTGGCAGGGTTATGTGTGGTAGAGAATTCCCAGGCCCCTGGGAGCAGATCCCTGGCCGCCCAGCCCCTGTCTGAGCTGTACCTCAGGAAGGCTGAAGACTGGGCAGCTGACAGGAGACGTTGCGGGAAAGGTGGAGGGTAGGGTGGCGGTGCCTGCGGCTCTCACTGGGGCTGGATTATTATCAGAATTCTAATAACCGGTTGCTTTTCTCACAGGCCTAGAGATAGAGGTGCCCTCCAAAATAGCACTTGACCTACATAGGGCCTTTTCCTCACTTTGCCTGTTAGGTGGTTATTAACCAGCTCAGGTACCTAGTTTAGGAGAGACATAAAAAGTATGTTTTGGAGTCAGACAGCCTCAGTTTCTTCATATATAAAATGGGGGTGTAGATCAGATGCCTTTTAGAGCACTTGGGTGGCTCAGTTGGTCGAACGTCTGACTTCAGCTCAGGTCATGATCTCATAGATCATGGGTTCGAGCCCCACATCGAGCTTTGCCCTGACAGCGTGGAGCCTTCTTCGGACCCTCTGTCTCCCTCTCTCTGCCCCTCACCCTCTCTCTCTCTCTTTCTCTCTCTGGGGCTCATTAAACATTTTTTTTTTTTAAGTAATAAACATTTTTTTAAAGATGCTTTTTAGCATTATGCTTTGCCCATAGTAGGCACCTAAGGAAAGGCAGTGATTTTTTTAAGAGACATTTTTTCCCACATTCTTCGTCTTAAAAGAAAAATAAGTTCCTCGTCCTCACACCCAACTCTCAGGGAAAAAAAAGAAAGCAAGAAACTTCTGCATGATAATTACATCTTCAGTGGTCCAAACCTGTTTACTGGTGACCAAGTTTCACTTCCTGTGGTTTTGCAGCTCGAGGCTTCAAAGGGCACCTTCCTCCTGTGACCAGGCCCGAGCCTGGGGCCTTGGCATGGATCAACTAGAAACAAATTAGTACCTCACGCCTCTGTCTCCTCTTAAAATACTCCACATGATGAGAAAGGAAGAGAAAAGAGTGTGTTTTAAAGGGAGGGTGGTTTAATTTGAGGTACGATGCTGTTGAAATCAATTGAAATGGTCCATAAACCCGGTGATGTGTGACCTCTTCACACCTCCCACCCCAAAGCTCTTGTCCCAACCCCTCTGCACCTGGTCAGTGCATTTCCATCTATTTGTTCATAAACACATGCACTGATGTGTTCTCAGTGCTTTGATAGCTCTGTGGGAGGTTGGTGGAGAGAGAGGGCTGAGCTGGTCCTATGGAATGGTTGAAAGACGCCATGCTGGGTCTGATGGAGGGTCCTGAAGCCAGGGTTAGCTAGGCGCTCATGATGGACAAAAAGCCCCCTCAAGCTGAAACCAGGAAGGAGAAACCAGTTAGTTTGTCCAAGAAGCTTCAAAAATGCCTTGGATGCTGGAAAGTAAGTGATGTCTATTTTATATCCTTGCCCACTGCTGAGAGCTGGGATTCTAGCAGGAGCAGCTAAGAAATTGAAAAATAGTCTCTATACACCCAAATGCTGGGGTGGAGTCTGGCCTAGGGACTGGGGGCCAAAGAGGAGTTGAGCTTTACTTATCATTTCTGTGTGGACTTTTTGCTGTGAAAATGTATTCTTTATTCATGTGTAATTTCTGTAATTAAAATTAATAGTTTAAAACTTTTTATTATGAATACCTTCCAACGTAAGTGAGAGTCTAGTATAATGAACTCTCATTTATCTATCACCTAGACTTACTGATATCAACATTTCCCTATATTTCCTCAGTTTACCTTTTCTTTAGCAAAATATTTTGTTTTATTTTTTTTAATTTAATGTTTATTTATTTTTGAGAGAGAGACACACATACACAGAGCATGAGCAAGGGAGGGGCAGAGAGAGAGGGAGACACGGAATCTGAAGCAGGCTTCAGGCTCTGAGCTGTCAGCACAGAGGCCGATGTGGGGCTCAAACCCATGACCTGAGCCGAAGTCCGATGCTTAACCGACCGAGCCACCCAGGTGCCCCTTTAGCAAAATATTTTATTTTATTTTATTTTATTTTATTTTATTTTATTTTATTTTTTCAACGTTTATTTATTTTTGGGACAGAGAGAGACAGAGCATGAACAGGGGAGGGGCAGAGAGAGAGGGAGACACAGAATCGGAAACAGGCTCCAGGCTCTGAGCCATCAGCCCAGAGCCCGACGCGGGGCTCGAACTCACGGACCGCAAGATCGTGACCTGGCTGAAGTCGGACGTTTAACCGACTGCGCCACCCAGGCGCCCCAGCAAAATATTTTAAAGAAAATCCTAATCATGGTGACATATCACTTGTAGATGTTTCAGAACGCACCTATGAAAAAAATTGGACACTTTTCTTACATAATCACATGACTGTTATCACAATAACTCCTTAATATCACCTGACACCGAGTCACATTCAAAGCTCCCCAGTTGTCCCAACACGGTCTTTTCAAGTTGGTCCGTTTGTATCTGGATCCAAGTAAGGTCTACACTTTGCATTTGGCTCTTTTAATCCTGTGTAGGTCCCCTTCCCCCACCCGATTTTTTTCTTATCATGTCAGTGCCTTGTTGAAATCAGGTCAGTTGTCTCATGCCCTACATTCTGTGTCTTATCTGCTTGCCTCCCCACATTGTCATTTAACTTACTCCCGACCCCCGTATTTCCTGTAACCTGGACATTAGCGGCAAAGGCTTAAATAGAGTTCGGCGCATCATTTGTGGCAAGAACACCTCACAAGTGGTGCTGGGCGTCCCATCCGCCTCGTCATCCTCCACCCTCACCATCCTCGGTTGTCACATCGTGTTGTCTCTCTTATCACTGAGAACTAATCCCTGAGGTGACACGTCAGCATCTTGTAATAGTCCAGCTCTCGCCTCGTGGTTTTAGCACCCACCAATGATTGTTGCCTGAACCATTTTCTTAGAGGTTGCACAAGGTGATTTCTGTTTCTATTTAAAATAATTTTTTTCTGGGGCACCTGGGTGGCTCAGTAGGTTGAACATACGACTTTGGCCCCGGTCACGGTCTCGCAGCTCATGGGTTCGAGCCCCGCGTCGGGCTCTGTGCTGACAGCTTAGAGCCTGGAACCTGCTTCAGATTCTGTGTCTCCCTCTCTCTGGCCTTCCCCTACTCGTTCTCTCTCTCTCTCTCTCTCTCTCTTTCTCTCAAAAATAAATAAAAACGTTAAAAAAAAATTTTAATACACAAAATAAAAGAAATAAATAAAATAATTTTTTTCTTAAAAAGCAATAGACTGCATTGTGATGTGAGCAATCACGTTCTTATTGACCTACCTTCCAAATTCAGATTGTGATAGAAGAAAACCCCCAAAAGACGCCTGTATTGATTTATTATATTATATTTTAAAATAACTTCCCTATTCATGCAGTCTGCTGGGGAGCCCCTGGCAGGCTCTGGTCAGGAGTCTTTCAGGTCTTGAACCTCTGAGAGTACCCAGAGTATGTATGCATGGATTTCTCTTGGTGTAGGACCACAGAGAAACAGGTTTTCAAGTGTCAAAAGCGTTTATTAAGTGGGCTGATAAATGAATTTTACATTCAGACCTAATGTAAGTTGTTTGTCTTGCCTTGATCTCCTTTTGATGGGATTGGTTGTGGTAATGGATGGCATGGTCGAGTTGTTGCCTTTGTGTGTGTGTGTGTGTGTGTGTGTGTGTGTGTGTGTGTGTGTGTATGGATTGTTTTGCTTTGATTGTTTAATTAAAAAAATTTTTTTAATGTTTATTTATTTTTAAGAGAGAGAGGCACAAGTAGGGAAGGGGCAGAGAGAGAAGGAGACACAGAATCTGAAGCAGGCTCCAGGCTCCGAGCTGTTAACACAGCTAACATGGGGCTCGAATCCACAAACCATGAGATCATGACCTGAGCCGGAGTCGGACACTTAACCGACGGATCCACCCAGGCGCCCTGATTGTTTAATTTTTAAATGATGGATATGTGTTTCCAGCCTTTTGATGAGTGCATTTTATAAAATATTTAAAATATTTTTGAAAGTAATAAATTCGATATATCTCTGGAAAACAGATTGGACCTGTATTCATGGGACTATGGAATCTTTGGTCTGACAGGGACCAGAGAGGTCCCCTCATCCTACCCCCATCCAGGGCTGACTGTCCACCTCTGGACACAGTTGTTCAGCAAGGCTGTTGCTATGTATAAGTCTCTGAGTCCCACTCATTTCAGGGAATGCTTTGGGCTCAGCAGGAAATTCCCAGCCCTGAAAGACAGAATAACCTGGGTCTATACACAGGTTTTCACTCAAGAGACACTGTGATCAACCAATTCTCTGGAAATCAATGATCTACAAAAGTGACTTATTCAGAGGACAGAAGTCTTTGTGTACTTTTTAGTTTCAAGAAAAAGGAAAGAAGAAAGATAACATGTTGCCCCCAATTAACGGTCCACATGGCTTTTATTTCCTTCTTTTACACCAGTAAGCCCACATTTCCCGTCTTATTTGTGTGTGTAGGATAGAGACTCAAGCTTCGGTGGTTGTTCTGTAGAGGAACTGGAAGTCTTTAATTTGTGTAGCCCCATGGCCTCGCTTACTAACTGGCGCATCATAAATGCAAAATAAAAATGAGTTGAATCCATGAATTTGAGAAGAGAAATCCAAAGCCATGGTATAGTGCAGTTCCAGTCAACAATAGTTTGTATTGTTTGTTTTACTCCCAATAGTTGTAGCAAACATACGATGCTTAATACGTGTCACATAGTTCTAAGCGCTTCCTATTTGAACACATTTAACTCCTTCACATGCCCAATGACATAAGAAGCATTGTTCCCATTTTACAGATGAGGATTTTGAAGTGGAAAGGGTTGAATAACTTACCCAGGTAACAAAGAAAGTGAGAAGCAGAGCTGGAACTTGAACGCGGGCAGTGGTACTGGTTTACGGACTAAAGCCCTACGTTATATTATCTTTCACCGTTGGTTCATTAGGGTCTAAAATAATAATAAACAACTACTGACATGCCCTTCATTCCACTAATGTGTTGTGCTACTTTTCAAAGTGCTTCCAAAATGCATTGTTCATGAGTCCATGGCCGCTGTTCTTGAGGTGAGGGGGTTTCCCTGTTTCTGCTCCTCACAGACCAGAAGAGGTGATAGAATCCCACGAAGGCGGCGAAGGAGAGAGGCTGAAGGAGGGGGAGCAGGTGTCAGGGAGTTTCGTTCGGTTTGGAACAGACGTTCAAAACCAGTCCTGAGCTAGATGGGAAAGCTGCTCACTGCAATGTATTTATCAAAGCGAAAGCTCTTGAGCAAGTTGAATGTCTAATATGGAGGATTGTTGTGTTACATGGTGGTTTACCCACAGAGGGAAACCTTCAAAAACGACCATTGTGAAATCTACATAGGGGCAGAGAAAAACGTTTACAGTATATTCTGCAAAAACAAAACAAAACACAAAAACACCCAACAGTGACAACAACCCCCAAACACCAGAATGCCTCATGAGTAACAGCAATGTAAAATGTGACCATGATAGAGAAGGGTTCGGGAAGAGAATGTGCAAACAAGAAAATGACTGCAATTAGGGTGGGGGGTCTGGAGTTATTTTACTCTTAATATGACATTTTCTCTCTTTATGCTAATAAGAACTTAAAAAATGAAACCTGAGAAGATTTGGATCTATAGGTTATTGAAAAAAAAAAAACCCAAGATTTTGTTTAAAAAGATAGAAATTCAGCAAGCCTCGTGACCTACATAGTATGTTGTGTCTTTGTGTGCATAGGGCCCAGTATGGGGCTAGTATAAGGCATGACCTTCTCGCTTTGGGGGGTTCGGGGGCTGCAGTGAAGAGACATATTGGATTAGAGAGGGGATGTGAGCATGCACATCATGAAGACAGTCATTTTCAGAGCAGGGTGAGTGAGATTAATCACCCTGTGTCTAGCACATCTCCCTGGGGCAAACCACAGCCTCTACCAGACGCTGGCAGCCGTTGTCTCGGGTCTGCACTTCAGGCTTTGCTGCCCACCAAGGCCAAGTGCCTCCACTTTCGCTTGCCAGTTAGGACTATGCAGGCAACATGGTGGGTTTTCGCACTGTTTCTCCCATTTGGACCCCTTACCTCAGCACATCTGTGAAGAGCCCCATTCACCCTCTCAGATGCCCAAGTTCTCCTTAGTGAGAGGACCCTGATTATATTAGTCTGGATTCTCCAAAGAGACAGAACCAACAGAAGAGATACAGTTCTATGTCTATTTATAGACCTGTCTCTAAATCCATCCATCTATCTATCCATCTATCTCTAAAGACATTTATTATAAGAAATTGGCCCACACCCCTGTGGAGGCTGAGAAGTCCCAAGATCTGCAGCTGGCAAGCTGGTGACCCGAGAGAGTCGATAATGTAAGTTCAAACCCAGTCTGAGTCCGCAGGAAGAAGACTGATGTCGCAGCTCTGACGGCAGAGAATAAATTCCCTCTTACTCAGTCTTTTTGTTCTCTTCAGGCCTTTGATGGATTGGGTGAGGCCCCCCCACCCCACCTCGGGGAGGGCAACCCGCTGTACTGAGTCTGTTGATTCAAATATTAATCTCATACACACCTAGGGACACACTCAGAATAATATTTGACCAAATGTCTGGGCACCTCGTGGCCCAGTCAAGTTGACACATTAAATTAACCATCAATTAACCACTGATCTTTTGATAACAGAAGCAGGGTGATTTCTCTGCAGGGCCAGTAATGGTGGCCTTGACCTCAGTGTGCCCTTGGTTTAGTACTGATTAGTGATAAACAGGGCAAGGCAGGTGCTGGAGGAGTAATAGAAGATGGAAACCGACTTGAGCTGTGGTCCAGGATGCATGGGATTTGTGTTCTGCTGTGTGTGTGTGACCCCGGCAAGTCATCAAACCTCTTGGGACTTTAGTTCCTCCATCTGTAAAATGGGGATAATAATACAAGCTCTTTAGAGAAGATACTTGCACAAGTTACATAAACTCAACGAGACTCAACTCTTTAGTCTGTAGAACAGGGACAATAAATTCTATACCTCATAAAGTTGTGAGGATAAATAAGACAATATATATAACCTTTAGCTCGATGCCTCTCATATAGTATGTGGTCAGTAAATATTAGCTGTTATTTTAACATCTCCTTCAGAGGGATGTTGTGATCACACATTATGTATAAAAAGTCTTTGGAATAATACAATAAGATGGCATATTCTTTCAAAGTTTGGTGGAAACCAAACTGACAAAATATTTGTTAAAATAATAATGCCTACACCTCTAGAGAGAACATAAATTTTTCAACAATTTGGCACAACGTACCAAAAGTCTCAAACTGTTTATAATCTTTGATGAATACTTTCACTTCTAGGAATTTGTCCTAAGAAATGAATAAAAGTTTGTTATAAAAATCTTTGTACAAGGATGTTCATCATAGAATTATTTATAAGGGTGAAAACTTGAAACAAGATTAGGGGGTTAGGGACTCCCGGCTGACTCAGTAAGAAGAGCATGTGATTCTTGATCTTGTGGTCGTGAGTTCAAACCCCGTGTTGGGTATAGAGACTACTAAAAAAATAAATAAACGTAATAAAAAAAGATTAGGGGCTTGTTACATGAATGAGGTTTTATTTCATATATTGATGTAATGTTACCTTAAAAACATGTTTTAGAAAAGTATCTAATGATATAAAATATAGCATATTGCTAAGTGAAGAAAGCAGGCTACAGAATAATGTATACATTGGTGCTTGGCTGGCTCAGTTGGTAGAGCTTGTGACTCTTAATCTCAGGGTCGTAAGTTTAAGCCCCACATTGGGTGTAGAGCCTACTCAATTAAAAAAATTATATTATAAATTTTATATTATAAATAAAAAAATGTATATCATATACATTATTTTGATACCAAAATAATGTATATGATATACATTCCACATATAGTTACTGAGTCCCAGTTTTGTGCCAGGCACTGATTATACACTTGGGAACACAGTAGTCTTTGGTCTCATGTAGATTGTCCCCAATTTAGCTGAAAAAAAAAAAAAACAACAAAGGGCACGTCTGTATTATCATCTACATAGGAAAATATTCTAAGGTGTCTCTTCATGGTGTAATAATGGGTGTTTTTCATTTTTTCCTTTATGTTTTCCATAATATCCATTTTTATTAATAAAGAACCTGTGATTAATAATCAAGGGATATTAGGGGAAAACTTAACGATTACGGGAAAACTCTTAAAAATTAAAAAAAAAATTTGAGTATAGCTGATGCACAATGTTACATTAATTTCGGGTGCACAACAGTGGTTCAAAAACTCTATAGGTTATGCTGTGCTCACCAAGAGTATAGCTACCGTCTGTCACCATACAACACTATTACAATATCATTGACTATATTTCCTATACTGTACTTTTTATTCTCGTGACTTATTCATTCTGTAACTGGAAGCCTGTATCTCGCACTCCCCTTCACCTGTTTTGTGCACCCCCCCGTCCCTCGAGCAATCACCATTTTGTTCTGTGTATTTCTAGGCGTGAGTCTGCTTTTTGTTTGCTTATTCATTTGCCTTATTTTTTCGATCCCCCATCTAAGTGAAATCAAATGGTGTTTGTCTTGGAAACTCTTAAAATTTTTAAGAGAGGGCCTGGGTCAGGGAGTCACTGAGTATGACTGGGTTCAGAATGGAGAGATCATCTCTTTGGGTCTCACACGGGCGGGATGGCAGGGGAAGAAGAGAGGGCAGGAGAGTTAAAGGTTTGAGCTGCGATGTTTGCTTCTCTGTGACCTTGACCAAGCCTCTTTACTTGTCAGTTTCATCATCGATACAATGGAGCTAATCGTTCCCGCTTGCTTTGGGGTCACGATAATTGATGAAATCATGTGTATGTGCTTTTTAAAAATTTGTGATGTGTTACAGAGACCTAAGTGGTGTTATTATTACCTTAAGCAAGTGACTTTCACCTCTGATCCTCAGTGTCTTCTTAGAACGGAGAAAATGGGTCTCTAGCTCTAAGTTACTGTGATGGAGTAAATGTGAATCTCAGGCACAGTCCACTCTTGTGGAAGATGTGATTAATTACACACCCAATAAACACTTTTTGGCTTTGATGATAATGACGAGGAAGAGTGATTTCACATCTTTGCTTCCTCTTTTCCTCTCACTTACCAAACATTCCCTGCTCCTTTGGCTGTGGGTCTTTCCGTCATTCTCCCCACAGGACTGAGGCTGGAGGGCTCGATGCCCAGCAGGGGTGGTAGGGAGCTTCCTGCTGGCCACTCAGCCTGGGTAAGGGAGGGATTTAGATCTGATAAACTCTGCCACCTGAGATGTCCTCACAAGTGTCCAGAGCCCTCTCTTTACCCCCAGAGTGACATGGGGGGGGGGTGACACGGGGGTGAGTCATATCACCAAGTACAGCTTTGCCAACTCTGCCATTCTTCTGAACTCCCCAGATCACTCATCACCCCGGGAGGCCCTGGGTTCCCACACTGTGCCCTGAGAAAGAACCCTGGGGTCAAAGGAGGTACCAAAAAAAAAAAAAAAAAAAAAAGCCCAGAATTAGTCACAAGAATGAAATCAGAATCACACACAGCCCATGTGCCCAGGCTTTGACCAGGTGCTGACCTTTTTTTTTTTAATATATTTTTTTAAATTTGAGTATAGTTGATGCTGACCTTTTAAAAACCCAGAGCAGCTCCACCCTTCTTGTCTCCACAGAGAGGGCGAGGGCGAGGGCCTGGGTGGGGGTGGTGGTGACGGGGACGGGAAGGGGGCAGCCAGGCCTGGAACAAGACAATCCCAAGGGCGGGGCTCCTGTGGTTTGTTTGTCTAAAACACCACAGCTTGCAAAGTACTTTCAAGAACATGATTTCCTTTGATCTACCAGGCAGACCAAGCAGACATGATCATCTCCATCCTTCAGATGAAGAAAGTGAGGCTCCTGAGGCGGAGAGATACCCCAGGACGGGTGGCCAGCTGGGACAGTGGGAGACCGGACCCAGGCTGATTTTAGCCCCAGCGCATCAGCGGTTTCACAGCCCTTTGACAACTGCCCTTAAAAAAAAAGGTTATAGAAAATTTCAAGAATGAAGAGAGGGAGGAGAGAAAGCATCTGTAATTCCCTTACTTTGACACAATCACTGCTAACATTTATTGAATTCTCTAGACTTTCTTGTGTACCCTTTTCTCAAACATACATAAAACGCAATAACCTTCCTCTTCCTCTTCACAGTGCATTGTATTATTTTATACTGCGATGTGGTTCTGATGAGCATTCCTTCGACAGGCAGTTCATGAGCGCCTACCGCATGCCCGGCAGTGTTCCAGGCACTGGGGATACAGCACTAAATAAAGCAGACAAACTCCTTTCACTATGGAGCCCATATTCTGATGGGAGAGACAAACAATGAACAAAAAATTAAAATAGATGACATTTCTTACCTTAGCACCAAGAGGAAAGAAACATACCTATGATGCTTAAAACTTGGGCTAAAGAAAGAAAAGAGCAAAAGATAGTTTTTATCCAGAGGACTTTGTGGCACATAATGTCTTGCTTCAACAAAACCAATGCTAACAATTATTTAGCTTGAAGTGTGGGGGTATTTAACGCAAGTAATTTTGTCACCTTTTTTAAAAATTTTTTTTAATGTTTTTTATTTATTTTTGAGAAGGAGAGATAGAGCGCGAGCAGGGGAGGGGCAGAGAGAGAGGGAGACACAGAATCTGAAGCAGGCGCCAGGCTCTGAGCTGTCAGCACAGAGCCCGACCTGGGGCTTGAACTCATGGACCACGAGATCATGACCTGAACTCAAGTTGCATGCTTAAGTGACTAAGCCACCCAGGTGCCCCTAAATTTCTTTTTTTTTTTTAATGTTTATTTATTTTTGAGAGGGGGGTGGGCGGAGGGGCAGAGAGATGGGGACAGAGGATCTGAAGAGGGCTCTGCGCTGACAGCAGTGAGTCTGATGCGGGGCTCAAACCCCCGAGAACCATATGATGAGGACGAAGCTGGACGTTCAACTGACTGAGCCACCCAGGTACCCGTTACCTTCTTTTCATTTACTGTCAACATTTTCCAATCTGACATTAAGCAACATCTTAAAATTTGCATAACAGTCCCATTATACTAAGGAGGGCATTACACCACTGTTGAATATTCAGGTTGTTTCTTTCAGGCGTAAGTCTTTCAGAATGTCTTAGAACGCAGTGCATCAAACTTGTTTTATTCAGGAGTACTGGCTTAGAAGAGAGTGGCAGACAAGAAAGCACAGGGTAAAAGGAATGAACATTTTGGGGGGATGGGTATGAATATTTTTAAAGCTGTGGATATTGATTGACAAATTGCTTACTTCTTTTTTTAAGTAGGACTGCCCTTAATTTTTTTTTTTTTTTTGAGAGAGTGTGTCCGTGCACCTAATTGTGAGAGGAGAGAGAGGGAGAGAGAGAGAGAGAGAGAGAATCCCAAGCAGGTTCCACGCTTAGCATGGAGCCCATCCGGGGGCTCGATCTCACGAACCCAGAGTTCGTGATCTGAGCCAAAATTAAGAATCAGAGTCTTAACTGACTGAGCCATCCAGGCTCCCCAACTGACAAATTACTTTCTAAAAGAATCTGCCGCTTACACACCTCCCAGCAATCTGTGTGGGAGTACTTATTTAACCCGTTCTTTCCTGAACCTGTGCCTCATCTGCCTCCGTAGCAACTGGAAGTTTACTGGTCCCCTTTCATTCTTGACTGAGTATAAAAGAAAATTGCCAAGGGACACATGGCAGACTAATTCAGTGACCTACCCAAACGACGGGAGAGAACTTTCTCTCCCCATCAGCCATAGTTCTGCAGTGGGAGAGAAACATTGAGTTTCAATAATTCCTGCAGGAGGGGCTATGAAAACTCAGGCATGGAGAAGCCTTCTTCCCGCCTGCCTTCAGGGAGCTCAACTGGTAAATCAGGAGAAGTAAATTGGCAGGAGTGGAGGTGGGGATTCACTCAGAACAGCCTCGTCGTTGGACGTTTTGCCACATGCAGACCCAGATGAGAGCCAGCTTCCCCATCCTGCAGCCCCACCATATGACACAGAATAATTTCTTGCCCAGAGAGGAACGGTGAGGATGAGAAGAGCCATGATATACTTGAGTTCTTAAACCTTAGTGTGTCTGAAATTTGTCCCACTGGCACCAGCAACCCCACAGGCTGCAAGGCTTGTGATTCTCTGGGTATGTGGGAGGAATGTGGTTAACGTTTCTTAACAGCCTCACCTGCTAGGGGCAGCTGACAGGTGGGGTCAAGGTGGAGTGTGACATTCAATGCACTCTAATTCAACAGCCCCAAATGCTGAACGCAAATGCAGGTATTAGGTAGGGGGTTAAGCAGCTTGAAAATGAATGCCCAGGATACAGAACCAACCTCACATTGCCTTGCCGATCTGAGTGGACACTGCCCCCAGAGCCTACAACTTTATGATTGGCCTGGTGGGGATCTGGCTGGGAGGTGGTTTTCAAGAATTACATTCCTTTCCCTGCCCCCACTAACATTTCTTTAGGCCAAATCCCCTTAAATCAAAAGTATACACACCGAATTTCCAAACCCTCCAGAAACCTCAAGGGGTAAGTTATAGTCAGAAAATGGATAGATAGGCCCAAAAAGGATAGGAAAAAATGCCCAATACATACTTAAAATATCACATTGACAGATACCCTTTTTCAAGTGACACCTGGCTGGCAGATGCTCTTAAATCTGTTTTTATTCTCCCCGTAACCTTCAAAATGTGAAACGTCCTTTAAAATAATAAGAGTAAATGGGCACCTGGGTGGCTCAGCCGGCTGAGCGTCTGACTTCGGCTCAGGTCATTATCTCCCAGTTTGTGAGTTCGAGCCCCACATCGGGCTCTGTGCTAACAGCTCGGAGCCTGGATCCTGCTTTGGATTCTGTGTCTCCATCTCTCCTGCCCCTCCCCCTCTTGTGCTGTCTCTCAAAAATAAATAAATGTAAACATTAAAAAAAAATTGAAATAATAAGAGTAAATGATTTGCTGCCTTTCTGTAGGATTACTGCACCCACAGGTGGTACAGGTCTTTGACCTCACACCAAATTCTGATCATCCTGAGGGCAGCCTCAACTACTGGCTTGAATTTTGTCTGGCACAGTATTGGATTTGCCTCCTGATGCTCATTTCACTCCCATTGCTCAAGTAAAAAAAGACACGGTTGTCAGATTCAGGCTAGCAACAGTGTTTATTGAGAAAGGTGAACTGATGCAAGAGATTCTGGTGTCCCTGGCCAAGTGACAGAGACTGGTGAACGAGTTCAGAATCTTCTGTCCAGAGGGAAGGGCCGAGATACTTTCCAGGGTGAGTCCTTCAGCTTCGTGGGAATGGGGAGAAGATACAAAACCAGGGCAGGCCAAGCACATGTAGGGAAATTGTCCGGAGGGATAAACTGGGCAGCTCACGCTGGGGCTGGTTCCCATGGCTTTGGTGAGCTTTGAAAATGAAAGTCTGAACTGATAGTGACTAATGATACAGCAAAGACAGCTACAAAGATGACTAAGTACGAAAGGGCTGTCGATTCCCATATTCTATAGAAATTTTGGAGAATGAGAGGGCCAGAGAGTGTGACTTCGAGAAGGTATTTCTCAGAAGGTAGTAGCTATTTGTAGGGGTTCAGAGAAAGCATAGCCGGAGACAACAGTCACTCTTGGGGGAGTCTGGGTTTGGTATTCTGGCCCGTGTTATTCCCGATGGGGCAGAGGAGGAAACCCACTTCTCCTTCTTCTACTTGGCGAACATGTATGTGGGTGTCCAGATTGCTGTCTGCACGGTCTCATAGGACCTTTATTGGACTGGAGAAAATTACGCCCCCCCCCCCCACGCCCACTGGGCTGAGAGAACAGCTGGTCTCAGCAGACTGGTTTGGGGGCGGAGGTGGGAGAGAGTTCAAAAGGCGCTGAGGTTCTGAGAAAGCTAATGAAGGAGACCCTGGGAGTCCAGGCAGCGCCGGCTGGGGCGGCCCGCAGCCAGCAGAGAAGGCATGTCTGGGGAAGCCGGCACCACCCCCACCCCCCCCCCCCACGCACTCCCGCGGGTCTCGTCCCCCCGCGGGCTCCGGGGCCGCCACCTCCACCGGGCCGGGGCGGCTACGGCACTGCCGAGCCAGCGTTCGCCGGCCGGGCTCGCTCCCAGCTGCCGGCCGGACTCCGGAACACTGAGCTGTCGTCCCTGCAGAGCGAGGACACGGAGCTGCCCCTGCGCGCCGGGCGGTCGGCGCGCAAGCAGACTCCGCGCCAGGCCCGGGCGCGGAACGAACGGTCCAGCAGCAGGTAGATGAGCGGGTTGGCGCAGCTGTTGACGAAGGCCAGGCAGGTGGCGATGCTGAGGCCCCAGCGCAGCGCCAGCAGCAGGCCGCAGGGCAGCGGCACCGCCCCCAGGCGCGCCAGGTGGAAGACGGCCCGCAGGGTGCCGAAGGGCAGCCAGGAGCCCACGAACGCGCTCTCGACGGCGAAGATGATGCGCAGCGAGTTCCTCCGGGCCCGGCCCAGGTGCGGCGGCCGGCGCAGGCGGCAGGAGATGCGGCAGTAGCAGACCAGGGTGACGCCCAGGGGCAGCACGCAGGTGAGCAGCAGCACCAGCAGGCTCAGGCCCTGGAAGGCGTCGGAGGGCTCCTCCCCGCACTGGCTGCCCCCGCCGCCGGGGAGGGGCTGCAGCCCCCGGTAGGCCAGGGAGGGCAGGCCGGCCAGGAGCGCCACGGCCCACACGCCGCAGCAGACGGCCAGCGCGCAGCGCGGGGTGCGCAGGGGCCGCGCGTCGAGCAGCTTCACCACCGCCAGGTAGCGGTCCACGCTCAGGCCCGCCAGCAGCAGCGCGCCTGCGCAGCGCGTGCCGGCCAGCGCGAAGCCGCTGAGCTTGCAGAGGCCCTCGCCGAAGGGCCAGCGGCCGCCGCTCGCCGCCGCCGCCGCCCACAGCGGCAGCGTGAGCACGAAGCCCAGGTCGGCGGCGGCCAGGTGCAGCACGAAGGTGTCCACGAGGCGTCGCGGGCCAGGCCGCGCGGCCAGCAGCCACACCACGAAGGCGTTGCCCAGCAGGCCCACCACGAAGGCCGCCAGGTAGAGCGCGGGGATGTAGGCGTAGCCGTAGGGCAGGTCCGGGGCCAGGCACGGCTCCAGCTCCTCCAGGGCGCCGGACCCCGAGTAGTCCCAGGACGCCGTCCCGGGGCTGGGGCTCCTGGGCTCGGTGGGGTGCATGGCGGGGGCCGTCGGGCCTGTGCCGGACGCAGCCTGGGTGCGGGCTCTCCCAGGGAGAGGTGGGGGGTTGCTCTTCACGGCCGGTGCCCAGCACCTCCCTTCCTGCCACCCTCGACCCAGGCAAATGCGTGGGCAGGAAGGTGGGGGAGGAGGGGGTGGAGTGGGAGGGGCAGGCTCCTGGGGGTAGAGACCAACGATTTGGGGCTGGCCCCAGGCGAAAGACGGGGACCTGGCGGAGGGGGCTTCACAGCTGGATCCTCCGAGGACAAGGCCTCGGGGCTGGGAGACCCGCTCTGCCCCCCAGGGGGAGTCTGATGTCAGGTTGCAACAGGTGGCGGGTGCCCGAGAGGCTTCCTCCCTTCTCGTCCCCCACTTCGCTCCTTCCCATGCTCCGCGCTGCTGCTTTCTCTAGTTTTATTAGGGGTGAGGGCCTAGAACCCCAGCTGAGGGTTTTGTAAGGCTGGTGCCTCAGCCTGCTGCGGGTCCCCCGTCCTCTAGGAAAGAGGGGTTCTGCTATCTGGTGTGCAACGGGGTCGGGGTGAACTGGGGAGCCTGTGGCTTCGGGGCCTGCCTCCTAAGCAGGCATCGGCCATCAGAGCTCTTCAGCTGTTGTAGGCTCAATGTCTTAACTCAAACAGTGGCTTTTCTGACCAAATCAAGTCTTCATGGAGCCACGTGGGAAGGTTTTCAGCTAGAGAGGGAGAGCTACCCAGCTAGAAAGGATCAGAGCCTGGGATTTTAATCCCAGCTCTTCTCTATCTGCCCTCATCTGGCCAAACGTCCCTATTAAGCCAAACACAGAAGTAAGCTCAGTACAAAAGATGACTCAAGATGGTACCCAATTTCGCAGCACATTAGTTGTCTTTAATTAGGAGTCAGGAGTTTAGAGAAGGATGAAATCCCTTACCTACTGAGGGAGTCAGGGGGAGATTCATGAAAGGGTAGGAATGATGCCTGACTTTGAAAGGAATGGGGGCCCCAGGAGAGGATGGGTGAGAGAAAGCTCACCCTTACTCCAGAAGGTGCCCTTGCTTCTCCCCATTTTGTTTGGTTGATGATTTCCTTGGTTGTGCAGAAGCCTTCTATTATGGTGTGCCCTTTCCACATCAGGGATTTGGGGCAACTCCAGTTAGGTCGGGATCCTTTTTTATCTTTTCAAAAAGTTCTTATAATTTTAAAAATTATTTTTAATTGGATTATTTGCGTTTTGTGTTTAAAGTATAGTTGACATACAATATTAGATTAATTTCGGGTGCACAACATAGTGACTTGACAATTGCATAGTGCTTACCACGAGTGTAGTTATCACGTCACCGTGCAACATTATTACAATATTACTGACTATATTCCCTATGCGGTACTTTGCATGCCTGTGACTTATTTGTTTTATAACTGGAAGTTTGTACTTCTTAATCCCCTACCTAATTTGCCCACCCTCCAACCTTCCTCCGCTCTGGCAACCACGAGTTCTCTGTATTTGAGTGTATTTCTGTTGTTTATTTGTGGGGTTTTTTTGTTTTGTTTTGGATTCCACATATAAGTGAAATCAAATGGCATTTGCTTTTCTCTGAATATTTTACTTGGCAGGATCTTGGTCTTTTTTTATGGCTGATTAATATTTCGTTACATAGAATTAGAGTATACATAGAATAGACAGTGCACACACACACCACATTTCCTTTGTTGATTTGTCTACCAATAGACACAAGTTGCTTCCATATCTGGACTTTTGTAAATAATGCTGTGATGAGCATAGGAGTGTAAGTATCTTTTTAAATTAGTGTTTTCATTTTTTTCTGGGTAGATTCCCAAATGTGTGATATTTCTGTTTTTATTGAGGAACCTTCATACTGTTTTCCATAGTGGTTGCACCTGTTCACATTCCCACCGGCAGTGCATGGAGGTTCTCTTTCCTCCACATCCTTGCCAACACTTGCTATTTCTTGTCTTTTTGGTATTAGCCTCTTTGACTGGTGTGAGGTGATCTCTCGTGGTGTTTTTGATTTGCAATTCCTTGACGATTAGTGATGTTGAGTATCTTTTTATGTGTCTGTTAGCCATCTGTATGTCTTCTTTAGAAAAAGGTTTGCTCAGGTCCTCTGCCCATTTTTTAGATTGGATTATTTGGAGCGCCTGGGTGGCTCAGTCGGTTGAGTGTCTGACTTCAGCTCAGGTCATGGTCTCATGGTTCATGAGTTCGAGCCCCGCCCCAGGTTCTGTGCTAACAATCAGCTCAGAGCCTGGAGCCTGCTTCAGATGCCGTATCTCCCCCCCCCCCCCCCCCAGCTCATGCTCTGTTTCTCATAAATAAATGTTAAAAAATTTTTTTAATTGGATTGTTTGTGTTTTCTGGTGTTGAGCTGTAAGTTCTTTGTGTATATTGGGTATTAACTCCATATCAGACACATCAGTTGCAAATACCTGCTCCCATTCGGTAGGTTGCCTTTTCATTTTGTTGATGGCTTCCTTTGCTGCGCAAAAGCTCTTTATTTTGGTGTGGTCCTGCTTGTTTATCTTTGCTTTTGTTCTGGGTCCGAATTCTTCCTAGCAGACATCCCTCCCATGAGATACTGTGCTGGAACCCATGTTTCAATATGTGTGCTCTCCCAGACCCCACCACACTGTCACCAGGAGCGAGTGACTGACCCATTGGGTGGATTATCAATTTTATTTGATTCAGTTCACTTAACAGTGAGCTCCTTCATGTGGCAGGCACTGTTTTCAGGCATTGAGAGAGAGATGCCACCTTGACCTTGGAAGTTCGTTGTTTAGGCAGGGGAGATAGATACATATACAGTATGTGCAGGGGCCAGCCTGCCAGAAGTCAAACTGGTAAATGTGAAAAGCAAAGTTCTCTTGGAGCTTAGAGGAAAGAACAGTTACTTCTGATGGGAGGGGGTATCAGAAAAGGTCTTCCAGGAGACAGCCCTTGAGTTTAGGTCCAGGAAGGAGCTGAAGGGTGAACAGAGCGGCAGTACATGGGCCCAGTGTGACCAGAGCCCAAGGTGGGAGGGGGGTGGCAGGAGAGGAAGCAGGGAGCAGATCACAGGGTGATCTTGATTTCATTCTGTAGGTAGTGGAGAGCCACTGGACCTTTGAGGGTAGGGCATGACATCCGTCTGTTTTGAAAGGATCACTGGCAGAACTATGGATTGGACAGGGTGGAGGCCCAGGCCCCAGAGTGGACTATTGTGATTATTTGTGTGGGGATAGGGAGCATGTGAAATAGATTACTGGCAGTGGGGACAGAAAAACGAGGATCTGTTCAAGAGATCATTGTAACATTGTGGATCTCAGCAGAGAGGAGTCAAAAGATGGGTCTGGGTGGCTGTGTTTGGGAACTGTATGAATGCTGTTCATTGGGCCTGGGAATACAGAGAGGCATGTGTGTGTATGGATTCTGTTTCTTGTTGATTTGAGGTCGGGTGATGAAATCATGTATGATCAAACCGGAGCACTTCTGAGAGTGAAAAAGGATCTATGGTAATTAACTCAGGCCACAAACCAGGACTGTTCTGGGCAAACCGGGACATACGGTCACCCTAGTTTGAGGTCCCTGTGGCCCATGGGAATGCCCAGGGAGTGGGAAAAATTACGGAGAGTTGGGCATGTCTGTGTCTAGGCTGTTCTTGTCAAGACTGTTTCTGCCCGGCCAATTACAAGAGGGGGACAGGCACACAGGAGAAGAGGCTAGGGAGTCGTTGGTTTCTGGCCTGTCCCTCCATGGGCATCCCAAACCTCAGGCTTGAATTTCCTCTGAAGACCACCCAGAGAGGGTGAGAATCTGTGGGCTGCTGGAGACTCAGAGCAGTTTTTCTAATGTCTGGTCACACGGTTGCTGGTGAGTGGCACTGAGGCTGGGTGGCCTAGGGGGCCTCAGCCTCCTTCCCTACAAGGCTGGCAAGGACAGCGCTTGCTTGCCAGAGCCTGGGGACCATCGGGGACGGGCCCGGTGCTGCTGGACTTCACCTCCCCTCAGGCATAGTCAGTCTGGGGCAGAGAAGGCATGAGTGACCGTGAAAGCTAGAGATGAATGGGCCAGGAAACCACCAAGTCGAGAAAGAAGAATGGGGCAGGGGACTGAGAGGGAAGCCTAGGCAGGGGACTGAGGGGGAAGGAGAAGTAGGTTGTTTAGCAAAAACACAGAGATTCTGGCTTCCTGGGGCTATGGTCTCATACCCGAGGGAAGTCTGTGGCCCAGGGCACGTGGTGGATTCTCTGTGCCATGGCCAAGTCCTGTGGTCCTTTGTGGACCTGTCTGGAGGGGAGGAGGCATCAAAGACTGGATAGATTTCTATCCAACTTGCAGTGACCAAGGCTAACTAACTCCACGATACTCTCTCTCTTCTCCTCCTCAGGGGGACTCCCCACAGGATTAGAAACAAGCCAACGAATAGAATATTCTTCCTGCTTAGCTGAGAATCTTGGCCAGTCTCTGACAGGTGTCAACAAAGCAAAGCAGAAGTGGTCTTCCCTCGTTCTCCGTCTTGCCCTCAGGAGCCTTCTCTGGCCTCCGTACCTTATGGGCCTTCCTCTCTCTGGACCGACTTTGTTATGTGGGTCAGCCTCGCCTTGCGCATAGAGCTTCTCTCTGTCCATCACCATGATTGGTACGAGCCTGAGAACAAGCTACGTAACAAAATACCCATTGCTTTGAACTAGGTTACTTTCAAGAGTAGGTTCCTTTAATTTCTGCCCTTTTATGAGCTATATATATAAGCTCTTACCTCTTCTCCCCCGCCAATTTTAATTTTTCCGTACACAGAATTTTAACCTTTAGGGAAAATTTTGAACGTGATATTTGCCTTTTTCATGATAAAAGCCATGTAACTAGATTGCAGAATATAAAACAAGCCAAGTCCACTCAGGCCTGGTCCTGCACTTTGGTGAATTTCTTTCCGACCAGAGAAGGAGAGAATTTATTTGTAATCCCATATTCTTAGATTTTTTTTTTTCACATTCCATTTCAGATGTTCTCCACATATTTTTTTACACAGCTACTTCAGAGTCATTTGTAATTAGAATGTACATACTTTTATAGGCTGCTTTTTTTGATTAATGCCATATAAATCCACATTTTTCTAGACTGCTTCTAATACTTTGATTTTGAATATTTTGGATTTTTCTAGTGGTTTTTTTTTTTTTTTTTTTTTTTTGCTATTCTAGAAATTTGTAACAAATAGTTGCACGTATGAACTTTTTCTTTCACATCGTCCTCATGATATATGGTAAAAGTCTGAAAATGGCTTGATATAGATGCTTATAGTGACAGTAATTGTATGGCATTGTACAAGGGTAACAGGTTCAACATAGTCGTGTTAGAAATATTCATCAGCAAAATATACTTTTTCCACTTTAATAGGTAATGAGGTAAAAGTGGTTCCTCATTTTAATTTACATTCCCTTGAATATAAATAAGATTCAAAGTCTTTCCATACTTAATTCCTCTTATGTGAACTGTCTAATCATGTCCTTCATACATTTATCTACTATAATCTTATATTTTTTTATTTATATGAACTATTTAGGATTAAGCATTATCCCATTTATTGTTTAATGTTTATTCATTGTTTTTTATTATTTTTTATTAAAAATTTTTTTTACATGTATTCATTTTTGAGAGACAGAGAGAGACAGAGCACAAGTGGGGGGTGGGCAGAGAGAGGGAGACACAGAATCCGAAGCAGGCTCCAGGCTCAGCCCGATGTGGGGCTCGAATTCACAAACTGTGAGATCATGACCTGAGCTGTCAGATGCTTAATCGACTGAGCCACCCAGGCGCCCCCTGTTGTTTTTAATTTTAATTTTTTTAAATTTACATCCAAATTAGTTAGCATATGGTGCGACGTTTCAGGAGTAGTTTCCTTAATACCCCTTACCCATTTAGCCCATCCCCCTGCCCACAACCTCTCCAGTAACCCTGTTTGTTCTCCGTATTTATGAGTCTCTTCTGTTTTGGCCCCCTCCCTGTTTTTTATATTATTTTTGTTTCCCTTCCCTTACGTTCATCTGTTTTGTCTCTTAAAGTCCTCCTATGAGTGGAGTCATATGATATTTGTCTTTCTCTAATTTCACTTAGCATAATCCCATCCATGTAGTTGTAAATGGCAAGATTTCATTCTTTTTGATTGCTGAGTAATACTCCATTGTATATATATACCACATCTTCTTTGCCCATTCATCCATCAGTGGGCATTTGGGCTCTTTCCACACTTTGGCTATTGTTGATAGTGCTGCTATAAACATGGGGGTGCATGTGTCCCTTTGGAACAGCATCCCTGTATTCCTTGGATAAACACCTAGTAGTGCAATTGCTGGGTCGTAGGGTAGTTCTATTTTTAGTTTTTTGAGAAACCTCCATACTGTTTGCCAGAGTGGCTGCACCAGCTTGTGTTCTCAATAATGTTTATTTATTTTTGAGAGAGAGAGAGAGCACAAGTGAGGGAGGGGCAGAGAGAGAGGGAGACACAGAATCTGAAGCAGGCTCCAGGCTCTGAGCTGACAGCACAGAGCCCGACATGGGGCTCAAACTCACAGACTGTGAGATCATGACCTGAGCTGATGTCGGATGCTTAACCGACTGAGCCACCCAGGCGCCCCAAGCATTATCCCATTTAATTCCAATATTTTTCCAGACTTTTTTCTTAGCTGTTTTTCTTTTTTTTTTTTTTTGGTTTTACATTTTCATAAGGTCAAATGTGTTGCTCTTAGCAACTTCAGAGTTTAGAATGTTACTTTTTCTTTGATCTGAAAACATTCAATTGTATTCTTGTTAAAAATAATTCTCTAGCATCTTTTTTAATCTACCTAAAGTGTAATTTTTTTTTTAGATTTCTGTCCAATTTTCCCAACACTGTTGAATTAAAAATATTGTTTTAAACCCTGCGGTGTTGTGATGTCAAACTTATTAAATACGTATCTTATATGTCATTGTGTCTGCTTGTGGTCGGTGAGCAAACAGAACAGGTCAGATTATTAGCGGCACGAGTCTGGCTTCTGCATCACTTCATAACGTGACAGCGGGGCGATCTTGGGCTCCAGTTTCTACATCTTCAAATGGGTGGGATTCTGTGTACCTGATTGGGTGTCGTGGAGGTCATACTAGCCCCAGCGGAATGAAGGCCCTGTCCCCGAGTGGGGGATCCGGTAGAGGCCCTCCCCTCCCTATGGGCTCTGCACCTGCACCCCCGGCACACTGTGTTCCAGCCTGCACTGCGTCACGGAAGACTGCCCTTGTGTTCACCTGTCTTGATGCCAGACTCGCCTCCTCACGCCGCTTCTCCTCCCCTCCAGGACATGATGTTTTCTTTGCACACAGTGGGTGATCAGCAAATAATTTTGGGATTGCACTGGGAATCCAGGAGATAATCCCCATGGGGGGGGGGGTCTTTGAGCCTTAGACAACCAGAGCTCCCTGGGCCTGGCGTCACCGATGGTGAATTTCAGAGAGTGACAGAATGCTGCAGACAAACTGCTGACAGGACCAAAGCGCAGACAGATGGCATTACGCCAGCGCAGCTGTGGCCGACAGGGAGGTTAACAGTGACGACTCCGCGTGCTGAGTGGGAGGGCGACCTTGAAAGCCATGTTTCCTTGGGCGTCCACGCCCTCTCTTGCTGAGTTATTGAATTGGGAATGGGGAGTCCTCTGTTTTACTCACTGTTCCTGACTGGTTGCCAAGATGAGGTTTCCCATAGACCACATCCCTTTGAGCCCCACAGGAGAAGTTTGTGTGTGTGTGTGTGTGTGTGTGTGCGCGCGCGCGTGCGCGTATGTCAGGCAGGGGTAGTAGATTAAAAAAGGCAAGGACAGTCCTTGCCCCTGCCCTGCAGCCTAACCACCTGAGGGATGGCGGGCACACACCAGGGAAGGGACCCCACCCTGGATGCCAGAGGCCACGCAGAATGTTTCAGATGTTTCTTTCCGAAACTTTCAGATACTAAATCTGGGGTGGCCGGGAAAGGACAGCGTCTGAGTTAGACATGAGTGTTTGGGTTCCAGCCCACGCTGCTGAGGGGTGACTCAGTGTGAAAGCCTTGTGGCCCACAGCTGTGTAATGGTCCCCCGGCCTGATATCCCCCAGACTTCATGTTGGTCCTTAGGAAGCCTGGGGGAGGAGTTAGGGTGGAAGTGGAGGGTGAGGGGAAGAGTGTGGCTTTCAAGGAAAGTAAGGCTCCCATCTATCTGCCCTCCCTCGCAGGTTTCCACAGCTCAAAGGTTCAAGGCAAAAAAACCAACCCATCAGAAACTTAAAAGACCAGCAGCAGGGAAGTCCCTCAATATAAAAATGGACCCAGAATTTGTTTGGAAAGGAAGTAACATTTTCTCTTTGCAATGATTCTGCCCACAGAAGCTTCTAAACTGGGACTTGCCATTAACTTTTCAGTGACTTCACAGAAAGTTGGAGTGGGAAAGTTAGTGTGCATTTCCCGTTATTCGCAGCAGGAATTCAGCAGTGTTCCGTGTGTGTGGATAGGGATGCCCCACCCCTGTGCTGTGATTCCACCACTGACCAGGGAAACCAGTTTCTAAGGTCACCTTCAATTCAGACTGACTGTAAACAGCCCCTTCCTACCACGGGGCAAACACCTTCTTTCTTTTTTTACATTTTTTAAAATTTATTTGTGAGAAAGAGAGGGAGAGAGAGAGAGAGAGAGAGAGAGAGAGAGACAGAATCCCAAGCAGGCTCCACAGTGGCAGCACAGAGCCCAATGCAGGGCTCCAACCCAGCAACTGCCAGACCATGACCTGAGCCGAAATAAGAGTCGGCCGCTTCATCAACTGAGCCACCCAGGCGCCCCAAGGACTGTCTGTCTGTCAGGCAGCATTATGGATACCAAGATTTTGACATGGTGCTTCCTCTCAAGCAGCTCACACACTACCTGAGAAAATGAACTATACATATCTTTGACGTGAGGCTGACTGTGATATCCTGCCTTCTATCAAGGTCAGAGCAGGTCAGCCTCTCTGAAGAAGAGGTGTGTTTACAGGAAGGCGCACTTACAACATGGCGAGTGAGACCATTCGTAGTCCCAAGTGCCAAAGGGTTACAGATCACAACACCCCAGCCCCCTCCTCTCTCACCCCCATCATACTTCTCGTGATTACTTTGATGAGTTACCTTGAAACGTCAATTTTTTCTGAGTTTTAGTGTGCCTCTTGGGGTGTCTAGGAGATGTTCTGATGTCGCTGAAAAGCCAAGTTGGGGCAAGCCTGTGAGGGCTTTAAATGCTGCTCCCATGAGTCTGAGTTCTATACTGTGATCATAAGGCCCTGTGGGAGTTTTTGACCGGTGGGGATGACAAAGTGAAAGCAGTGTCTGAGGAAAATTGGGTACCGGTTGGCGGGACTGTTTGGGGTGGGGGGGGGGGGGAGCGGGCAACAGAACTAGGGAAGGACTACTTGGATGCTCTTGCAAAGTTGAAGTGCCTGGACGCAAGACTGGTGGCAGTGAAAATGAGGAACAGTTTAAAAGTGTGAAGATTGACGGGATTTGGTGGTTGTCTGGGCATAAGGCGCCTTCCCTGTGGGAAAGAGGAAGGAGTATGAGAAAACGTGAAAGGTTCCGGCCACGGTGGCTACATGTGCGCCAGGAAGGAGTCGGTTTTACTAGGAGGTTGATTCCAGTTTTTTGAGGTTGAGGACAACGGAATTTCCAGGTGAAAGGCCAAGATGGAAGCTGGATGCACGAGTGGGGCCACAGGCCGCTTTCGGGGCTGGAAGTGGAGATTGCGGGCCGAGGGGTCGGTGGAGCTGGTGCTGGCAGCCTTCTTGGACGGAGACTAGGAGGACGAGCAGGGCACGGAGAGCTGAGCCGTAATTCGGGCAGGGGCAGAGCACGAGGAGCTAAGAGAGAAAGTAGGGAATCGGAAGGTCGCTGTCACAGCCACCAGTGGTTTGAATTTTCAAGCTGCACTTGGGTCCCCTGAAATGGTATGTGTGAACCACAGGGAGTCACAGCAGGGAAGTCAACGTCGAATTTCCATTTTTAGGGCAGGAGTATCTACAGCAGGAAATTCGTGGGGGCCTAGCAGAAATCAAACTAAATTTTGGGCGTGATTTTGAAGTTGACCCAGACAGTACGAGGCAGCCTTCTTTCATTTATTCATTTGACAAATAACTTCGGAACACCTATTGTGTTTAGGCACCGACTGTAAGGATAAAGAAGCTAAGCATGAACTGCCTCACATGCAGATGTGTCCGTGGTTCTCTCAAGTGTTCAAGGTCAGCCCTCTGAGGGGACTGCACAGCCAGCCTTTCTGTGTCCGGTGGGAGGGGACAACAGAGGAGCGAAAACAGTGCAACACAGGTGCCTCTGGCTAAGGAAGTAAAGAGGACGCAGTTGACAATCAGCTAGTTTTGTCAAGCGATGATGATCATAAAGTAGGCCCCTAAGACTCAGCTGCCAGAACCGAGGTCTCTGCAGTTCAAAACTCAAGTCGAAAGAACACTAGGATGTGGCATCTTACTGGCTTACCTGCCCTTTACTTTGGGTCCACACTCTATTAGCGCATAGAGTTTATCAGATGTTTGTAAAGGTCTAACCGCATCCGCCCCCAGACAGCGGGCTCCTTGATGGAGGAGCCCCCGTGTCTTTGTGACCCGGTCTCTTGCACCTAATTACTGTTTTCTGGATACATCTGATCAGCCTGCTGGCAGCATTCATTTATTTCCACCACACCTGTAATTTCTCCATTCTTCTGTCCTTAGAAGTCGAGATGTTTGAGAGCACAGGAACACTAGTCTGGTATTGGCTGCTGTTGTGTGGATGCTGGTTACAGTTATTAGGTGAGTTCTCAGTTTTCCTTCAATGGTAAATACGTTAGTGACCAGTGCAACTGTCACGCTTTTAAGTATTTTTTTCTTAGAAATTTTTTAACGTTTACTTATTTTTGAGAGAGAGCGAGCGAGTGAGCACGAGCGGGGGAGGGGCAGAGAGAGAGGGAGACACAGAATCCGAAACAGGCTCCAGGCTCTGAGTGTCAGCACAGAGCCCGACGCGGGGCTCGAACCCACGAACCGCGAGATCATGACCTGAGCCGAAGTCAGACGCTTAACTGACGGAGCCACCCAGGCGCCCCCAGACTTCTAAGTAGTTTTATTACAGCAGTGGAAAACATGCAGTGTGTGGCACAGTGAAGGGGACGTGAAATCGCATTTAGGTTCCAGCTGTGATGCTGCCACCTCCTAGCTCTGGGTCCCTGCTAGTTCCTGACCTTGTAAGCCTCATCAACCTCATCTGTGAAATAGAGATGTTAATGGCTCTTCACAGAAAGCAAAAGAAATAAGTAAATAATAAGAAACTTTAAATCCTAAAGCAGTATTAACGTGAAGAGTTTCTATTTACTTCAGGCTTGAGAGCCGCACTTCCTTTCTCATGTAAACATGCAAACCGTAAAGTATGAATAACTGGGTGGAGTCAGGAATCACTGCAGCTGAATATAATCGTAAACTTGTGGCACAGCAAACGACACATGCCATCCTGTGTGTTGTTGAGCCCTGTGATGCTTCTGATGCCAACAGAGGCTACTGAAGAAAGGAACAGATAGCCACCTAAAATAACGGATTGAGGTTAAACAGAATAAAATACATCAGTGCTTTTAAGTACCGTGGTGACTTTGCTTAACATGGTTAAAAAAAAAAAAAAAGCCTCAGTGGGTCTTAAAACATTTTTTTGTCAACTTGTTTGCTTGTATCTTCTTCAATGGAAAGTGAAAGAAGTCATTTTTTTTTTCCTTTTTCTGACATAAATATAAGCCACTGTGGATAGAGGAGTTTAGTTGCAAACACCACAGTGACATGGGACAGAAGCACAGACGAATTCTTGCTGTCTGAGCGTCTGGACTTGGAATCCCGAGGTGCTCGCGGGCCCGCACACCACACAGGCCAGGAGCACACGACCGAAGCTAGAGGCTAGATGGCCTCACGGGAAGAGCAGCTGGGATGCCCCAGCCCAGACACACACACTGCTCCCTTCCCAAAAGGACTCGGAAGTTTTCATTTGCTTCTTTTGAAAGCAAAACTGTCCTTTAACGAGATACAGATTTGTATTTTAAGCATTTATACACTTCCGAGGGATGACAGAACTTCACACTCAATTTATACGTGTGCTTTTCCAATGCCTGACTCCTAGGTCAGAGTATTACAACTACGTTTCTTTCACTGGATGTTATTCTTTATTACCTCTGTGTGGACAGGTTACAAAATAAAAACACTCCTCTGCACTGCAGAACATTTTCCTCTGCCTAGTTAGGAACTATCAAGTAGCCAGATCGTGGAGCACCCTCTTAAATTATGTGTGGGTTCTAAGGCACCTTGGTTTCTATGTCCTTCTCCAATACTGCCTGAGTCTTATGGTTAAGTATTTTTATTTCTGAAAATTACATTAGAAAGTATTGTGGAAGCACGGCTCTGTTCTGAGCTTTGAGTACCCTGTCAAAGGATCAAAGGTAGAGAGCCATGCTTCTGTTTAGCAATGGCAGATATTTCTTCAGGTATATAATTATTAATGAAGATTTTTGTCGTTTTGTTATCAGGTCTTTTTTTTTTTTAATTGCTCCGGTCTGAATGAACAGAATCCTCAAAATCAAAGTGAAACTTACAGAGTAAATCAGGAACTGTTTTGGCTACGATGAGTTCATCAGCCATTCAATTTCAAAGGTACAGGGTGTTAACTGTGGTACAATTTAATGATTCACCAAAGGAAAGTGATTTAACATGGACAGAATTAACGTAAGATGAACAGAAGCATTTATACACCACTAGCACAGAAAGTTATAGACTTTTTAACACTGCCTAAGTCAGTATTCAGATAATGCCTAATATCATTAAAAGTTGCCTCTTCAAACTGTTACGTTTAAACATAGGTTAAGAGAGAAACCATACGATGAGTTCACCCAAGTTCAAACATTAGGGAAAAAAACCACAGTTTATTCAGGAAACAGAAAAGGAGTCATTTGGTGCCATGCTTTTTATTCAAATGAAAGGGGAAAAACTACACTGTACCAGGAAATAGCAAATAGGACAGTATCTTACAGCACAGCATCTTAAAAAAACCTGTAAGCAATGCTCTAGAGTGGACAGGTAAGCACACCATACGCCGTACATTGCCCAACAGTGTCCGTGAAACCATAATTAAAAAGCTGAATTTGGCTTTAAACAGCCAAATAAAAACTGTAACAGTCATTCTAAAACAAAACTGAAAAGTCAAGAGGAATGAAAAGCTTTCCAAAGCTGTGTCAAATAGCAGAATTTGACAGGCTGCACTGGAAACCATGACAAGTGTTTGGCAAAACCTAAGTGAATAATCGTCATAGTAATTTGACCTCTAATGATGAAAGCACCAGTGTGTTTCAACAAGGTTGATGGAAATCTCCAGACTTCATGAAATGGCATAATTTTCCTTTGTATAGTTTTTAAAACATAATTTTTTTAAAAAGCTGCACCATAATAAAAAAAAAATCTGCAGACTTAAAGAAATATATCCATATTCCTTCTGTATTAATAAAGTAAAATATTATACTGAGAGCAATGAACTTTTGTAGCAATGTTCACATTCTACCTTTAGACATTATGGACATTCATTGTTGAACACACATAAATTTAAGAAAGGGTGGTCCTACTTAGTTTTAAACAGTCCCTCCACTGTCTTGCATCCAATTTTTAAAAATTTAATGGCCAGGTAATATCACAAAGAAGATGGACTTGATAAGGGAAATTTGATTGAAAAGAACAAATTTAGTAATGTAAAGTGCTTATTCTCCTTTTGACTATTATTTACCATATTTTGATTAGATTTACTATTTTTTAAACTAGTCTTAATCTAAACATGTATCTGACAATCATTTCCTTCTGTGATAGAAACTGTTGTCTGAAAGGTAAAATGTGCAATTCCCCATTCTTAATATTCATATATTATATACACAATATGTATACACTTAAAATATAAGAGTTACATATCCTGGTCTCTTACATGCAAACAGTAGATCACAAATAGTTTTGAACTACACATATATCTTGCACAGGTATTGGAAAAAAATCTGAAATTTTCTTTACAGTTTTAACAAATATACATAAATATAAGAACATAAATTACAGTAAAATATTGACAGCGTTTGAGAAAATGTTGATAACCCAGATGCACTGATGCCTAAAGGCCTTATAATAATAGAAAAGTACAGTTCAGGGACATCTCATTCCTATTCTCTTTTAAAATAAGTAAATACATCATATGAGATATTAGTTATTTCTCTAAACACCTCGATTAGAGAAATGTATATATTTTAGTCTCTACTTCCCACAAAAGAAAACAAATCCCGCATCTCATTTATGATACAATACTGTCTCTCCCCTCTACGTTTACACAGTTATCACAACACTGAAACATAACAGGGTCACATGATCATTCAAGTCTTTTCCTGAGAATGAAGTTTTTCCCCAACTAACCCTCTGATATACATTGTTAAAGGAACAAAGATCATGAAGAGAAGATTTCAAGTGTGTACTTTAGGCTGTTCCACTTGAAGAGAATAAAAAAAGAAAAACTCAATATAAGTAAAATAATGTGAAGCTATTTTAAAATTAAAATGTAGCCCTTTGTACATGTTTAAAAATCCTAAATATAATTTTTATGTCAGTTATAAATATAAGGGAAAGACCTCTCGAGAACTTGTGACAGAGGCCCTACATCTTCAGATTGAAAGACGACTCTCAAAGTGTCATTTACTTCTGCCAGCTTATAAAGTGACTTACTTTAAAAGAGATAGAAAGCCTTTTTTGTTAAAAGAACGATCTAAATTATTCTGAGTTGGCCAGAAGTGGTGTAAAAACAGCACTGATTTAATCAGCAATTTCTTATACACATTCTTGGTTAAGCTCATGTGGTTTAAAGCGAACCTACTAGCAGCTCTTGACAAAACCTCCTCTTATTTAACAGAGAAATGTTAATACTTGAGTGAATAATAAATACAGAATTGTAAATACTTAGAATAATTCTTGCAAATGCTCTAACACCATTAAAACATGAGGGTTATTGTGAAACTAAACACTAGTGTTTCTCTTAGCATCGTAAGAAAGGTGCAAGTTACCTCTGAAGGCGCATTTCCTACGCTCATGGTCTCCACATGAAACAAAATACAAAGGTATCTTAGAATAAACCTCCAGGAGAGAAAAAAAAGCAAAATCAACTATCTGAAGACAAGCATGTACATTAAAAGGTTTAAAAAAAAAGGAACAAATAAAACATACAGTTTGTAATCTTAGCCACATCTCAACCCTAAGTCCAACTAGTGTCCGTGAGAATTCAGTGCTTCAGTGTGTCTAATATCAAGCAGGTAAACCCGATGACACAAATCTCCATTTGTGAATCAAAACGTGTCCTTCATCACCTGGACTTGGACTTACCAGCTACGTCAGCACCTTCTGCGCTCCAAAATACTGTGGTTTACATTCCAGTTGTTCATGACAACAGAGCTTAGTGTTCAGTTTCAATTAATAAAAGTCTTGTTGGCAATTAGAAAGATTCTCTATAGGCAGGAAAGATGAAGTGCAAATTTACCGTAAATGTTCTGAAGCAGATACTTCCCAAGTCCTATGCTTTAGTGGGTAGGAGTTTTTTGGGTGTTACTGGTCTCTTGGTCTGCCATAGATGACTATGAATGGTAATGGCATCGACACTGGCAGATAAAGTTTTAGCAGGTATGTGGCTAAACTGTTTCCTGTCAGAATTATATTTGTAAAGTCCCTCAATCATTTTTTTAGTGATGGATTTAGGGCCTATCCCAGTCAGTTTATTAATTTCTTCAGTTTCTGGGCAGTAAGTATACAAAGACCTGAATTGGCAGCCTGAATCCCGGAACAAGATTAGAAAGTTGTTGGCATCTGACTTCTCCATTTCCTTTAGAATGAAACAAAACAAAACAAAACAACAATAAAAACTCTTAAACATTTTGCTGTATAAAATTTATATAACTAATTCTGAATAGGCAAGATAAAATGTATATTATAAAAGCAAACTACATTCTAATTAAAAATGTATGTGAACACATTACTACTGAGGTTCGGTTGGCTTTCTGTGAATATTATCATGTAGGAAACTTTTTGTTTGTTTGTTTGTTTGTTTATTTTGAGGCAGAGCGAGTGAGAATCCTGAGCAGGCTCTGCACTGTCTGTGGGGAGTCTGATGCGGGGCTTGAACTTATGACCCATGAGCTCGTGACCTGAGCTGATATCAAGAGTCAGATGCTTAACCGACAGCCACCCAGGTACCCCTGGTGTAGAAATAGCTGCCAAATCTTGATCTTAGTCAAACAAACATTAACAAAACAGGCACTGATGATCTCCTTTGCAATACAGCCTCATTTTAAAAAAGGAAAATTATGTTATTTACATTTACGAAACATGAATGAGTGACTGGACAAAAAAAAAGAATTTATAATTTTACATTATCATCCAAGTCCATCCCAATCTTAATGAAGCCTGCAGTCTTCTAGAAAAGGGAACTAATTCAATCTAAAATTAAAACATAGTTACAGATCTTTTATATGCTGTCGAAATCCCAGCAGGGGATGAAGAGCATTTTCTCTTGGATTGATAGGAAAGATTCTTAATTACAATTTTACAGTTGTTGCCAAATTTAATTTTTATGCAAACATGCTTACCTCCAGTATTTTTTTCTTCTGACCTTCATTTACTTTTCCAGCCAAACAGCAATGAGCTAAAGCATTTTGTATTATGTGCTTATTGGATTTTGCACTGGGTTCTTTGTAGAGCTTTGGTCCTGTAGTAAGAATTTAGAAGCAAAATAAAAATACCATTCCTAAGTGAGAAATACTACCATGTTTAAATGATACAATTGTTTCTATACTGAGGAAACACTGTAACAAGAAGTCAAATTCTGTGTTTGAAGGCCTCTCCTGACTGGCTGTATACTCCATTAGAAAAGTCTTATCCACACAGGGATGTATCTTGAAGATATTCCCAAAGCTGCTCTGGGAGAGTAGTGCTGCAAATTAGACATCGCTAGGATTGTCACACTGTCTGTGTCACCTTTCTCAGATCTGATAAGGTTACTGGTGAACTTCAAGCAGAATGAATCCATGAACAAATATACCTTTTAAAAAGACAAGAAAAAGCTACATCTTTTTCTTCTTCCACATATATTAGTTTTTTAAGCATTTGCTTTCTTTAACCAATGATACTCCTTGGTCTGGAAAGCACACTTTTTGCCATTTTCCTGGAACATTCCTACTATGAAGGGAACTTTCTACTATGAAGTCTCCTCGCTTCATACTAACTAAAACTCTATCCTGGAAGGCAGGGACTGTGCCTTAGGGTCAGTAGTGAGCTGAGAAACCAGTTTTTTTTTTGGGGGGGGGGGGGAATTAGCATTTACCTATTTCTGGGATATAAATTACTCCTACCATGGCTAATATCAAGCTGCCAATGGTTTTACAGCTGCATAATTCCTGAAAATTTAGCAGTTTAGCCCTACAGCAGGAGCTGGTCGGGCACATCGCTGCTACTCTGTAGCTCTAAGTTTGGAACAGCAAACCTGGTAAACATGATTTTTAAGTGAACCTAACATAGAAGCAGAGGGGAAAACCAAGGAAATACTGTCCAATTCCAAGCATTAAAGGCTGTCAAACTGGCCACAGGAGGAGGCTATTAAAAGCCACTGAATAGGGAGGGGGAAAGTAACAGAGTGAAGTACACATGGAAAGTTGGCAAGTTCTAGCCTCCTTAGACCTTCTTGGGGCTTCCATTTCCAGTGGGTCACCAGCAGATGGAGGCACTCTCCACTGCCCCCTGCTCCACCCCTGCATGTCCTTCTGTGCCTTTAACACTTCAGATCTCAACGGCTGCTCACATTTCTTCTCGTTTTCCCTCCTGCTGCACTTCTTTAAAAGCATCTTACCTACACTCTGTTCTTCAACTTGCTTTTGCTTCAATAACGCCTACCCAAACAAAGTCTGGAAGAGGACCTGATAGAGATATGTGAGGCTGGATGATCTCCTGGATCCAATGCATTCTTCTTATCTTTTAGAGCCCCTTAATACTTTTTGTTTTTAGTAGGCTCTACGCCCAAGTTGGGGCTCAAACTCACAACCCCTAGATCAAGAGTCACATGCTCTACCGACTGAGCCAGCCAGGTGCCCCACCCCCCCTTAACATGTTTTAAAGATGCACAACTCTAGATACCTGAAATCCCGATGTTAGAGAGGCCTTTGTGGATTCTAGCCTTTTCTTGGTACTTAGGACCTATGTATTGCTGAATAGAACCTCTCTCAAACTTCTTCAGACCCAAACCACAACACAGAAATGGCCAGCATTTTAAAGAAGTAGACGGATGAGGTGTAAATGTTATTGCTAATTTTGTTTAGAAATTGATCTCAATTCATCTGGGACAAGTCACTACCTCCCTAAGTGCAACTGTATCATTGAAACTGAACTCCCTGTAAGGGACCATCTGCACTCAGTGTTCTTGATCATACTTTCCCATGTCTAGACCAAGAGATGAGCCCATGAAACGGTAGTATAGCCTGTATTTATTCTCATGACTGTGTTAAATTAAAATGTTTCCCTAAAAATGGACAGACACTAACCCGTGTATTCTGTTCCAGAAGCCACTGAAGAAGTTGTTGATGCATTTTCCCAGTCCTTTTCCCCATTTCGACTGCCACAACGACTTGGAGACAAGAAGCCTTCTACAGACTCAGATCTAAATGGTAAATAAAATATTTTTTATGTCTCAAACAAAAGAAGAACATTTGGGGGCCAGAAGGGTATAAGTGACAGTTCCAACCCAAATCACCCTGGAAGCTTACAAGTCAAAAGATGCTGTAACTGTCTTACTCATAGCTATACATCCAAGTGTCTGGACACAGCAGGCACTCCATAAGTCCTTGCTGACGGAAAGGATGAGTGTTTTCCATATGAAAATTGGCAGTTACTGGCTTAGGATGGTAATGCAAAGATTAAAACTCAACGCTGATGCCTGTCACTACAAACACTCTCTTTATATATGGGTATTATAGTATAATGTAGTAAGATATGACCTTTAGTTTTTAATCTATATCCGACAGAGACAATAATACAAAAGAGATCTTTCCTAAGTCAGGCAACCTACTTCGGAAATATTCTAAGGGGAAAAAACTATATTGCATGGGAAATAAACTAGAGAGGCTGGCGCTTACATAAAACATGTACTATTTCTGCACACTGATTTTATCACAACCATATCAGCAATTACTGTCAATGTTTTACAGTTTATAAAAAGTACCTTATCAATGTCAGGAACTAAAATTCTAAAAGATAAAAAACAAATATGAATAGACCTCTTTATATGTAAATTTCTTTTAACGGAAACACAAATAGTCCCAGTCAGCAAAACTATAAAAAATTGTGCTATGATTCATTCATTATAAAATACAACATAAATGTGGGGAACATATTCTTTCTATGAAAAATGTTCACATTATGGATTTACCTTGGTGTCCTCTTGCCTGAATGCACACTCTCGTTATCACCTGTGTTCAGTGATGCCAAAGAAAGGCTAGAGACTGAAAAAACACGATAAATTCGTGATCCTGAATAAAAACAAAATTAGAAATTTAAAAGGAGCAGCTAGAAAAGAGTCTGTTCATTAGAGAACACCAGCATATGAAAATTGAGCTTCTATAGTTTTTTTTCCTCTTTTAATCTAAACACATAATATGCTTGCATGCATATATACACAATTTATATTAAATTAGCACACACACAATTAAAATTAGCAATGAACTGGGGCGCCTGGGTGGCTCAGTCAGTTAAGCATCTGACTCTTGATTTCAGCTCAGGTCGTGATCTCACGGTTTGTGAGATCAAGCCCTGCCTTGGGCTCTGAGCCGACCATGTGGAGCCTGCTTGGGATTCTCTCTCTGCCCAACCCTCCTGCTTATGTGCACATGCACTCTCTCTCAAAATAAATAAATAAACATTAAAAAATAAATTAAATTAGCAATAAATAAAATTAGCTTTTAAGAAATAACAGTAAAACTAACTGTTGTTAGGATTTATTCCACAAGGAAAGTGGTAATATACATTGATACTTTAATCATAAGAAAAAAGTTAACAAAAGAGGTCTCTTTAAACAGTCAACGTTATGTTATTTTCCCTCAGTTTTAGAATCACTATGGGAATACTCTAAAATTCTCCACAGTGTTTAGTTTTAATGCAAATTTTTTTAAATGTCTATGCATGTTAAATTTTAAGAAAAGACACATTCTCTAAGTTCCAAAAATTATAGATTTGGACATCTGACCATTTCTCTCTTAAAGGAGGGACTCATGAACTCTTGTTTTTATATTCCTTATTATACCAGTGTGTTTCTACATATTTCCATGCACACAATGTGTATCCTTAAATGTACGAGTATAGAGAGGGTAGTTAATAATTCAGAGAGATTATATCTGAGGGCAGAGTTCCCTACTAGGTTAGTATTTAAACTGCATGTTTCAGCATTCACATGTGTTCTATTGAATATATGCATGCACACATAACACATCAAGTCATTAATGTGCTCATTTGCTTTGCTCATTTTGGTTTTCCAAATAAGGAGCATGCATCATCTCAAATAACGGATCCAATTTAGCATACCAAGGCACAGTTGAGTTAGTATGACAGAGCAGGCTGGTGTTTTTTTTATGAACAGACTCTTCATGGTAAGCTGTGTTACCTGGAGGACCTTTTATTGGTGTTTTGGGAGATTCGATATGGTCTCTGTGAATAGATTTGGGACGCTGTTTTTTTTGTTTTGCTATTTGAGGACGGGGTTTAATTACTGTATCCATGTCTTCCATCAGCTTCAGTTGTTTTCGCCTCATATATTCTTGTCTGATAAATTCCCTGCGTGCTCTCTCGTCTTCCTTCTTCTGGCGCTCTTCCTCAGTTTTACGCCTAAGAAACCAAATGGTTAAATTTCTTATTCTGTATACTAAAGAAACCAGACACTGGAGAGTATGTGGTGTGAGAAGGGAGAATTATTATATTTCAGCACCTTGGGAAAAAATGGTTTGGTTAAAATATGCTTGAGATAATTTAGAATGTTAAAATATACATAAACATACCATTAGTAAATGACTGCTTAAAAAAAAGTATGTTTGTGTGTAAAAACCAGTGAAGTTATTTTAAACCAACGTTTCTGGAGAACTTTACTTTGAAATGCCTCAAACTGAGGATAAAAATGTACAAGTAACCAATACTTCGGGAAAAGAAAGCACCAGAAATCAGCATTAATTCAGTTGTCTATTACCTTGTCTCTTCTTTCTTATGCTCCATTTCCGCTTCCAGCTGCTGCTTCCGAAGTTGAGTCTCCTTCTCCCTCCGTAGTCGCTTCTCCAACAAAGCTGCCCGTTTCATTGCCATATCATTTTCTGCTTTTTGATCATCCTAAGTAGGAATTCATTGAAAAACATGAAATGTTGTAGGCACCTGTATTCTTATTTTCAATTGTGGTCACATTTGTAACTGAAAATATGAACTATCCTATTCCAACCCCACCATACATGGACACATTGCAGAAATTATGGAGGAAAGAAATGAATTAAACTTACTTAATTACATGTTTTCAAAACCTATTAAGTTCACAAAGAACAACCATAAAAAGGAAATAAAGACAAGATTTTTTTGGACCCTAATAAAAAACTTAAAAGTAGGGAGTTTCCCCTCAGTTTTTAAAATTGCATTAAAATTGGGGCGCCTGGCTGGCTCAGTCAGAAGGGCATGTGACTCTTGATCTCAGGGTAGTGAGTTTGAGCAGTCCCACGTTGGGCGTGATTACTTAAAAATCTTTAAAAAAAAAAACTGCATTAAAATTTTGCTTAAAATATATACTCAACAAAGAAAACTCAAGTAAAAGCACCAAAAAATTACCTACACGGTTCTATCACATAAATGATGGAATGGAAATGAAGGTGTAGATGTGCTTGCCCGTTGGACACTAAAGCATTTCCTCCCCTCTGTGTTCCTTTCTCTGCAAGGAACAGAGGTAACAAGGGTCTCCAAAATTAGTAAACTGTATCCAATCATGTCTATAGTCATATTCTACTAAAAAATAGTCATTTTACACGGTTAAGAGACAAAATATGACTCATGTTCAAATTTCTAAACATTAGAAGAGGCATAAAGGGCAATCACCCTGAGATCAACTTTAAAATAAGTTACAAATTTCCAATATTGAATAACCAAAAGTAGAATTAGCAGTTATAATCACTTCAATATTCTTGGGTTCTTATTCCAGTAGGATTTGCTGTTTCAATTTAAAATCTTTTTTTTTTTTTTTGTAAATTTTCTTTTAATGTTTATTTTTGAGGGAGAGAGAGAAACAGAACACAAGTGGGGCAGGGGCAGAGGAGAGGGAAACACAGAATCTGAAGGAGGCTCCAGGTTCTGAGCTGTCAACACAGAGCCCAGCACGGGGCTTGAACCCATGAACCATGAGATCATGACCTGAGCTGAAGTCTGCTGCTTAACCGACTGAGCCACCCAGGTGGCCTTCATTTTAAAATCTTAAATTATAAACTGATGCTGTTGGGTATTGTCTTTTTTCTCTGTATTCCAGCAGTGGAGCTATATAGGATCAGAGATGATCTACTTCATTAGTCCCTTAATTAAAAAAACATGAGTAACACATCCACGTGTTTCTGATTAAAAAAATTCTTTCCTATATGTAATTTGGAAAATACAGGAAAACATAAAGATGAAGAAAATGGATGATAATTAGGAGACAAATGTTAAAACGTTATTAGGCTTTTCTTATTTTTCTAATACCTATAATACATTTTAAGATCTTCACCATCAAGAGATGATATCATTCAATATTTGTGTTAGCTGGCCACAGTACATTATATCCAATGTCAAGATTAGGAGTCATACGCTAGAACTTTATCCAATGCTTTTAAAAGGAGCTATTTCAATGATAACTGTTCAAACTATGTATGTTGTTTTTAAATGTTTCACCTTGGGGCGCCTGGGTAGCTCAGTTGTGAAGCATCTGACTTCAGCCCAGGTCATGATCTCACAGTTTGTGAGTTTGAGTCCCACATCAGGTGAGCTTCTGCCCCGTTTCCGGTAAAACACGAGCCCCGGGTGAGCCCCACTTCTCTCTCTGCCCTTGCTCACTTGCACCCTCTCTCTCTCTCTCTCAAAAAAAAAAAAAAGTTTCACCTTGCAAGATTATGCCTGGTCAAATTTTTCTTCAAGATTTTTCTTTTTTTTTTTTTGAAAGTTTATTTATTTTGAGAGAATCCCAAGCAGGCTCTGCACTGTCAGCGCAGAGCCCAATTCGGGGCTTGAACCCATGTGCTGTGAGATCATGATCTGAGCTGAAATCAAGAGTCAGATACCTGACCAGCTGAGCCACCCAGGAGCCCCCACCTTTTTTTTTTTTTTAGATTTTTAAGAAACAAACATAAGGAAAGATGTTGAAAATTAAGAAAAAAACAAAACCTAAAATACGCTTACACACAATGCCAAGTTATGTGCTTTTCACAAACTGGCAATCTTTGAAGAAACCCAAATAGCTGACCATTTTTTAAAAGGCTTTTGTGAAAGTGAGCAAGAGAGGCAGTGGGGCAAGAACAGTGTATCTACACATGTCTGGTGGCTGTGGTGAAAGGAGGCCTGTTCGCTGTGCTTTAATGTTACTATGGTCCACCAAGGGGAGCACCAAAGTGTACTTTAGGGTTAATGGCAGCTTGTAACAAAAGGGGCTACAACTAAAAAAGCTACACCCATCTAATGATAATGCCTAAAACTGGGAAGATTAGTATTACCTTAAAAAAGAACCCACAGCATACTTTCTGGTCATCATCAAATTGTTCCTTATCACTTTCTCCATCATATTTTTCAACGGATACATCAGTCTTTTCAGGAGGTTTCAGATCTGAGAGGGAAACTTCAATCAGATTAACATTTTTCGGAGCAGCAGGTGGGAAAACAGGTTTAGGAGGAGGCTCTGAGGGTTGGTTCAGGTGGTCCTCATTTGGTGTCAGACGTACTGTCTCTGTGATAGGCTGCGACAGGACTTCAGAAACTGTGGACTCAAGAGGCTTGATCTCCTTTTCTTCTGGGTTATGTACATGCTCTCCCAAAGTCCCTCTGGGTTCCAATTCCTCCTTTTTAACTTCTTCCTTAGGTTTGGATTCCTTTAACTGAGGTTCTCCATCATCCCCAAAACACACAAACGACCTAGTCTGAATAGGAACTTGACTTGGTGAAAACCTCCGTAACCGAGGAAGACTATCCACAGACCGAGGGGGCGTCAGTGTTCGATTCAAAGGTGTTATTTTTAATTCATTTGGCCTAGGAGTCCTTTGATTCTTAACAGAAAAAGATGTGCTCTTCCTGTTGGAAGACTGTGGAGATGGGTGGGTAGGACGGGGGGAGTCTGACGAAAAGGGTGCGATGGTTGACGACAGGCCCGCCTGCCTGGAGGGTTTAAAATCTCGAATCTGTTTTTGTGGAGAGGGTTGAGGAGGTGAAATCACCCAGGACTGTTGCTCCCTCATCTGCATTAACATCTCCTGCTGAAGGGACAAGCGCTGCATTTCTTGTTGTAGGAAATGCAGAGATGAATTTAACTTTTCAATGGACTTTGTATATTCTAAGATCTCTCCTTCGTTTAAAGTTTCCTCTGAGGGGCTTGCCAGGTTCCACTGCTTCTCTGGATCAACGGGTGTGGTTGGAGACTTTAGCCATTTGGCTTGAGGATTCTCCATGCTTTCTTTGATATCTGCCAGAGACTTACTCCTCTGTCCATTAGCCTTTTGCAAATCCTTTTCTTTTGCTCGATCAGTATATACTTTCTCATCTTCTGCACCGGCCGCTTCCTCTCGAAGAGGGGAAATCCCTTCCCCTTTCTTTTTCACAACAGTAAGAAATGCCGTCCTTCCCATTTTCTGCCTCTGTTTAGTAAAAGCGGCTTCCATTTTCTTCTTCTGGGCTTCTATAGCACGTCTCTTTTCTTCAAGTTTCATCCTGAGATGCACCATTTCAGAGGCCAACAGCTGGGTAGTGTCCCGTCCTTGTGGAAGGCCTGTTTCTTCTGGAATTTGTCCCCAAGCAACCACGTGAGGGATATTAAGTTCAGAGCCCTCTGGTGTAGTTTTCTGAGAACTGCTTCCGCTACTTTTCCCATCAGTATGGTTCAGTTTCCTGAATTTCTGTTCTGCAAAGCTGGTCATTTTAACTCCAGAACTAGAAGAAGCACTGCTACCTGGCTGAGACTTGGTACTTACAGTACTTGGACAAGGACTCAAAGCTTCTCTGGGATTGCAGGTTCGAATATCATAATCCTGAAGAAATTTAGAGGCATCGTCCATGTCAGAGTCTAAGCTCACAGTATAATCTCTCAAAGAAGAATCTTCATCCATAGTTTCAGGGATGTCTTCTGAAGGAACATGAATTCCAGTGTCTACTTCAGTATTGTCAGTTATGGGACTCAAGGCACCTTTTGTATCAGTTATGTTATCAGGACTAGACTGATTTAGCTTGATGTTTGAATTTAGGATACTCATTTCCTGGTTATGAAGAAAGAAGCCATTAGCAATCTGATCTGGCTGAGATGTATGGGGAGATTTTTCAGTATCATGAATTATTTGTAATGCTTCTTCAATGCTTGGTGTCTCAATCTGATTGCCAAACTCATCCAGAAGTACTCTGTTTTGTAAAGCTCCATTTGGAAGCTTATAATGAATATTCTCATTAGAATTTAGTTCATTTGTATTAAGGGGCATGTAAGATTTGAGGTCACTGTGACAGTCTGTATTAAGTTCTTCTTCAATGCTTTCTGCTTCCTCTTCTCCATTTACTGGCTTGAAGGACAAATTTTTCCTAATATTTTTAGATACACGATTATTGTTCAGAGTAAGTCCTTCATTACTAATAGAACGAGTGATTCCTCGGTTTGGAGTGGATCTGTGTACAGTGTTTTCTCTATCAAAAGAAATATCAAACGAAACTCCATGCACTGATGATCTAAAAAAAACATTGAAAGAGAAAATCCTTAAACACTCCCAGAAATGATTTGGTAATCCTTTAATAATTATTTGAAATGATACTTCCTTTCTTTTCCCATTCCTCATAATCCTATTGTCCTCAAGGTAAGCATAGGGCTACCAGGCGACCTTTAACAAATTTAGCCCCATTTGCCTGTATTGCCCTTTTCAAAGTTAGGTACTAATTAAAAGTCTACTGCAACTTGGCTATCAACAACAGCTATCAACAGAATTAGCATTTCTTTCTCTCTTTTTTTAATTACTGAAGTATAGTTGACAATGTTACATTAGTTGCAGGTATACAATATAGCAATTCAAAAAACTGCACTTGATAATGTGAATATACTAAAAATAATTCCCTCTGTTTACCTTTTCTCTTTGGGCCACGTCCCTATGAAACCATCAACATAGGACATAGATGAAGACCTTCTAATTCCTCCTTCAAATGCAAAAAAGAAAAAGTCATTGAAAGTATGTAAAAAATTTTAACTTACAGCAACTTAACAGATTTCAAATATTTGCAGATTAATAGCACTAAAACGTAAGTAGTTATATATGGAGAAGCAGATATCATTTTATTAAGAAAAGCAAGTACATCCAAGGGATACAGGTGTGCTGTTTCGAAGGGACACATGCACCCCAATGTTTACAGCAGCACTATCAACAATAGCCAAAGTATGGAAAGAGCCCAAATGTCCATCGATGGATGAACGGATAAAGAAGATGTGGTATGTGTGTATATATATATACACACACACACACACACACACACACATACATACACACATATATACACAATGGAGTATTACTTGGCAATCAAAAAGAATGAAATCTTGCCATTTGCAACTACGTGGATGGAACTGGATGGTATTATGCTAAGTGAAATTAGTCAGAGAAAGACAAATATCATATGACTTCACTCATATGAGGACTTTAAGAGACAAAACAGATGAACATAAGGAAAGGGAAACAAAAATAATATAAAAACAGGGAGGGGGACAAAGCATAAGAGACTCATAAATATGGAGAACAAACTGAGGGTTACTGGAGGGGGTGTGGGGGGGGGATGGGCTAAATGGGGGAGGGGCACTAAGGAATCTACTTCTGAAATCATTGTTACAGTATATGCTAAGTAATTTGGATGTAAATTAAAAAAAATTAAAAAAAGAAAAGTACAGAGAAACAGATCAACCTTTTTGTGTGTATGTAACACTTCAAAAAAAAAAAAAAAAAGACTGGATATTTTTATTTACATTTATTCTCAATCATTTCCCAGTTAACCAAGGCTTTTTCAAAAATATTACCTGAGGCTGAAGAATGAGCTTGGGTGTGTGAATGTCTAGAAGGCAAATGATGATGAGAGTGTGTAAATGCAGCTCCTTCCCCACTGCAATGTAAAATAAAAATGTTTTAACATGTTTTAGTTCTTTTATATAAACTTTGCATAAAATGGCTGAATTAGAAACATTATCACCTCTGATTCTTTATCCTAAATAAAAAAAAAATTAAGAAAACAATATATTGTTTAAACCAAAAGTAGCAGTGCATATATGTATCTATATTTTATGTCTTTTAGTCAAAGAGCCTGAAATATTTTCATACACACCTCAGTGTCCTTGTGAGGTGAAATATGGCATATTATTTTCATTTTACAAATAGAAAAACCAAGAAATGAAGAGGTTAAATGAAAGTCATCCATCAGTTTGAAATATCTTGGTCAAATTTAAATCTCTTGAAAATACAGGTGTAATAAAAACCCTTGCAAAAGATCCTGGAAGCCTCCCTGCTCACATACCTCTGTCTGTACATCTCTAACAATTACATCAAAATCAATATCGCGAGCTGCACCTTGAAGACTTCAATTCCTATAAAGATATGAAGCTTTCCTGTTATTTCTTCCTATTTAATTCCACCCTATTCAAACTAACGCAGGGGATTAGGTAGTCTAGTTCTCCAATTAATAATGACATTTGGCCTGAATATTTCTCCAAGTTTCAAGTGTGTCGTAGCCTACCATGTAGTCAAGTGCACAAGTTAAGCATCCCCACCTCCAATGAGTTGAGAATAAATTGGGGAACAGGTTGTATGTAGTGACTCTGTAGATCCCTCAAATCACGTTATCTTTTGGCTATTGTAAACCAAGAAGATGTACTAGTCAACCAAAAAGTTCAAAAGTAAACAACAATGAATGCTCAATCAGTGAGCAAAAGCTCACTAAAGGCAACAAAACCTGACGAACTTGCGTGCCTTTGTTCTCTCCAAAGCAGATGTTTATCTGCTTCCCTGTGCCTTTCCTCCCTGAACTGCAGACCATATTTTCTCTCAGTTTTGTCTGTGATCGTTTGTTAGGGACTATCAGGGAATACTCAATTGACCCCTGTCATGTTTGTTTGTTAACCCTGCCTCTAAAATCACCCAGTTTCTACTCTCCCTTACATCTATGATGGGAGGCTAATCCTGAATATACAAGTTAGTAATTAAAATATATTCACTCTCTTCTTCTCCAAATAATGGCTAAAGCGTTTTAAGTTCCTATTAATTGTTTCACTTCCACATCTGCATAGAGACTTTTGATCTGGTGTAACTGCTGAGCAACTTAGTAGCCAAGTGTGTGGAGTAGCTGCTACAAATGTCTTTTGCTTTTTCCGTCTTCCTTTTTTTTTTTTTTTTTTCCCCTCATAACTTCATTATTTAGAGGCAATCGTGTTTGTACATGTGACTGCATTATTCTCAGAAAGTGTCGAAACTTGACTCCTTCCTGAAAAGTGGTTTATTTTTATTTTTTTTAGAGAGACAGTGAGCGAGCGTACAGGCAGGGGAGAGGGGCAGAGTGAGTGAGAGAGAGAGAGAGAGAGAGAGAGAGAGAGAATCTTAAGCAACATGGGGTTCTATGCCATGACTCTGGGATCATGACCTGAGCTGAAATCAAGAGTCAAACACTCAACCAACTGAGCCACCCAGGCGCCCCTCCTTCCTGAAAAATTCTACAATGGGAGAACTCCAGTGAACCACATGGAGACTTTCGGAAATGAGAGGATTACTAGGATCCTAGACTGACAGCTACACAGTATCTCCTCAAGGAAAAGAATTTAGACATCCATCTGTAGGAAAAATGAGTAAGGGTAGCCACTCAGCTTATCCGAGAAACAGAAAAGAGAGTTTTCCAGAGGGTCTTAAGACATTTTCCAGGTTCAGAAATGTGAAAAGTGTCCAACTCAGATTCCTAGAAATAATAATTATGGGGTAATCGAGTCTTGAAGTGGAAAGTTTTAGAGATTTTATTTTTTTAATGTTTATTTTTTTTTGAGAGAGAGAGAGAGTAGGAAAGGGGCAGGGAGAGAGGAAGACAGAGAGAGAGAGAGAGAGAGAGAGAGAGAGAGAGAGAGAGAGAAAATGAGTGAGTGAATGAATCCCAAGCAGGCTTGGTGCCGTCAGCATGAAGCCTGACACGGGGCTCAAACTCACAAACCGTGAAATCATGACCTAAGCCGAAGTCAGATGCTCAACTGACTGAGCCACCCAGGCACCCCATAAAGATTTTAAAGATTTAATAGTACAAGAGTTAGAACCTAGAATACTGAATGCCTTCTAAATTTTCAAAGAAAGGAAATGTCACTGTGTAACCAACCCAGGAAAACAATGAGGAAATTAACACGTAGAAAAATGTTTCCCATGGGAAAAAACACAGAGAAGCTCCTAGATCAGCAATATCTTAACCTCTTCCTGGAAAATCTCAGGCATAGTTACAGAATAGAAAACTTAATGGAAGTAGTAAGACAATTCATAGTAGTAAATCAGAGGGTAAGGGAAGGAAAATGCTTTCTTAATTTGTAGGAAGTACTTCACAGACATCAGCCAGTTCAGAGGTAAGAAGCCCTCACAAAGGGATGAGGGTGTTCTGAGGGTTCTGTCAAGGTCCCAGTTTCACACTCATTTACACCCACTTGAGAGAGTGTGTGAGCAGTGGGTGACAGCTCAGTACAAGCTCATATTTTTACATTAAGCCAAGAATTCATAAAGTATTTTCAATGTCTTACTCATCATTTTTAAAATGTACTTGAATGGATTTGCTTGAATTTCTAAACCACCACAAAATACATCGATTTAAAACTTTAAAAAATCAGATAAATTAGGGAGTCCAAAGTCAATATAAATGTTAGGTTCTGATAAATACACATAAAAAGCTACTTATAGGATCTGCTGAAAAACATTTTTAAACAAACTAATGTCTTTACCACATGTTTGGGTCAGAAATCAGGATTATCCTGATAGTAAATTTTTACTTTGCTTTGAATTCAGTTCCTGATATTAAAAATTAAAACATTACATATAAAGATTCAGTATTACAGTAAACATTTTATTGTGATCTTTGATTAGCTATAGTAACCAGCAAAGAAAACAAGAGAGAAAATTAATGTCAAAGATTTTAAAAAATCATTAAAAAGTTTTAAATACAAACAGAATTTTAAAATTTCCCCCTGAGGCCTAAAAGTTGCCTACATTTAAGCAGTTCTCAATTATAAACAAGTTCCACAGCGAAAGTATGGTTTTAAGCTGGTTATCTGAACTCAGAATGTATTCTCCCACTTTTCAGTGTGATTCATAAAAACCTATTTAAGAAACACTCATTTCTGCGTAAATTTCAATTACATTTAAGTTAAAACAGGCTATAATTCCGTAAGTTAATTTAAACTTATTTCAAAGTGCAACTGAAATTTTAAAAAGTAACAAAATTTTATTTTTATTTCATTAGCAAGTAGAATGGAAATAGTGAAAATAAAGTCACTCTGGAATCTACCTTGAAGTGAAGTCAGAACTACACGAACCGTCCACAATGTTTGTTTTGGCAGCATTCAAGACAGGAACTGAAGGCATATCGTTCATAGGTTCAGCTACAATGAAAGATAAAAGCCTCAAAATTATGTACTTAGCATGTTCCAACATTATTTCATGAATTAACCCCAATTTTTCTTTATTTAAAATTTTCTTCTTAAATAATTTTCAAAGGTAAATTTTAAAACTCTTCCTAAACTGTTCTGGCTTAAAAAAATTCACTTGATTAAAGCTAACTGATGGGGTAGGGCAGGGAAGAGGCCTAACATAAAATAAATACAGATATTTAAAAAATAAATCTGAATGTCTAATTTTGCTGAAGCTCTTATAGAATCTGTTACATACAGTCATTTTTGTCCCTTTATGAAATAGCTGGTGTTTTGGCAATCAGGAGACAGAATTTCACTGGTCAATAATTAAACCCATTGGTAGAGTTTACATTTTTGTAAATAACTCGGGGGAAGACTCCATTTACTTTTTGCCTTTGAAACCTAATGTAATAGCTATTGAGTATTTTGAATAGTGGGCTTCACAGATAAAAATCACAGAAAGCAGGGGCGCAGGCCTGGGTGGCTCAGTTGGTTGAGTATCTGACTTCGGTTCACTTTAATGTCATGATCTCACATTTCGTGAGTTCGAGCCCCACATTGGGCTCTGCACCAACTGCCTAAAGCCTGGAGCCGGCTTTGGATTCTGTGTCTCCCTCTCTCTCTCTGACCCTCCCCTGCTTGTGCGTGCTCTCTCAAAAATAAATAAAACATTAAAAAAAAAAAATCACAGAAAGCAGTGTATGTGAAAATTCTATATTAATTGTAAAAAGTTGTACAAATATTGGTTATGATAATTACTAAAGACACCTGACTTCACTTCATGGCCTTAGGGAAGATCTCGGTTTATCTGTAGGTATTCTTTGATACAGGATGGCTTAATATTCAGAGTCTGCCTTAAGCAGCTTAGAGATGGAACAGATGAAATACTCTTTTTATTGCGTATTTCACAGAATTTTGCCTGAGATGGAAAGCTGGAAGCAAGCTCATTCTACTCACTAGAGTTACATGCCTCGTTTGACTACATCTTTTTTCCTTCTTCTTGATCTCCTTCTTTTAATTTTCTTAGAAGGGAGGGTACAGGGAAGAAAACAAGGTAATGGCAAGAAAAATACCAAAATCTGGAGCCAAGGAAAGCAGCTAGGTAGCTGGGATGCACAGTAATCATGTTTTGTGTTTGGCAGGACACCCACTGGCAGCAGAAAGAACTGGTCCCATAGTTATGCTGGAAGAAAGTTCTTTTTGTTTATTTGTTTTTTGTTTATGTATTTTTGAGAGACAAAGAGACGAGCATAAGCAGGGGGGAAGGGCAGAGAGAGAGAGGGAGACAGAATGTGAAGCAGGCTCTAGGCTCTGAGCTGTGAGCACAGAGCCTGACAGGGGGCTCGAATTCATGAATTGGAAGATCATGACCTGAACTGAAGTCAGACACCACCCAGGCATCCCTGGAAGAAAATTCTTTAGTGGAACTAAACTTATAATTTAGGATTCTTTTTTCCCAATAGAAATAAACCTCTGGTTTCATAATGGAAGCCAATGGAAAATCTGTTTGTTTAGAAAAATGATTTTTTTTGTTCTTTATTTCCAGGGATCTTTACAGTGACCCTCTTATTCCGTATTAGTTTCCTTATGTGCAATCAATACATCATGATACTGTAATAATCATAAAACATACCAGGCTTTATATATAATATATATATAAACCTTTTTATGGTTTAATGGTAAATTCAAATTCTAGATTAAAGCCAAGCCATCATTTAAGTGGATTCTAGGGAACAATATTAAAAATTCAGAATCTAACGGGGAATAAAAGCTAGAGATGGGGATAAAAGATACAACAAGAAGTAGGCAAACAGCTGAAGCTAAAAGTTCCACCACACAAGGCCTCAAATTCAGAGCCGTTCTCTCCTACATCACCTGTATCTCAGAAAATTTACCTGTTTTATAACAATAATAGGATTCTCTCAAATAGAATAACCAGGTGAGGTTATATAAACTTTGTTTGTTTACAGGAACACTTACTACCTCCTTGTGGACGAACAACACGAGGCTGAACAAATGATGGCTTCACAACTTCAAACCACCAGAAGAGTTCTGCCATGAACACCAAATAATTACTCTACATAAGAGAGTTAAGAAAATCAGAAAAAAAAATAAGTAAAACTTGACCAAGAAAGTAACGATAAATATAATTTTATTGTTTTACTTATTAAAACACAGGTTTAAATCTCATTCATCATTGGACTATATTTACTCTAGGTTATTAAATCTGGGACAGAGTATTAACACTTTTAGGTAAAATTTATACAGCTATTCAAAACCTCTTTGCTGCTTTTCTCTACATTTCCAGGATTGCAGTCCAATTTATGTGGCAGGCATTGATACCTCTGTGTAGAACTTTTAATATGTAAGATACTCTTCATCCAAAGTCGGTAAAAAGAAAAACAGCCTTTGACACCAAAGAGTGTCTATCATTTAAAAAAAAAAAAAAAAAAAAAAAAAAATTAAGCTCTTTCCAGATCCCTAGAAATTTCTCCAAACCTTAATCAGGTATCTATTGGCTTGATGATGCTAAACTCAACAGTAATTCAGGTACTAAATAACAAAAAGATTCTAGATTGTTAAAATTATTAATTTTGAAATACATTATTTATATACTATATCTACCTAACTTTGAAAAGGTAATAGTAAGTTAACAAGGTCATTTGCCTCTTATGATTTATATTTGAAAACGTGAATAACTTTTAAAATAGCTTAAAATTATAAGAAATACAAGAAAAGACTAAGAGGGTCCTCAAAAGCACATTTCTACTACAAGCTTATATTTTAAGATGTATATATCCTGAAAGCTATAAACCATGAAAAGTTATTTTAATTGTAGGCATCTGGCAAGTTTAAAATATAGCACTATACAAAATCTGTTTTTATAATACTTAAAATAGTATGCCTTTAAATTGTGGGTATTTGGCATCTTATTGTTACTACTGATTAATATTTAAGGAGATCTTATTTCATATTAAATTTCAGTTTTCAAAATTATCATTGGAAATATCGGTGTTTTCCAATGCCTTGCCCTCCTCCTACCTGTTAATTATGAATAATCCTCAGAGTTCTATATACTGTCATTTAGAGTTTATCCATTCTCTGTTTTCTCATATTTAAGCTGGTGACTTTCAAATATTCGTCTCTTACCTGACAGTTCCAGAAGGCTACTATGTGTGTAGGAAGTGAGAGAAAGAGAAGAGTCAAGGGTGACTTAGGTTTTTGTCTTCAGTAACTTATAGTTTCCCATTTAATGAAATGGAAAAGATTGGGATAAATAGGTAGTGGAAGGAATTCTGAGTTAATACTCTTAGATGTTCATTAGACATTTAAGTGGACTTGTCAGGTAGGTGGTTGAATGCAGGAGTTTGGAGTGTTATACAATATCAGGCATGATTGGTGAAGAGAATTTGGTAAGTTTCCTACTTTCAGAATTTGCTTTGAACTATAAATTCCCAGAATATTCAAACATATACAATATATACTATTTTAAGCAGTCATTAAAATTTGATATTTTTAGAAAGGAAATGAGAATGCTCATAATCCCTAAGGCTATGTGTTGGATCCCATCCCTGCTTACCTCCTCAGAAACTTTACATTCTTAATTATATTTCTTTCTCCTATATATTTATCCTTCCCCTCAACTGAATCCTTCCTACTTGGCTTTTAAACATGCTCAAATCTCCCACATGAAAAACAAAAGAAAACCTTCACTCAGTAACTCCCCATTCTCCGGTTTTTCCTTACTCCCACCTTCTTACCTCTTCACACACTTCTCTATGGTAGGCCTGTGCTAACGATCTCCTTTCATCCTTCCTGCTCCCTAATCCACTCCAGTCTGGCCTTCAGGTGCATCATTCCTCCAAAAAAGCATTTGCTCAAGTCACCAATGATTTACATATGTTGCTAAATCAAACAGATTTTTCAGTCTTCATCTTACTTGACCTCTCAGCAGCATCTGATATTCCTGATGTCTCCCCTCTTTGTAAACTGCCATCCACACCCGTCAGCTACCAAATAACTCCCATCTGTACTTACATATGCAGTGGTCTACAGAGCATTCTCTTGGATATTCCAAAGGCAACTCAAATGTCCAGAATTGAACTAGTGATCTTCCCCACAAATCTGACCTTATTCCAGTCTTATCTCACTGAATGGCATCACTATCCCAGTATGCAAGCCAGAAATCTAGGAGTCCTCCTTGATGCCTCCTTCTTTCTCCCTCCACATATCCAGTTCATCACCAAAGCCTGCAAATTTTGCATATCCTAAATATTTTTGGAATCCACCTACTCCTCTCCATATTCATCATAATTACTCTGATTCAAACTGTTTCCACTTCTTGTTTAGAACACACTAGCTTTCTGACTATTAAGCCAAACAAACTTTTCAAAGTATAACACCCCTTCCTCTACTTCCACTGCTCTTGGGAAACTGGTTATGGGCTTTAAGAAGGTACTTGATTGGGTCCTTTTTTAATTTCTCCAGCTTCATCTAATACCGTATTTTCCAGGGTTCCTCAGGCTATCAGACTATAAAGTCTAGAAGGACAAAGCTCGTGTTCATCATTACATCTTCAGTTTTTAAAACAGTGCCTGGGGGGCGCCTGGGGGCTCAGCTAGTTAGGCTTAGGACTCTTGATTTTGGCTCAGGTCATGATCTCATGGTTGTGAGATGGAGCCCCACATCAGGCTTCACTCTGAGCATGAAGCCTGCTCGGGATTCTCTCCATGCCCTTCCCCTGATCATGTGCTCTCTCTCCCCAAAACAAAACAAAACAAAACAAAACAAAAACAATAAAAACCAACCAACAAACAAAACCAGTGCCTGGTACATAACAGATGGCCAATAAATATTTATTGAATGAATAAATATATAACAAAAGGTCACCTGGCAAAATACCAAACTGTTGACAGGCAATATCTCTGGGAATAAGATCACCATGATTTACAGTTTTTCTTTACACTTATCTCCACAGGGTATTTTCTAAAGCCAAAGTACAAAATTATATTTAAAGTATTGGTCCTAGGTTCCACTCTACTAGTGTATAGTTAACTGAAAGCTGTCTAGATCTTTTGGAAAAACACTAAGTGTTCAACTGAATTGTCAATTCGTAAGAAATTAATATTTTAAGGACTCTGGTGTTCAGTATCACTAAACATGGGAGAAATGCAAATCAAAGCCACAAGGAGATAACTACCTCACACTTGTTAGAATGGCTATCATCAAAAAGATAAGAATAATCTTATCTTGGCAAGGATGTGTTGGCAAGGATGTGGAGGAAAGGGAACCCTCGTACATTGTTGGTGGGAATGTAAACTGGTAGAGCCACTATGGGATGCAGTGTGGCAATTCCTCAAAAAATTAAAAATAGAACTACCATATGGGTCTAGCAATTCTACTTTTGAGTATTTATCTGAAGAAACAGAAACCTGGATCTTGAAGAGAAAATCTGTATTCTTGTGTTCATTGCAGCATTATTCACAATAGCCAAGATACATACATACATATATACATATATATATATATATGGAAACAGCCTAAATGTCTGTCAATATCAGATCAATGGGTAGAGAGAATGTGATGCATATATACAGTGGGATATTATTCAGCCACGAGAAAGAAGGAAATCCTGCCATTTGCAACAACACTGATGTACCGTGAGGGCATTATGCTAAGTAAATAAGTCAGACAAAGAAAGACAAATTCTGTATGATTTCACTTATCTGTAGAATCTAAAAAACCTGAACTCAGAAACAGAGAGTAGAGTGGTATTTACCAGGGACTGGGTGGTTGGGGAAATGGGGAAATTTTGGTCAAAGGGTAAAAACTTCCAACTCTAAGTGAATAACTGGGAATCTAATGATTATAGTTAATGATACTATATTGTATACTCAAAAGTTGCTGAAAGAGTAGATCGCCACAAAAAAGAAATGGTAATTATGTTACATGGTGGAGGTGTGTTAACTAATCCTCAGCGGTAATCATTTTGCACACTTTAAACTTATACAATATTGTATGTCAATTATATTCAATAAAGCTCAGGGGAAAAAATACTTTGGTATTTTTTTTGGAAGATACCATGTTTGACCACAAGATGTCAGCATAGTAAGAGACAGTTTTCCCAGTAACTAAAGCTTAAAAAAAATCATTTCTTTCTGGATTTATGATAATTAAACAGCAATAAATCTGTTACCATATTCCAGGCATGATACCAAATTAATTTCACTTAAAAGCTTTTCTTTCCTTTTAGTTAAGACAGACAACTGTAGGGGCGCCTGGGTGGCTCAGTCGGTTAAGCGGCCAACTTCGGCTCGGGTCATGATCTCACGGCCCGTGAGTTCGAGCCCCGCGTCGGGCTCTGTGCTGACAGCTCAGAGCCTGGAGCCTGTTTCAGATTCTGTGTCTCCCTCTCCCTGACCCTCTCCCGTTCATGCTGTGTCTCTCTCTGTCTCAAAAATAAAATAAACGTTAAAAAAAAAAAAAACCAGACAGACAACTGTACATTAACATTCTTAAACAATGTAAACAATGCTAAAAAATTAAGATACAAAAAACACAGAATTTAAAGTATGCTTTAACTACTCTCCCCTAAATTCTAATCACACTCAGAAGAAATCACTGTTAACAGTTTTGTGTTTATCTTTCTAATTGACCTTTTTCCATGCATTGATTTGCATACAAATACAAAAAAAATTGTTTTTAATATATAAATTACATCATACTATGTTTCGTACTTTAATAACATCTTGGAGGGCTTTCTGAATCAATAAAAAATACCTACACCTCCTTCCTTTCAACCAGCTTGGCTATATGACAAAATATTTTAATTAGGTCCTTCCTAAGATGAATTGTTTCTAACTATTCACAGAAGTTTCTAACTGTTTCTGTTTCTAACTATTCACAGAAGTCATACATGACTTCTGTGCATTTCAAATTTGATTAGACAATGGCACACTGGTGTCTAAAAGGACCATACCAGTTTATACATCCACCAAGAGGGGAAGAGAGTGCTCACTCCCTTTATTCTCATAAACACTTGTTATTAAAGTTAACCAAGTAACAAGGTGCCCAGTATCATAGACCAAGCAATCCCTTAAAGGTTTGAAGTCTTCAAATATTCAATGGAAGTCAAAGTTGTGATTCTAATAATTTAGCAAAGAATACGGAAAGTGACCAAAGCCTTCTCTGCAGTTACTTTTTTTTTTTTTTTTTTTAAGCCCCTTTATTTTACCCATCCTTCCACCTACCTTCCCTCTGGCAACCACTAGTTTGTTCTCTGTATCTAAGAGTCTGGGGGTTTTTTGTCTCTTTTTTTCTTCGTTCATTTGTTTTGTTTCTTAACTTCCACATATGAGTGAGGCCATACGGTACTTGTGTTTCTCTTTTTTATTTCATTTAGCACTATACCCTCTGGGTCTATCCATGTTGTTGCAAATGGCAAGATCTCATTAATTTTTATGGCTGAGTAACGTGTGTGTGTGTGTGTGTGTGTGTGTGTGTGTGTGTGTACACACCTCATCTTTATCCATTCATCTATCGACAGACATTTGGGCCGCTTCCAAATCTTGGCTATTGTAAATAATGCTGCAATAAATATAAGGTGTATATTTCTTTTTGGATTAGGGTTTTCATTTTCTTTTTTAACAATTTTTTTTAAGACAGAGAGAGACAGAGCGTGAGTGGGGATGGGGCAGAGAGGGAGGGAGACACAGAATCCGAAGCAGGCTCCAGGCTCTGAGCGGTCAGCACAGAGCCCGACACGGGGCTCGAACTCACGAACTGTGAGATCATGACCTGAGCTGAAGTTGGACGCTCAACCGACTGAGCCACCCAGGTGCCCCTTAACAATTTTTTTTTAATGTTTATTTTCGAGAGACAGAGAGAGACAGAACATGAGCTGGGGAGGGGCAGAGAGAGGGGGAGACACAGAATCCGAAGCAGACTCCAGGCTCTGGGCTGTCAGCACAGATCCTGATGTGGGGCTCAAACCCATGAACCGTGAGATAATGACCTGAGCCGAAGTCGGATGCTCAACCGACTGAGCCACCCAGGCGCCCCAGAGTGTTTTCATTTTCTTTGGGTAAATACCCAGTAGTGGAATTACTGAATCGTATAGTAGATCTATTGTTTGAGGAACCTCTATACTGTTTTCCACTGTGGCTGCAATTTGCATTCCCACCGACAGTGCACAAGGGTTCCATTTCCTCCACATTCTCTCCAACACTTATTTCTTGTCTTTTTGATTCTAGCCAGGTGTATCTGTCAGTTATATATTTTAAATATGCCTGATGTAAGAAAATGTCTTTATATCTGGATCATGCCCAAGTTGATTTAAACATCAGAGCTACATGTTATTTGTTGGCAGTCCAAGGTAAACAACTTAAACAAATGTACTTGATCTTATGTCACCATGTATTTAATGAGATGATTTCTTTTCTTTGTGATTACAGAGGTAGTATTTAAATTTTTTAACAGACAAGTTTAAGAAAAGGCATTAACAAAATATATATGGAAACAGTTATTCCCCAACTTCCATTCTGATCAAAATAAATTAACGTTTTTATTCTGATGCATCAGATAGTGGGGAGTGGGCACTATTTTTGGTCAATAGAAATAGTGGCTTATTTTGGAAATGCCTTTACCATTGGCTCTATCTTCTACCTGTGGTGATCCAGAAATGAGTGAAAGAAAAAACAGGTATCAGAGAATAAGAATTTAAAGAACCCCAAGGCACTAATCTTATGGTAAGAGGGGTCCATTAGCAGTTTGTTAAGGCCGACACTGTGATTGGAATGATAAAAAAGCTGTTCCTCTCAGCCAGACTTAAAAAAATCTATTATCAGATGATTTATTCCTAAAATCCTGAAACAGAAGTGGTCAATTTAGGTCTATAAAAGACAGAAAAGAACTTTGTAGCTATGGGCTGCTGGGAATAATGAGGTATTGTGTCACATCATGAAATTCTGGGACAAGTGGCTGCTTTTTAACTCACTCAGGAAATTCTGGGACAAGTGGCTGCTTTTTAACTCACTCAGAAGCAGTTATGCCTGCCACACATCTCTCTTCACTACTACAAAGCAAGTTCCACCGGAACAGGGATCTTTGTTTTGTCCACTTAATTATCCCAAGCACCCAGAATACTACTAGGTGCTCACTAAACAGTCCTTGAAAGAATGGCCGTAAGCAGCGGCCTGAGACTCACAGGCAGTGTGTGTATGACATTCTGAAGCAAAGCACACACTCATGAAATTGAAGTCCTTTTTAAAAGGTTCATTTCCAGACTATTTTCACATTTCCTTCCCTTCTTTCTTTCCCTAGGTTTTGTCTCAAGTCCTGGGACCTGAATGATTCCTTCTTCTGGACATATTCCATGGTCTTGTTGAGCGGTGAAAGTGACCAGAACCTCCTTTGTGCTCCCTCCTTTATGCTGTATTAGCATCTACCTAAGACTCAGAAACATGTAGTGGCTTATCCTCCATTGTGCTAACATTAGGGCAATAGATCAATTTTGTACTATAACTTTAAGTTTAGCTTTATATTGTAAAAGAAACCTATAGCTAACAGTGTATTTAAACACACACACACACACACACACACACACACACACACACACACACACAAAATAAGCAGAAAAATAAAACTTTTTTCAAAAGCTCTTTTGACTAATATTACAGTTAATTTCTAACCTTACTATGCCATTTATATATCTAGTTATATTTTTTTTCCAAAAACTTAAAGCAAAACACCCAAAAAACCCAAGAACAAATTACCTTTATGGATGAAGCAGCATACAGCATATCTTCCAGGGTAAAATGGCAACACTGGTTCAAATATTCTTGGCAAAATTCTTGAATCAGCTGCAGATTATACAGGCTATCGGCCAAAGACATGGTTTCTTTCAAACAAATATCTTCAAATAGGAAAAGAGCAAGGTGATGACTTGGGGCTAATTTGATAATATACATTTCATATTCATTTTGTAACTAGTGGCTTAGAACAAACACAATTACGTGGAATCTGGTTTACACACTCATACGAACATAGTGGTCACTCCACAAAAAGACTTAGCACTACCACACCTACTCAACTATCTTCCTCAGGATGATACGTAAGAAGGTTCTTTAAAGAGCCTTCATTACTTACTAAATACTGTTACTGTTGTCTTAATATCTGTTACCATCTTTCTGTAGCCCAGCAATATTTCACTGGAACACTTACCCTCTAATCTGACCACACCGGGACAATAAAAATGAATAAGAGCAGCTAAAGCACAGCCATCTGTACCATCTTTCAACAAATTTTCTACCAATGGAATGCAAGGCAATTGCTTGAGCAATGTTTGCTCCTTCCTATAACGAGCCTACAATGAAAAAAAAAAAAAAAGAGAGAGAGAGATGAAAATAAGTAACTAGCAGCCAACATACAGGAAAAAAAAAAACAAACAGTATTGTAGATTATAGCAGTAATGCAAATCAAGAGAAATAAAAACTACTCACCAACATCCTTCTTTTCTAAATAATACCAAATATTACCAAAGTAAAATACAGAGCAACAGCATTATAGTTCCAAAGTACTTAATATAACATGATATTGCCAATTTATATGAAATGACATTTAGCCTAAACATTTAAATATAAAAGCATCACAAAATAGATTCTGGACACTTTGTATCCAAATTGTCAGTTCTGTCCTTTTGCAGATACTAAAATGCATTTATTTTAATGCTAGAATTTAGACCACAAGTTATTTTATGGGAAGAGCAAGAGTGCCACTTGAGCAGAATTGTAAGAATTTTCAAAATTGGGGAGCAGGTCTAAGAATATGATACTATTCCTACAGGAAATTTGGCAATAAGAAATATCACTTTGAGGAGCTGGAATATCACCAAGATATTCTGGCTTGGTATCTGAATGTTAAGATAACATAAATGAAGTGTAGTAACTGTGGAACTGAAAAAACCCTCCCAAGTGAGGTTTTCTTCAATGACAGAGCAAATGTAAGGATTTCTGTTCCCCCTCAGAAAAACAGAAGAAATCTTTGTTTTCCAAAGACTGCCTGGTGTGACCAGATGCAACTTTACAAGAGTTTTCTAAAAACCGAGATGTGCTGTAGAACTCAGTGGTGACAAGAACAAGCCCTTGAGTCAGATGACCTACGTTCAAATCCTGTTTCTGACATTTACTGGCTCTGTGATCTTGGACAAATCATTTAAACTCTCATTTCTCAGTTTCCCCATAGGTAAAATGGGAATAACAGTACCTATTTCACAGGATCACTGAGGGATGAAGTACGGTGACGCCCGTAAAGTGCCATGCACACTGCTGGGCACATAGCCAGCAATAACTAAAGGCTGGCCTGCTACTAGCTATTAGCTCTCCTAAAGCCAAGAGAATAATGCTGATGACTTAAAGAAGATGCATACCGAAGTGCTTTATTAGGAAAATGTATGATTATATTGGTTACTGACATTTTAAGTTTTTTAAAAAGTAACCAAAACTAACTTTTCTTCTAACTCCATCTGAACTGGTCATCTCTACATTTTATAATTCAAATATAATTATGAAATAAAATACTTTTGTGAGAATAAGAACAGAAACATAATTTACTGAAAAAGAATATTTACTATTAGGTGGTGAAGTGATATCCCTCAGCAAAGTATATGCATTAATGAAGAATTATTTATTCCTATTTCTGTCTACCCAAGATTCATGGAACATTTTTTCCTTTTGAAGATTTTCAGAGAGCTTGTTCTTTTTAATCAGTGCACACCAGGCATCCACACTGAATGGTATGTTCCAAACTCAGAGTACCTATATTCAGAAAAAATTTACATACATGCATTATATAAATTCTTCAATGGATTATTGATTTTAATATCCTTAGAAAACTCCCTTACTTTGCTGCTAGTAGACAGTTTAAAATTCAACCATGAAAAAAGAGGAGACAGGAGGTGAAGGGAGAGGAGAGAAAGAAAGAAGAAATCAACCAGTAGCATCTTCTAGCCTTAAGCTACCCTTCTCACATTTGGTAAGTAAGCCACAGTTCCAGATCCTTACACCCCTTTCTCTGGCCAGCTAGAAACAAAATAGTCTCCCTCTCAGAAATCCTCCAAACTGGCTGGGCTCATTCCCAAACTTCCCAGATCTCTAGGAGTAGCTTGTTTTCAGCCTACAGTCTGAACTGGACTGAGTCGAGCGCTCAGGGTCATGAAACAAAGAACTGAATTGTGTAACTTGTCCTACTGCTTGCTGCCAAGTAGCACTTCTGTACAAGGCACACACACAAAGCCTTGTGAGGCTTTAGCACTAAATGCCAATGGTTTAGAATAGACTATCAGGGATTTATGAGTGGTATGCTAAAACATTTTCCTGAAGCTTATATCCTAGAAGATGTATCAGGTAAATCAACTTAATCCTCAAGTCCTGTACAACTCCCATTTGCAGTTCATGAGAATTATAGAGTCTTTTGCACTTTATCTTACTATATGGCTTTATAAAGTTACTGCATGGAGACATTCTGTATTCTTTCTACAAACTGAGAAATTTAGCATTTAAAGGGGCATCATATTTTCTCTTTCAACATTATATTGTATTTCTAAGTTATATTTTTATTTCTGAGGGCATAAAATACTTCTTACGTGGTCTATACACCCAGATTTAATCCTGAAAGAATCACCCTTCAGGTCAAATCAGAACTGAATACAGTTTAGGTCCAATACTGGTAGGACCACAGGGAATATGTCACTTTTTATCAAACAAAAAATGTACCCTACAACTCAGGCTGAAAGGAAATGATTCCTTCAAAAATATTTTAAAATACAAAAAATTTACATATACAATTCATACTCACTTTTCTCCTAAAGTTATTAAAACTAATGAGAATCTCTATCCATACATTTTTTTTACACCTATTTACCGACAGTCTGTAAATATCAGTAGGACTAGCAAAATAATGGTTACCTTAAACTATTTTTAAAGCTTCTAATCCAAATTTTGGCCAGATTTTTTTTATCTCTTTATTTTACATTATGATCAAATACCATAAAATCCAATCTCTATGCAGCAACTAACAGAATTACAGGAAATGATTATACCAGCAAGACATAAACAATACCATTCTGTAATTACACTTCTGGAGAGCAAGTTGAAGTAGTTGGGCAAACTTACTGGAACCAGTTTCCAAAACCATTTGGAAGGAGACTTCAGAGGAAGCAGCAGGGAAAAAAGGGAAAGCAAAAGGTAAAGGGAAAATTCATCAGAATGGTTTTTAATTAACAAGTGACAGTCAAGTTTCTGAAAGTGGAGTTCCAAGTTATAGTTCTCATAGTGTTTTTTAAATGTTAATTAATACTTTAAATATACAGGTTCCTACTAATAAAGACCTCCACCTTCTCCTCCCCTCATCTCCTCTCCCAATATAAAAATTCATTTTTCAGATATTCAGAATATTCTGTATACTTTGGCAGCAAAGAATTTTATTTCTGAGTTCTAGAATCACACATCATATTAAAAAATAAATCCAGGGGCACGTGGGTGGCTCAGTCAGTTAAGCATCTGACTTCTGATTTTGGCTTAAGTCATGATCTCACAGTTCATGAGTTTGAGCCCTGCATCGGGCTCTGTACTGACAGTGCAGAGTCTGCTTGGGATTCTCTCTCCTCCTCCTCCTTCTCCTTCTTCTTCTTCTCTCTCTCTCTCTCTCAGTAAATAAATAAACATTAAAAATAAAATAAAAATAAAAAATAAAACTGTATCACAAAAAGGGAAGTAGAAAGATTCTAGAGCTAGATTTGCAATCATTATCATTCTTAAACATTAGTAAAGCAAATCCGTTCAGGCAGTGTTTCTTTCCCAAGGGAAAAGAAGAAAGACTGTATCAGTAAATATACGAATAAAGCAAATCGCATTGCAGACTTGAAAAACATAATTTCTTTCAACTATATGACAATTTCATTTAATTAATGGACGGAAGACTAGTTGGCAATTCTTACTAAGATTTTTACAGAGTCTCTAGGGCAAGTAGCTACTTACATAAAGAGAATATAAATGTTATTAATTTTACTATCTGGAGGTATCCCAAAGAATATAATTTTATTTCTTCAAAATGATAAATACAATAAACTCATAATTTCAGTTAATATGAATTAATAATTTGTGATTGTTTAACTCTATTTCCTAGCACAATTTCTAACAGCCCTGAATAAACATTTGTTGAATGAACCAAACTAAATGGGGTCTGAATTAAAATTCATATTCAACTTTTATGTAGAAAGTTTATCCTACAGGGGCTCCTGGCTGGCTCAGTCAGTGTGACTCTTGATCTCGGGATTGTGAGTTCAGGCCCCACACTAGATGTAGAGATTACTTAAAAATAAAATTAAAAAAAAAAAAAAAAGTTTTTCCTACATAAAATTAACTGTAAAAATAAGACTATTTGGAAAATAATATGAATAAAGTATTTTCAAGAACTTCAAGAATCAGAAAAAATGTCATCTCAAGACTCAGAAAAATTCCAACTTTCCATAAAGAGAGAACATGTCCAGTAAGTTTTTCTTATTGCATCAGGAAGAATAACCTTAACAATTTTGTTGCATATATTTTAATCTGTCATTTAACCAGAAGTCTTTGGCAACTGCAGTTATGATAACCATAAAAAGTATAAGAGCAGAAGCAAAAAGAAGGAAGCCACTGAGAATGTGTCAGGATTCCAACGGATAACAGAAACTTCAAAAACGGGTTTTCTTCTTTTTGAGACTAGAAAAATCCATTATACGGAAACTGATAAAAAGCAATTTATTGCCAATTATTCAAAACAGGAGAGGTGTAAAGGTTCAAGTTACTCCATATATCTTGTAAAATATTCAATGTGACTTTTCACTAATTCAGACTGCTTTGGCCTTCTTCCCACCTCTCCACTGATCTAATTTAGTGATAGCGATCCTATTCAAGGGAACAGGAAAACCATATAGATTGGCTATTTGAAGGAAATATGACTAAAAAAAAAAGTAAATATACTAAAAGAACAAATAAATATCTATGCTATTCATCATTATAAACTCATACTTCAATAAGTTCAAATATATAGCAAAATTTCCTTGCTGAAGGACAACTGTATTTCTGAAGTGAATAGCAACTTCCCCTCCTTTTACTTTTCAGAGAACTAGGCAAACAGCAACTTCAAATCCTGTTTTAAGATGTAATTATGAGACCAAACATTTTAAAAGGCCACAGACAACAAGTGAAAAATTTCTTATTTTTATTAAGTCCTTACTGATGACAGGGGCCAACCTGGGCAGTTCAGATTTTCTGGAATAGTTCCCATTTCCAGCATTCCTTTGCACTGTCTTCAACACACATATGTATGACTCATCGTAAATTCTGGTTAGTTGTTTTAGGACTTGCCATTAATACTCCCCAAATAGCTCTATGTCATCCTCCGGGTATCTATAACCTCTCTGGGATTTGGGATAATTCCTGAACTTCTAGGTGTTCTCAAGCCACTTTGGGAGGATGCTGGTTTGACCGGGCCTTTCCTGGAGACCTCACAAAGTTGGAATTCTTTAAGGAGTTAGTCAGAGCTGTGACCTGTCACCTCACGACTCGTGAGACCGAAATGTCTTCTATTTTGTAGGTCTGAGAGCTATGCTACACTGCCAACAGGAGTGTAAAATGGTACAAACCCCTTGGAGACTTTGGCACTAGCTACCAAGACTACAAATGCATTTACCTTCCAATCTAGCAATCCAAGTCCTAGAGTATTTACCCTGAAAATCCAAGAATACAGAAGGACATTATTCTTTGTAGTATTATTTGTAATTGCAAGATACTAGAAAACACTTAAATGCCCATAGGAAAGTGGTAGAATAAACTATGGTACACACACACAACAGAGTACTGTGCTGCTGCAAAAAAAGGATGAGGAAGGTATCTAGGGACTGTATGGAGTAATTTCCAGGATATACTGTTAATGAACAACACAAATTGCAAAAGATTAAATATATTTTGTTAGAGGAGAAAAAACATATATATATATATATATATATATATATATATATATATATAAAACAGTATATATATCTGTTACCTATATATAAAACAATATATAATACTGTGATATATATATATATATATATATATATATATATATATATATATATATATAAACAAAAATGAGGATAAACCAATTGGTTACCTACAAGGGTTAGCAGGGAGTGAGGGGTAGGAAAGAGGTAGAAGAGATACAGGGAGGGAGTAATACCTTTCTGATTATCACTTTTGTCAAGTTTTGACTTTTGGAATTAATATAATTTGGAAATCATATAATGTTCTATATGTTCAAAAAAACCAAAATTAAATCAACAAGGATGGTGCAAAAAAGTCACTACAACTAAATGAAAACAGAAACCAATAAACCCAAATATATTTCAAAGGAATAACCCAAGCAACTTCAGAACACAGTATTTTGACCATATATTATCAGTCTAAAGAAAGAAGAATTATATTGTACTACATGAGATGACAGATGTTAACCAATATACAGTGCCATATGTCAATTATATCTCAATAAAACTGGGAAACATATAAAAGCATTATAAGGGTAAAACAAACCAAAAAAGAAGAAGAAAAAAGAATTGCAAACAAATCTTAAACTCCTTAGTGGGTTTCTTTTTCACATTGGTATACACATAGAGACTCTGAAACTATTATATACATATTGTAGTATTGAGCAAATTAAAATTAGTACAGTTGACCTTGAACAATACAGGCTTGAAACTGCACAGGTCACTTCCACATGGGTTTTTCTAATAAATACAGTACCATCTTGGAAATGTATTTTCTCTTCCTTATGATTTTCTTAATAACATTTTTTCTCTAGCTTACTTTATCATAAGTATTCAGTATAAAACACATATAACATACAAAATATTGTGTTAATGAACTGTTCATTATCAGTAAGTAACTGTAGCCTTATCAGTAAGGCTTCCAGTCAAGAGTAGGCTATTAGTGGCCAAATTTCTGGGGAGTCAAAAGTTATAATCAGATTTCTGACTGCATGGGTGGTTGGCACCCCTAAGATCCTGCATTTTTCAAGGGTCAAATGTAAATATCAAAGTATGTCATCTCAAATTATTTACTGTAAAAGTAAAAATAATAACCATGAAGTTAAGAAACCAGACAATATCTTAACCAACTAATGAAAATCAACATCACCTAGTGGGGCAAATGGGTATCATGTGCCTCTTGATATAATACTGTGAGAAGGGCACAACTTACATAGCATTCCAGTCTAAAAAAAACAACCCCTCAATTTAATTATGAGGAAATATCAGAAGAAAACAAATGGAGGGATTTCTTTAAAAATGTCAAGGTCACGAGCAAAAAAGAATAGCTAAAGAACTAGTCCTGTTTAAAGACTATAGATATGACAACTAAATACATAACATGATCTTGTACTGAAAAAAAATTATAATGTACAATTGAATGCAACTGGGACAAGTGACAAAAGTGGAATATAGGCTCTAAGTCTGATCAAAGTATGATACTGACATTAAATCACTTGTACTTTGATTATATAAACAAACAGCCTTGTTCTTAAGAAATACACCTTGAAGTACAAAGGGGTAATGGGATATGATGTGTACAACCCTCTTTCAAATGTTTCAGAAACATTTACATACATATGTGTTTGTGTATGATGTATGTGTGTGTGTGTGTGTATATATACACACATACATACCTGCATACACACACATATATAGAGAGAGAAAATTAATGGGGCAAAATGTTAGACTGATGAATCTGGGTCAAGAGTATACAGGGTTCTTTTCTATCTTGAAACCTTTCAGAAGTCTGAAATATTTCAAAATAAATGTTCTTAAAAAGCTACATTAAGGGGGCACCCGGGTGGCTCAGTCAGTTAAGCACCTAACTTCAGCTCAGGTCATGATCTCACGGTTTGAGAGTTTGAGCTCCATGTCAAGCTCTGCGCAGACAGCCTGAAGTCTGCTTTGGATTCTGTCTCCTCTCTCTCTCTGTCCCTCCTCTGCCCACACTCGTCTCTCTCTCTCTCTCTCTCTCTCTCTCTCTCTCTCTCTCTCTCTCTCTTTCTCCCTCTCTCTCTCTCAAAAATAAACATTAAAAAAAATGTTATATTAAGTCTATACCAGTCCAAATCTTTGTTGAGTCTGTATCCAAATGTATCCAACACCACCTATACATCTGTTAAAGAAATCTGTTCTACAATGTTCTTAGGCAAAGATGAAAATCATAGTGCTAGCATACCTAACTCATATTTACATCTCTCTAGGGCAAGCCATCTTTGTAAAATATTGCTTGGAGAAAAAATATCACGGTACCATCTCTGAATTTTAAATATGTTTAAAATGCTAAGTTCCTCATTTAACTATACTAAATAGGTTGATAATACAACAGAGGCATATTCTAGATTGGGAAGTTGCTTTACCAGTTACCACAAGTAAATGACTATGAAACAAAAATAGTATATTGGCAATAGGTATAAAGAAAGAATCAGCATTGACCACAGAAGTCCACACAAGAATAAACTATGATTATAGAATAGAATCTTAGGGGTAGAATTCCTTAAAAATGATCTAATTTAGGCAGGTGAAGTCTTCAAAATTATTTGACTGAAATAATGGTATGAAAAAGAAACCAGGTAAATAAGAATCAAATCAAATGATGTATCTGAGAATGATGTACTATATTAGAACTTTAAATGTTTTATGTATTTATATATGAAATAGGCAACTTCATCAATTACAAAATTATAGGTTACAAATCAATGTTCCCCAAAGCATGCTGCAAATAACAGTAATTCCACAGGATGTTAGTAGAAGTCATTCACAGAAGAGGTCAAAAATTAAATATATTTGAGAAACAGGCTTCTTATGTAGGCCTTCAATGTACTAAAATGGGTTTTAGTGCCCATTTTTAAAGGGGCACAGACAAGGCAGTGTTTCCCAAATGTATTTGACTTTAGACTCTTTCTTCTGGGGTGCCTGGCTGGCTCAGTCAGTAAAGCATGTGACTCTTGCTTGATCTTGGGGTTGTGAGTTCAAGCCCCACATTGGACACACAGCTTTAGAGCTTACTTAAAAAACAAACAACAAAAACAACTGGATTTAACAACACTTTTAAAAACTTGATGTTATTTTAAAAAATTTCTTTCCAATAGTATCTAAAGTACTGTTTGAATAAAAAGAATTTTAAAAGTTGGTCATAGTTTTTAATTGCGTGGAAATTCACATAGGCTGAGGTAATCAAGCAAAGATGTAGAAGCATTCACCTACTGTCTCACTGGGGAAAGTGTGGTCTATTTTGAGACTATACCTTTAAATGAAAAGCAACTAGAACTCAGTTAATTTCTTTTCTCCAAAGGCAATTCCTTAATCCAATTCCCACCCTTCTATAAAATATCTCACCAGTATTTCTGTTTTAAAAGTGAAGAATGTTGCACCGAGTAGACATGTATCTTTTAATACTGTGAGAAACAAACTTTACTCTCTATAGAGCTACTACTGTAAATTTAGGAATAAAAACCCATGAATATCCAAATGGTCTACTTACCAATTCCTAAATATACATTTTACTTGTAACTTATGTTATTCCCTATGACCTAGTGTCCTCCTTTGCAAATATCATAAAACCTACTAAGGCCATGTTCAAGTCCCACATCTTCTAGAAAACCTTCTTAGGTATTCCACAGTTATCATAAAACTACAAGTAACATATACACATATGAAACTTTATGATAACCAACTGCTGAATATTTTCACTAACCTTTTGCTTTGAATTCCTTACTTTTACTAATATATTGAGAAGGAAAAATTTGAAAATCATTTTAGTCACAGAATTTAGAAGCCATTTAATTCAACTTTAAAATTTTTGCAGATAAAGAAAATGAGGCCCAGAGAGGTCAAGTGCCTTGGTAAAAGTCATGAATTTAATCAGTGGCAGAACTATTCTACTCTGTCTATACTCATTTTGCCATAGCACTCTGTACAAACCCCTTAAGAGAATGAATGTTGGGCTTAATGTCATGGCTATAAACTTTAGAGATATTTTACGTAGGGTTGCCAGATTTAGCAAATAAAAATATGAGATGTTCGTGCAACTACACCAAAAAATTGTTGGTGTTTATCTGAAGTTCACATTTAACTAGGCATCCTCTTTAGAATAAAAATGAATATTAGAAGCAAAAGAGCAACTTAAAAAAAAAGCAAACAGAAAATAACATTAGTAAACTTTTTAAACAAAACATTTTCCTAAAACATGGCACTACTTAAAATGCCTTCCTTTTAAGAACACCAACCAATCCAACAGTCAGAAATACACCATTAGCAGATTTAACAATCTAAAGAAATAGCTTTGGAATTCTACTTTTCATCCAGCATTAACAATATACAGTGTAAGTATCCCTCAACGTATGTATGTATTTTACCAAGAAGATGGTTGTAAAAAAAAAGTTTCATAAAATAGATTTTATTGAACATCTAAGTTGGGAATAGGTGGGCAAGGACAAAAAGTTAAGAAATATCCAACACCATGGGCTCTGTCTATAGCTGGATAAATCATAGAAAACATGGCTAGCATCTGGGTCACTAGGCAAGCTAGCTTAAGTAGGTGGAAGGCATGGCAACTTCCTACCAATCGCATAGCAATAAGGAAGAGCAAGTCATTCTCTCATCCCTAAAAAGAGGACAGGGTGAAGAATGTTGCTTTTGTAGGAATAAAAATCAAGAATGAAATGATTAAATTTCCAGCCAAATCAACTAGTTCAAATGCCAAAAATCTCACTGTTAGGTAATAGAGACTGCTTTCCCTAGTTTATGCTGTCACAGAGTGATTCTTCATGATGATGATACCTACTTTGCAGTAAGACTATGTAAAATTGACATTGTCAATTTCACATAGATTTCACAGAGATTCTATCAATGGGAAAAAAAAGAAAATTCATTTGAAAATAAAAACGTGTTGTGCTAAGATAAAAATATGTATTAATCCACATATTTAAAAATGAATCACATTCATTCCTTCATTTACTCAGTCATTCACTTAACAAATATTGGTTGTGAGGTTAATATGTGAAATTGCATGGGGAAGTGCTATTATAACACCAAAGTGGTAGTGGCGTCTGGGTGGCTCAGTTGGTTGAGCATCCAACTCTTGGTTTCGGCTCAGGTCACAATCTCATGGTTCGTGGGTTCAAGACCCTCATCAGGCTCTGTGCTGACAGTGCAGAGCCTGCTTGGGATTCTCTCTCTCTCTCTCTCTCTCCATCTCTTTGCCCCTCCCCTACTCATGCTCTCTCTCTCTCTCTCTCAAAATAAATAAATAAACTTAAAAAATAGTTTTAAAAAAGTCAAAGAGGTATAATACAAGTAGTGTCCAGATTCCATATAGCTTTTAAGAAAAGTAAGGCTTACTTACTCTGTTCAGAATACAAATGGCATTTTTCCCCCAACAGAAATAATGTTTATTGGGTCCTATGCCAGCATATAAAATCCCTATTTAGTTCATGATGTGTATGCAATACTATAGGATTTAATCATTTTTTTTTTTTCAACGTTTATTTATTTTTAGGACAGAGAGAGACAGAGCATGAACGGGGGAGGGGCAGAGAGAGAGGGAGACACAGAATCGGAAACAGGCTCCAGGCTCTGAGCCGTCAGCCCAGAGCCCGACGCGGGGCTCGAACTCACGGACCGCGAGATCGTGACCTGGCTGAAGTCGGACGCTTAACCGACTGCGCCACCCAGGCGCCCCATAGGATTTAATCATTTAAATAATCATGGAAAAAGGTCATTAGTATTATAATTTAGGATGATGCCATCTAACTTACTCCCAATTAGTTCCAGGCACAAAACTGGGGGCAGAGGTTTCAACTCCTACGGGATGAGAAAGAGAAAAGGAGGGAAACTAATAGGAAAGGACGGCAATGGCGGGAGGTGGGGGAGGGTGAGGAAGCAGGAGGGAAGAGAGAGGCAGAAGCTGGTAGAAGGCAGGGAAATGGAGTATGTGATCTGGGTGATGAAAAAAAAGATTTCCATTCTCATGTACCTTTAGGGGGAAAGGACATCAACAAAGTTAGAATGAAGAATCAAGTATGGATAGTATTTTCAGGAGCTAGTCAGTAAGCTAAATGAGGGAATTCACTGTGATGCCGAAACATCAAGTTCTGACAAAATTTTAGGTGGTCTCCCACAAAGTTTTCTGTTGAAGTTGATAATACACAAAACAGCTTTCCCTTTCCTTCCTTTTTTCTCTTTCTCTTCTTACAGAGGTATCAGTGACCAGGAGCATTAGCCCAAAATGAATAGAAAAACTGTATAATAATAAACTTTAAATAATCCAAATTGGAAAATAAGGTCGCTGAATAATTATAATTTCTTACACCTCAATTCAAATGCTACACAACATGATTAAAGAGCTCTCATTATAACAAAAACACAAATTTTCAAAGAAGGAAACTCTAAAAGCCACACGAATTTTTAAAGAATGAATCCATACTAATGTTGCTTCTTTCTTCACAGAATAACCATATGTACAACTTACAATTACTGGAATATATTTAAAAGGCTGGTCTTAAGAGAAGTCATTGTAAGGCTGGTACACTGAAAATGTTTTCTGTTGTTTCATACGTTTTGCCAAAGGCAAAGTCATTATTTCTGCCAAGTACTCCACAAATTGAGTTCTAATCATTAACAATTTTTCCTAAATACCTCCACCCGATTAACCTTCATTTTGCACTTCTTCTCACTTGGTATTTATGACCTTTCTAGGGCACACAACACCACCAAAAAACAATTTAATGAACATATCTATTAATTAATATATGTATTTCCCAAACAACACATACATGTGAACATACATAGTCTCATAAAGACACCTTATTTTCTTTGAAATATATACCTTTTGACCTCCTGGAGCTTCAACTGTGTGATGTTCTTTCAATTTCTGTTCTTGTTCCATAATGTCTTTCAAATGCTCATTTACCTTAAAATATAAAAACACTAATTTGAATTTATATTCAAATATGATGATAAAATAACATGCACCTTGAAAGGCCTGTGGTCAGATCTCTGATGTCAAATATCAGTACTATTCAAATGAGAAAGTTTCATTTTCCCAACCAGAAAAAAGTATTTTACAAGTGTTTCATTTGATATTCTGAAATTAATTCATTAATTTATTAAACATTTGTTGAGTACCTACTATATGTCAAGAATTGCTTAGAGTGCTAGAGAAAAAAGGGTACTCAACAACTTCTAATTTTAATGCTTAGGAAACAATAAAACTTTATTTTTTTAATAAATTTTTTTTAATCTCTTATAAAAGAGATTAGCAAAAAAAATTACTTTCCCTAAAATTAATGTTTTCTTATCGTTAGAAAACACTTTAGGGGGCGCCTGGGTGGCTCAGTCGGTTGAGCGTCCGACTTCAGCTCAGGTCAGGATCTCACGGTCCGTGAGTTCGAGCCTCAATAATTTCTTGATACTTCTGAGCCTTAGATACTTTTTAATAAAAGCTATTTCATAAAGCAGTTGGGATATTATGGCTCTAAAATGGTCCCCACTGATCCCCTGGAGTGTGGGCTGGACCTATATTTCTAACCAACAGGACACAACTAAGGTGATGGGATATCACTTCAGAGATCAAGTTACATAACATTCTAATTTCCATCTTGCTAGCCAACTCCAGCTGGCTTTGATGAAGCACGCTGCCAAACTGTTAGCTGCCCTGTGGAGAGGCCCACATGGCAAGAACCTGCCAACCTTGCCTTCAGCCCAGAGACAGTAAGAAACTGGGGCCCTCGGTCCAACTGGCTGCAATGGACACTGCCAACAACCACATGAACTTGGAAGTGGATCATTCTGTAGTCATACGTTGAGATAACACTACAGGTCTGGCCAATGCCTTGACTGCAACCTGGCCGGACTCAGAGAGAATGCAAGGAAGCAGGGCCTAGATCTGTGACCCACAGAAACTGATAATACTGGAATAATTAGAATAAATAGGTAATTAAATAAATAAGCAACTGAGAAAACACAGAGGACAACAGAAATAATATATAAAATACACCAAGTAAAGTACATGATACATAGCACATGTTCCATAGATTCTTATAAACAATATATCCTCAAAGTTATACCAGATAGTTAAATCTCTATAAGGGCTTTAACAAACCTTAATAAAATACTTTAAGGTGATGTAATGGTATAAGTCATCCTAAATACCAAAATCATGATTATAAGAAAATTTTACATGTTGATAATTCATTAACTTTCATAATAGAATAAAAGAAAACTACAAGACATGTTGCAGACATGACAAGACATGACATGCTACTTAACCTACTTGGGTACCCAAAACAGTGAAGTGAAATAATTAGCTTATTATTATAATAGTTAGCTTTATGAATATAATAATCAGCTTATTAATAATTATTAATAATTAGTTCCCAAATGCTGGTTAGAAAGTTCTACTACTGAAGTTGAATCATGATATTTTTTTGTACATCTCAAGGAAAAAAATTAAAGGGATGTGATGTATTAGAGAGCTCATCATGACTCAGAGGGAGGTCACCTTCTGAACAAGTGCTGAGGACTAGTGAACTAGAGAACAAAAAACAATATTTGGCTTTAGTAGTATGAATTAGGTAAAAATAAATTTGTTAAAATGATATATTAGATTTAAAATATCTATTAATTTAAAAATATACATTAGCTTTTAATTTTTTTCATTTTATTTATTTATTTATTTATTTATTTATTTATTTATAATTTTATTTCAAGTGAGTTAATATACAGTGTAGTCTTGGCTTCAGAGGTAGAACCCAGTGATTCATCTCTTACATATGACACCCAGTGCTCATCCCAAAAAGTGCCCTCTTTAATGCCCATCACCCATTTAACCCATCCCCCACCCATCCCCCCTCCAGCAACCCTCAGTTTGTTCTGTGGGGAAGCCTGACTGACTCAATCTATACAGCATGTGACTCTTCATCTGGGCGTTGTGAGATCCACCCCCACGATGGGTGTATAGATTACTTTAAACATTTTTTTTTTTATTTAAAATACAAATAGTAATGTGTACCCTTGCCTTAGTATAAGTCTAAAGTTATTCAGTATTTTACCTTCCTTGTGAACAATACAAAAACCTCAGAAAGCCTTTAAATCAAATCATACCCTTCCATCTCCATGCTTTTTCATTCAGAATTATAGTTTGCTTCTTATGGGCCTCAAAATGAGATATTATGATTTTTTATAATACTTATTTAGATTTACACAAATGTGTAACAATTCTGCTTTTTATCATCGCTTCCTGCATCCCACCTCTTTTTTCTAGGTTCAATTTCTTTCTTACTGAAGTACAATCTTTTAGTAGTTCTGCAAAGGTGAGTAATGAACTGCCTTTCTTTGTTTGAACAAATCTTAGTATCACCTTTAATCTTGAATAAAAGGTCTAGAACCCTAGGTTCATTATTATTTTTCTTCAGCACTTTGAAGACTCTGCTACATTGTCTTCTGCGTGCAAATATTACTACTGAGAAGGCTACTACAGTCTAACTGCCATTCTTTTCAGAGGCTCTGTCTTGTATTTTTGGAGTTCTGCAGATTTATGATATGTGTCAGTATGGATCTGTATTAATTTATCCTGGTTGGAACTCATTGTGACTCCTGAATTTGAAAGTTTGCATCTTTCAATGGTTGTAGAAAACTTTGTATTTCTTCAAATATATTCTCTCTTCCCCGCTTCTCTCTGGTAATCTCTTTTTGGAATTCCAATTAGGAATTCCATTAATCTTGATTTCATATATTCCATCTCATCTCTCTGGGCTTCATTCTGGGTAACTTTCTTTCGGCAAGTAATTCCCTCTTTACATCTAATCTTCTATTTTAAACTTTTGATTTTTAATGAACATTTTTGATTTCTGAAGTTATTTTGGTTATTTTTCCGTTATGTCCCCATGGGGCCTTATTCTTTCCTATAGTTTTTATTCCATGTTTTATTTCCAGTCATTTAAACATTTATTTTTGGGGCCCCTGAGTGGCTCAGTCAGTTAAGAGGCCAACTTCGGCTCAGGTCATGATCTCACAGTTTGTGAGTTCAAGCCCCGCGTCGGGCTCTGTGCTGACAGCTCAGAGCCTGGAGCTTGCTTCGGATTCTGTGTCTCCCACTTTCTCTGCCTCTCCCCCACTTGTGCTCGCTCTCTCTCTCTAACATAAATAAATAAAATGTAAAAAAAAAAAAAAAAAAAAAACCCACACATTTATTTTTATAGTCTTTTCAGACTGTCCTTACTCTCTGAGGTTCTTGCAATGTAACCCTCACTTCTCCATGTGTTTCATAATTTTTGATTGTCAGTACTTTTGAATTTGCAGCAAAGACTCTCCCTCCCCTGCTGCCTTTGGGTGTGGAAGTGAACTTTCAGAGTATTTTTAAATTTGCTTCTCTGACAGGTGCCAGAAAGATTATTACTGGCCTAGTACTAGTATTTTGTTAATTTGTTGCCTTCTCCCATTTTCCTTGATCATCAGCTAGCTGAGTGCTCATCTTCCTGCATGTTCAGTTAAGGAGGTCTCTTTCCCAGACCTAGAGGGAAACTCATAATCAGCCTAAGAAAATCATGATAGCCTCATTCTTCTTGCTAAAAGATGGTTTAGGTACAGGCAAAAGAATCTATCTTAGACAACAGGACCTCCTGGTGGGAGGACAATCTGAGGGCAAGTTTTCTTTGTAAACAGAAGAGTCCAGAAGACCCTCTCATCTTTGCTAGACATTATTGTGACTGGGTATGATCCCTGGAATCACTGGTGCCATTATACAACCACAAATGGAAACACTGTATAGAATTAAGAATAACAGAATAGAGGGGCGCCTGGGTGGCTCAGTCGGTTAAGCGTCTGACTTCTGCTCAGGTCATGATCTCGCAGTCTGTGGGTTCGAGCCCCGCATCAGGCTCTGTGCTGACAGCTCAGAGCCTGGAGCCTGCTTTGGATTCTGTGTCCCCCTCTCTCTCTGCCCCTCCCCAACTAGCACTCTGTCTCTTGTCTCTCAAAAAACAAAATAAAAACGATTAAAAAAAAGAATAACAGAATAGAAAAGAAGGAAAGCCCCTATATTCTTGTTGCTGCTGTTGAGTCCCTAAATTAACTAACCCTGGATATGTCCCACCTTCAGATATGTTGCTATGTGAGATAATAAATCCTTTAAGCTACTTGTATTTGGATCTTCTGGCAGTTAAAATCATGGCTGATGTGCTCCCTTTCACTGAGGGTCCAGCTTTCTGTGCATCTTTTGTGGGTCTAAATAGAGGTTGCAGTTCCTACTTCCCACAGCAGGCAAAACCAAGGCCTTTCCTTGTGTCCAAATGACTTTAAAACTCTAGCATATGCTTGATAGCCCAGTGGGAGAGCCACCAAAACTTCCAGGCCCCACTTTTCCTGGCACCTGAGAACTTCCTTTTCCTTCTTTAATGCTCACCTCTGTAATATAAACTTTTCTAATTACAGTTTATCAAACATATGTCTAGGTGTTTATAAGCAGGAGGTTGTAGTCTTAATCCAACATGTTGCCAAAATCACTAACGTTTTCTGTCTTGGTAATTTATGTGCTACAAAGCAGCTTTATAATTTACATGCATCTTGACATATTTTGATCAATTTACCAATTGTGTGGTGGGGAGAGTTAGGCAGAAAGAGGTGATGGAACTAAAACCTGGGAAAGTTTATAAGTTATTCTGTTGTTTTTGGGGGGTGGTGTGTGTGTGTGTCTTCTTTTTTTTTTTTTTTAAGGTTAAAAAAGAAATACTTTCTAATTCACTGCTATGTAGTCACAACTGATCTATCAGTTTGGAAATGTCTTCATGATTTTTTAAAAAGTTTTTATCTAAATTCTGTTCAAAAAGCAAATCGGTCATATATTGATACTTTAAACCATTATTCATTCATTTATTCACACATTCAACAGCTATTTACTGAATGCTAGTTATGTAACAGACATTGTATTAAGAGGCTAGGGATACAGTGATATATATAAATCCAGAATGGTCCCTATCCTCATAGGACCAAAAAAAAAAAAAAAAGGGCAAGAGACCCCCAACTCCACCCCACCAAAAAGGCAATTTATTAGGAGAGCTGTAAATAGAGAGATAAGAAGAAAATAATGGGGGTGAGAGGGAGGACCTATTTTAGGAAGGCTGGGTGTGTCGGAGAAAGCCTCCATGAGAGGTAACTTTAGCTGAGACCTAAAAATGAGAAGCTGGCCATGGTAAAAATAGAAAAAAGAGTATTCCAGACAAAGAATAAACAATATAAGCAAAGGCGTTGTGGTGGGGAAAATCTGGTATGTTTGAGGAACTGAAAAAACAGTATGGCTGAAACATGGCGAGGAAAGGAGGGGTTACAAGATGAAACCGGAAAGAGAGGTGGAACCAAATAATGTTAAGGTTCATGTATTCATAACTTGTGGGTACCCCTGCATGAGTCAGTCATTTAGTACAATCTTGTCTTCTGTGATTTTGCTTATTTTTAAATTCAAATTCATTTTCTGCCAATCATGCTATTTTCGCCATGTTATTCTCACTTTTCTATGGTAGGTTTTTTTATACCTATGGGTGTATTATCCAGAAAAAATGGCAACTGGGTTAGGGTAACCCAAAATAAGAGCCAAAAGGAACAAGGACATACTAAATCTGAGAGGCTAGAGTGAAGTCATGATGAGAAAATAAGTAACAAAGCTGGTGTTCATAGATTGGAGCAAGAAAAAGTACACTAGGAGGTTCAGGTTGAATCAAATGTTTTCAACCTCTATCTAAAAACTAAATAGGATGGATATGGCCGCATAAAGGTGCTGAACATTCTTAAGTGATTTCTTTATCCTTCTATAAATTCCCAAAGTTCTAAAAGGCCTAGCTTAATTCTGTAGCTTTACCTACCTCTTTTATTTATTACACATCATCTCTCTGCCAAACACTGAACTAGTCTAGGCACCAAGACTAAAAAAAGAAAAATGGGCATTGTACCTATCCTCACAAAGATTACTCTACTTAGATTTCTTTTTAGTGTTCTTTTTTAAATGTGTATTTATTCATTCTGGGGAGAGAGAGAGAGAGAGAGAGAGAGAGAGAGACAGAGACATTGTGCGCACACAAGCAGGGGAGGGGCAGACAGTGAGGGAGACACAGAATCTGAAGTAAGCTCCAGGCTCCAAGCTGTCAGCACAGAGCCCGAAGTGGGGCCTGAACCTATGAACGTGATATCATGACCTGAGCCGTAGTCGGACACTTAACCAACTGAGCCGCCCAGGTGCCCCAAGATCATCCTAGTTTGTTTAAGCAATTAAGCAAAATAATTACAAACTCTCGGAAGTGCTATGATGCAAAGAAGATGTGTTGCAGCAGAAAATAAGACTTGACAGGTGTCCACTTCAGACAAGGTTGTGAGGAAAAAGTGCTGTCTAAATTGAGAAATGACGTGGGGTGCCTGGGTGGCTCAGTTAGTTAAGTGTCTGACTCCTGATTTTGGCTCAGGTTATGATCTCAAGGTTTGAGAGACCAAGCCCCACATCGGGCTCTGCGTGGAGAGCATGCAGCATGCTTGGGATCCTCTCTCTCCCTCTCTCTCTGCCCCTCCCCTGCTTACTCTCTCTCTCTCAAAATAAATAAACACTAAAAACATAAATACACTGAGATGAGGCAGCTGGGTGGCTCAGTCAGTTAAGTGTCTGACTCCTGATTTTGGCTCAGGTCATGATCTTACAGTTTGTGAGTTTGAGCCCCACACTGGGCTCTGTGCTGACAGTGTGGAGCCTGCTTGGGATTCTCTCTCCTTCCCTCTCTACCCCTCCCCTGCACTCTCTCTCTCTCTCAAAATAAATAAAAAAAATATTTATCAACAAAGAAAGAAACAATGGAATGGAAGCCGTGCAAAAACCGGGAGATGAGCTGCCCAGGAACGGGACACATCATGATCAAAGGCCCTGTGGGGAGGCAGACAGCTAGAATGAAGTGAGTGAAGTGTGAAAGGAGAACAGTGGCCCCAAGCTGAGAATGGAGAAATGCACAGGATGTAGGCCATGGTGCATTCTGCATTTTAAGTGTAAAATGAAGCCCCTAAAAGTTTTAATAAAGGAATGACATGATTCAAGTTACACTGTTAAAAAGATATTCTGAGATTTTGTTCTGATAACAGTGGAATAGCATGTATCACACTAAGCTCCCCAGAAGAGCAGTTATAAACTGGATAAAGTACAAAAAAAGCAACTGCTGAAGGTATTGGAGAGCAATCAAAAGCAGACAGAAATGGGAAAGGATGTGACCTTTGAAAGGAGGCAATATGCTGAGTGAAATCTATGTTTTTCAAGGGCTTTCTCCTCAATTCACACAATGCACAGTGGATAGAACCAAGCAGAAAACTAGCTGTGTTGGATTGAAGAACTGAGGGAGAAATCGGAGACTGTCAGAATGGCTGGATATTGAGGAAGATCCTGGAAAAGAAGGAATCACGGTGGAGGGGCACCCCAGTTGCACATCTAAACCGCCCTCAAATCCTTGGCTGAGCCCTGAACTATGCACGTGTAGGAAAGACTCAAAACAGTCAAGGGGGCGGTGGGGGAGGGGGGAGGAAGGGGGGGGGGAACAACTGCTGAGAGGCTGAAGAAGCTGCCTGCTACAGGGGAGCTGGTGTGGCACTCGAGTCCCACACCAAGGTTAACACCTTGGGTTCTCCACCAAAACTTTAGAAGGGTCACACATGATTTAGAAGTAAAGGCTGAATTTAAGAGGAGTACAGAGAAGTATTCACTCGATTTGTCAAGATGAAAGCCAACTCCCAAACCAACTCAGTATAGGGGTGGGGATGGGAGAGAATGCAGAGAAGGCCAGTGAATGAGGAAATAACTCTTTGGAGAAGTTCTGTGTATGGAGGAATTGGGTTGGGGAAGTTTTATCAGAATGGGAAACACTAGTGTAAGTCTGTATTCTTGTAAGAATGGTCCAATAGGGAGGGAGAACTGGATGATGCAGAAGAGTGAGGGAATCACAGTGTGGTCCACAGACCAGTAGCATTAGCATCACTGGAGCTTCTTAGAAATGCAGACTCTCCACCCCAACCCCAACCCCAACCCCAACCCCATAAAGTCAGACCCTGCATTTTAACAAGTTCCCTGGGGACTCTAACGCACATGGAAGCATGACAAGAACTGAACAGAGGACCAAACACAAAGACAAGGGAAGAAAGCAGAGTTCTAGAGTAATAAGTAATGAGAAACTGGTCTTTGACAGGAAGGGGGAGGGGTCACTTTCTCCACTTTAAAAGCAGGAAAGAAAGAAAGACAATGAATACTGATGTGGAAAAGTTTACAGATTTGGTAGCAAAAAGAAAATTCCCACCTGATGACTTCCCATCTCTGGTCTCAAAAAAAGGATGAGGCAAGGTCCTCAACTGACAGTTAACAAGGGATGGGCTATGGAAGGTCTGAGGATTAGAGAAGAAAGGATGAAATAATTTTCAAGTGTGGGAAAGTGAACTTCTTAGGGACACACTTGTTGGCCTGGCAGTAAGCACTGAGTATTTATTTGAAGTCTGTGCTTATAAATTTAAAGCGAAACTAGCTTCTTTGTGTAAATTTCTCCTTTATATACATAGCTGCACCCTAGAGAGAAAGCAGGTAACTGAGCTCAACCAGGGTTGTGTCACATAAATCACAGGGAGAGAAAAGGAGGCAAAGTAGCTGACAGTACTTGCAAGAATCTAGTTCAAAAAAGAAATCTTAACTGAGACTGTAAGAATTAACAGCCGCAACTCATGATGGAACTCATGATGAAGCTGAACACTGTTAACAGTAGGGGTATTTGAGTAAGTGAAGGAATTATTTAAGAATGAGATGTTTGTGGGGTGCCTGGGTGGCTCAGTCAGTTGAGTGTTCAACTCTTAATTTCAGCTCAGGTCTTGATCTCACGGCCATTAGATCAAGCCCCTCCATGCTCAGTGCAGAGGCTGCTTAAGATTCTCTCTCTCTGCCCCCCTCCCCTGCTCACACTCTCTCTAAAATTAAAAAAAAAAAGAAAAGATTAATTAAAAAAAAAAAAAAAGAATTAGATGTTTGCAATAAGATGTGAAGGTTACATCCTGATGATTGTCCAGAGCTAAGGAGGAAGAAATCAAGGAACTCCAGGAGCAGAGTATTAAATGGGCTTTCTACCTTGATACTGATAACGATGATAAATGAAGTTTTTTACATTTAGCTTCTCGTTATGCAAGCATTCAAGGAAGGATACCTGAAGGTACAATTTCTTTTAGATCTGCTCAGGTCTTGCTCATGGGTAAGGTTTCATTTTTTTCTGGAGTGATAGTTACAAACAAATGCAAATCAGGAGGAATTAATTACTCAATTTGGCAAAGGGAGTAATAAGCTGACAATTTAAGCATCTTCAGAGCATAAATAACTAATCACAGTTCCATAAAAATTTCCAAGAGAAATCTACAATCAATACAGTCTTATGCAACTCAGTCAAGCAAACCTAAGAATCAGAGAATAGGAAATAGGAATTACTTCATTATTAGATTCAAAAAATACTCACTGAACACCCACAGTGTATAGAACACCCTACTCTGAGTGCTGGAAATTTTCTAATAATCTGATATGAACTAAATCATTATTAAATGTAATTACAGATATTGTAGAATATACAGAAATCTATTTTCATCATTTTAACAGATTTTTTTTAATCAAAAGGTAATGGGAAATTTTAAGTAACTTAAACAACTTTAGCTTTCATTTTGATTTAAAACAAAAACAACATGGGGCGCCTGGGTGGCGCAGTCGGTTAAGCGTCTGACTTCAGCCAGGTCACGATCTCGCGGTCCGGGAGTTCGAGCCCCGCGTCAGGCTCTGGGCTGATGGCTCGGAGCCTGGAGCCTGTTTCCGATTCTGTGTCTCCCTCTCTCTCTGCCCCTCCCCCGTTCATGCTCTGTCTCTCTCTGTCCCAAAAATAAATAAACGTTGAAAAAAAAAAAAAATTAAAAAAAAAACAAAACAAAACAACAATGGAGTGTGCCTTAGTCTGTTCAGACTGCTGTAACAGCAATAATCACAGAACAGGTGGCTTATAAACAGAAATGTACTTCTCACAGTTCTAGATGCAGGCAATTCCAAGATCAAGGGGCGCGTAGGTCTGGTGTTTGGGGAGGGCCTGCTTCCCGGCCATCTTCTTGCTGTAACCTCACATGGCAGAAGGAGCAAGGGAGCTTGCTGGGGCCTCTTTCATGTGGGCATTAATCCCATTAATGAGGGCTATGACCTAATCACCTCCCAGAACCCCACTTCCTAACACCATCACATCAGGGGTTGATTTCAACATAAGAGGGGTGTCTCGGTGGCTCAGTCATTTGAGCATCCAACTTTGGCTCAGGTCATGATCTCATGGTTCATGAGTTTGAGCCACATATCACGCTTGGGGCTGTCAGTGCAGAGCCCACTTCAGACCCTCTGTCCCCCCTTCCCAGCCCTCCCCCGCTCACATTCTCTCTCTCAAAAATGAATAAACATTAAAAAATATATTTCAGAATAAGAATTTGGAGCAGACAAAACCTGCAATCTACAGCAGAGTGGCAATATATGATTAAAGATTGTACTTTTTCTGGTTAGGAGACTCATTTTTACTCAAGTGAGCATATTCCTACCTTGTTTATCCAGTACATGACAGCATCCTCAATATCATAGGGCAAATCCGTGGCTTGAAAAAAAGCTGAGTACTGTTGAGCACAGGCAATTACTTTCTCTATACTGACCATTTCTACGGTATAAGCCATCATTAGGGTATCTATCATGGCCAAATGAGCACTCTGAAAATATAAAACAAGAACAGAGTTTAAAAATTACACTTAGAAACTGCTATTTATATATTTTACAATATTAGTAACAATTCCTAACAAAAAGTAACAGAACTAAAGACTACAGAAGATAAGCCTTAACAAGAAAGCACAAATGAGAGATAAGCTAACTGAACCAAACAAACTTATCACTGAAATAATTAGTGAGGATCTTTAAGACACTCATTCTCTTCTATTCAGGGAATGTTCCTTTTCCTGTTTTTCCTATTTTTGATAATGTTGTAATCATTTACCCATAATACAATTTACAAACTTCAGAGCATCTTTGACTATGCTCTTTCCTCAAGCTTCATAACCACATAGTAGAAAAAGTTTATAGATCCTGCTTCTAAAATGTCTCTCAAATCTGTCGTCTTCCTCTTTCTGACTGCACAGTTCCCGCGCAGACCATCAACATATCTCACACTTGAACAAGGCAAAGGACTCTCTGATTCTCCTGGCTCCAGCTTTTTCCTTATCCTATTCGTCCAGCAACCCAGGACCTCCAGTCTTTCCTTTGCCTTTTTGTGTTGTGCGTGTTTGCTTGTTTTTAAATACAAAAGTGTTGTTACACCCTGATGCTTGAAAGTTCCAAACATTACAAAATACATAAAGTAGAAACTACCCCTCCTGGTCCTCCTCCCCTAGCAATGTGAACAGTTTGGTAAGTATTCTTACAAAAAAAAATTTAACGCACACCAAATAGATAAACATTTACATCGTTTCCTATTCGCTGGCATTATAAACAATTCTACAACACTGTATTTCCCCAGGGATAATTCTTCACTGTGGGGCTACTGGACCCAAGAGCAATCACATTTTAAGTTTTCATAAATAACCATTAATCTGCTCCCTAGAAAGTCTGAAGCAACCTTTATCTCCCACCAAGAATGTTATCACTGTGCCTGTTTCCCCACATTTTTTTCTTTGTCAACATTTGGTACCATTCACTTTTTATCATATGTGTCAGTCTGAAAGGTTAAAAAAAAGAAACACACATACCCTCATTTGACTTTGCATTACGCTGAATAATGATGAGCATCTTTTTACATGTTAAGCAACCAACTTGTATTTTGTCCCTTGGAAAACTGCCTGTTCATATCTTTTGCCTATTTTTCTCTTTGAGATGTTCATCTGTTTTTATTTCTTGATTTGTAAGAGCTCTTTATATATTAGGTATATTAGCTCTGTGTCATTCAGATAGCAAATACATCTTCCTAGTGTGCCTTTGGATTTTCAACTTTATTTGGAGTATAGTTAGCTACAGAGAAGTTCTAAATAGATACTTGGTAAAATCTGTCAATCTTGCTATTCTCCTTTATGACGCAGAACTTATCTCACGTTTGCAAAAGGTTTCCTCACCCCACAAATACAGAAATATTTTCCTCTATTTTTTTCTATTGCTTTAAATCTATCTAGAATCTGCTTTTGAAGATATTATAAACTAGGGACTAGTTATTTTTCCAAATCAGAGATTTCATTATATCACATTCTCTCACGAAGTCTACCTCATTTACTTTATATTAAAGTCTATACTCCTTAAACAGAGGTAAAGTACTTTAACAGCTGGTCCCTACCTATTACTCCAGCCTTTTAACTTACCATTTCCTTCCCCCAAATCACACTCCTTTCAAAATAGCCAGAGAAGACTGCCATTCCCCAAATCTGTCACCAATTTTCAAGTTTCCATGCCCTTGCTGTTGCTGTCCTCCTTATAATCTAGACTAAGTCCTGACATTGGCCTGATTTTTATCTTCATTCTAAAGGCTTTTTCCAATTCACTTTCCAATCAAAATGACTCATTTTTCCTATAGAATGAGTACAGGTTCCTACAAAATAGTGTTTATACCTGCATTAAATTCTGACTTATCTCAAGTAGGGCATGAGCACTGGTATTTTTAAAAAGTTCCCCAGAAGCCAGGGCTGAGAATCACTGACTTCTCTCATCATAGTACAGTTACCTGTATACAACCCTGTTTCCCTCGTTAGACAGTAAGACTCTTGAAAGCAAGGACATTATCTTAGTTATATTCATACTTCCTACACCTAACATGGTACCTGGCAACTAGCAAGAACTGAAGAAAGTTGGAAGGGAAGAAGCTAGTCTGGGGGGTCACCATAAGGAATGGGGAGCTAGCTTTACACTGGAGCTTAAGAAAGTGGTTTTGACTAGGAGGTAGTAGACTAGCCTATCAAAAATTTAGCACTACTTATAGAAAGGCAGATACTTTATCTTAATAACAACAATCATACAACCAATGGTGACTCCTACTTATTAAGTCTAACTTATGTACCAGATACTGTGCTAAGTATGTCATTAATATATTAGTTCTTTCATGTCAAATCTCTTCTGAAATAAAGCCGGAGATAATATACTTTCTACAACCCTCACAACTCTCTAAAGGAAATATCACTTACACATTTCATATGTGAGGAAGCTGAAGTTCAGACAATTAAATAGTTTGTCCAAATCTAATGGGCTCTTTCTATTGTATCATGCAGTTGGCAGAAATTAAGTTATTTAGTTAGGCAAGAAATATGTTTTGGAAATTCTAAATAAACATATGCACGAAAGAAAAATAAACATAAATAATTGTTTCAAATTCAGATATTTTCATGTTCTACTCTATCCAGTAAGTCTTTTCCAGACTGCTACTGCCCAGGTAGCCCAGTTACTCCTTCAGAGTTGAAGCGGCACACTGTTATCACTTCTAGCACCTCCTTTCACTCAAGTCATTTATTTGTATGTGTCCTCTCCATTCAACTCTTCTGGCCCTAGTGAGCAGACTGTCTTTCTCATCTTTGTTCCTAGCACAATGATTTAAGGAAGAAAGTTCTCAGAAATCAGTATTTGATAGCATTAAAAAGCATAATTTGAACAAAAAGGTGGGAAAACATTTCAAGAGCCACTAAACTATTCATGTACTCTTTACCACCAAGATTTTTTCTCTTGGCAATTTATTCTACAGACATAATTTGAGAGGAAAAAACAGCTATGTGAATGAAAGTGACCATTACAGTATTATATATAACAAAAAGGAAGGAAACAATGTTACAACCATAATGAGCTATTTATGGTATCCTGAACTATTTAACAATAGGGATATGCACAATACAATACTGAGTAGAAAAAACACCGTACTATAATAATGTTCAAGATACACACACACACACACACACCCCTATACATACACATACATATATGTATATACATACAGGTATGTATATATACATATAATATATATAAAAAGAGGAAAGGAAAAGGTGCAAAGAAAAAACTTACTTAGAAATTACCTTGTTATAGTATGCAAAACACACACATAAAATCTATAGTTTACTTCAAAAATTAGGATGCTAAACACTAAGTATGATTAGTAATACATTTTCAAAATAAAAACATTTTCTCATATTGTCCTTATAGTTATGTCTATATGATAATCACCCACTTCTTTAAACTAAACTTTCAAATTTTAATATGACTTTTTTTACCCTTTAATTTTACAATATGAGGTACAGATAAATTAAAAATTATATAAAACAGAAAGTATATAGTGAATCTAGAAAAGATCAGTAGTAAGAAAAAAATAATAAGCTCTAGGTCACAATCAATATAGAGTAATTTATATCTCTAGATAAAGCACACTTATTTAATTTCTTACCTGAAGAGTTAAGATCAGAATAACAACAACTACAGCTAACACAGATACTATGTGCCATGTAATATTTTCAGCATGCAATGTCTTCAGCACTTGTATTAAACTCATTTAATACAACAACCCTGTGAGAGGGACTATTATTATACCTGTTTTCTGGATGAGAAAATTGTGTAACCTGTTCAGGGTTACTCAGCAAGGAGGTAGTGATGTAGGGATTCAAACCCCGAGGTCTGGCTCTAGAGCCCATAACCATCTCACATCCACACTGCAGATTCCTCCCAGTGCCCCACTCTATGGCGCTGCATACTGCAGCAGGAGGCAAGACAGAATCTTGCAGTTCCAACAGCCGTGGCAGAAGCAACAGTTGTGCACTGAGGCCACCGGGGGGCAGAGCAGAATATGCTAGGATCAGCAGTATAAAGACTGCTTACGGAATAAAAAGCAGTTCCAATGAAAAAGGAAAGGCTACAGAATTCCACTGAATTTATTGAATAGAGCTTAAAGTATCATACAAAGGCCTGTATTAGGTTCTGTATCTGTGTTACAAAAATTGTATTTTTGTTACCTCCAATCAGTGGACTCTACACAAAACAAGTTACATTTATGTATTAGAAATTAAAGTTAATGCTATTACACAGAGGCATCTGGGTGGTTCACTTGGTTGAACATCCACCCCTTGATTTCCACTTCCAGTCATGGTCCCAGGTCATGAGACGGAGCCCTGTGTGGAGCCTGCTTGGGATTCTCTCTCTCTCCCTCTGCCCCTCTTCCCTACTCATCACATGCTCTCTCACTCTCAAAAAAAAAAAAAAAAAAAAAAAAAAATTAAAAAAAAAATTAAAGGGGCACCTGGGTGGTTCAGTTGGTTAAGCACCCGACTCTTGATAGCAGCTCAGGTTGTGATTTCATATTTGGGGAGACTGAGCCCTGCCTCAGACTCTGTGCTGAAGGCACAGTGCCTGCTTGGGATTCTCTCCCTCCCTCTCTCTCTGCTCCTTCCCTGCTCTCTCTCTCAAAAATAAAGGTTTTTTAAAAATATATTTCCTTTAACATTTATTTACTTTTTGAGAGACAGAAAACAGTTTTTTTAATATAAAAATAGCTATTAAATAAGGAGAAGCATTTAAGTGTTATAGGTGAGAAATTTATTAGTCTCAAAAATTAGTAAGATATAAGTCCTAGTATTGCATGTCTTTTATTATTCTTATATCAGATTTAGACATGGACCTTAAAAAAAATTCCTAAGAAGAATCCAGGTCTTGGCCTACTGTGGTATAGTAGCTATTAAGTGCCCATGTCCAAGTAGTCCTAGAAGGGTATAAGAAGGAGCCAAGACTTAACAAATCAATCATGAACATGAAGTATTTGAATCATTCTGCTAAAGTGATATGCACAGCATATACATATCAGACTGGGGTTTGTCAGAGTTAATTCCAATTCAGAAAATTATACTTTATCATTTATTTATAAAACAAGTTTACTGTAAGCTTCATTTATCTTTAATTAACATGGAGATAAAAGTAAAACAGCACTTATAACCCTACTGAGATACCACTACATATCCATTAGGAAGGCTATAATTTAAAAATCAGATAATAACAATTGTTGGCAAGAATGTGGAGAAATCAGAACTCCTATACACTGCTAGTGAAAATGTAAATGATGTAGCCCCTGTGCAAACAGTTTGGCGTTCTTCAATAAGTGAAACAAAGGTTACCATTTGATCCTGTTATTCTTTTAGGCCTATATATCCAAGAGAAATGAAACTATGTGTCCACACAAAAACTGTTCACAAATATCACAATAGCCAAAAAGGTAGAAACAACCCAAATGTCCATCAACTGATGAATGGATATACAAAATATATACATTCTATACAATGGAATACAATTCAGCAATAAAGAGTGATACATAGAACACAGATGAACCCTGAAAATAATATGCTAAGTAAAAGATGCCAATCACACACACACAAAAATACACATCATATTATTCCATTTATATGAAACGTCCAGAATAGACAAATATATAGAGATAGAAAGTAGTTAAGTAGATGCTTACTTAGGGTTGGGGCGGGGGGGTGGGGAGATAGGATGGGTGACAGTAAAGGGTGTTAAGTAGATGCTTGGGTCTCTTTTCAGGGTGATACAAAATTTTTTAAATTGTGGAAATGCCTGCACACATCTGAATATACTAAAACCCACTGCACTATACACTTCAAATGAGTGAATTATATGGTACGTCAATTATATAACACAAGCTATTGCCAAAATAAAAAATCAGATTAATTTCTGATGCTCTCCTCCCACGCTTTCAGTATAAATACCCCATAAATCACCATTTATGGCTTTAAGTAATCCATTCCATATGTTTGCAAAGTATCTTTATAAATATTTCAAGGTGAAAGGTGATTTCTTTTTCTAGGTAGTGAAGTATTTTAGTATTTTAAGGAATGTCTAAGAAAGATCATAAATGATCTTTAAAAATAAACTATATATATTTTATCTAGATTTTTTGGAGCCATAAGAAATTGAAAATAAAAAACTGCAAAAGGAAAATAGAATTTACCATATTTATTTATTTTTCTTTTTATCATCAATATATAGATATTTCCTGCTTAAAGATATGCAGAATGCAAACTTATGGAAATAAGCAAATGTTATTTTTAATAATATCTAAAATGCCTCATTGTTTAGAAAAATAAATCACCCTTCAACCTTGAAGTAGCCAGAATCTTAGAGATAGATGTCTATAGTTGATATAAAAATTGAAATTTTCAAGAAAAAAAATTATGCCTTTTAATTGTTTTAATGTTTAGTTTTGAGAGAGAGACAGAGTATGAGTGGGGGAGGGGCAGAGAGAGAAAGAGAGACACAGAATCTGAAACAGGCTCCAGGCTCTGAGCTGTCAGCACAGAGCCCAAAGTGGAGCCTGAACTCACTAATCGTTGGAGATCATGACCTGAGCGGAAGTCAGATGCTTAACTGACTGAGGCGCCCAAAAATTCATGCTTCTAAATCATAAGGTCTGTCCTCTGGTATAAGGAAATCTTCACATATCAAAAATCCAGCCTATCAAAAGTGAGTTGATCCAAAGAGCAAAAAGCACTAGTTTTAAACACAAAGTCAGGAATATACGTTGACCAACAAAGATTTTAGTTGTTACCTACAGGAGAGTTAGGGCACTGTTGTTCCTGACATACTGATGTTGTACCCGAGCTGTATTAAACATGGTCAGGACCAAAAGTGCCACTGTTGCTCTGCTATCACCAGATGGAATGGTGAAAACGGCAGCTATGCCAAAGGAGACGACGTCCATGGGATTCAAAATACCCCTCTCATGAGATTCAACATTAGTTCTGCCCAAATTTAACAAATAGAGCACACAGCAAAACAGCTGAGAGTTCTCTTTAATCTGTTTCTATAAGGGTAGTATGAGCATCTGGTTTATATTCTGTCATTTACATTTGGTGAATTTGACAATCACAGTACCCAATGGTGAACTATTTTCAAGATCACTTGAAGCAAACTGATACTAATCTTTACTGAAAAAGAATATATACAAAAAAACAGTACGGCTCAAACATCTATTAAAAGCCCCTGACCAATGAAAGATATTATGTGTCCTGAGGAGTTCCATCAACTTCATCTGGAATATGTTTAACGTCTAACAGCAAGTGTACTTTAAATGAGGTTCTGCTGGGTGGACATATAAAGGAACAGCATACCAGTAGTCAAACAAATATGGTAAACAAAGGAAATAGTTTACAGCAGTGGTTCCAAATCTGGCTTATCATCAAAAAATTACAAATTCCCTAGCCCAAACCTTAGAGATGGTGATTCTTTAGATCCCCAAAGAGGCCCCAGAACAACATCCTAACTGGAATCTTGCCTCCAACAGTCTCCACAGCCACAAGAAATTAACCTTCTACAGCGCATCTCTAATCACAACATTCTATAAGCAAAAGCCTTCCATGACTTCCTAGAGCCTACCAGAAACGTCCAAAATTATTTGATTAATGAAGTTCTTCATGATCTTAAAATAACCACTCGTCAGGTCTCATCTTCTGCTACATCTTATTTGAACCCTATGGTCTAATAGCATAAATTAAGAAGAGCAAGAGCTATTTAAGTAGAGTGCCTGGGTTCAACCTGGACTCTGCCACCTACCATATGGTTTGGGGCAAAGTCCTCAATTTCTCTGTGCTTCAATTATCCTCATCTGGAAAATAGGATAACAACAGTACAAGGCATTTCATGCTCTAAAAAGAACATGGTTTTATGTTAAGAATAGGGTTGGGGTGGACTACTCAAAAGCCATGCCATTTTGTAAACAGGAGGTAACCTGGATTGTCCAAGCAGACAGCTCATCCTGGCTGGAAGCAGCTGCAGTATACATTGAAAAACGCACAAAAACAACTGTAGAAATGCTTCCGGCACTCTAACTAGAGCATGGCTGGTGGACGGTGAGATAGTGCTGATGGAGGTAGATCTCAGCTGGTAAAGCTGTATTAAGGTGGGCACAGGTGGCAATGCAACTGTCCCCAGGCAAGAGCTGCATCAGGCTGGGGATGCACCTCTCTGGGAAGGAGTCCTGGGGGCAGGTAGTTATTTTAAGATTCAAATATGGAAGAACCCTATGGTTTCAGTTTTGAATTATAACCAATAAAGAACTCATGATTATATACATCTATTTTTCCTAGCCTTAACTTGAATAAAGGGCCTAGAAGCAATAACTACTAAAGTAGCAATAAATACGTTTGTGCCCAGATCTTGGTATCTAAATAACAGTTCCCCATTAAAATAAAACTAAAGCTCTTTAGAAAATGGCTGATTCCAAGTCAGAGGCAAAAAAAAAGAAAAAAAAATACAAAGTGAGCTTGGAATGTACAGGCGTGTCAAAGAGAAAAAAATATTCAAAGACTGATGGGGAGATGTCAAAAGATTATACAAGCCAGCTTGCATGGGGCTCCCACTGGCCAAATATGGGCCCACATGGGTATAAAAAAGATTCATGACAAGGGCACCTGGGTGGCCCAGTCAGTTGAGCATCGGACTTCGGCCAGGTCATGATCTCACAGTTCGTGGGTTGGAGCCCCGCATTGGGCTTTGTGCTGTCAGCGCAGAGCCCGCTTTGGATCCTCTGTCTCCCCCCACCCCCTGCCCCTACCTGGCACATGCTCTCTCTCTGTCTCTCTCTCTCTCAAAAATAAATACTTAAAATAAAAGATAAATGACAATAATGAATTATAATACAAGGAATTAAAAACAAAAAGCATCCATGAGTTCATGATGATAATCATTTAGGGAGAAAGAAAGACAAAGCTCTTCTTTACAGAATAATGCCAAGTAAGAAATGTAAAAGGAATGACAGTATTTTAAAAATCCCCATATTGCAACCACCAATGCTGTAATTAATTTGGCACAGATCATCAACAGACTATGAAACCACTAGGTGGAGCATTACTGGGAACAATATGCAATCAACTCCACATAATGCTTCCCAATTACAAAAGAAAATATGGTCAAACTTAGTGTCACCAATAATGGGACCAATTGACATGATATGCCTCCTGATGAGATTCAACTGAAAGTATACAACATGACCTATGTAGCATTCATGCCAAAAAATTTCAATCTGAATCTAATTAGGAGGAAACAATCAGACAAGTCAGGATTAGGGTATAGTCTACAAACTAACTTGCTTCCATTCTATGGAATATGAATGCCATGAAATAATAAAACAAGGTGGGGGGAGACAACTGTTCTAGACTTAAAGAGAACAAAAACATGACAGCAAAAAGTAACAGATGATCTTTGATTGGTCCCTGGCTTGAAAAAGGAAAAGAAAAAGCTATAAAGAACATTTTAGGCATGATAATTGCAGAAATAAAAATATGGACTATGTGTTAGATAATATTATTGTAACATTTAATTTCTTGGTGTAATTACGGCCCTGTGATTATGCAGAAAAATGTTCTTGTTTTCATAAGATTCTGGAATGACTGTGTGTGTGTGTGTGCACACACACACACTAGCAGAGACTCTAGAAAGAGAGAGGAAGGGAAGGAAAGAGGAGAGAAGATAAAAGCAAATATGGCAGAATGTTAGTGTCAAATATTTTTTAACTTTTTAGCAAAACAAAGTTTTGCTAAACATAAAACTCATATTCATTTTTCACAGAAATCAGTTAAGTACATTTTATACATACATCCTTATATATGCTATACCTAAGTCAGGTAAGGTCTAAAGATGAATTTACAGATCTTGTACTGATACTCTTATCCCAAAACATTATGTTTATAGAGCAAGCTCTGTCTGAGTGATATCTGGCTAAAACTGGAGCTGCTAATACATCCACAGAATAAGTGTTTCTGTTTACTTCTTTAATTCCTAGGTTATTGGTGGCTTTCTTCCCAAACTATACCTCATAAGGAATGTATTTCAAATGTTTATTTGTTCAAAAAAGAAGTCATTAGATGGGTACAGGAAAATACAAAACCTTAATGTAGTTCCAATTAAGCAATACTTGTCAGTCTTGTTGCTACCATCAGATATAGTACCTGAGAAAGTTTCAATAAGCCAAAAAAAAAAGAAAAAAAAGATTAAAAAATCAAGAAAAACAGCTTTAAGAATGAAATGCCTTCAATTGGGGTTTCAAAATAGAAGCCACTTTACTGCAGCACCTGAATTAAGCATCTGACTTCGGCTCGGGTCTTGAAATCACGGTTTGTGAGTTCAAGCTCCACATCGGGCTCCACGCTGGCAATGCAGAGCCTGCTTGGGATCCTCTCTCCCACTCGCCTCTCTCTATATATCTCAACATAAAACTTAAAAAAAAAAAAATTCAAGCCACTTTACTGATACTATAAATATGGAAAGCAAGACACAAATGTTTTTAGGTCACAACACTGTCCTGGCATCAGTAACATCCAAATGAATCAGGTTTCTTTCCAGGAATCCTTCCAAAACCAATTTTATTCTTGCGCAATTTTAGATCTGAAGTGAAAATAAATTGTATTCCTTTTAGCTATTATTTTGTTTCATCATATACAAGTAATCATTTTTTTGAGAAGACAGAATTACTCTCAGCAACTTTCAAATATAAAACACAATATTTTTTTAAAGTATAATTGACATAAAACATTAAATTAGTATAATGTTAGCTATGGGTTTGTCATATATGGCCTTCACTATGCTGAGATATGTTCCTTCTATGCTCACTCTGTTCAGAGTTTTTATCATGAATGGATATTTAATTTTGTCAAATGCTTTTTTTGCATGTATTGAGATAATTATATGATTTTTATCCATTTTGTTAATGTAATATATCACATTGATTGATTTCCAAATATTGAGCCATCCTTGCTTCCTGGGAATAAATCCCACTTGATCATGGTGAATGATCCTTTTAATGTATTTTTTAATTCAGTTTGCTGATATTTAGTTGAGGATTTTAACATCTATGTTCATCAAGGGTATGGGTCTGTATTTTTTTTTTTTTTTTTGGTAGTGTCTTTGGTTTTGGTATGAGTAATGCTGGCTTCATTGAATGAATGTGGAAGCAATTCTTTCACTTCTTTTTTTTTTTTTTTTTTTGGAACAGTTTGAGAAGAATAGGTATTAACTCTTCCTTAAATGTTCAAGAGAATTCACTTATAAAGCCATCTCACCCCGGACTTTTGTTTAAGTAACCATTTCTTATATCAATACATAGAGGGGTGCCTAGGTGGTTCAGTCTGTTAAGTGTCTGACTCTTAATCTCGGCCCAGGTCATGATCTCATGGTTCAGGCTCTGTGGAGCCTGCTTGCAATTCTCTCTCTTGCTTTCTGCTCCTCCCCCACTCACGCACATGCTCTCTCTAGTTTTTTCTCTCTCTCAAAATAAATAACCTTAAGAACAATTCAAAGCTAACTATGTTATTTTGAATTAATTTGTACAGAAATAAATTCAACTTTTTAAAAACCCTAGGAATAGAAGTCGGGCAATAAAAACCCATCATAATTACTAAAGTTTACTGATCTCTTATTATAGGTCAAGTACATTAGATGCTTCACAAGCACTATTCTATTTAATCTTCACAGTCACAGAAGGTAGACAATATTTTCATTCTTCAATACCAATAAAAAAACCATAGCTTCCAGTTTTAGAACTAGTCCAAAGTCAAACAGCTAATTGTGCAAACCCTAGTCTGTCCTACTCTAGAAACAAAATAGTCAATCACTACAATTCAGCCTCGCTGGCAGTGAAGCATTTGCCGAAAGTCACCGAAATTATTTCTGCTCCAAACTGTGGCATTTCTTTTTTAATCTTAAACATCTATTCTTCAAAAACATTTTTGTGATTAACTTTTTATTTTGAGAAAACATGCAATTGTAAGAAACAACACAGAGATTCCATGGACCCTTTACCCAGCTTCCTCAATGGTAACAACTTCCAAGTCCATAGTACAGTATCACAATCAAGATACTGACAATGATACAATGAAACTACAGAACCTTCCATCACCAGGATCTCTCCCTGCTGCCCTTTGCTAGCCACATGTACTTTCCTCCTGCCCTTCCCTCTCCTTAAACCCTAACAACCATTAATCTGTTCTTCACTTCTACAGTTTTGTCATTTAAAGAATGTTACATAAATGGAATTATCCACTATGAAATTTCTGGGGTGTCTTTTTAAAACAGCATAATTCTATGGAGATTCATGTAAGCTATTGTATATATCCATAGTTTCATTCCTTTTTTACTGCTGAGTAGTATTCCAATAAGCCTCTTAAAACACTGATTTGAGATTACAATAATCAATACTTTTATAAATGTGAATACATCAGCTTGAACTACACATTAACATGCAACACAAACTATCTCACTTATACCTTTAGAAGACTGCTAAATATAGTAAACTGAAGTACTAAATTATTTAATATAATGGGTAGCTCAATTTTCCCAATTTACCTTTCTTGTTTAAAGTTTTAACTGAATTAAAGTTTTCACTCTCAAAAAGAAGAGCCCCAAGTTATAGGCACAGTTAAAATTTAAAAAATAGTGGGGCACCTGGCTGGCTCAATCCATGGAGCGTGCAACTCTTGATCACAGGGTCATGAGTTCGAGCCCCATATCAGGTGTGGATCCTACTTAAAATAGTTTATTTTTGGTCAGTATTAATTTAATTTTTAACCTAACTAGTTCATACACAAAGTAAACGCCTGTGAGGGTCTTTCAGGAAAGGAAATAATCACAGGAGGCAGCTGCCCCAGAATATACCTTTGAAGGAGAACACAGGAATAAGACCAGAAATATAAGACTTTCTTGTTTTCAACTTGCGGTAATATTTCAAATTATCAAAGAAGTAGTAATATGAGGCAGCCTACTCAGAGATACTCATATAAGCACAAATACACATGCATGCATGTACACACACACACACAGAACTGCCAAACCATAAAAGTCTAAAAATGTTTTTAAAAATTTCACAAGTACTTATGTGGCAATGAATAAAATACACATCTTTTCTGTGCTTTTAAATGGAATCATCAGTCAACTATTCCTTTTACCCATGAGAAAATTTTAAGCTAATTTCTATGCATTTCTTTAGTTTTTAGACAAAATATCACAGTATCCAGAAAGTTCCCTCTCACCACTAATCCCTACCTCTAACTAGATTAGGATTAGGTGCCCTCTGATAGGTTCCACAGCACTTAACAGTAGCAGTTTCCATAAAGTAACTGCCTAGTTTCTTGTCTGCTTCCCCTTCCAGATTCTAAGTGTCCTAAAAGCAAGGAATGTGTTCCCATGATGAAGCTCCACATTTAACACACATTAGTGATCACATTTGCTGAATGAATATGCATGAAACACATATTATAGTAATGACTAGAAGACTTAGAAACTAGTTCTTCCATGACATTGAATACAATGTGCTTGTCCATGGTACCCATTTTGACAAAGGCAATTATTTTATACATACATACATATATATATATATATATATATATATATATATATATATATAGTTTACTTCTTTATTTTGAGAGAAAGTGAGCACAAGTGGGGGAGGGGCAGAGAGAGAGAGAGTGAGAGACAGGGAGAGGGGGAGAGGGAGGGAGGGAGGGAGGGAGGGAGAGAGAGAGAGAGAGAGAGAGAGAGAGAATATGCCAAGGACACTCCATGCCCAGCACAGAGCCCAATATGGGGCTTGATCTCACAACTGCGAAATCATGACCTGAACCAAATCAAGAGTCAGATGCTTAACTGACTGAACCACCCAGGCACCCCTTGCTGGAGACTATTATTAATTATTTTTAAATCAGACACCTTAAGATATAATGCTATGCTTGAAAAATAATTACTATTATAAAAAGAGTAAACACCACTCTACCTAAATCCTCTAGAACCAAGTCATTTTTCAGTCTAACATTCATTTACCATGTAGACTGGAACGTTAAGAACTTTAGAGGAGGGGCACCTGGGTGGCTCAGTCAGTTAAGTGTCCAACTCTTGATTTTGTCTCAGGTCATGGTCTCACAGTTGTGGGATTGAGCCCCATGTTGGACTCTGCACTGACAGTGCAGAGCCTGCTTGGGATTCTCCCCTCCTTCCCTGTCCCTCCCCTGCTCGCTTGTTCTCTCTCTCATAATAGAATAAACAAACCTTTAAGAAGGTGTAAAAAATGTACAAAAAATGAAAGATTCCTGGATGAGCTTAACAGCAGAGGAAGCACTGAAGTAAACTTGAAGACACATCAAGAGAAATTATCCCAAATAAAGCACCAAAAGAAAAAAAAAAAAAAAGCATGAAATAACAAAAAAGAACAGAGCCTTAGTGACCCAGGGGACAACAGCTATGTAAATGTAGTACAAAAAAGGGGGGGGGGGGGAGACAGATATATTCAAAGAAATAATGGTTGAAATTCTTCCAATTTTGGTGAAAACTACAAACTCACAGATTCAAGTAGTTAAAAAAAAAACAAATCCCAAACAGAAAAGCTCATTAAGGCATATCATAACCAAACTGTATAATAATAAAGAAATCTAAAAGTAGCTAAAGAAAATGGCACATACATACAGAAGAATGGTGATAAGAATAACATCTGACTTCTCTCAGAAACAAGGCAAGCCAGGAAGTAGAATGCCATCTTTATTGTTCTAAAAGAAAAAGTTGCCAATCTAAAATTCTATAACTAGCAAAAATATCCTTCAAAAATGGAGGAAGAATAAAGACATCTTTAGATAAGGAAACACTGAGAAAAGATGACATCAGCAGATGTGCACTACAAAAAATGTTAAAGGAAGTTCTTCAAGCTGAAGGAAAATAATACCAGATGGAAACTAAAATCTAATCAAAGAAATGAAGGCACCAAAAAAGTTTATATACACACAAATATGAAAGATTTTGCTTCTCTAGTTTTTTAAAACTCTTGCCAAAAAAGAAAAAAATTCTAAGGTTTATAAAAGCTGTACAAATCTCATACAAAGGACAAAACAGAGGGGTTCCTGGATGGCTCAGTCAGTTAAAGCATCTGACTTCAGCTCAGGTCATGATCTCATGATTTGTGAGTTGAGCCCCTGTATTGGGTGAGCACAAACCCCGCTTTGGGTGAGCCCTGCTTCTCCCCCACACCGCCACTGCTCTCTGCACCTTGTGGGAACTCTCTCTCTCCCCCCTTCCTCTCTGCCTCTTCCCACCCCATATGTGCATGTGAACATACGCTCTCAACAAAAAGAAAAAAGAAAAAATTAATTGGCCTCCATCAAAATTTAAAATTCCCTGAAAGAAGACACCATTAAGAAAATGAAAAGGTAGGGGCGCCTGGGTGGCTCAGTTGGTTGAGCATCCAACTTCGGCTCAGGTCTTGATCTCACAGTCTGTGAGTTTTAGCTCAGAGCCTGGAGCCTGCTTCAGATTTTGTGTCTCCCTCTCTCTGCCCCTACCCTGTTCACACTCATGTCTCTCTTTCTCTCTCTCAAAAATAAATAAACATTTAAAAAAAAATTTTTTAAAGAAAATGAAAAGGTAAATCACAGATTAGGAGAAAATATTTGCAATAGATGTACAGTATTTGACAGAAGACTTGTAGTCAGAATATATAAAGAACTCTCAGAGTAATAAGAAAATAAAAAGCCCAATAAGAAAATCAGAAAAAGATTTAAACAGACACTTCACAAAGGAGATTTATGAATGACCCAATAAGCACATTAAAAAAACACTAAATTACATTAGTTAACAGGGAAATGCAAATTAATTCACAAGAAGACACTAATTCACACCAGACTGGCTAAAAGTAAAATGATGATACCAAAACTGTTGGCAAGGATCTGGAGCAAATGGAACTTTCATACACTGCTAGTGGCAATATAAAAAGCATAACCACTTCGGAAAACTGCTCAGCAGCTACTTAAAAGTTAAATATACACTTACATAAATATGGCCCACCAATTCAACTCCCAGGTATTTACCTAAGAGAAACACAAATGTTCGCTCACCTACTTATAATAGGTGAAAAACCTGGAAACATCAATGTCCAACAACAACAGGTGAATAAACAAATTGTGATATTCACACAATGGAATAATACTAAGCAATAAAAGGAACAATCTACACATAATATGGATGCATTTCAAAAATATGAGCAAAAGAATCCAATTTTAAAAGAATTCATACATTATGCTTTCATCTGTATGATATTCTAGAACAGGCAAAAATAACCTACAGTGACTGAAAGGAGATTAATGGGATCCTGGAGTAGGGTGATGGTCCGAAGGCAAAGAGACACAAAGGAATTTGGAGGATGATAAAAACATTTTATATCTTAACTGGAATAGTAGTTACAGGAATGCATACATTTGTCAAAACTCAAAACTATTTACTGCAAACAGGTATATTTTATTTTATTTAAACTATGCTTCAACAAGGTTTGTTTTTAAAAGGAAAGATCTGACCTTAGGAAGTCATTTAGACCTCATGGAGTTTCACCTTCCTCTGTTAAATGTGGATAATACCTGATTTATCCCCTCACAACATCACTTGAGATGTGTACCAAAGTAGTCAAAAAAGTTCTAAGTGATATAAAGATTTACAGTGTTTTTATTACTTAAGGTATTAGTCAGTATATGACTACGGAATTAACCTACAGAATAGTCTATTATTTAAAGATAATCTTCTAACTTCATTGTAATCATTTATTTTTATGTTTTCCCAAACAAACAGTATTATCCATTAATAGTTTAAGGAATTAAATTAGGAGATTTCTGTAACATCACCTTCACGTGCTTAGTCCATTAATAAAGGAGTTGCCAATGAGCCATCAAAGACATGTAAGCAGGAAAGAAACAACCAGCACCAAGATAATAAAACCCTGTCTTTATGAAAAAAACACTAGAATAGATTATTATATCCAACAGATGCAGATTTAAGTACAGAATATATGTATTTTCCAAATGTCCTAACCATAGTGACCTGGGCAAGATTTATTTTTATGATAGTTTATATATGGCAGCTCAGGCCTGTCCACCACCACTCAACATAATTACTGCCACCTTATGCCAACAATGTAAAATGACAGCTATGTTCTTTCATTTGCTAACCAAGATGACATTCCTAGTATATTTTAACCAGGCACATGTGGTGTACTTCAAAGTATGTTTGTGCTTTACAGCTTTCCAGATTTGAAAGTTTCCCAGGCATATGTGATGCTGAGTCAAAAACTGCTTCAAATCTCAAATCTAAAACAAGCTACATAAAATACACTGAAATATGCTTTATCATATGAAAATAAGCATCAATAAAAGCTCCACTTAACCCTGAAAAAACTGCCTGAAAGGAAGTCTGTCAGCAGATTTCTTTCAGCTGGGAGTGTATGAAAAATCCTCCCGACAGTACTCACTTTACCAGAAAAAAAAAGAAACACAACACAATCCTAGCTGTCTCTAATTTGGCCCTACCACCCAGTCAGGCTTCATTTCCCAACACTACCTATGAGAAAGACAAAAAGGAAGGTCACGATGTCTTCCTTGGTAACTACCAATCCTAGGTTTAAGAAAATGCAAAGACAATTTAAGACAGAGAAACAACAGGGGAAGTTTCACCACATTTGAACATAGCTCTGGCAGAAACTCAAACAGCATAGTAAAAGCACAAATACCTTTCCTCCAACCTACCAAGTTTCTAGAGGTCACCCACTTCCTTCTAGATGAATGCCCGTTGGCAAGCAGTGCCCAGACTAACATGGCGTAGTGGTGGGACTAAATGATTACATTTTACCTAAGCCAGTCTCATGGCCTCTACACACAGACACTGACCAGAGCCCACAGAGCAACAGCTGTCAGAAAAAGCAAAGAGCTACAGATCTGGGAGGTACCTCACTAGCTAAGTTGCAGGGATGCTCACTTGAAAGAAATTCAAATACATGAACCAGTGTGCTTAAAATGGATGCTAGTCAGCTACAAAGCTATTTTCCTTGCCCCTCCCCCCCAAATAACCTGATGACATAATTCTCAAGAAATGCTCCTACCTACAACAGAACTGTCAAATCTTTACTCTGTGAACTCTAAGGTGAAGAAAAATGCAAAGAGATCAAAAGTCTCAAGTTTTGTTTTACCCTCTTGGATGGCAACACATGACTAGCACGGCTTCAAAAAGTGGACAAGTACTGCCCATATAAAATGCCACCTTCATAATTTGGGTAGACCAAGATATATATAAATCCATTAAAACATTAATTTGTAATGAATCATTAAATATTGACGTTATTAAACTTAAATTCTAATTTAGATCATTAAAATTCAACCAGTGATGCTATTATTTAATAATGTTATTTAATAAAAGATTAAAAATTAGTTTTCCTTGCATTTTCAGGCCTTCTCCTTATAACTATAGGGAAGCTAGTGGTATGACATAAACTTTGTTAAAGATGAGAAGGAAAAGCTTATTATACACAAGTGGTACCAAGACAGTATTGCAGGTGATAAAATGTCAAAATATCCCCCAAATTTCTGAACCTATGTGCCGCAAAAATTTTTAATTAAAAACAGTACTTTTAGTTTTTATTTCAAAACTACTTTAGAAAAATCTGTAAGATTACTATACATATATCCTGATGTTCTGTATTTATTAAACAGGCTGCTAAAATATTTTCCCTATCTGAGATAAAAAGACCAAAAAATGATTAGCAAACTGGGGGAAAAAATCAGAAGTAGGTATCATATAGATCAAGAAGACTCTGATACAACTCAGGGTTGTTCAATTTTTATCCTACACTTTTGACTCTTCTCCACAGTATCTTCTATTCTATGCATTACTTAAATATTTGTGCTTCTATACATGGCCTTCTTTTCATTCTGAAATATCCCCTCCCTGGGAATTTTAACCCCATGGCTTCAACTAACCATTACTACTCAGGTGGTTCCCAAATCTCTGTCTTCAGCCCACACCTCATAGGGCATGTCTTCTTAGTGGAAGTCCTGAAGGCATTTTAAACTTAAATCTATCCAAAACTAAATCCATGATCAATTATGCACTCTACCATAGCTATCTCCCCCATTTCAATTCCTTCCTCTCATCTTTTCCCTATTTCAATAAAGGTCACTACAATATATAGTCAGCCTGCTTAGCTAGTAACATAGCCTCATTATTTCTATCTTTTAAAAACTGAACTCTGATCATGTCATTGTTTTGCTTAAAAACCTTTTGGTGTGAAGAAGTCCAAAACATCATCAACAAAGGATTAGGCAACTAAATTATGGTATTTTCATGCCACAGAGTATTGGGAAGCCTTCAAAAATGAGTGTATGAATCTATATTCACCAATATGGAAAGATGGTTATGAAGCCTTTCTAGGCACTCTCCCTATCCCTAACAACATGGTTTGCCATGGCTCCTCCAGCCCTAACTCTACCTCAGGACTCTGCTTAATTTCCTAATTTGCTAACAAATAAATTCCTCCCATGATTTGTTCAGATTTCTGAGGCAAAGAATCTGATCGCTGCACTCATCTTATGCAGGCAACTGAGCAGAAGCCACAGGTCACTTACTACTCTTTAAATTTTATCTATGCTTACAAAAAATGGCTCTGGCCAAAAAAATAAAACTCTGTATCAGCTTTTATAATTAAAATATTTCTAGATCAATACAATGCAACTACATAATGAAAGAATATGAGCAAAAATTTAAACTATATTGTAACTGGATTTAGTTCCTAAAATACATCCTTAGTATTAATAGACCTAATTATATCTCATGCATGCTTCACTTCATGAAAACAAATTGGTAAAAATACAGGTGTTACATATGAAACAGAATTGTTAATTTTTTTTTTTTTAATTTCACCTTCATTGAAGAATAAGTGACATATAAAAGTGTAAGAAACTTAAAGTGTACATTGTGGTGATTTGATACACCCATATTAATTGTTATATTCTAACAACACAGCTGAACACAAAAAGCAAAGGTAGAGTCTTTACTCTTTTACCGATGATTATCTGAAACTGGATAGACACTTATTATGTTAAAACGATAAAGTAGAAAGCTAACAATCTAATCACTTAATCAAATTCTATTATAAACTCCCTGAGTTCAGGAGCCTCCCCCAGAACACCTAATGCTGGAAACTCAATAAATACTCACTTTAGAAATAATTACAGTTCACTCTATTCAAATCTGTAGGAAAACCAAAACCAAATCTCCACTGCTCTCTTAGTGGTAATTCTAAATGACTTCTCTTTCAAAATATACTTAACTCTTCATTTAAATGTTCACTAACATCTCTTATTCCTTCACTGATTCAGTTATCTTCTATGACCCAGGTACTGGAAATAGGAAAAAATGATCAACATGGAAGCTGATTCTGTCTTTGTGAAGCTGATTCTGTATAAAAAGCATACTTTCTATTAGCCTTGCTTGGGTGGAACAACTGTAAAGTAGTAAACATTTTTCCCTATTAAGAACTTGATTTGAGGAACTGCACCTTGGCTCGAACACATATAAATAAACTGAAATCTATAATACACCTTTCCTAAAAATGACTTCTAGAAGTTTACAAAAACAGGCTTTAACAGATAAAGTTTTTTAGTACTTATAGTGTATCAGTACCATCTTTCTTCATTTATCACAGAAAGAAAAGTCTCAATAATGGAGAAATAACAAATGTGGTAATCATTTCACAATATAGTAAAACCTTGGTTTGCAAGCATAATTCATTCTGGGAACATGCTTGTAATCCAAAGCACTTGTATATCAAGGCAAATTTTCCCACAGGAAATAATGGGAATTCAGATGATTCATTCCACAACCCAAAAATATTCATATAAAATGATTACAATACTGTAATGTAACACAAAATAATAAAGAAAATACAAAATATAAAGAAAAATAAACAAATTAACCTGCACTTACCTTTGTAAACCTTCGTGGCTGGTGTAAGAGAGACAGGAGAGAAGGAGGTTATTGTGTAGGACAACTTTCACTATCACTAACAGAATCACTGATATCTATTGGTTCAATGGAAATCTTTTTCTGCATGGGGGCCATTGTATACACTTGCATAGATGTTGACTACAGTACAGTATTAATAAACTCTTGTCATATACTGTATTTAATGTAACTGGCAATAAGGCAGCAGAGGAAAGGGTCTCTGTCTGCAGGTAGCCAGAATGACCTAGAATGAAGCTTACTCTTGCATGGTGAAACAAATAACTGTCCATAGGTGCTCTGATGTGACAAAAAATACACTATTGCCAGTTGTGGGCACCTTCCAATGCTCTGAAAAATCACTGATTTCTGCCAAACGCTGCAGTCTGAGACCAAGCATCCGAGCATGGGAGAGGATCACCCACAATCCCTCAGAGAGAAAGAGAGAGAGAATAACCACTGGCTCAGTTGTGATCATGTGACATTCGCCATCATGTACTACTCATGTTGCAAGACATCGCTCATTTGTCAAGTTAAAATTTATTAGAAATGTTTGCTTGTCTTGCAGAACACTCACAGAACAAATTACTCGCAATCCAAGGTTTTGCTTATATGCATATATCAAATCATTATGTTGTATATCTAAAACTAATACAGTGGTATATATCAATTACATCTCAATAAAAATAAGACACTAAAAGAAAAAGCGGAGATAAATGCAATATTCTATGTCCTTTCAGATTATTACACAAGATGTTTCACCATGTCTCCTCCAACTAATTTTAAGTGTTTTTTTGAAGTAGCTTTATCATATAGACAAAAAATTTAAAATCTGAATCCTTTTAATCATAAAGTTGACTTAAGGAGAAGGAAATATTCTTTCTCTTCTGAGCAACCCCATCCTTTCCTTTACTCCATACCCAAGAAAGAGAAATACTGGTAAGAAATACACTCCAAAACACTGACTAGGCCCCCACATTTTGCAGGGATGGTGTATTTAAATATCAATGTCATCGCTAGGTCATGCACTGCCTCTTCTCTGTTGGCTGCCCATGTGTCAGCAGTGCTCATGAGCTCAGGACCTGCTCCCTGTAAAGGAAAGGCCAGTCGTCCTTCTCTTGTTCTCTCTTCTCTATGACCAGTAAGATATGAAGAAGATCTGTGAGAAAAACCAAGTTCTTTCCCTCTTCTTTAGGGATTTTCCAAGAGAGCTAGAGGCAGCACCTGCCTGGATGCTATCTTCTCCCCACTCCAACTCCTTTCCCCACCTTCAGTCCTCACTGCCTGTCCCTCCTTCTGCTTCTCACTCAAGTTCTCCCACTCCTTCCACCACTGAACAGTTCTCTACTTTTTCCTGCCCTCCCTGCACCCTTGCCCATGCTTCTCTCTCTTATTCTCAGGTTCTTTTTCCTCTGAAACAGGCAGGATAGCCACTGCCCTACTGGAGTAATCAGTCCAACGTTTGGTTGTGACAGGAAAATAAAGGACATCTTATTATTACTTGGTTCTAGGCCAACATAACTAAGGACAAGAGCCCTTTCACTTGGGCCAGTGTAGCACCAGAATTGTGTACTGGGGGCCAGAACCAAACCTGAGCTAACACATTTTAAATGTTTTCTCTGCCATGCTTTGCTTTTTCTGCCTTTTCTTTCAAGTATTTCTCTACCAAGCAATCTGAAGTCTTACTCAAAGGACAACATGAATGTTCCTCAGCTCCCTGACCAAATACTAAGATAACAGCACTAACTCCTTGCATTTTCAACACTTAAGACTAATTTTTTCAAAAGAATATGCTTGGGAGAACTTTATGATAGGAGGAAGAAGCTTTTGAATGTTCTTACCTGTTAACTCACTGGTTCATCACATAAGAAATAGTGATTTTATATTAGCACATAGTACTATGTACTTACTAAAGTTCTCACACACGTGTCTTTTCTTTCCAGTCTTTTCTCAAATTATTTTGTCTTACTATAATGTTACTATATTAAAATACTGACAATCCTGAGAAAGGAAGCTTTTCTGCTATAATTACTATAATGGCTTTTAATGATTCTCTATTCACCTTCTTTTCCTAAGTGCTTTCATTCAGTCCCATGGACTTCTAATGCTCATGACTCTCAAATTTAAATCTCCACCCAGGACTTCTGAACTTCAGACTCACATATTCAAGTACTGACAGCCAAAAGGCACTGAGAAGTTAACATGTCTAAAATACAATTCCTGATTCTCCAGACGCTTCACCCCATGCTTCACCCCACCCTTCTCGCTGCCCCCAACCTCACCTTCTACAGCTATTCTCTACAAAGCAACCTGAAAGCACTTTTTAAAAAGTAAACAAGATCAAACTCATCGTCCTACTTAAAATCCTCCAATGATTTCCATGTACACTCAGAATAAAATTCAAACTTCTTATCGTGGTCTACAGGGCTCTACCTGCTTTGGGTACAATCTTTAACCAGGTCTCATACCACTCTCCCTATCAATCTTGCTCATGACTAACCTCACTGGCCTTCTGTTCCTAAAACATACCAAACTCATTCCTACATCAAGGCCATTAACCTTACTCTATTCCTTTTTGCCTGGAATGTTCTTTTCCCAGACTGTCACATGCCCATTCCCTCTGGTATTCAGGTCTCAGTTCAAATGTCAACTTTCCAGACAGGACTTCCCTAACTACCTCCTATGAAAATATCATGTTCCGCTTCTTCTAGCCACTTCTTCTGGATTTATTTTCTTCACAGCATTTTAACTATCTGAAATTGTTGCGATTTGTTTAGCTTTTTACTGCTTGTCTTTGCTACTAAAATATTAGCTCTGTGAAAGCAAGGGCTTAGTCTGTCTTCTCATTACTACATCCCATTGCCCATGCCGAGAAATTTTCAACAAATGCTTACTGAAACATGTACTTCATATTATACAAATTATATAAGCTTATGGTAAATAAATGCAACCCTAAAACTTCAATTCCTGAAAATGTTTCCTCCAGGAAATTCTCAGTTAGGAATCTTATCACCCAGACATGAAGTTTATTTATTTTTTGGACAACCTATCAATTCAGGGCCTTTGAATTTGTTCCTTCTGTCAGCAATGCTCTTTCCCCTTATTTTTGCCTAACCGGATCCTCATCTAGACCTCTGCTTGAATACATTCCATTTAAGGGTGCCCCTAACTATTCTAATTAAAGAGAATAGCATACAATTCCCTCAGATCACATTATCCTGTTTTTACTTTCTTCATAGTCCTTACCATTCTCTAAAGTCACCTTGTTTTGTTTACTTGTTTGACAGCTTAACCATAAAGTAAAATGTACAGATTCAGGCAAAAAATAATCAGCATTCTTACATTCCTGCAAGTTTATCAGAAGAACTTCCTGAAAAGAAAGATCTCTGGGACAGCTTTGTAACATATCTCACTTTGTAACATAGTTCACTGTAACCCTCTTTAGCCACAAAACAGTACAGACTCGGAAGGAATCTGAGTATTATAAAGATTGTTTTTTTATTACAGAAGCTCATTTATCCAGGTGTCTGAACACAAGCAAGCATCCAAATGGCACAGTTGTTAAAGTTTTTTTTTTTTTAATGATCATCTATTCTTTTTAAATCCACATCACTGACATGAATTAAAAACAATTTGTTAAACTGCTATAATCCACCAAGCTGCAAAAATGGATTGGTATCACAGGGTTGAGGTGGGAGATCCCTCTGTTCAACACACGGGGGAGGGGGGAGAGGGACACCTACAGACAACTGCTATGAACACCCACTGCTCTATAGCAATGGACTATAATTGTGCAAATTAGAAAAATCTACATTTCTATATCAAACCTGCTGAAACATCTCAATCTCTGTGCTCCAATTATATATGTATATGTATAATTACATAGTAATAATTATGTATCATATATAAACTATCTTCTACTGTACCATCTACTGAAGCTTAGTAACCAACAGCGAATATATACTTATCTTTCTTCTTGTTTCAAAAGATGAAAAGTCCTAGCTAATATATGTTTAATTAATCTTCAATAAACATTAAAAATTATTGCTGACAGGTCTGTAATATCAGACAACGTCCTAAGTATCTTAGCTTTTGCTACTTCAAATGAGTTACGAAGATGGCATTAATTACAAACAAAAAGAATATAAAACTTTCATTATTGCAGAGTGAATTATCAAAACATTAACTGGAAAAGATATATGTACTCCCATGTTTATTACAGAATTAATATTGTAAATACCAAGATACAGAAACAACCTACATGTCCATCAATGGATAAAGAAAATGTGAAATGTGAACACACACACACACACACACACACACACACACACACACAATATTATTTAACCATAAAAAAGAATGAAATCTTGCCAACTGTGAGAACATGGATGGATTTAGAGGGCATACGCTAAGTGAAATCAGTCAATCAGAGAACAAATATCATATGATCTTACTTGTATGTGACACCTAAAAAACAACAACAAAAAAACAAGCTCACAGATATAGATAACAGACTGGTGGTTACCAGAGGTGGAGGGTGGGGAGTGGGCAAAATGGGTGAAGGGGGTCAAAACGTATGTACAAACTTACATGACTTAAGTTATGAGGATATAATGTATAACATGGTATCTACAGTTAATAATACTGTATTGTATATTTAAAAGTTGCCAAGAGTAAATCTTTTTTTGTTTGTTTATTTTTGAGAGAGAGACAGAGTGTGAGCTGGGGAGGGGCAGAAAGAGAGGGAGACACAGAATCCGAAACAGGCTCCAGACTCTGAGCTGTCAGCACAGATTCCGATGTGGGCCTTGAACCCACAGACCATGAGATCATGACCTGAGCCAAAGCCAGGTGCTCAACCGACTGAGCCACCCAGGCGCCCCACTAAGAGAGTAAATCTTAAAAGTCCTCATCACAAGGAAAAGAAAATTTTGTAACAATGTATGATAATGCCTGTTAACTAGACTTACTGTGGTTGTCTCACAATACATACAAATATCAAATCATTACGCTGCACAACTAATATTACATATCAATTATGTAATAAATAATTCAATAAAAAAACAAAAAAATATTTTAAAAAGTTTTCCATCATCTTTAGAGGCTAACTATGAAAAGGCAAACATATTAAAAAAAAAAAAGGAATTATTACAGTTTTTGAATTGAGAAATAAGATAGATATCAAGTGTCATTTCACGAAAATTAATCTGGCAGCAGTATACCATAGAGATTAGATAAAACAAATCTTAAGAAGGCAAGTCTACATACAAACTCTATTCCCATATTTTCTCTCATTAAAACAGAAACCATTGACAACGGCATATTAAAATACAATTAAAAAATTTTGTTTACATTTATTTATTTTTGAGAGACAGAGAGAGACAGAGCATGAGTGGGGTAGGGACACAGACAGAGGGAGACACAATCAAAAGCAGGCTTCAGGCTCTGAGCAAGCTGTCAGCACAGAGCCCAACAAGGGGCTCAAACCCACAAACAGTGAGATCACGACATGCACCGAAGTCAGATGCTCAATCGACTGAGCCATCCAAGAGCCCCAAAATACATTTTTAAGAAAAACATGGGAATGTTATTTAGTTTTCAATACCAAGACTGTCATTTATTGCTCTTCTCTAGAATAATAAAGGAATTACTGAGTTGGTTTTTTTTAATTTTTAAAAAAAATTTTTTAATGTTTATTTTTGAGAGAGAGACAGACGGCAAGCAGGGGAGGGGCAAAGAGAAAGGGAGACACAGAATCTGAAGCAGGATCCAGGCTCTGAGCTGTCAGCACAGAGCCCCATGCGGGGCTAGAACTCAAAAATGGTGAGATCATGACCTGAGCTGAAATCAGCCGCCCAACCTACTGAGCCACCCAGGTGCCCCTAAATTGGCTTTTTAACGTGGGTTTATAATCCATTCATGGGTCATAACATGAAGTCAATTCAGTTAGTCACAACTAATATTTTTTCCAACTAAACTGAACAAAAATCAAGTCACAAGTATAAATACTTTTGTTTCTGTAATATACATATAACTAACTAGACTATGGTAAATACATTTGCAGTAAAATGTACTTCTGTGAGTCACAGCCAAAACAATTTCAAAACTCCAGACCAAATGATTGCTAGGGTCTTTCGGCTCTAAAATTTTAGGGGCAACTGGGTGGCTCAGTTGGTTAAGTATCTGACTTCAGCTCAGGTCATGATCTCACTGTTCATGAATTCAAGCCCCGCGTCAGGCTCTGTGCTAATAGCTCAGAGCTTGAAGCCTGCTTCATATTCTGTGTCTCCCTCTTTCTCTGCCCCTCCCCTGCTTACGCTCTGTCTCTCCTTCTCTCTCAAAATAAACATTAAAAAAAAAAAAAATTCAATTTTACCCCTATAGCTAAAATCAGTCTTCAACTGGGGAAAAAAAATCAGTGAATGGCTTTTTCTTTACTTAACGTACAGCTACAGTTCTAATAGCAAGCAACCAAATATAAATGTTGAATTAACTATGCTAATTTAAACAAAAATTGGGACTTATTGAGAGGACACTAGAATAGTTCACAGAACCTACAGAAGAGCTGAACCACTAAGCTCAGAACGACAGACACTGAGCAGTTCCAAGGAACTCAGCAGCAGGGGCTCACAGACTTCTCTGCCTAGGGCACTGCCTTGGTATGACAGGGTAGTTCCAACCACCTACTATCACTGTGCTGTGATGTGCTCTCCATTTAGGGTTTCAGAGAGTCTCAGTAAACAATCCAATCAGCCCACCATACACCAGGTATCTTCACCCTTAGCAATGGCCAGGAGCAGGGTCAGAAGTGTATACATGGTCTCTGGAGAATTAAGAAGTTGTCCACCATCCCATTCGTCTAAAACATCTGTTCTTTGTGGCCAGAAATTAGCACTTCATTTATTGAGCCCTTATGAACCTGACACAATACTTGGGTCAATGTGATAAATATATACAATATGTATACTAAAACATTAAGTTGTGCACCTTAAATATATGCAGTTTTTGTCAATAAAGCTAGATAAAAAAGGGGAACTACAAAATATGTTTCAATATATAAAGAAGAAAATGGATTTGATATAAGAACAAAACTTGAAATATAATGAAAATATACTGAACGTTACAATATTTTTCATTTCACGTGTTTTTAAAAACTTAGATATTGTAATTTCTATTTTTCTAAACCAGCATTATGAAAACGAATCCTAAAATATTTTTAAAATAAAAACAGTATTTTGCAAAGTGAATCACTCTATTTCTTAAAATATGTAACTTTATATGCCAATGGTCACTAAATGAGATACATCACTTATATAAGAAAAGAGTACCTGCTATGGTCTAGATGTTTGTATTCTCCCCAAATTCTTAAGTTGGATCCTAATGCCCACGGGAATGGTATTAAACGATAAGGCCTCTGGCAGGTGATTAGTTCATGAGGGCAGAGCCTTCATGAATGGGATTAACACCCATATAAAAGAGGCCCCAGAGAAATCCCTGCCCTTTCCACCACGTGAGGACACAATGAGAAATTGGCAGTCTACAACCCAGGAGGCCTTCACCAGAACCCAACCTGCTGATCCTTGATCTTGGACTCTAGAGCCTCCAGAACTGAGAAAAATTAGTTTGTTCTTAAATTACTCAATCTGTGGTATTTTTGTTACAGCAGCCTGAACAGACTAAGACAGTCCCCTTAGTGACCAAAACAATCTCCTTTCCCCCCTACTACTCCTATTCTTGGGATTCCCCTTCATTGCTGCACAGTCTCTCACTGTTATGACATTGTACTTCATGCTGACATTCTCTGCAGACCTCCCCAGAATCAGTGCACATTATAATCGACAAGGACAAGGAAAAGTATGGCAGCACAATCTACCTGTAGAACAAGTATTGGGTTAGGAGTCAGGAAGACCTGGGAACTATCTCTGCTCTGTCACTAACTAGCTATTTGATCATGATCTGTTCACTTCCTCTTTCTATACCTCTTTCAGAAGGAACTAAATAAGAATCGATTAGGGGTGCCTGCGTTGCTCAGTCAGCTAAGTGTCCGGCTTCAGCTCAGGTCATGATCTCGTGGTTTGTGAGTTCAAGCCCCGCATCAGGCTCTGTGCTGAAAGCTCAGAACCTGCAGCCTGCTTTGGCTTCTGTGTCTCCCTCTTTCTCTGCCCTTCCCCTGCTCATGCTGTCTCTCTCTGTCTCTCAAAAATAAATAAACATTACAAAAATTTTTTTAAAAAAGATCTATTAAACAAATCCATCCATAAAGTTTCCTCACTTGTCAAAAGGAGATGATAGTAACTGCCCTATCTTTTCCGTTACAGAAAAAACAAAAATGTAAATGCATTATAAACTATTAAGCACCATAGAAACAGTAGCTTTTTTACCTGAGGTCTAAGTGACATATAACAGTATATTAGTTTCAGGTGAGGTGTACAACATAATGACTCAGTATTTGTGTATATTGTGAAATGATCACAATAAGTTCAGTTAACAACTGTCACCATACATAGTTATGTGGATTTTTTTTTCTTGTGAGAACTTTTAAGATTTGCTAACTCAGCAACTTTCAAATACATAATATAGTATTATTAACTGTAGACACCATGCTGTGCATTACTTCCCCATGTCTTACTTATTTTATAACTCTAAATTTCTACCCTTTGATCCCCTTTGCCCCTTTTGCCTACACCCTACCTGCCACCTCTGGTAACCACCAATCTGTCCTCTGTATCTATGAGCTTCTTTGTTTTGCTTTTCGTTTTTTTAGATTCTATATACAATCTCACTTGTTTTCCTACTTGTTAGCCTGGCTGGACTTTTTGAAAGGCCACGTGGTATAAATGTTATAAACATGGCTTTGGAGGCAGCAGACACAAGGTTTAAATCCTACCATCATGCTTTATCACCTATTTGGCCTTGGGCAAGTTAATGCACCTTAAGGGTGTTAGTTTCCTCACCTAGACAATTTGTAGCCACTTCTCTCACATGTTGCATTAACAACTGACATTTATCAAATATGCTCAATTCTGCTAATCCCTCATTCCATCCTCACAAATCTGCACCTTCGGTCCCATCCCAGTTCCACACTGCAGCTCTTTCAATCCCACATAACCCCTAGGGCAGAGATCATCCAACTTCTTCACCAGTGTCTAACCTAGTATACACAGTAGGAACTAAATATCTGTTAAATAAATGAATTCCTATCTGTCCTCATGGTAGATATATAACATAAACTAAAAACACAGCAAGATATTCTAACAAAATGCATATCAATCTTATTTCATTTTCTGTATATACAAAGACTCACTTTCATTTATGTACAATCTTTTTTTTTCCCCAATGGTCACTAAGAAGAAAAAAGAAACAGGACAAAACAGAGTCACCTCTATCTTTCTCATCAAAAATAAGAGATTTAAGATTTCTAAACTACAAAGCTGTCCCTTTACTTGTTTGTTTGTTTTTACCATCATTATATGAAAATATCAGGGTTCAAAAGCACCAGGAGCAACAGAGGATGGAGAAGCTAACTAACATCTAGACCCTTAGCCTCCCAGAAGAGAGTGAAACCAAGAAGCTATTTTTTCTCAGCTTCTAGTAGTTAATAACCAGTTAATTAGAGTTGATACAAAGGATAAAATCTTTCTGCTGGTCCTATTCTAGCTTCTCTTTTCCTTCATTTCCCAGCTCTGATGAGTCAAAAATCCTCTCTACCTTAAAAATGCTTCTCCCAATCAAACTGTCTTCTGCATCTCAAAGGCCTCTGCTTTAGTTCAGGTCTCTGGTTATTTTAACAGCCTCATAAGTGCTATCTCTTTCACAATACCACCAGGGTGAAATTCTGTAACACAAATCTGATGGTATCCCTTCTGGTTTAAAACCTTATACTGGTAGCTCCCTATCATTTCCAGGATAAAGTACACACTTGGCATGACATAAAAGGTCATTCATGCCCTGTCCCCATCTAACTCTCTGGTCTCATTTCTCATCATTCTCTAATACGTACCCAATTTCTAAAGCTACAATCAAACAAACCCCTTGCTTTTCCCTAAGCATATCATGATGCTCTCACATTTCCTTTTAACATCCTGTTATATTTTCATATATACCACCTTATAACATGCCCTTCATGTGCCTACCTAGTAAATTCCTTCAAAACTCAGCATTAAGAGTAGGACCAAGTTTGCTGCCTCTATACTCCTAAAATATATGTATTATAATTTGATTATTTTACTATAATTCCCAGTAGAAAGTAAGACCCTAGAGGACAGAAACTCTTTTTAATCACAGTAGATAATACACAGTACATAGCAGAAGCTCCATAAATAAACTAAATAAGTTAATAAAAGGCCTGAATGACTTTAGTTTTATTATGAATATAAAAGGTTTTTGTGAGATCATCTGGCAAAATAAACACCAGTCATCAAGTTATTCCTACAAGAAAGTAAACCTGGAGTTCTAAATAAATTACTACAAATAAACACTAATTCAAACATAATAAACATGGTTATAAAATATCAAAAGATAACATGAACTGGTAACTAAGGTGTATATAATATGTTACCTAGAAATAATGGAATCCAAATTAGGTACATGATTTTTGGGAAAGAGAAAATTGAGATCCAGCACCACCGGTGAATTTTAAAAACCCTCTTCACCAACAACTAGGAGCATTTAAAATAATTTTTCACAGACAAGTTCTGCTCATAACTTTGCAAGGCATTATACAAGGGTGACTAGAAATTAATATCTCAACTACTATTGTAATGTTACATTTATATAATCTTCCTCTAAAGCACAATTTTTAATCTTCTTAAATAGGAGGAATTTTTTTTTAAGCCTCTACGTGAGTAAATTACACTGGGTTCCAACAAATGATGCCACCATGGAAATCCATAAGAATAGCTCCCAAACAGGTTCAATATGTTGGAAGGGAGAAAGGCAGAAAGGAAGACAAAGAAAAAAGGAACAACACAATGTTCCTGAGATCAGCTTCTCTGTTCTCAACATCTTTCATATGTCCAGCAAAAATAATGGTAACTAGGTAACTTCCACATTCTTAAAATCAAGACACTCATATCCACCCAGACAGGCTCTGTCGTAACTCTGCCTCATCATCTATTAACAGTCAAACAAGTCAAAGGCTACAGTTACTCCCTACCAGAGGAAATTAATATAACCTTCAAGACAGGAACAGAATGGGTAAGTTACTTTGAAAAGAAGCATGGACAAATAACCAAGATTTAAACCACCAGTCAGATTTCCTGGTAGCACACCATTTCTACTTCCTTCTTCCTCTCCACTTTCTACTTTCCTATTACCTATTCCTACTATCGTATTCTAATTACCTCCCCATTACCCAGGCAAAGACAATCAACCAATAAAATACATACATACACACACACACACACACACACACACACACACACACACACACAACACACGTAGTACTTAAGAACTAGGATTTATAGTTAAAACAGAGATGGTCTGAAGACTGCCTTCACTGGTTACTATGATTGCTCTGTGACCTTACTTAGGTTCTCAAAGCCTCAGTTTCTTCATCAGTAGAACAGAGACAATATATTTTCCTGTAAGGGTTATCCTAAGAATTAAATTATGTGAGATCAGTATGTAAAGTGTAATCACACTGCCTAACACAATAAACTAAATAAAAAGAACCACCAGAAAGTCTGAGAAGTGAACAAGTATACAGACAGATGTAAGCAAATCAGAAAGATCTGAGAATTAATAAACTGCAATATTTTACACTAAGTTGACACTATAAGAGCTCACAAAGTATTCCACAGTGTTTTGCAATGTTTTATTTATTTACTATAGGCAGAAAAAAAACAAATCAACAAAGCACCACTACCATCACCACCACCATCAACAAAAACCAAAGAAAAAAATATGAAAACGTACATCCTGATTTGTAACCAAAAAGAAAATTTAAAAATCCTTAACTTCAGCTCATAGCCTCTTCATGATCTAACCCCAACCTATTTTTTAGCCTCATCTCACTTTTATGTCTCCATGCAGTCAACACTGTAACTTGCAATACAGAACCTAATTTCACACTTCAAACTTGAGTCAAACAACTCCTTCAACCCAGTTACCATTCTTACCCCATCCCTTTTCCTACCCACTGAAACCCTATTAGTCATTCTGTCCCAAGATGCCCTCCCAGATCCTCCCTAGCAGAAGTCATCACATCCACCTCTCAGTTCCCTGTTGCTTAAACTTACATTTAGAGCACCTACTTCATGCTAATGAAGTTTTCCTGCAGGCTTCTTTCTCAGTGTCATTCAAGGGAGACATTAATGGTCAGCTGAATACAGACCACAAAATGTGATAAAATGAAATAACACCTCTTAACATACAGGAATATCCTTCTTTAGGATAAAAAAATATTTCTATCATCTTTCTATGTTTTAACCACAGCCTCACTGCCCTTCCCATTACAATAAAGCAGTTTAATGGCTAGTAGCACAAATGTACAACTTTTTAGCTTATATTTTCTAAATATCCAAAAATATCCATTATAACAATACTGACACTTCATGAGAGAACATTTTATGCCTTACTTATCAAGTGGCCTAACAGCCCACTCTAATCTCCATTAGGCAAATAAAATATTCAATCTTTTTTTGGTAATCATTAAAAGAAAGCAGTTCAGGGGCGCCCGGGTGGCTCAGTCGGTTGAGTGTCCAACTTCGGCTCAGGTCGTGATCTCACGGTTCGTGGGTTCAAGCCCCGAGTCAGGCTCAGAGCCTGGAGCCTGCTTCGGATTCTGTGTCTCCCCCTCTCTCTGCCCCTCCCCCATTCATGCTCTGTCTCTGTCTCAAAAATAAATAAACATTAAAAAATTTTTAAAAGAAAGCAGTTCAAAATAAATTTTGTTTATATAATGATTGTTCCAAAACAAGATTTGACTAATGTTATTTTGCAAGTCATATGAAAATCAATCTCATTTCATACCACACATACTATATACAGATTTACTTTATTGACTTTTGCAAATATCAACTCTTATTTCCCACATATGCAAAAATGGTTGGAAAACTGATTCACAATCAAGAGTTTGATTTGTAACCAGGCTAGACAGCTAGGTAAACATGACTTCAGATACTTAATTGCACAAACTTACTTCAGATTATAGCACTGTAAATTAGAAAGTCACAATTCTAGTTCATGCAGATTCTTAGTTTTGCTACTACGTAACAGTTCTACCTTAGGCAAATTACTTAACCTCTCTAAATTCTAAGTATCACATATACAAAATGACCCTGGGTTAGATAAAATTTCACATACATTCTCGATCATAAAAATCACCCACAACACCTGTTTAAAAATACATATCCAAAATCCTCTTCTAAACGTCCTAATTTCGCAGTTCTGACAAGAGGACTGGAGAACTTAGTCAAAGTTCCCAGGTACTCATGTTCCTCATCATTGGGAAGTTTTATACATATACTGGTTTCTGATGTCTAACATTCTTTCTGGGTATAAAATTCTGTGAATTTAAGATTTTATGACACTGATCAAATCCCCCAGCCCAACCTGACTGAATGCAATTCACATGCAAATTCATTTTGCTATGGAAGAAAGTTCAAAATCTTCTCTGTACTCTTAAGTTGTCTTTTTCAGCATTTGGCTCCATTTGCTATAATCCCTCAATTTGCACATTATCCTAAATACCAGTATTTATTTTGGCAAATAATTTGACAGATAACATGATTTGGGCTACAATACTTTTGGTTGAAGGATATTCCCATATGATTTTAGTGTATACAACTCCTCCTCTGGTAACCATTCAGTCATACACTTAATGCTGATTCAAACACACATTAAGGTCAGTTCTCAGAACAGTATGCATTCTAACACTGTGTATATTCTTTTCATTTGTGTCTTACAATATTTATAACATTCAACAGGCAAATCATAACTACAATCCCTTCTAACAATCCTACAGATGATGATTATGTGCTGAATGAATTTTAATACATTATAATTATTAACTGGCTTTAAAGCAGTTCTGAAATACTTTCCCATTGATGTAAATATAGAAGAAAACACTTTAAAGGTTATACTCTCAAAACAGGTCTATAAAAGCACTGTGATAAAGAAAAAAAAAACAAAACAAAACATGTTCTCCAACATGTGTTCTCATTTTTCAAAAAAAAAAAAAAAAAAAAGGCATTTTTCTCAATCTTCACCTACCCAAAATTAATAAAAACTGCTTAGTCAAACTTGCCTTCTAGTTACGTTGATACTTTTGCCACCACCACGCAACTCTTTTCACAAAAGTCTGCAAAGCAACATACAGCGATAAAAAGACCCCAAAAGCACTAAGATAATTTGGAGATGAAAGTGGGGGGCAGAACTGGCAGTCAATACACCCAGTGCAATTAAACACACCATTTTTCATTATACTTCCCAAAAGGCAGGACAAAGAAGGAAAACTGAAACTTACTGCTCTCATCACTCTAAAACAAAACAAAACAGTTTCTTAAAGAACAGTCTTTAACAGTACTCAGAGACGTTTTCTCACATACATTTTAGAAAAATGGTAATATAATATTACATTGTCATCAATCAAAATTTCACAGCACCGGAGAAGCTTTAAAAATCAAATTGTGACAAAAGCTGAAAGTATACACCTAAAACACAGGTCAATAAAGGTGACACTGTAAAGAGTCAAGATGATGTAGTCAAATATGAAGTGTCCTAAAAACCCACGGAGAGAAGTTAAAAGCAGACAAACAGCAATTCTGTATCACTTAAGTCACATTCCTTAAACACTATTTCCTGCAATCAAATTTAAATGTGTTCATAGCTATCACCAGGATCAATATAGTGTGAAATAAACCTGATGGTAATGCAACTGGCAGTCTTCCGAACCCCTCATTTTTTAATAGATTGTACAAATACCTTCATATTTTATCTTCACATGCACAAACTGCACTAAGAAAATAATGTAGAAAATATTAAGTTTGTTTCTTTCTCATTAAAGAGGACCTAAAATACAGAATCTATCCTAAGGACAACTAAGTTACCTGATAGATCAAATGGTGTCTGAAAGGGCAGCTACTAAGCAAACACAGATTCACAAAGTCATTGATGTGCTTTAAAATGATCTACTTGGCCTTGAAATAATGGAAGCGGAAACAATCATAGCAGGAGCATCCAATCCGTGCAGTGATTCTGGAGAGGTCAAACGTGAGGTACTGCGAGAACACCAAGTGGAATTCTGCTCACCCCTAGTGCTGGCAAACCATTCACATATGTGATATGGACACAAAGCACAATATAAAAATCAGAGGGTAACCCCCGAGGTGAATGTAGAGTCATCAACGCAAGTTGAAAATCTCATATCAGCTAATAAACATTCTTAGTTATCCTTAATAATTCTAATATGAATCCATAAATTTATTAACTAAATTTTTCTTAGGACATTATTCGCTATTCCTCTTAAGTAACAAAACAGTTTTGTTTTTTTTTTAAAGAAGGAAAATAGGCAGAAAGTAGGTCACCACCTCATTTAGTACTAGATTTGGTAAACTAATTTTTGTTCATCCTTCTTCAACTTCATAATTTCATATATTTCTAAATATATTCTTATACATATATCCCTCCCTTTCTATTAGTCTCATATAAGATCATGATTTAATCAAATGTGTTTTTCCTTCTAATACCCTGCTTGATGGTGCTCAGCGTTTTGTGAACTTAGGCGAAAGTAGCACACCAAACTGAAGCAACATACAATGAACCTAAACTTTGAATTTGTCTCCAGAGACTCATGACAAAGCTCCTGCATGCTTGTCCCAGGCCAGCTTAGAGAGCGTCATTCTGTATGTTGTCCACAAGAATATATTACTAGTCATTGAATAAACTAAAATATATATGATATGCAGAAATTCACCAAGAGGTCATTGAAGCATGCAAATGAACACTCACAAATCTCATCTCTTTCCTAACAAGAATAAAATCAAGGATACATTTTCTATCTCCTCTAAATAGTCTCTATGATGGGAAAATTAAATTTTTAAATTACATAAAAATCACTTTAAAGTAGCTGGAAAGAATTTAATTGTTTTTCCTGGGTATCAGAATGGCACCAAACATTCCAAAATAGTTTATTAAAATCTTCCTTCATTTGGAAACGAGGTTTATAAGAAAATGTTAAGTTTTTAAACTCTAGGCAGAGAGGACAATCCAATCTCAAAACATAATTTCCTCCATTTTACAATACAATTCACACTCAAAAGTATACACTTCAAACTAAGTAACCTTGGGTATACAAAGACTCACCATCTGTATGGGTTTCTTGTGCAGATCTCGTTCAGTTACCAGTTTTTCTTGGTCAGTTACATAAAGACCTTTCTGCGCTAAAGCCTGGATTACAGCATCATGGCCCAGAAGGGGTTTCGCAGCATCACTCTTGAGAATGAGACTCCCAGCACGGCAGTATAGTTCAGCCGAAAGAAGTAAATTAACCACGGGTGGTTTGATGTGTTCCTGGTCATACTGATCTGTGTAAAATGGCTCTCGAAGTTCCTCTGGCACATTTTCTATAAAGATTAAGGGGAGGGGGGGAAATTCTTACAATATGTTTATAAAGAAACACAATTTAATAATCATTATGTCACAGAAGATTCCTTCCAAAAATAGCAATACCCTTTAACTGAAAAGGTAATTTATTAGAGCTTGGCAGCTAATCTGGAATGGAAAAGAGAAATTTGCTTTACAGAAGATATTGTTCCGAGTATACTCTAGAACAAGATTACAAAGCAAAGAAAAAGTTTTCTAAGTCTAATGACTCTGGGGAAAGTATTCCCGCATGCACACTCAAATCCATAGAATGTGATAAAAGATTCCTAGAAACAAATTTCAGCGAATACTCTCACATACAAGCAGTCAACCAGAAAACGCACTCTAACGGCTATTACAGGGGAAGCTAGGCCTTGCCAACTGACAGCATAAAAATCACTTAACTGAAGTTGTATAGCTAATCACTTGCAAAGCAGAAGCTGCCTAACTTATTCTTTCCCTCTATCTCAGGCTCTCTGGTCTCTCACCCTTCTTGCTTAGCCTGATGAATCTATTGAGGGGCAGTTACAGCTATAGTTTAGGGGAGAACTACTCTCAAAAATACCTTAAACTAAGGGTGCCTGAGTGGCTCAGTTGGTCAAGCGTCCAACTTCGACTCAGGTCATGATCTCATAGCTTGTGGGTTTGAGCCCTGCATTGGGCTCTGTGCTAACAGCTCAGAGACTGTAGCTGCTTCAGATTCTCTGTCTCCCTCTCTCTGCCCATCCCTGGCTCATGCTCTGTCTCCTTCTCTCTCAAAAATAAATTTTTACACGTTAAAAAAAAACTTTTTTTTAAATCCCTTAACCTAGAGGCACCTAGCTGACTCAGTCAGTTAAGTGTCCAACTCTGGACTTCAGCTCAGGTCATGATCTCACAGTTCACAAATTCGAGCCCCACGTCAGCTTCTGCACTGGCAGGCAGTGTGCAGTCTGCTTGGGATTCTCTCTCCCTTCTCTTTGCCCTTCCCCCCACCCCCTTGCCCGACTCTCAAAAATAAACAAACATTTTTTTTTTTAATCCCTTAACCTAGTAAATCACTGTTCTCTCCGCCTTATCACTCTCCGTCTTACCCCAAAAATCCCTCCTGGACACCCAACTAACACATTCAGTGGAGACACAGAAAGGAGAGTCTACAAATGGGACATGAGAAGGAAACCAAATTCGTCTGAGTTTCTTTTCTGCTAGCCATTTCCCTTGAAGAATGTCAAGTCCCACTCTCCCAACATCTACTTCTGAATCAACCTCAGGAGCTGCTTTTGCATCTGATGGCAGCCAGATCACTAAAAAAGCAAGACAAACAAAGCACTTCTTACTGTTTAACAAGGTATCTTGCCTTCCTCTTCCCACTCCTTACCTGTGAGCTGTGCTCTTAATCAAAGCCAACACAAGAATGAGGTTTGTCTTCCAAAAGTAAAGGCAGGCATCTAAGTTAAAAGTTAACATGGAGCTACAATCATAGAACCTGATAGCTCTGGCTAGTCTGGCATGACACTTAGCCATTTCCTTGCCTGCCTTCTCTTTGAAAAGTGAGGTTTTGAGGCCAACCATCCCCCATCACTGATTTTAGGAGTCTTCTGAATAGGCAGTTTTAATATAAGCTCAAAATAAGCCATAGTACTAATCAAAGTGAACATTTTTTAAATGTATTCACAAAGTATTAGTATACTTCTTAGCAATTTTCATCCTAAAGTTTTTGAAGAGTTCCTATTATTTAGAAAAATATTTTCATCATGGGGTGCCTGAGTGGCTCAATCAGTAGAGCATATGACTCTTGGTTTCAACTCAGGTCATAATACCAGGGTCATGGGATTGAGCCCCTCATTGGGCTCCACACTGAGCATGGAGCCTGCTTGAGATTCTCTCTCCCTCCCTCCCTCCCTCTCTCCCTCCCTTCCCCTCTGCCCCTCTACCCTGCTCATACTCTCTCTCTCTCTAAAATAAAGAAAAGAAGAAGAAAAATATTTGCATCAAATATTATAGTAATGATTGCATGTTCATTTTATATACCAGCATGGCTCTGAGGAAATCCAAGGAATTAGAAATAATCCGTACCTTCAAGAAGCCAATAATGTACAAAAAGACTAGACAGACAAATAAAGGTAAGCAATTCAGAAACAATGAATGATTGAGCACCAACTGAAAGAAACTAAGTGCTAAATGAACAATTGTTCTAAATGAACAATTAAGTGCTTAAAGTTCAAAGCAGGAAGCATCATACTGGGCTGACTTGACTTCATCTTAAAGAAATAGGATAGGAAAAATAGGCAGAATTTGCTTAGTCAAAAAACAAAAGTCTATCTAAACAAAGGGAAAAGCAAGGAGAGAGTGGAAGGAAGGAAGGAAGGAAGGAAGGAGGGAGGGAGGGAGGGAGGGAGGGAGGGAGGAAGGAAGGAAGGAAGGAAGGAAGGAAAGAAAGAAAGAAAGAAAGAAAGAAAGAAAGAAAGAAAGAAAGAAAGAAAGAAATGATGTGAAGAGATACCAAACTGAACAATTTGGGTGGAGAAAGGCATTCACGTAGGATAGGAGTAAGCAGGAAAGCTGTGATGGGAGGTTCAGATAAGACAAAAGTAATATCTCTTTTAAACACATATATAATAGCCAAACATTTATTTAATAGCTAACAAGGAATTACTTTTAGTTTTAAAGAAGAGTGATATGACGTTTGGGGACAAATAATCTGGTCTTCAATACTGATGGAGGTAAATATCAGACATAAATAAGGAAATGAAGACAAGAATAAAAGACATGAAAGACTGCTTAGGGGTGCGCCTGGGTGGCTCAGTCGGTTGAGCACCAGACTTCGGCTCACGTCATGATCTCAGCTCATGGTTCTTGGGTTCGAGCACCGCATCAGGCTCTGTGCTGACAGCTCAGAGCCTGGAGCCTGCTTCAGATTCTGTCTCCCTCTCTCTCTGCTCCTTCTCGGCTCTTTCTCACTCTCTCTCAAAAATAAATAAATGTTAAAAAAAAAATTTTTTTTAAACTGCTTATAAAACAAACCCAAAAAGGACTCAGGAATAAAGCAAAGGGAGGGGGTGAAGATGGCAAAAACCATTAGGCCTGGGTTATCTGGGAAACAGTGGTATCATTAATAGAAAAAAGAAAATCAGGAAGCACTAATTCTGGAAGCAAGATCATAAACTCGGTTTTAGACATGCTGATTAGAAATGACAGCAAAAATATCCAAAAAGCAGCTGGGGATACAGGACTCTGGAAAGAGGTCAAGAGTAGATGTATCAATTTGGGATTTTGGTGACATCTAAAAATATCATCCTCATTTAATAATTGAAAACACTTCTTCCTTCACAGCCACATTAACCAGTAGTGAGCCAGCCTTAATAGCTGCCTCAGCATGATACATAAGCCCAGTATAAACTACAGAATACAGTACTGGTAAATTAAATTTAGTATCATAGGAACTAAAAAGAAGCTATTTAGTAGTACAACTCTAAAAGAGAATTTATTTAAGGTAATTATTATAAAATGTAGGCCTAGTAGATTTTTATTTACTGTAACAATAAAGAAAACGACTTATATGGTGACTTGGTATCTAAACATTAGGTGTGCAAAGAAAAGTGACTACTAACATCATCAGGATTACAAATTTCTCTACCATACCTGTACATCTACCTAACATTCATCTATTGCTTTTACTAATCTTTCTAACAACTTGGTGAAAGCGGCAAATCAGACAATATACAGATATATATTTAGAATATAGTAACACTAAGGACCTTTGTGTGTCAAGACACTGTCCTAAACATGCCTTCTGTCATTCAATATTAACAATTCTCTTACCCCTATTTTATAGATAAGGAACCCAAGAAAGGTTATCTTGCCAAGGGCACACAGCTGATAAATGCAGTCCTAGCTCTAAGCCATCTAGCTAAATAGCTTAAAAAGTAACAATGGTTGGGCGCCTGGGTGGCTCAATCAGTTAAGGGTCAGACTTCAGCTCAGGTCAAGAACTCGAGGTTCATGAATTCAAGCCCCACAATGGGCTCTCTGCTGTCCATCAAGAGCCCTAAGATCCTCTGTCTCCCTCTGTCTCTCTGCCCCTCCGTCACTCGCTCTCTCTCTCTCACAAAATATATATATATATTTTTTAAATAACAATGGTTGGCCAACATCACAAGGCTAGAAGGTAGAAGACGTGCAGCTAGGGGCTACTTCCATTTTATTATGGCATACCCACAAACCCAAGTTACGAAGTTTTAAAAAGATCCCAAGGCAGGGTGCCTGGGTGGCTCAGTTGGTTAAGCATCCAACTTCGGCTCAGGTCATGATCTCACAATTCATGAGCTCGAGCCCCACAACAAGCTCTGCACTGATGTTGCAGAGCCTGCTTGGAATTCTCTCTCTCCCCCTCGCTCTCTGCCCCTCCCCCACTCATGCACATGTGTGCTCACTCTCTCTCTCTCTCTTAAAATCAATAATAAACTTTAAAAAAAAAAAAGAGTTTAAAAAGATCCCGACACAAGAAAAAGGGAAAAGATCCACAGCAAGCCAAAGAACATTTCAAAAATATGACAAAAACAGATTTTCCCACCCCCCCAAAAGAATGCAAAACTGCATATTGAGTAATATAAAATAGGTCACTTTCAAAAACAAGTCTTAAAGAACTAAACATGCTTAAAAGACGACTTCAAAAATGTCTATCATTTTGCTAACTATACAAAACTAATTTTTTTAAGTTTGGAACTGTAGCACATTGTGAAACAAATGAACTGAAACAGGATTTTAGGAAACAGACAAAATCAAAGATAAAAGGTTTCACCCTCTCACTCACCTCCAGAACACAAAAGGTAAGAAATTAATGCTTAAGGAATGGATGAGTGAATCACCACTCCTAGAATTGCAAAGGATAAGAGACAAGTTTTTCTTGTGTGCCAGGACTTAAGCAGAACTTACCTTAATCGTATCATAAATCCTAACTAGATCTAAGTTTTGAAATTAACAATCACCTGAAATGCTTGAAGTACAAGTAAAGGGAGTAGACAGTAATTTACTCAAGGCAATTTTCTATAAAGATGGGCTAGTTACTAGTTGCATACATATGCCAGCAAATGATACAGATTTCTTTAAAACAATGAAGAGTAGAGAGGTAAGAGGGGAATGCATTTCAGAAATTATCATAATGCTCGGTCATGTGAATATTGCCTTATTTTCCAAACCTAAAAAATTATTTCTAAAACAATTACTGAGAGAGAACTAGTGAGTTTCAAACACTCCAACTGAAAATAATCCATAGACCTTGAACTTGAAATTAACCAAGACCTAAAAATGATCAATAACATGGAAAAAAAAAAAACAAAAAAAAAACCCGACACTACCAGTAATCAGAGAAAGTTACAATGAGTCATTTTTTACCTACAAAAATGGAAAATTATTTTTAAAACCCACTATTGACAAAGATGTGCTAAAATGAGTACCCTTATACATGACCAGAAGGCAAGGACCAGGTCTATCTTATTCACCAGGATATAAATCCCCAGCACCTAACTTAATGCCTGGTACATGGTAAGCACTCAATACATACCTGATAAATGAATGAAAATGTTATTCTTTAAAAAATATTAGTCATTAGTCTTGTCCTAAAACAACTCTAATATTTCAAAACTCCCCTCAACTCCCAGATTCTGTGCTAATAATCATAATTCATTCCTTGCACCTGCTTGGAAAACTAAAGTTATCTCCTAGGCCACGCTTTACTTCTGCCAAGAAGTAAAACGCTCAAAACCAAACCTGTTTTCAGTTAACCTACATTCACTACCATTAGGAGGCAGCACGATATGGGGTACCTGGGTCGCTCAGTCGGTTGAGCAACCAACTCTTAATTTCGGCTCAGGTCATGATCCCAGGGCTGGGTGGGGATTGAGCCCCATGTCGAGGGCTCCATCTGGGGCTCCGCACTGAGCATGGAGCCTGCTTAAGATTCTTTCTTTCTTTCTCTCTGTCTCTCTCCTCCCCTTGCTCTTTTCCCCTGCTCTTTGAAATTTAAAAAAAAGGGGGGGGGTGGGGCAGCATGATATAGTGGGGAAAATTGGGGCTTTGGGAAAAGTATGGGCAATGGAGTTTAAAAGGTGAGTCTGAATTTTAGCAGTTACTTGCTAGGGGATTTTGAGTGCACTAATTAACTTCTCTGAGTTCAAGTTTCTCCATATTTTGCACACATACCAGCTCCTCCTCCTCCGGCTTCAACTTCCTCTCCCTCCCCCAGCCCACTATGCTCCAGACACCCAAGTCTTTCTGTTGCTACAGCATGCCAAGTTCACGCCTTTTGGTCTATGCGCTCGCTATTCCCTCTGCTTCTAACATTCCTCAATCTAACCTTCACATAGATAGCTCATTCTATTCAGATGACAGCTAAATGTCACTTCCTCAGATATACCCTCCCTGACCACCCAATCAGTCATCCTATTTTAATTCTCTATATAACAGCTATTACTATCCTATAATATATATTTGTTTATTTCTGCCTCTTTCCACTACAACGTAACCTCAAGGAGAGCAGGATACTTCTTTGTCCTGTGTCACTAGTGCCTAGAATAATAGTGCCTGGAACACAATAGGCACTCAAATGTTTACTAAAAGAATGACAAGTACCTAAACACTGAGCTTTGCCTTCAAATGAGATGCCAATTAAAAGTGAACTCCCTCTACCCTTCCACTTACCAAATGATGTGTTAAGTGCTGTTCAGCATTCCTGAGCTTAAATTACCTCCTCCACTCCTCCTACTACCCTGTGAGACTAAAGCACCTCTTCCAAGCCCCAGATCCTTATAAGCCAACTACCCTACCCAACTCTTCACTTGGATGTCACAAAGAAACCCCAAATTCAAAATGGGTGCCAAGTTTCTCACTGACAAGGGGAGCTACAAATATAGAAAGGGACTAGAAATGAACTAGAAAGACTAGAATGAACTCTGTGGTGTTGGGACTAAAATGCCAAGTGTCAGTATGAACACATGGTGTTATGTATCCATCTATATACAGAAAAAGAAATATATTTACTTTATGCTATGTATGCATATGTGTGTTTCCTAGCTCTGTCTGCTAAACTCCAGTAGCAATCAGCCTAGCACCTATATCTTGGTTAAGGAAATGTCCCTCTGGCTAAACATCTGTCCTTGGGGGCTACCTAGATGCCAACTGGTTTCTGGGTGCCTCCCGGGCACTCTTGCCCAAATCCTATGGGCAGTGCAGAGATGGTTCCATGCAAGGGGGCAAGAGGGTACATCTGTTGGTGGAAAGACAGGTGGCGGTGGCAGCAGTGATGACAGGGGGTACAAGGGTGGGTCAGCCAAGGGAGAAAAGAGAAAAGGACAAGAAAAAAGAAAGCCAAAGAAGATGGCAGGAGGAGGAATGGATTGGGAAATGGTCTCTAGTTCCTGGATCTCCATCAGTTTTTGCCTGGGAGAAGGTACGTCTCTGTGCACTTTGTTTTTCTTCATACTGTCTGGGTATTCTTGGGACACTGCCAGCACCAGCAGCCATCATCCCAGCCATTCAGACCAAAGGCAGAGGGGATATCTGCTAAATAGGGGTCCACACTCGAAAGGAGGGTATAAGAACCTAAAGAGGGGAGGCAGCCCAGGTGGCCCTTGCAGAGAACTGGCTGCCTGTACCACAGGCCAAAGGAGGTTTGGCAAGAGCTAAGACAGTGCCCAAGGAAGGGGCTTGAGCCCCAGCTCAGCATGCAGCTCAGGGTGCTCAGTCTATAAAAGTGTCAACATCATGAAAGACCAAGACAGACTGAAGAACTATTTCAGGTTAAAGGAGACCAAAGAGACAAGTCAACTAACTGCAATGCATGATTCTGGACTGGATCTTGGAATGGGAAAAAAAAAATTGCAATAATGACATTAAGATAATTGGCAAATTAGAATTTGGACTGTGGATTAGATAATAATATTGTATCAAAGTTAAGTTTCCTTATTGTTATAATTTTACTGAGATTATATATAAGAAACATCCTTCATTTTAGGGGATAGACTAAAGTATTTGGGGGTAGGGGACACAATGTCTCTCATGCATTCTCAAACAGTTCAGAAAATATTATGTGTATATATATATACACACATGTTTGTGTGGGAGGGAGAAAGAATGATAAATGGGACAAAATGTTCACAACTGATAAATCTGGCTAAAGGGTACTCAGGAGTTCCCTGTACTATTCTTACATGTTTGAAATTATGCTGAAAACACTATGAAACCTCAAAATGTCCCAAATCAGTCTTTTCCTCCACATTTGTTCATCTTCCAGCATTCCCCACATCGACAAACTATACCACAATCCATCTAGTTGCCTAAGCCAGAAACCTAGGAGTCATCATTAATGCCTCCTTCTCCTTCAACTCCCAAATAAAATCCATCCCCTTCTCACAGTCTCAACTCACATCTCTTGGGCCCAGGCAATCAGTGCTTCTCATGTGAATTACTTCATTTACTCCTAATTGTCTTCACACATCTACTCTTGTCCCTACTCTTGTCAAAGCATTCTCCACCCATTGCTTATAGGCAATAAGCAAATTTGATCATGTCGCACACGCCACCACGAATTCTAGGGTTTTCAATGATTTCCAACTTCTTTAAGGATTAAAATCCTCCCTCCGACCTTAGAAGGAAGATCCCTGTCTCCACCCACCACCTTGTATTATGCATCCCAGCTAGCCACATTCAGTTCCCAACAATCACACTTTCTTACACTTCAGAGCCTTTGCCTTTGCATATTCTGGTCACTATTTAGAATGCTCTTTCTCCCTATTCTTTACCCTTTCAGATTCTTGGGGGCCAGTGACCCACACAGTTTGGCGCAAATTCCCCCCAGTTAAGGGAAGGAAGTAGCATTTATTCTGCCTTCCCTGTACCTCAGTGTAATGTACTTTCACTTTCTAGACTCTTCAATTCTACAAAGAATATGTTTTTAGTTTGTAAAATATAGGTGAAAGCTTTTAAGTATAGATAAGCACTAGTAAGCAAAAAGTTTGTTAAACATAGAATTCAAATATGTTAAATAAAGGTAAGTGGATTGTATCATGTATGTTTAAAAAGAAAAAAAGAATTGGGGCGCCTGGGTGGCGCAGTCGGTTAAGCGTCCGACTTCAGCCAGGTCACGATCTCGCGGTCCGTGAGTTCGAGCCCCGCGTCGGGCTCTGGGCTGATGGCTCAGAGCCTGGAGCCTGTTTCCGATTCTGTGTCTCCCTCTCTCTCTGCCCCTCCCCCGTTCATGCTCTGTCTCTCTCTGTCCCAAAAATAAATAAAAACGTTGAAAAAAAAAAAATTAAAAAAAAAAAAAAAAAAAAAGAAAAAAAGAATGAAAAAACCCCAAAAGATACCAAATATTCATGAGGTATCTAGACACTAAATATTCATGATATACTAAACATATATGTAAAGCCCTAAATACTCATGCTATATTGAATATGCATGAGACAAACGAACAAGAGACGATGAACACTAAATATACATGAATACTTAATATCCACGAGTCCTTAATTTGGCCACCTACTGGTAACACCCATTCTGGCCTACTTGTCCTCTGACCAAGTAACACAAAGTCCAAGGCTATTCATCAGGCTTATTGGAAACCCACAGCTGTGCCCGGCATGCTTGTTGGCATGCTTGTTCCCTGTGTCTGTCTGATAGAGCAAGTGTGTATCACTGGCCTATGTGTCACTGTGGGCCTCCTTGTTCAAACTTCAACTCTGGTCCTGTGACCATACCATCATCATTAGGGAAGGCTAATGTAGCAGAAAGAGATGGACATATATAAACACTGTATATTGCAGGATTCAGAGTATGGTTCTTTCTCCCTGCTTGCACTCTATCTTAAATGTGTTAACTTACCTGATCTCTTTCTCCTTGCTTCTCATTGTAAATTGATTTAACAAACCATAGGATTTAACCATTTGAATTAGGTCTGTGAGCTCTTCTTTTCTGTGACCTCTGGAGTAGTTTGCCTGGTAATTTACTTGGAAGCTATCATTTATGAAGGTAATTTCCCACAAAGGGTAACCATATACTAAAAGTTTCTTTTTCTTTTTATTTATTTATTTATTTATTTATTTATTTATTTATTTATTTATTTTTAAGTAATCTTAATGCCCCACACAGACCACAATGTGGAGCTGGAATTCACGACCCTGAGATCAAGAGTCAGACGTTTAACCGATTGAGCCACTCAGGCGCCCCAAGAGAAGTTTCTATTTAAAAGACCTTTCTCACTAATATATGAAATCATGATAGAAAAAGAGACAACTAGACATTAAGCACCTCCTGGTAAAAATACACACCACCTGTGAAGTATGCCAAAAAATAAACTTGAATCTACAGAATTCTTTAGATCTAAATGGCAATTTATGGAAACCTATTAAATAATACCATGGAGATCCAGACTTGGGAAATTAAAAAAAATTTTTTTTGAATGTTTATTTTATTTTTGAAAGAGAGAGAGAGAGCGTGCGTGTGCATGAGTGCAAACACGGGGAAGGGGCAGAAAGGAAGACACACAATTGGAAGCAGGCTCCAGGCCTGAGCCGTTAGCACAGAGCCTGACACAGGGCTTGAACTCACGAGCTGTCGGATTATGACCTGAGCCAAAGTCAGACGCTTAACCAACTGAGCCACCCAGGTGCCCCCAGAATTGGGAAATTTTAAAGGGCAAACACTCTGGTTCCTCCAGTAAATAAATGGAAGCAAGACAAAATGACACAGAGGAAGAGCCCATATATTAAAAAATTTCAAAAAAAAAAAACCTTCAAAAAAAAACCTTAAAGAGACATACCAACCAATTGCAAAATATGACCCTTATTTGGATATAGATTGGAACAAATGAAGTGCAAAACAAAAAAATAAAGACTATTTATGAGACAATCAGAGAAATCTTAATACTAAGGATACGGAGTGGTATGACAGACAGTGCTGTGATGATGCCAGTACCATGATTATATTTAAAAAGAGTATTCCTGACTAGAGATACACACTAATATTTATAGATGAAATGATACAATGTCTGGGACTTGCTTCAAATAATGAGTGTGGCCAGAAAAATCAATGTAACTGATAAATCAACATTGGCTATGAGTTGATGATCATGGAGGTTGGGTGAAAGTATATGGCAGTTTACTGTTACTGGACATATTTGATATTTTCTAAAATCGAATGGCTTTGTTTATTTCAAGAGAAAGAAAAAAAAGAAGAGTACACAACTTTCAATGATTAAGAAAGAGCTCTGAGTAGTGTGATATATGGACGTGGATGGATGTGAGGCCTGGAACTACTACAGCCATTTGCTACCATGAGAAAAGACAGCTGGAGAATAAAACTCACACATAAAAAAGGGCATAGCTAGGGGAATCACAAAGAAATGGAAATGGGACCTGATCAAAAGTCCAACTTATCTCAGAATTTTTTTGGTTATATGAGCCAATAAATCCTCTGTATTGTAAGCCGATTTGAGTTGGATTTTCTGTTACCACAAGTGAAGATACTCTCATTAACTTTCAACCTACTATGGTCACAGTTTTGCTTCTACATTGCCCTCAACATGTCCTCAGCCAAGTCATCAAAAACTTCATCGGTGTTAACTCAATGGAATTTTATGAGACTTCTCGCTTAATCTGTCTCAGCAGTACCTTATACCTCCCTCATCTTCAGTGTTCTCTTCCTATGCTTGAGATTCCATACTTCCCTGCCTTGTTTTCCTCTTCTCTGGTTACTCTACGTCTGGCTCCTTTGCTGGCTCTCCTGTGTTAGGGTCCCCTTGTCTCTCCTCTGTACTTTCCTTCAAAGTGACTGGCAGTTACTCTTTTTATAACCATGTATGTGTCTCATCCCAAAGATCTTCTAAATTCCACATATGAATTTTTAAGGCCTAATGCACACACCACCATTTTAGATATTCCTCAAACTCCATGCTGTTCTTTGCACATACACACAACCTGGCTCTCTTCCATTATTCCCTTTCTCAGTAAACAGAAGCAATCTTAACACTCCCCACAATCTCATCTTTGTTCCCACATGCCCAATCACCAAGTCTTATCTTTTACAGTCACCCACTTCTTTCCATATCCACTGCTGCAGTCCAAATTCAAGTTGTCATCATCTCTCACTTGGACTATGACTTCCTACTTATTTCCCCTTTGCAAATCTTAGTCTCTTTTCAATACATTTTCTACTGTTTTTAAGAGATCTTTTTTTTAATGTGGTAAAATACACATAACATAAAATTTATCATTTTAATCATTTTAAGTGTACTTTAAGAGATCTTTTAAAAAGCAGACTTCTGATGATGGCACCTAGCTTTAAATAAATGGCAGTGACTCTGGGTCCAGATGGAAAGGAGACTTTTCACTAGAACTACCCTGACATACCTTTTGAGTTTTCAATCTGTGCCTGTCTCATCTGTTCAAAAAATATTTTGGGGTCAAAAAGTAAATTTTCAAGATATCATCACAATCTTTAGTATGTATTTTTAAAAAATGGAGGTGGCTGGAAAAAAAGACAAATTTCTGCTATTTCAAAATCTATTACATTACAAAGTTCTACAAAACTATGAATTAGAGAAAAATTAACAAGGTCAGCAACCCCTTTATTTGAATGTCATCAAAAAAGAGAAGGGAAAACAAGAAGACAGCTGAAAAAGAGAATCTGGAGAGCAGTAGAAAATGCCAGCAGAAAAAAATGAAACCATCTACATTTGACCCTCGAACAACCCAGGGGATTAAGGGTACCAACTCGACCCCCCCCCCCCCCGCCATGTAGTCAAAAATCTGCATATCACTTTTGACTCCCCAAAAAACTAATTACTAAGAGCCTACCGTCAACCAGAAGCCACACCAGTAATATAAACAGTTAATAACACATTTTACATGTTGTATTATATACTGTATTCTCATAATACCTAACTTTTCTTAATTTTTTTTCAGTATTTCTAGACGATGCAGTTCATCTACAAGTTTTTTCAAACTGTCACAAATCTCCAAAAAGTTTTCCTATATGTTTATTGAGAATAATCTATATATACGTGGATCCACGCAGCTCTAATCCATGTTGTTCAAGGGTCAACTGTACTTTGAAACTTACCGTGGTTGATGACAAACATCTTTTAAAATATTTCAAATGTTTCATCAAATGTCTTTTATCCAAGAGCCTAAAGTACTCAGAATCTGCATGCAATTCCCATTTGAAAAGATTTTTGGGTGTTTTTTAATGTTTACTTTTTTTAAGTTTATTTGTTTATGTTGAAAGAGAGAGAGCGAGCAGGGGAAAGGCAGAGAGAGAGTGAGAGAGACAATTCCCATTTTAGAGACAGAAAATGGTGTGGGGGCACCTGGGTGGCTCAGGTCATGATCCCAGCTTGTGGGAAGGAGTCCCACACTGGGCTCCACACAAGAGGGTGAATGAAGCCTGCTTAAAATTCTCTTTCTCTCTCCCTCCCTCCCTCTGCCCCTCTCCCCTGCTTCCACTCTCTCTAAAATTTAAAAAAGAAAGAAAGAAAGAAAGAAAGAAAGAAAGAAAGAAAGAAAGAAAGAAAGAAAAAGAAAAAGAAAAAGAAAAAGAAAAAGAAAAAGAAAAAGAAAAAGAAAAAGAAAAAGAAAAAGAAAAAGAAAAAGAAAAAGAAAAAAGAAGGGGCACCTGGGTGGCTCATTTAGTTAGGCGTCCAACTTCAGCTCAGGTCACATGAGTTCAAGCCCTGCATCAGGCTTGCTGCTGTCAGCACAGAGCCTGCTTCAGATCCTCTGTTCCCCTCTCTCTCTGCCCCTCTCCTGCTCACTCCCTCTTTCTTTCTCTCTCTCTCTCTCAAAAAGAAATAAACATTTTAAAAAAGAAAAAAGAAAAATGGTGTGAAGCAGAGAGCTGGGAATTGGTGAATATGGCACTTCCAAAATACCTTTTTAAGATCATACACGCACACTCCCAGGAACCTATGTTTATGAAATATGGAATGCAGAGATGAACACTTATTCCGGTTAACGGAAATTCCATCTCTTTATCTTAAGAAAATAGAATACTCCACAAACATTACTAGGCATAATACCGCAGAGTACAGCTGTAAGGATTACAGAACAAGCTCAGTGGCCTCCCTACTGCTATATGCCCAGCCTCTAGTTTGTCTAGTTTGTAGTGAAAAATACTTTCAATAAAAATAATTCTTTGAAGTTACTATAAGAAATATAATCCCATTCCACACTGTGCACAGAATATGTAAAGGTAGCCTAAGTGTGAGACTGATAAATTCTAACACTTCCCAATTTTTTCTTCTAGTGAACTCAAAGCAGCATACACATGCTTATTACCATGACTATTCAGCAAGTAGGGAAACCAAGACAAAGAGTACTTCAGGAAAATGCTCCAGAAAAAAAAGGGAATAAGTGGTAGTATGAGAACTGCAAAGATACTACTGTACAGGCCTTTAATCTAAAATGTCATGTTGATGAAGAATCAATGTTAAAGAAGGAAAGGAAAAACTGTGCAAGGCACAGGATTGGAAAGTGATCAATGTCATAAATGAAAACAACTTTTATCTCAGCTAAAGCACCAAGCTTGTCACTACTAATAAATATGTAACATTTAAGTATTATTATTTGTTGTCCATCGATGAATAAAGAAGATGTGGTATATATATACAATGGAGTATTACTTGGCAATCAAAAAGAATGAAATCTTGCCATTTGCAACTACATGGATGGAACTGGAGGGTATTATGCTAAGTGAAATTAGTCAGAGAAAGACAAGTATCATATGACTTCACTCATATGAGGTCTTTAAGAGACAAAACAGATGAACATAAGGAAAGGGAAACAAAAATATACAAACAGGGAGGGGGACAAAGCATAAGAGACTCATAAATATGGAGAACAAACAGAGGGTTCCTGGAGGGAATGTGGGAGGCGGGATGGGCTAAATGGGTAAGGGGCATTAAGGAATCTACTCCTGAAATCATTGTTGCACTATACGCTAATTTGGATGTAAATTAAAAAAATAAAATTAAAAATAAATAAAGTATTATTATTTGTAATGTACCAATGGAAAAGGTCCATAAACTAGTATACATGGAAAACTAGATAAAGAGATGGAATTTCCGTTAACCGGAATAAGTGTTCATCTCTGCACTAAATTAGGGAGGGGGAGGAGACTCTGAAATGACAGACCAATGCTAAATATATTTTATATTTCTGTACTAATTTATTAAATACCAGGTTTGTTGAAGATTAAATAAACTTTAAAATTTTTTTTTACATTTATTTATTTTTGAGAGACAAAGACAGAGCACGGTGGGGGAGGGGCAGAGAGAGAATGAGACACAGAATGCGAAACAGGCTCCAGGCTCTGAGCTGTCGGCACAGAGTCCAACACAGGGCTCAAACCCACAAACCGCAAGATCATGACCTGAACCAAAGTCGGACGCTTCAGGGACTGAGCCACCAAGGTGCCCCAGATTAAATAAACTTTCAATTCTGCAAAACAAATTTAACACTTATATTTGAAAGGTTTTCATGCATTCATGCCTTCACTTCCAATACTATACAATTGTAATGAACTACTGGAGTTCCTGGGTGGCTTGGTCAGTTAAGCATCTGACTTTGGCTCAGGTCATGATCTCGTGGTTCATGGGTTCGAGCCCCACATCGTGCTCTGTGTTGACAGCTCAGAGCCTGGAGCCTGCTTCGCATTCTGTGTCTCCCTCTCTCTCTGCCCCTCCCCTGCTTGCACTCAATCTCTCTCTCTCTCTCTCTCTCAAAAATAAATAAACATTAAAAAAATAAAATTGTGATGAACTACAGAAAGCATATATAACATAGAGGTTAAAATACAAATTTTAGTATCATAAATAAAGGCTTAGACTATAATTCTGGTTCCACCACTTACAAGTTGATCAAAGGCAAGTTATTTAAGCCCTCTAAACCTGTTTGCTCATTAACAAAAAAGGCAAACTATCCAATTTCCTAAATTCTTATGTTCCATTTGAATACTTCTGAAATCAGGATGTCTTACAATTAATTTGGACTTTAATGTACAAAAACCCTTTTTAAATTGCATGTATATCTTAAAATCGTTATGGCAATAGTTCTCAGGCTGGGGTCATTTGGCCTCCCAGGAGACATTGAGAAAGTCTGGAGACATTTTTGGTTGTCACACCTGGAAATGACGGTGGAGAATACTACTGTCAACTAGGCCAAGGATGCTGCTAAAATCCTACAATGCATAGGACGGCCCTCCACAAAAAAGAATTACCCAGCCCATAGTTCTGTGGTTGGGAAACCTTGCTTTAGAGTTATAGAAGAAATAAAATGGTTTCCACTTAATAGGGTCAGTCTCAGAATTAAAAGAAATAATAAATACAAAATGTTCAAAATTGTACTTAGCACAAAATATGTGTTTAACAAATTAGTCATAGCACTTTTTCAATCCAATATGCTTAGAATAATTTATCTACAAAATAAATACCAAATTCCTTAACCTGGCTCTCCAAACAATTCTGTTCCAATCTACCTTTCAAGCTGGATCTCCTACTACACTTCATTACATAAACCTCCCCAATCCTACTATGTTCTATGTTGGTTTCAGAACTCCATGCCTGCACAAACTATCTCCTCCATCTACAATGCCTACTTTCCATTCAGCCTGACTCACCTCAGGATCAAGTCTAACTACCACCTCCACTTCAGAGGTCTTCCTTCACAGATCACTGACGCTGGTGGTACCCTTTCCCCCTCCGTTACCTCTCCCTCCCTCTAAATGTCACCATTCCAGTTACATGGCCCTTATATATTTCCTGAACTTTACTACAGTCACACCCTGTATCACATCTCCCTTATCAGAACGGCATGCATGGTTTAAAAACCTATAGGCGCGCCTGGCTGGCTCAGTCAGTAGAGCATGTGACTCTTGATCTTGGGCCTGTGAGTTCAAGCCCCACACTGGGTGTAGAGATTACTTAAAAAAATAAAATCTTTAGGGGTGCCTGGGAGGCTCAGTCGGCTAAGCATCCGACTCGATCTCAGCTCAGGTCTTGATCTCAGCTCAGGTCATGAGTTCAAGTCCTGCATTGGGCTCCACACTGGGCATGAAGCGTACTTAAAGAAAAAAGAAATAAAAATAAAATAAAATCTTTAAAAAAATAAAAACAAAATAAAAACCTACAGCATTTGACACTGTTAATGAGACCACCCCCTTGAAAATTTTCCTTCCAGGGCCTCAGTATTATTATACTTTCTTAATTCTCTTTCTAACTCTCTGATTGCTTTAATTCTGCCTCCTTTTCTTCAGCACCCCCTCTCAAAGTAAAGTGTTCACTACCCTACATTCCATCACCCTCACATCTACTACAATTTCAGTTACATTTTATGCACAGAAGACCCTGAAATTATTATTTCTATCCTCAACTTACCAATCATACTCCATATCTACATTATTAGCTACCTACTTTATTGGATTTCTCAGATAAGATATTTGGGCAACATGGGGCTGCCTGGGTGACTCAGTCAGTCTGTCCAGACTCTTGATTTCAGCTCAGGTCATGATCTCATGGTTCGTGGGATCAAGACCCAAGTTGGGCTCTGCACTGACAGCCTGGAACCTGCTTGAGATTCTCTGTCTCTGTCTCTGTGTCCCTCCCCAGCTCTATAAACTGAATGGCTCTGGATGAGTTCCCTAAACCTCTGAGCTTCATTCTCCTCATCAGTAAAATTGGAATGATTAATAGTTTCCATCTCTTAAAAGCTGTTATGAGAATTAAAATTATGTAATACATGCAAAGTGCCTGATACACAGCAAGTACTTAATAAATATTAGCAGCTTTATCATTTCCACTCTACTATAAGCTTTCTTGATATCTTGCCTTAACTCCTGCAATAACTTCCCTAACTGGCCTCTCTGCTATTAGTCTTTCTTAACCACAATGCCACCCGTTGTCATCACAACCTACACATGTATATAAATTAGAGCTTACATAGGATTTTGACAGCAAAATATATTTGGACAAATGATTTTATACTACTAAACTAAATAGTATGAAAAGGAGAATGATTTTTTTAAAAAGAGAGAATAAGGGGCACCTGGGTGGCTCAGTTGGTTAAGTGTCCAACTTCAGCTCAGGTCATGACCTCATGGTTCCTGAGTTCAAGCCCCACGTCAGGCTCTGTGCTGACAGCTCAGAGCCTAGAGCCTGCTTCAGATTCTGTGTCTCCCTCTCTCTCTGCCCCTCCTCTGCTTGTGCTCTCTCTCTCTCTCTCAAAAACAAATAAACATTAAAAATTTTTTTTAAAAAAGGGAGAATGACAGTTGATAAAGTTGAAATGATATATTAACACTAGGAAGTGGGCCTTAAATTCCATGTTAAGAATTTCAAATTCAAGAATTTCATAAAGAGGTTTTGTACCCACCATTTTCCCTAAAAGATTTAGAGGAGCAGAACATTTAAAGCAAACTCAGCAATATCATTGCTTAAATGGGTTAAGCTGTTCAAATACAGCAGAGACAGTACAGCTTAACTTGCCCTTTTGGAATTTGCTTCAAGTAATGAGCATCTGTTTATTAAAATTCATCCAAACAAACTTATTCTTCATTTGATCAAAACTGTATCTGTGTTATTCTACAAAATAAGCTATTAAGATTTGGGCTATTTGGAATATTTTCAATGTAATGAGAAGAATATAATTCAAAGCTTCAGAAATAAGACTTCAAATGAAGTAAAAACTCCAACTGCTTTCTAGGTATTACAATACTAGTGCTTTATTTATTTTGTATGGTTCAATAACTTCATTCTATGTCCATCATTGATTTCTAGCTATCATTTTAAATGACTTTTCCAACACATATGATTCTAAAATTGACTACTTTTTAATATATCAAAAGTTAGAAAGTTTCTCATAGAAAAAAACTAAATTAATAACTGAAGATTCTTATATCATCGTTAAAGAAGCAATTTGGTAAATCACAACTTCAAGTTGGGCTAATATTTTTGAAAGATTAACTGAATACCCTTAGGTAATACCTTTGAAATACGTTGTCTGTTAACATTTGCCGCTTAAATGTTTGCAGAAAATGAAGAAAAAAAATTACATAAAAAAAATGAAGTGACTTTTCTTCTGTTCACTCCATATAAATGTATACTTTGAAAGTCTGTTGATTAAAGAATAAACAAAATGTACAAACATAACATTCTCAATAACGTATTAAATTCTGTTACTAAGTCACCCTCTTAAGGTCTTCTAACTTTGGTTCTCATTCCATTTTGAGTATGATCTTTTTATCCATTCCAACTGTTGCCAAGGCAAATGTAACCAAGTACCAATAATATTCATCTAAGCCTTCAGAGAGTATGTTAGGAGTTGCCCACTCTTTAAAGAAAATAAAAAAATAAATAAATAAGACTTCTAACATGTACTATGTGCACATTTTTCACACTCTGCACAGTGGTATAAAGAGCAAAGACTTCAGAGTCAGAAAGACCTGAGCTGGCATGCAAAATCCACCACCTGCCAGATGTTTAATCTCAAACAAATTAAAAGCTCTGAACCTGTTCCCTCATCTGTAAAATGAGAACAGTATCTACCTTGAGGGTTGCTGTAGGAGTAAATGAAGCAATGTACTTAAAGTACTAGGCATACAGCAGGTATACCCTGCCCCCACCAATGCCATACCCTTGGGAGTCAGTCAAATGAAAACATATCTCCACCCTTACTAAAAGTGTGATAGTAGGAAAGTTGTTTAACCTCCCTGTGCACTGGCATCCTCATTTTTTAAAAATGGGGAACAAACTCCTACATCACAGACTTGCTGTGAATCCCTAATGTATAATTTCATGCAAAGCATCTAGCAGAGTGCCTGGCACACAACAGATTCATTCCATTGATATTAGATTCCTTTCACTTCCCTTCTTTTTAAGTGTGTTCAATATGTGTTCCTCAAGCGGTCCAGAATCTGGCAAACTTGCCTGACATATATCCCGAAAGTAGGCCATTTTCTGGTTAGTAGCCTTTGTGAATCGAGGGCAACATTCTGACATCTGTACTATAAGCATCCTCTCAGTTTCAGAAGGAAAGAAAGTATCCGTGTTATTCCCCTACCTTCCATTTCATACACATTGCTTTTCCACATAGGTCACCACGTAAATTTCCCTCTGCCTTTCCAAAATACTTAAATAGCTTTCATTTCTCCTCCAAATGGATATCAGCTTCAGCATGCTACTTACGTTAAAACCAAAATACATCTATTATTCTCATTGCTGATATCAATGGTGCCAGAAAATAAAAATACACGGACACTTTGTGCTTCTTCCTTCCTATGTGTTACTCTACACATTGAGTTCCAAATAAATCTTTAAAATGTAAATTATTTCAAGATGAGTTTCAATTACACTTACTCCTGATGCCAGTTTTAAAACCTTAACATCTTTCTACTTCAATATCAAAATATGAGAATTTAAATAAAACAAAGTTGTCATAAACATAAAGTCACGTTAAAGTTTCCTTCAAAACGAATTAAAATAATTTCCCAAACACTGAGATTCCTTTGCTAGTTAACTAAAATGTGCAGCTCTGAAAACATCCAGCTATGGATGATGTTTAAGAAGAATGAACGAAAGCATTAACCCCCATATTTTCACAGCCTTCGGAGTGGAAATAAGTCATTCTCCTCCCACAAAAAATTAAAAAAAAACACCCAAACTTAGATTTATTTAACATCTGGAGAAATATCTGCAAAAACTGAGAAACTTTTCAACCAATATTTTACACATCCAAACTTTATTAACTAGGGCAGAGAAACCTTACAAAATGATTCCTGAAGTTATCAGAGGAAATTTCCTTACACGAGCATCTTCCTATGAAAAGCTCTCTAATTTTTTCAGGGCTCTACAACATGGGCTCCTGAAGCAGCAGCTAAGGAATTACAACAGGAGGCCCTTTTCCTGTTATTTTGCAAAGACTGGGTAACGGAGAGAATGTTTCATTGCTACCCCACTGTACAATCTGTGTCAACAGCACATGCCCTCAAAGAAACTCGACTATTAAGAAAAAAAAAAAAAATCCCATAGTAGGGAGTGTTTGTTTCTCTTAATTTATGAAACCAAGATACCGTTGGTAAAAGGAATATATCTCACTGATAATAGGAAATGAAAACAGCATCCCACAATCAGCAAGCTGAATATTGGTTTTAAATAAGTGGTTTAATAGAGCCTGGAATGTGTAGGGAAGGATGATACAGGCTTTAAGAATGCCAACAAAAATCAACACTGCACTTCGACACAGGCCACCTTACATTCTAGGAAGCCTGAACAGCAGCCATCATTACAAATGTCAAAATCAATATAGTACTATGTGCCGTCCACGTCCTTCAATAATCAAAGAAACCAGCTCAAATTTCTTGGTGGTGTAATCACAATTATGACCGAGGGGGAAATGTACGCAGCACGACGAGGCAAATAACCACAAAACCGCCCCAAGTAAAAACAAGACAAAACAGCTTACTGAACACAACAAAACACCTCTGCTACCCAATAAAAGAAATCTGGGTAAAATCCCACCTGACCATTCAGGAGCACCTGGCTGAAGACCAAACCTGCCTAATTTCTCCTTTCTTTCTTGTCTTCCCAGTCCCCCATCATCTCCCTGAACCTGTGCGAGAACACACGCACCGAGGGGGCATCCGATGATGGGAGACAAAAAAAAAAAAAACAAAAAAAAAACAAAAACCCGGGATGTGTACATCCTAAGGAGAAAGACGGAAGGGAAGACGCCACTTACCTGTCCCAAAGGCTTTGGCCACCAGCCAGGCCAGATTGCAGGCGATTTTGGCCCTGGAGAAATCATAGTGGTCAAAGGGCTTGATGGCTGGAACAATGAACGTCTTTCTCATCTCCCTGGGGTCTGCAGCATCCCCCATCTTTCACGGCGGCTCGTCGGGAGGTCCGGGCTCTAACCTTCACATGGTGTGGCCGCGCCGCCGCGGGGGTCGGGAGCGGACGAGGGAAGGGCTCAAACCATCGGGGCCGGGGCGAGGCCCGCCCGGGCGGCGACGGGGGAGGAGAAGCTCAGCTGTCCGCGCCGCGAGCCTGCCGCCTCCCGCGGGAGCCGCCGCCGCTCCTCCCGGGCATAGGAATGTGACGGCGCAGCGTCCGTCCGTCGGTCCGTCCGCCCGCCCCGCGCCGGCGCCCCGCCGAGCCACCCGCCCCGCGAGCGCGCGTGTAAGCGAGGCCGCCTCCCCTTTGTCTCCGTTTAGTCACACGGGCTGGGGGGGAGGGGGGAGGCTGGAAGGGCCCGGAATTTTAAGGAGGGGGGGGGAGGCTTTAACAATCACGTTGTGGAAAATGTCCCCGCCATCGCGGTGCCCGCACGCCCCCGCCTCCCCCTTCCCTTCCCGCGGAGCGCGGAGACCCCTCAGGCCCCGGCGGGCGGAGGGACGAGCCGGGCGCGCGGGACGGGGTGGGCGCCCCCCCCCCCCCAGCGCAGCCCGGTCGGGGGCCGCCGGAGACCGAGCGGAGGAAAACGTCAAAATCACTGCGGCTCCCAGGCCGCCGGCGGCGCGGCCCCTCCTCTGCGCTCCCCTCCCGTCGCCGTCTCCTCCTTCTCCGGCCGCCGTCTCTGCCGCCGCCGCCGCCTCCCGGGCCTTCCTCCCTGCGGACGGCGAAGGCGGCGGCCCGCGAGAGGCCGTGAATCCCGGGCTCTCAGTCCTGCCTTATCAGCTATGCCCCCTCGTATTTTTTCCCCCCTTCTGCCGCCCGGCTCGGTCGCTCCCCGTCAGCCGCCGCCGCCGCCGCCGCTGCGGTTTTCCGGCTGCCGCACTGGATGGAGCGAGCAGATGCGGGCACTGAGCATGCGCGCCGGCGCCGCTCCGGCCTGCGCCCCCGCCCCGCTTCCCTCCGGCCGCCGAGATCCCGGCCGCGCGCCAGCCCGGCCCTCTGAGCATGCCCAGCCTCGCTCCCGCCCGCGCCCCGGCTTCGGTGCGGCTGTTTTTTAATCATCGCTTAGGAGCGCTCGCCTGAGTGGACATCCTCCTCGTCCCTGGCGTTTGGCTGCTGCGGCTGCTGCTTACACTGCTGAAAGAGGAAAGGGAAGGAAGGGAGGGGAGGGAAAGGCCTAGCAATAGCTCTCGTACTTTAGCGACCCAGTGGCGAGGCAAAGAGCGCTGACATTTGTTAAAACGCTTGTTATGGGTCACACAGCCTGCTGCGAAGCTGAGGTGCATGAAGCCCGTTTAGAGCTCGAGGTGACCCTACAGGGTTAGGTGTCCTCGCCGGTTGACCACGAAATTATAGAGATGAATGGCGTTGACTGCGTTGATGCAGTCACACACGGACGGGGCTTCGCCAGGATTGAGAACCTGCGAGGCTCCACACCTGTGTTAATTTCATTACATCAGGATATTCTTCTTGACTCGATGCTCTCCGTTTAAGCGCTCTCTCTAGGTGAGGGAGCGCATCTGCCAATGCCTGTCTGTTTCCTCCAAATAAAGCATAAATTCTTTCACACAGCAAACTGCCACCCACCGTGATCTGGCATCGACAAACCTGTATGGCTTCATTTTGTCAGAGCTGCTCTCCATTTTCCCAAAAGGGCACGTGTTCTCAGGTCTCCATGTCCTCGGTGTGGTCCCTCTGTCCACCTGGCTTACTCCTACTCGACAAGCCTCTTCACAGTGATCACTTCCTCCAAGAAGCCTTCCCAGACAGTTCCTGACACAACCCAGTCAGGGCTGTCACATAGGTTCCCCTACTGTTCCCAGAGCACCCTGTTCTCATGGGCTGTCTTTCCTACTGGTGACAGGGTTTTTCACCAGCACCTGTACATTGCTCAGCCCCCATAGTAGTTGCTCAATTAACATTTAGGGAGTAAGGATGGATGTCTTTGCAGTTAACGCTTAAGGTGATGCGACTCACTAATTCCTCCTCATTTTGCATTTAAAACATTATCTAATTTTAATTACTGAAAAATCCTGTGTTCTTCATTTTTCAGGTGAGAAAACCAAAGCTCAGAAAAATTTAAAAATTAGCCAATAACGCACAACTAGTAAACTGGCAGATCCAAGATTTGAACCCAGGACTGTCCTTCTGCAAAGCCTGTGTTTTAACTACTAGGGCCTCCCTGACATTACCTGCCCTTAAGATAGAAACAAGACATATAAAGTATGAGGGGAAGGGCGTTGAACCCCACAATCCAAAAGGGTAGCTCCACCAGCAAGCAGGCCCTTTTGATCCCATTTAATCCCTGCAATTACCCCACCCTAAACCTACTAGAGCACTACCGATAAGTCTTGCTAATAATGTGGGCTAGGAAATGAATGTAAGAAGGAGAATCCACCATAAGGTGGTTGATGTCATTTTGTAATAAGTTAATGAATATTAAAAACATATACCTCATAGGCAAGGCCTTTTGCTAGGTCCCATAGGGGATAAGAAAATTAACATGTGAATACTAGTTTACAAAGCACATTCCCATTAACTACCTTAATTTTCATATCCATTCTGTGAAATAGGAATTATCATTATCTTGCAATTCTAGATGCAGGAAGGAGGGTCATAGAGGTTAAGATTTCATGGCTGATTCATATCTGGGTCTGCCTTCCCAAACAAGCACCAGTCTTCTGGCTCCACTCCTTGGGCACCTTTCCCGGTTCCTGTTCTCTCCCTAGATTATGAAGGCTGACATGTACATAGATAAATGTAATACAATGTAAAGGAGGTAAGTGCTATAAGAGTTAAATAGTGCAGAGAGAACATCTAGCTGAGGGATCAGGAAGGTTTTTTTCAAGACTTCTGTTAAATCCAATGTACTCAAGTTCACCTTCAACTGAATTCTAGAGCAACAAATCAAATTAAGAGAAACCTATAGCCTGGACATGTTGAAGAGAGATACTGAAACATTTTGCCAGTCATAATAATCTGCAAGTCAATACAAGATTCTCAAAGCCAGAAACCATGCCTAATCGACTTTATGTTGCATATGTGACCTAGCACAGTGCTTTGTTCACAATGGGTGCTGGGTAAATGCTTGTCAAATTTTATTGAAAACCATTTCAACCTAAATAAACATGATGAGGAAGAGAAGGAAACAAAGACAGTTGCTCTGACTTGTCCTTTGATTCAGTGGTGATACATTTAGTAGCAATGGCATTACCATGACCCCAGTTGGGGAGGAGTGTGTTTGGGGGGGGGGGGGAGGGCAGCCTACACAAAGAGCAGCTTTTACTTTCAGGGAGGCTGTGAAACTTGGGGTCATCGTAGGAGGCTATTATTAACAGAGAAACACCCTGAGTACAAAGAAGAAGGATTCATTTTCAGGGAGACGGACACTCTAATAGGGTGTTCTTTGTGACACCTGCAGAATGATCTCTTTTAAAAATTGGAAATCTCTGCAGAATACCACTGTCAAAATTGAGTGCTCTCCACTACCTTCTTAAGATACCTGACTTCACTAAAAACAAAAACAAAACCCAATGATTCTTTGGGCCAGCATGTCCAACTGCACAGCTATGTATTTTTTTTTATCTACAGCAATTGACTCTATCCATTAGGCAACAGTTATACTATTCCTACATATATAATTCTCTTTCTCTCTATTTCCTTTCTCCTGGAAAAATCTATGATGTGAGCCAGACTTTCTTCTTTGTGGCCATCCTCCCTTTCTCTGGCTTTGGACAGATTTCATAAATGTATTCATTCATTCATTAGCTAATATTGATTGCATACCTGGGTGCTGATAAAGCAATGTTGAACAAGACAGCTGAGGAAGCAAAATTTTAATGAGAAAACATGGGGATCTCAGGGCCAAGCAGTCCGGCTCTCCTTCGTTGTCTTGTCTCTATCTCTATAGGCTAGAAGCCTTGTTTCTTCACTTACAGAAACCTTCAGGGGCGCCTGGGTGGCTCTGTCGGTTGAGCGTCCGGCTTCGGCTCAGGTCATGATCTCACGGTTTGTGAGTTCGAGCCCCGTATTGGGCTCTGCGCTGTCAGCTCAGAGCCTGGAACCTGCTTCAGAGTCTCTCTCCCTCTGCCTCTGCCCCTCCCCCACGTGTGCTCTGTCGCTCGGTCTCTCAAAAATAAATAAATGTAAAAAAAATTTTTTTGAAGAAAAAGAAATCTTCAGTGTATCCCCTCAAAAACAAAGAAACAAAGAAACCATTAAGCACTACAAAGTTATTTTTTAATTGAATGCATGTTTACATATACTATCATCCACTTTCAAATGGTTACAGCGATAGAGGGTAACTCTTACTGAGTACTTTGTATCAGGCCCACTTTTACATTTGTGTAATCCTCACCACAATCTACATATCTTCATTTGGCAAATGGAGAAACCAAGGTGCAGAGGATTTAAGTAAATGGTGAGGACCTTGTGTGATTTTGAAACTCAAGGAATTAGAATAAGTAAAAAATAATAATAATAACTTTGTGGTACTTTGTTTCTTTGTTTTTGAGGGGACACACTGAAGATTTCTATAACTGAAGAAACAAGGCTTCTAGCCTGTAGAGATAGAGACAGGACAGTGAAGGAGAGCTGGGCTGCTTGGCCCTGAGATCCCCACATTTTCTCATTTAAAATTTGCTTCCTCGGCTGTCTTATTCAACATTGCATTCTTAGCACCCAGGTGTGCAATCAACCAGGTTAATGACCAAAGAGGGGCACCTGGGTGGCTCAGTTGGTTAAGCATCTGACTTCGGTTCAGGTCATGATCTCATGGTTCATGAGTTCAAGCCCTGCATTGGGCTCTGAGCTGGCAGTGTAGAGCCTGCTTGGAGTTCTCTCTCTCTCTCTCTCTCTCTCTCTCTCTCTACCCCTCTGCCCCTCTCCCACTTTCTCTATCTCTCTCTCAAAATAAGTAAATAAACATATATATATATATATATATATATATATATATATATATATATATATATATATATATGAATGACCAAATAGAGGGGGAGAAAAGATTAAGCTGATGACAATAAGATGTTTGGTTGGCTGAAGTTTTGCAGCATCTGATAAACCAATATGGGATTGAAAAGTTTATGCTGTATATCCAGCATTCTATCATTTCTGGACACAGTTGTGGCTTCCATCTGAATAGCTAACAGAATTTTATAAGGATTACCTCATCAACCTTCACAACAGTTTCTGCATGGCCCATGTGGTATGAGGCCAAATGTGTAACTGAGCAACTGAAACTCATGACTTCCCCAAATCAGTACTGTGAATCAGTCCAAACTGGAAAGTGAATGCTGGCTCTCACGTTCCCAGGCACAGCATTATATTTTCCCAGATCCCAAAGACATTTTTCCTTTATGTATCCCCTACTTAAACCAAGGTCTGGCTCGGGGTCAAACACTGGTTTGGGAGTAAAGACCCTGGGTTCCGTTACTGATCTGCCATACGATTCGGGGGAACATATGTCACTTCTCTGCTCTCTGGTTCCCGCTGCTGTAAAACAAAGAGGTGAGTTTGGGCAACTTCTAAGATACTTCCCGGGCCAACAGTCTTCAGTGGGACGCTGGCATCGATATACTTTACGAGATCATAACTAAAGGCTAAATCAATCAGATGCCTCGCATTCAGGATTTAAATCTTTTGAGCAGGGGTGACTTTTTTATTTCCAGAAAGCTTTATGATGAGACTATTGGGAAAAGCTAGGAGGGGTTACAGAGCAGGAAATGGAATCCTTCCATGAAGGCAAGAACCAAATCAACACTGGGATGAGAGAAGAGGATGGATATAGCTGTTTGTTAGTAAATACAGGAGTCCTACCACTTAAGTCATCAAGATCTAGAGTTGTAGAGTATCACCTAGTCAACCAGGAAGATTTGGGGTTGGGTTATCAACTTCTTGATGGAAAAAATTTGAATGCCCATCAGTAGAGGAAGGGAGCAACCCTTCACGTAAGGATCCATTGCAACAAATGGAGAGATTTCCAAGACCTCTCTCTCTCTCTCTCAAAAATTTAAAAAAAAAACATTAAAAAAATTTTTGATAAAAAAATAAAAGTCATATGTATTCATGGAATTACCCTGGATATTCCTAGAAGAATGCACAAGAAACTGAGGAGTAGTCGAGAGACCTAGTTTTCTCTTTTTATGCTTTGGTAGCTTTTGATTCATAAGCATTATTACTTATTCAAAATATAAATTAGCATATATGTTTAGCTAACTTCTTCACTTGTTCCTGCAGTGTAACTTCTGCTCCTACCACACTACTGAACTGCTCTCACAAAAGTCCTCGATGAGCTCCTTGTTTTGATCCTTCTGCTCTAGTGTCTTTGGCCTCCGTGGCATGTGGCACTTATGAGTGCTCCTTTGTTCTTAAATCTACCTTCCCTCAGGCCCCATGGCCTTCCTGGGAACACCTGGCCTTTCTCACCCTGGTCTTTCTTTCCTATTCGCCTCTCTGCTGCCTTTCGCACCTTCTCTGTTTGCTCACCCAGCCAGTAGAGGAGCTACTCAAAACTCAGTCCTTGGTCCCCACCTTCCTCGACACTCCGCTCTTGCCATTGCAATGGTGTCTTTATGGCTTCAATTCTCACTCATCCTTATGCAGGTGACTCCCTAATCTGTGTCTCAACTTCTCACTCCTCTCCTGACTTCCTAAACCTGCTGGCCATTTCCACCCAGATACAGCCCTAGGACCTCAAATTGAACAATCAAAAACAAACTCCCCACACCGCCCTCTCACAGGGCTTCTGGCCACAGTCTCCCAAATTCTGCAAAGAGCACCATTCCATGCTTAAACGTCATCATCCTGAAGCTCTCCTCTCGCATCCCATCCATGCAAGCCATCCAAATAGCTCTCACTTCCATTTACTCATTTCTCTTCCCCCAAATTTCTCATCCCCTCTCTTTCACTCCCATTCAGTGTCTCTCTCTCTCTCTCTCTCTCTCTCTCTCTCTCTTTACTGTTTTTATGGAAGCATAGATGACACACAATGTTACATTATGTCAGGTATACCACATGGTGATTCAGTAAGTCTGTATGTTACCCTGTGCTCACCACAAGTGTAACTACCGTATGTCACCACTGGTCACTACTACAATACCCTTGACTAGATTCCCTATGCTATGCTTTCATCCCTGTGACTTATTCATTCCATAACTGGAGGCCTGTACCTCCCACTCTCCTTCTCCCATTTTGCCCATCTCCCACCCTCGCCCCTCTGGCAACCATCAGTTTGTTCTGTTGTTTCTCTTTTTGAACCCACACGTTCAAACCCATCATCTTCCTAAACCTGAATTTTGATGATTCAACAATATTCACTTTAATGGTTTCAGACTGCACGTCCAGTGCTGTCCTAGACCTTTCAAATACTGTATCATATTTAACTTCATTGGCATGTAAAATAGCATGTAACATAGGGATTAATCTCATTTTACAGATGGGAAATAGGGGCTCTGAGAAGTTAAAAGAATTTCTCAAGCCTCCATGGGAAGAATACAGCTAACACTGAAAGTCACAGCTCCTGATCTCAAGTTCAGTAGTCTTTCCATCCCCATTCATCTGCTTGGTGGCAATGCCTTGCTTCCTGGATGTAGTCTAAACCTTTGCCTTGACTTTGAAGATTCTCTGCAAAATAGCCTATCCATATTTCCCCAGTACTCTCCTATTCATAGCAAGCCAAATTACTCTCAAGATCTTCAACATATTTGATCCTTTCCAAGCCTTATTGGTTTGGATAATTTTCACCTTCCTCCGTAATGCCCTCCACCAGACCAACATAAGCCATCAAAATCTCATCTTACAATTAAACCTTAAATGCCACCTGTGCCGTGTAGCTTTCCCTGCCCTCTGTCCCTAGGTTTCCCTGATCTATTTGTGCTCTGTTATGGTATGTTTGGGCTCGAATTAAAACTTTTTCTGTGTACCGTAAGAGAAGAGACAATCTTATTCTGCTTTATAATCTCCTTCAGTGCCTAATATATAATAGAGCACACATAGTATTTGTTGAATAGTTGAAAGAATCAGTGAATTAACAGACCAAAAAAAAAAAATACATATTAACACACATTCTAGACCCGTGGAACAGATGAATATAACGTAACTAGCTTATATGGGAATAAAAAACGGAAAGTTGATCTCCTTAATACTGTAGTGGTTCTCAGGGGTTCCTGAATACTAGTCTATTATGTTTTATTGAAATATGTACTGAGAAAATGTAATAATTTTTTCATAAAACTAATTTTTTCCTCTTAAGGATGATTTTATTTTTTTTATTATGAGGTTAGTCCCTTCTTGCTTTTTTTTTCCTGTTAAAATGTCCTTTCTCTTGTGAAATAATGGTGATCATTCATTATGATGGTGTTTTATTGTATCCTCATTGGTAAAATAAAAGGCTAATAACCCTATGTTCATTACTCTCCAGTTTATTTATTTATTCATTCATTTAGGAAACTTGGCTGCTTTGTGAAACCCCAAAGTCTGGAGGCCACGGCTCTAGTCAACTGAACTTCCAGATTAGCTTCTTAAACAAAACTGGCTCCAAACAGCATTCAGAAAAACAAAGCCAAAATCTGTTGTTTTTGTGTATCATATTTGCTATGGAAACAGTTATTACTGTAATTTCAAATATGTTGGTATTTTCAAACATGTTGGTATTTGAACAAGTCATGGCCTAAAGGCTAAGTTGTTGTGGGGGGTTTTTTGGCCACTAAATATGTAAATCAAATCTTCCTTTAAAGCACTAGTTAGCTATGCTTAAACTTTTGTGGACCTCTTTCAAAATAGATTTGGAACTATTGGTAGACACAGACAATGGCCATTCCTTTCATGATGATCTACAGACAGCTGAAAAAATATACTGTACTTCTTTCTGATGTTCGGTCTTTTCAGTCAGGATAATAGGAGAATTCTGAATGTATGATTTTGATTAACGGGAACAAGATATGGTGGCTTCCTTCTCCTACTTCAGTTTTCTCATCTGTTGCCCATCTTCCTCCTAACTTTCTAGATCAGAGAAATGTAACTTCCTGTTTAGTTTCTTATGTTGCTAATTTAAAGGTTCTGGATAAAACTAGAAGAGGAAAATTACAGCTTGACTTGGGAATTAGAAAAGGCAAAAGCTTGTGGCATGCAAAATGGTATTCTTTTTTTTTTTTTAATTTTTTTTTCAACGTTTATTTATTTTTGGGGGGACAGAGAGAGACAGAGCATGAACGGGGGAGGGGCAGAGAGAGAGGGAGAAACAGAATCGGAAACAGGCTCCAGGCTCTGAGCCATCAGCCCAGAGCCCGACGCGGGGCTCGAACTCCCGGACCGCGAGATCGTGACCTGGCTGAAGTCGGACGCTTAACCGACTGCGCCACCCAGGCGCCCCTCAAAATGGTATTCTTTATGGAAGCTAGAGAAGTCAAAACGTTATTTTTGCCCTAAACATTTCACTTTTAGGTGATTCAAAATGAAAGCTGGAATTGAAAAGGAAAGAAAAGCAAATGTGCTGAGAAAGTCGTCCACCATTCCAAAATAAAAGAGGTTTCCTTAAAAATAGAAGCAATACTCTCGTGCTTTTGCTAATCCACTTAAAATCTGCTTAAACCTATTTCTTACTGTATTTTAAAACATTGTTTGTTATATTACACTGGTGGACATAATTCAGAATAATGACCACTTGTACATAAAATGGAATATTTTATTTGTTTGGAATTGGAAGTACTAGGAACCACCTGGATGTGTGCAAACAGAAACAATTATCTCCCCCACTGAGTCTTGTATGTTTTTGTGAATATCCACATAGAGGGGTTGGTTCAAGCGGGTTGGATACCCTTACACCATTTAAGTTTTTATTTCACTGGAAATACATGTTATTGTTTATCTTCCATGGGCCACTTTAGCTAGTGTGGTTAACTTTTTAGAGTCGGGGTGGGAGTGGGAAATGGGAGCAGAAATGTGGGGGCGGGATCAGAAGAAGGTGGATGTAACCGCAGCCTGTTCCCAAATCCTGGCCAGCAACTTTTTTTTTTTTAAGTATGTTTTTTTCTTTTCATTAAAAGCAGGAAAATACCATAAATAACTTAAGGAACACTACCTCAATACAAAAAAAATTTAGAAAACATCCTTCTAATTGCAAGTGAGTGCATTTTTTATACCTAAAACACAATTTTTCTCTCATGATAAAAGGAATCCAGTCATTTCTTTAAAAAAAAAATATGGGGGCGCCTGGGTGGCTCAGTTGGTTAAGCGTCCGACTTAGGCTCAGGTCATGATTTTGGAGTTTGTGAGTTCGAGCCCTGTGTCAGGCTCTGTGCTGACAGCTCAAAGCCTGGAGCCTGCTTCCGATTCTGTGTCTCCCTCTTTCTGCCCCTCCCCTGTTTGTGTTCTCTCTCTTTCTCTCTCCTCTCTCTCTCAAAGAATAAGCATTTTTAAAAATTTAATTAAAAAAATACAAAAAGTACAAAAAAAGCTGGAGCATTTGGGTAGCTCAGTTGGTTAAGCATCTGGCTCTTGATTTCAGCTCAGCTCACAGTCGTGGGATCAAGTCTTACAGTGGGCTCTGCATTGGGTATGGAGCCTGCTTAATATTCTTTCTCCTGTGCATGAGCACTCTTTCTCTCAAAAAATGAAACGAAACAAAGGAAAACAAAAAGCAAATGAAAAAATAAACACTTATAATTTCATCACCCAGAGACAGGCTTTGTTTATCCTTTCATTCATTTTTTACTAAAACGAGCTTGTACTGTACATCCCATTTATAACTTGTTTCTTTTATGTAATACTATAGTTAATAGACCTTGATATTAACATTATTATTTTTTGAAGTTTATTTATTTTGAGAGAGAGAGGGAAAGAGAGGGGAGGGTGGGACAGAGAGAGAGAGAGGGAGAGACAGAGAATCCCAAGCAGGTTCCCCACTGCCAGCCTGGAGCACGATGCCGGCTCGAACTCACGAACCATGAGATCATGACCTGAACTGAGAAGAGTCTGACTGAGCCACCCAGGCACCCTGATATTAATATCAAGGGATATTAACATATACTCATCTAAAACATCAACTTAATGCATAATAGAATTTCATCATATGGGTGTATTGTTTTTAATTTTTAAAAACTTTTTTCTAGGTTTTTAATTTGTTTTGGGAGAGAGAGAGAGAGAGAGAATGAGCACACGTGGGGGAGGGGCAGAGAGAGAAGGAGAGAGAGAGAATCCCAAGCAGGCTCCACACTGTCAGTGCAGAGCCCAATGCAAGACTCAGGCTCAGGAAGCGTGAGATCATGACTTGGACTGAGCCATCCAGGCGCCTCTACTTTTTAGGTTTTAACCAAGCCTCTATTATAGGATATTTTTGTTATTTCTATATTTTTTGTCTTTAGGAATACTGCCATAAGGAATTCTCTCAAAAGTATACCTTTGCCTATTTCACTGATTATTCTTAGGTATGGATAAATTCTTAAATGTGAATTGCCAAGTCATTTTTGTATGTCTTTTGATATATATGCTACACTACCCTTCAGAAAGATTGTACCAAAGATTTATTATTAGGGTGTTTGTCTTCTTCTCATATCGATTTGTGAGAGATAGACATTAAACACATTAACTCTTTTTCTGTCAAATACAGTCATCTTTCCAAGTGATCATTTCTCTTTTGATGCAATGTTAATTACTGCATTTTTTGGATGTACTTGTTTTTCTGTAGTGAATTCTGTCAATCTTTTCATTTCCAGTTTCTGCCTTAGATGTTAAACTTTAAAAAGCTATTCATCCACTGCCACCCCACCGAAAGGACATGTAATGTAGATAAACTGTCATAGGCATTTTGTTGTTTTCAAGTAATTTTCACACCCAATGTGGGGCTCAAATCCACGACCTCAAGATCAAGGGTTGCACGTTCTACTGACTGAGCCGGCCAAGCTCCCGTCACAGGTGTTTGGTCTGCAGAAATATTGAGCCTCCACTGTTTTGATCTCTAGAACATTTTTACTCTATGTACTAACACAAGCATTTTAATCAGAATTATACCCACAATGCTGATTGTGAAGATAGTGTTTTCAGAGAGAGTGTCATTAGACTAATTTCGTTCTTTGGTCAACTGTCTCTGCTCTGTAGTTAAACTATTCCCAATTTTGTTTCGATTTTTTTTTTTTTTTATGTTCTCCTGAGATTATTTTCACCGGAATTAGTTATTTTCCATGTAAATTTACAACCGAGATTTTTTTTTTGTATGACTCTCTTGTTTATATCAAATTCTAACAGCAGCTTGCTACTGTAAGTTTTCTTCTGTAGCCATTATTTTTAACAGGTTCAATTTCCCTGAGTCACATTTTTATACCTATAATTTTGTTAAAAAGATGTGATTCTCTAAGGAATTTTTTATCCATTACAACTTTGACTGTGTGCAGTCCAGGCCATAGTCTGTGTGTGTGTGTGTGTGTGTGTGTGTTATTATTTCTACTAGTAATTTTCATTATGAATTGAATAAAAGAATGATGGGGTCACAGTGATGTAAATGTAATACCTACCATACAACACAAGAGAGCAGAGAGTAGAACGCCTTTGCCAGCCCAAGGAGAGTAAGTGACATGGTGGCTTAAAATATGTTCAAAATTCTTTAATTTTCCCTTCAAAAGATAGAGACTGATTCCCCTTCCCTTGAATTTGGGATGGAAAAAAGAGACTCAATTCTAAAGAATAAGAAAAAAGCACAAAGGACAGTGTCCATAAGCTAATCATTGGAGAGACAAGGTCATAAAAGGCATTGCAGCTTTCTGCTTCTTCTCTCTTGGGTCTCTTGGTCTGGGGAAATCCTGCTGCCATGTTGTAAGGACACTCAAGCAGCTTATAAAGAGGTCTACCTGGTGAACAGCTGAGACTGCTTGCTAGCAGTCATGTGAGTGAGCCATCTTAGAAGCTCACCCACCAGTCCCTGGCAGGCCATCAGAGAAAGTGAACAGCCTCGTGGGAGGCTGAGCCATAGTGACTCCTAGACTTTCCCTAGACTTCTGACCCTGAGAAACTGCATGAGATAGTTTTGGGTTAATCAATTATGCAGCAATAGTGAAAGGATATGACAGTGCATTGGGGGAGGGGTCACTAAAGTCTTCCTGGAGATGGGACCTGGGGAGTGATTTGCTCTCCACCAATGACATTATAGCAAATGTTCCTCTCTGTTTTGCTTCTCCAACCCCCTCTACACACTTTCTACTTTCAACCTCTCTACCCTCCTATCCTTATCCTTCTTCCCCTCCACATTCTCTCCCTCCCTCTCCTTTTATCTTCCCAATCAAATAGCAATAGGAAGGGTTGTATAAACCACTCTGGATCTTTGGTAAGAAGAAAAAAGCTTTGAGGATTACATTTTACTCCCTCTAAGAAATATTCATTTCCATGGTTTATATGACTTATACAAACACAGATTTATATGTGATAGACTGATACTCCTTCTCCTCCCTCCTCCCAATCCTCCTAGAATGTTTATTCATTTTGTGCCCATTGTGGATGGGCACCACAGAATTTCAAATGAACTCTTTAGAAAATGGCTATTTTATTTATAGCTGAGGGAATATTTAAAAACAACTACAATATGGGGCACCTGGGTGGCTCAGTCAGTTGAGTGTCTGACTTTTCAGCTCAGGTCATGATCTCAAGGTTTGTGAGTTCAAGCCCAGCATCAGGCTCTGTGCTGACAGCTAAGAGCCTGGAGACTGCTTCTGATTCTGTGTCTCCCTCCTTCCTGTCCCTCCCTCCCTCATTCTCTCTCCCTCTCTCTCTCTCTCTCTCTCTCTTTCAAAACTAAATAAACACTAAAAAAATTTTTAATTAAAACAATAATAAAAACAACTACAATATAAAAACAGTGATTCTAGACAGTCTAATTAGATACTTGGTTTTTACTGATGAATAGAACTAAAAGAATGGATCCACAGCCCTAAATGTCTTTTTCCAAGAAGAAAATTTGCTGACAGAGACAGGATGAATCGCTGAAAACACAGAAGTAAAGCCTATTTGTCCCACTTTTCAGAAAGTTTGCATTTTGAGATTTTGGTAAAATTGCTTATAGGGTTGTCCATTCTACCTAGAACTCTCTTGGCCTCAGTTGTTCACCAAGTGGGCCTCTCCAAGGCTGCTTGAGTGTCCTCACAACATGGCAGCAGGGTTCACGTGGAGGATTCTCTCTCCAAGAGCAATAGTTATAAAAGACAGAAGATGTAGTTTGTAGTTTAAGTGATAATAAGATTTTCAGTTTGTTTATTTACTCCTGTTGCTCACAAATAAAACATTTTAACTGTCTCTTACTTTTGGCGGGGGGTGCGGGGGGTGGTGGAGGTTCATTTCGTTTAGTAATTGGAATCATGCTGCATGTACTGTTCTTTATATGCTTGTTGGAAATGTTCCCAGACCAGCACATTCCTTTTATCACTGCATAATATTCCACAGAGTTAGTGTTACCATCTTGATGGACATTTGGGTCGCTTCATTCTGCTGTTATCATTATGCCCACTTTTGTGCACAGATTTGAGTACAGGGGCTGGAATTTGAGAGGGAGAGTCTCAGTTTGAGTGCCTGCTGATCTGAGGTGATGGTGCCTCTTACTTTTTTAAATAGCTCTCTTGGCAAATACTCTTGGGGATCCATCAGCTATAACGTGTTTTGTGCCTCGATTTCTTTCCTTCAAGAAATTCTTTTTCACCAGACACTTCCAGCTGAACATCTAAATGGATAGTAAATTATTCTGTGGAATAATTGCATGTGATAAAGCAATAAAAACTCAAAAATAGGATGACCTCATTATAGCGTGACTCTACACAGAACTGTCTCTTCTGAAACACGGTAACTAATCACAGTAAATGTTGGAACTAATACTTAGTCTATAAATTGCCTTCCAGGCTAATAAGCATCCCCAGACAGAATTCCAACATTAAAAAGAGTGTCACCGCCTTAAATTTAAATCTAATGAAGATTAGAAGCAACATTCAATTTAGAAAAATCATTTCTACTCAAAGCTGCCCCAGTTGATGAAATGCTAAAATAACAATTGTAATTCAAAGGACTGTATTGTGTTTCTTTAGACATTCCAAAGGGACTGGAGAAAGTGCTGAGTAAAAGAATGAAGGGAACAGTCCTGCCTGGAGGAAAGATGGGCCAAGTGGCCTCAGAAGCCTTGTCGAATCTTTGAGTTCTGTGACACTTCCGTGATTATGCACAATTTCCTGGAACTTTTAAAAAACGATTTTGTCATCACCTTTTAAAACGTATATATTAATAGTTGTAGTTTCAGAACAACATTATGCAGTTTTCACTACAAGGTGTTTTTTTTTTAACTGATTCTCTAGGATCCCAGATACTTTTTCTTAGAGAAAACTCTCTAAAAGGAAACAAATCACGACACTTTTCCCAAAGGGAATGTCCTAGCTCTTCCTAGGTTCCAAATCTAGAACTAAAACTACACTATGTAACAAATACTTGCCAAGAGTATGATTGGTTTTTGATCAAAGATCTTCCTGAAGCACCTACTTTTCCAATTGCATCTGTTCCCCAAAAGTCTTAGAATAAAAGGTGAGAACATAATTCGTGAAGGAAGAAAATCAGTTTCTACATAAAATGTGTGGTTTGTTTTACTTGGTGTGTGTTGTTTTCAGAATTTGTTTAAGAATATTTAAAGAAAAAAAACCTAATCCCTTGACAGAAGGCTGTATGATGAATAAAGCGTTCCAGCCAAGTTATAAACCTCAGCAAAGGGAGGTTTAAATGGCAAGCGTTGGGCAGGACAGCGTCCTCACTCCGGCCCAACTCTGTGCAAACAAAGAGGCATTCATGAGTCTTGTCAGCCACTTAATGTTCCAGTCTGTCACCAGCTAAGCATAAGGTTCCCAGAGCTGTTAGTGAAGTTTATCTGGAAAACTCCAACATGACTTCGGCACTTTTATTTCATTAGGTAATAATGTGCATTTACAGTTCAGCAAAACTAAGAAACTTCAAGCTCAGTGTATCCCCCAACCAAGCTGACTTTTGTTTGCTGGTTTTCTTTAGCTACCTCCTGACTAGACAAATCGAACAACCATTAAAAAAAAAAAAAAACAAAACACGGTTTGCTTTTTAACTGTGATATAATTCACTTTAAATTAAAAAAAAAAGAAAAGAAAATCACAGTAATCGCAATGGAACTGTGTGTAGGCAAGTTCCTCCTTTGTGGGTTGCAAGCTTATTTTAGGGCCTAATTAGAGAAGATTCTTCTTTGATACTTTCTCTACTTGATTTTAAGGAATGTGTTACAGAGAATGTTCTGCTGGAAAAGCAGAAATAGAAATAGTACAAGAATGGATTAATACAATAGTTCCCAACTCTCCATTTTTATGTTCCCCATGTCACTTATCTATTAAAATACCTAAAGCAGAAGAAACATGCCTCATTTTATTATTTTTTTTATGTTTTATTTATATTTGAGTGGGGGGCGGGGGGGGGGAAGGGGCAGAGAGAGAGGCAGACACAGAATCTGAAGCAGGCTCCAGGCTCTGAGCTGTGAGCACAGAGCCCAATGCAGGGCTTGAACCCACAAACCGTAAGATCATGACCTGAGCTGAAGTCAGAAGCTTAACCAACTAAGCCACCCAGGCACCCCTCCCCATCTTGAAATAAGAGTGTTGAAGAAGACATTAGTAACTGTAAAATTCCGTGGCCTCAGTGAAATTAAATCACATCTGGCATCTAAATCTGCCTGTTCAAGTAATTTCTATAATTACATAAAGAATTACCCACTCCATTACTTTTCAATTTACTCCCTTTATTGTTGGTCTTTAAATTCTTTTCCTCTTTCCTCTTATTTGTGTCTTCTCCTGTTTCCTTAGCAGATTCCTCTTTCTCTAACCCCATTTTCTACACCAGCCTGTTTGAATTTCCTTTATCATTCCCTCATTTTCATTAAATACTGCTGTCTTCACTCTTTTACCCTAGTGAAGCAATTTCAGAAGGCACTGTTTGATTTTAAAGGATTTCTTCATTTGCTGTAAGTAGAAAACACTGTTATGAAATCAATGTATAAGAGGCATCGTTACTCAAGTTCAAAATGTTAGAATAATATTTCTAACATCATGCAATATGTAGTTATCATATTAAGTAACTAACAAAACAATTCAAAGTTATAAATCAGGCAACATTGGTTTTACTATATAAAAAAATTCCTTCTTTCCAAATATTTTTCTACTGGATTTTAAGAAATATGTTACAGCGAATATAACAGAAAGTTACAGAAAATAATACCATAAAGTGCTGACCACTGATGTTTGTCAAATTTGAATATTTTGCCATATTTGCTTCAACCTAAAATTTTTAAAAAAATTTTTTCTTAATGTTTATTTCTGAGAGACAGACAGAGAGACAGAGAGGCAGAGACAGAGAGACAGAGAGCACGAGTGGGGGAGGGGCAGAGAGAGAGGAAGACACAGAACTCAAAGCAGGCTCCAGGCTCTAAGCTGTCAGCACAGAGCCTGATGTGGGGCTTGAACCCACCAACTGTGAGATCCTGACCTGAGCTGAAGTTGAACGCTTAATAGACTGAGCCACCCAGGCACCCCCCAAAACTTTTGTTCTTAAGTGGGCTCCATGCCCAACATGGGGCTCAAACTCAGGATCCTGAGATCAAGAGTCCCATGCTTCCTGGGCTGAGCCAGCCAGTCACGTCATGATTCAACTTTTTAAAAATACAATGTTACAGATGCAGTTAAAACCTTCTATATATTCTATCCCCGTTTCATCCTCACCCTCTGCCTCCCACGGATGCAGTTACACACCAACTGTTTTTCCTCTGTGTCTTTTTATAGTTTTATTACATATGAATATGTAATAAAATACAGTACTGACATACATTTTTTAATTTTATATAAATGATATCATGCCACCTTTCAATGCTGAGAGTTGCCCATGTTCACTTGCTTAGCTCACATTCATTCATTTTGATTGTTGTATGGCATTTTTTTGTATGAATATACCACCATTTATTTATCCATTTTATTGTTTGTGGATATCTAGGTGATTTTTAATTGTTCACTGTTGCAAAAGGTGTTAGAATAAATATTCTTCTGCCTATTTTCTCAGGCATGTGTATGAGAGTTGCTGAGGATTGTGAAGGTGCACCCTTCAATCTAAATATGCATTTCTAAATTGCTCTCAGAAGTATGCGAATCCAGGCTCCCACCGGCAGGGTATGTGTCTCCTGTTCCACATCCATACCAGCACAGGGTTTCACTTTTTTTTTTTTTTTTTTTTTCTGACCTAATACGTGAAAATGCTAGCTTGGTTATAATTTGCATTTGTACCATTTGTATTTCTCTGATTACAAGTGAGTTTTCTGTGTGTTTGGTTCACCGTAATTGAATTTCTCCTTTGACTTCCCTATTCATATCCTTTGCCCATTTTAGTTTTAAGTTGTCTTTATTCCACTTGGAATTTTCCTCTGTGGATTGTGTGTGATAGGCATGGGATTTTATTTTATTTTTCATATGACTGATCAGTTTTTCCTCCACCAATTATTGAAAAGTTCATGCTGGAGCGCCTGGGTGTCTCAGTAGGTGGAGCATCGGATTCTTGGTTTCGGCTCAAGTCTTCATCTTGCGGTTTTATGGGTTTGAGCCCAGCATCGGGCTCTGCATTGGTAGCGCAGAGCCTGCTTGGGATTTTCTCTCTCTCTCTCTCTCTCTCTCTCTCTGTCTCTGCCCCTCCCCCACTTGCACTGTCTCTGTCTTTCTCAAAATAAATAAATAAACTTTAAAAAAAAGTTTGTGCTTTCTTTACTCATGTACTCATGTGTAATGCCCTATACCTTTTTCATGTATGAATGGTTCTATTTTGCAAGTCTTTATTTCTTGCTATTTATCTATTTTCCTATCGTTAAACTAACATTAACTCTAATAGCCACAATCTTTCTTACCGTAGCTTTATAATACACTTTCTTACATGGGAGGGAAACTTACTTTATTTTGTTCTTTTGCCTCAAAACATCTCTTCATGTAAGTTTTAGGGTTTACTTGTCGAAACACTATAGAGATTTTGGTTGGAATGACAGTGAGTTCAGAGATTAATTGGAAACGAATGAACACTTTTTCTTTTTTACAATGTTGAATCTTTTAATGAGTAAAATATATCTCTACATTTATACATGTCTTCTTTTACTTCTTTCAATTAGTTTCAGATTATTTTCTTAAAAGGTCCCTAACATGTTTTGCAAGGTTTACTCCTAAGAATCTCAGGGATTTGGGTACTATTTTTTTTTGTTACAGAGAAATAAAGTTCACTTTTTAAAAACTCTCTTGTTCTCATAACTTACTGATGCTCTGAATTTTCTATAACTGTGATAATGAATCACGTGCAGTCTTTTATAGTTTAGTTTCTTTTTAAAAATTTTTTTACCTTTCTCTTTCTTCATGCCTTACTACTGTGGTTTGAACTTCTAGTACAATGGTGACTGTAAGCTGTGATATAGCTGGTATCTTTGGTTTGTTCTTGACTTTAAAAGTAATGTTTCTATCTGCAAAGCTAAGGACCATGCTGGCATAGAATTTTGCTAGATACTTTATCAGATCAAGGAAGTTCCTTTTTATTTCAAGAGCTTGTAGTTTAGATTTGTTTTCATTAAGAATGACTGAACATTATCAGTTTTTATAAGGGCTACTTTTACACATTTTTGCATTTATATTCATGATTGAGATTATATACATTTTCCTTATGTTCGTTCTTTCTTTGTCTGAATGTGACATGAAGGTGGTCTCAGCTTTATAAATTGTGCTCATATGCATCTGTCTTTTCCTAGTAACCGAAATAGTTTGTGTAAAATAGAACTATCTTCTTGTTGAAGATTTCGTAAAACTTTCCTGTGAAACTGTCCATGACTGACTGTTTTTACAGGAAGAATTTTAACCTTCAAGTCAATTTATTTAAAGGTTGAAAGTCTACTCGGGCTTTCTACTTCTCTTGAATCAGTTTTGATCAGTCAAGTTTTTCTGGGAAAATTTTCCATTTCATGTATGTTTTCTAAATTTATTGGCATGGACTTCCTCATAGCATTTTCTCATTATTTCAGTCTTTCTCAGTATTTGTCTTTTTTCTTGTTTCCAAAACACTTCTTTGTGCTTTTTCTCTTATTTATCTAATCAATTTTGCCAGAAACATAGCTATCTTATTAATCTTTTTAGGAACCAACTTCTGTCTTTATTGATCTATTGTCTCTTTGTCTTCTGTGTTGTTAATCTCTGTTCTTTTTTTTTCCTTCCTTCTACTTTCTTTGGATTTACCCTATTGTTCTCTTTATTCATTGAATGGAACTCATTTACTTTTAATTTTTTTTCTTTTTTAATGTGACTATTTAAGGTTATAAATTTTTTTCTAAGAACTCCCTAGTCTTTGGCCCACAAATTCTAATGTGTAATACATTCATTATTTTTCAGTTATAAGAATTGTATTTTTATGTTATTACTTTTTTGACCCTGGAATTATTTAGAAGGGTGTTTTTATTAAGAAACATTTTTAACATACAATGAACAATGACATCCAAAGTCTATCAAAATTTTGCCCAACATATAGGTACGTGTTTTTAAATCTCCAAGTGTAAGGGTGCCTGGCTGGCTCAGTCCATGGAGCATGTAACTCTTGATCTCGGGGTTGCAGGTTCAAGCCCCATGTTGGGTGTGGAGATTGCTTAAGAATAAAATCTTTAAAGGGCGCCTGGGTGGCTTAGTCGGTTACACGTCAGACTTGGGCTCAGGTCATGATCTCACGGTTCTTGAGTTCAAGCCCCACATCAGGTTCTGTACTGACAGCCCAGAGCCTGGAGCCTGTTTGAGATTCTGTGTCTCCCTCTCTCTCTGTCCCTCCCTGTCCTGCACTCTATCTCTCTCTCTCAAAAATAAACCTTAAAAAAGTTTCTTAAAAAAAGAATAAAATCTTAACATTAATTAATTTCCAAATGTATGAGATTTGTACTTTTGTGGTGTTGTTAGTTTTATTAACAATGTGTACTTAACTGCTTTGTGTTCAGAGTACATCCAATGTATGATGTTGATGATTTGATATTTGCTCAGATTTTTCTTGTGGCCTCCCCTGCGATGTATTTTATATACGTTTCACATATGCTTGGAGAGAATGAAATTTATCTAATTATCATAGAGGCCATTTTTAGGCCACAGGCTTGAGCAATGGAAACTTGATCGAGGCCGAAGGGCCTGAGCTGACCACCAAGCTGCGTGCAAACAGGCTCATTAAGCAACCCACCTGGAGATAACTGTAGGCCTGACCTGACCAGGTACAACCAGGCACAGTTCCTAAGATTACCAAAAAGGGGAAAATTTGTATGTTCCCATATTCCCTCACGCCCCCCTATAACTGTGGCCCCTCACCATCACCTTGTCACAGACAGTCTTTTCTCTGTTGTCCTGCCCACCTCACTGTATCCAATAAACTTCTCTTTTGTTCTGCCCCGAGTGAATTCTTTCACCACCCACGCCACTGGCCTCCACCCGGTCGGGATGCCCCATAATAACTGGTGACGAATTCTTCATATATCCATTTGATTAAGTTTGTTGTGTGGGTTTTTCAAATATCTGTAGTTTTTCTAATTGTTGTCTGCTTTATATATCAATTACTGAGCGAAGAATATTAAAATTTCTCCTCCGTGTTTGTTGACTTCTCAGTTTCTCCCTGTAGTTTGGACCACTTTTTGCTTTGCATAATCTGAGACTATGTTATTAGGCGCACACAAGGTTAGAGTTATTATGTCTTTCTGGAAAAGTATTTCCTTTTAACATTGGATAATTATCCTCCTTGTGCCCAATAACCCTTTTTGGCTGGATTGTGGAGCTTTCTTTTTGTTAGCATTTACCTGGCATATCTTTTCTCATCTTACCTTTTCAAACTTGGTGTCCTTATATTTTAAGTTTCTTGCTTATTGACAAGAGACAAGGAGGCTACCCTTGAGGCTCATTACCTCCCTACATGAGGTAGCTTGCTGTGAAGACAGCTCAGCGAAACAGCTCAGTGAGAGCTCAGGCTGATGCCGGCTCCTCAGTAATGCCAGCTTCTCTTCCTCATCTATTCATTTGTCCAATCAAGAAGATCCCAGGGGACCTGGCTGGCTCTTGTGACTCTTGATCTGGGGGTTGTGAGTTTGAGCCCCACATTGGGTGTAGAGATTACTTTTAAAAAAGTTTTTTTGGGGCGCCTGGGTGGCTCAGTCGGCTAAGCGTCGGACTTCGGCTCAGGTCATGATCTCACGGTCCGTGGGTTCGAACCCCGCATCAGGCTCTGTGCTGACAGCTCAGAGCCTGGAACCTGTTTCAGATTCTGTGTCTCCCTCTTTCTCTGACCCTCCCCTGTTCATGCTCTCTCTCTCTCTGTCTCAAAAATAAATAAATGTTAAAAAAAAATTTTATGAGTGTTTTTTCATTAAAAAAAGCCCCCATTGTTTTATTGTCAACTAGATGTTCCATGTCTCTCCTTCCAGCTTCCCTGGAAACATGTAGAATGATTTTTTTCAATTTTTTAAAAAAAAATTTTAAGGCTTATTTTGAGACAGAGACAATGAGAGTCGGGGAGGAGCAGAGAGAGAGAGAGGGAGAGAGAGAATCCCAAGTAGGCTCCATGCTGCCAGTGCAGTGATGTGAGGCTCAAACCCACAAAGCCATGAGATCATGACCTGACCTGAAACCAAGAGTCAGATGCTCAACCAACTGAGCCACCCAGGCACCCCAGCATGAACTTTTCAATGATTGGTGGTGGAAAACTGATCAGTCATGTGAAAAATAGAATAAAATTACATGCCCGTCACACACAACCCACAGAGGAAAATTCGAAGTAGAATAAAGACAACTTAAAACTAAAATGGACAAAGGATATGAATGATAAAGAGGGAGTCCCTGTCTTTGGATTTTTTAAGCGACACATTTACAATGCCCCCACTTACACACATGTCTCTGCGGGATAATGAAAGACAGGAAGATCATGTACCCTCCGCTGCTCTCTGCCTCTACGTTTCCTCAATGAACAATACTTTAATTTTACGTCATGTGTAGCTAGTGGTCTAATTAGTCTGCTCAGGCTGCCATAACAAAACACTTGACTGACTGACTTAAACAACAAAAATTTATTTTATTTTATTTTATTTTATTTTATTTTATTTTATTTTATTTTATGTATTTATTTTTTTTTTATCCATCATCAGGGCTCCTGCTGACTCAGTTTCTGGTGAGCGCTCTGTTCCTGGCTTGCAGCCAGCAGCTTTCTTGCTGTCTCTTCACACAACCTTTCCCTGGTGTGTGCATGCCCACACACACAAACACAGGGAAAGAGAGATGGGAAGCTCTCTGCTATCTCTTCTTCTAAGGATACTAATCCTATTACACCAGGGCCCCACCTTTATGACCTCATTTAACCTTATTCTTTCCACCAAAGGTTGGACTTCCACGTATGATTTGGGTTGGGGGAGGGGGGGAGACACAGCATTCAGTTTATAACACGTGTGTCCATGTTATTTTGCCCAACACTTATACGCTGTATCAAATTGATTTTTGAAGTCTCACTGGACAATCGATGTCTGCTATTTGAGCAGATTATCTCCATTTATGTTTAGATTTATTTCTACCATCTTACTTTGTGCCTCCTATTTACTCTGCTTTTTCTATGTATTCTTCCACTTCCCTTATGTTTTTTGAAATATCGTTTTTTCATGTTTATTTTTGAGAGATAGAGGCAGAGCGTGAGTGGGGAGAAGCAGAGAGAGACGGAGACACAGAATCTGAAGCAGGCCCCAGGCTCTGAGCTGTCAGCACAGAGCCCGACGTGGGGCTTGAACCCACGGACTGTGAGATCCTGACCTGAGCTGAAGTTGGATGTTTAACCAACTGAACCACCCAGGCACCCCTGAACATCTTTTCTATGTGTAGGGTGTGCTGTGTGTTTCTACGCATTTTTATTTAACCTTCTTGGTACCTCTTGTGATGCCCAAATCTGAGGATTCATGTCTTTCATTATTTGGTAGTGAAAGTTCTCAGCTGTTATATCCTAATGTTGCAACTTGAGCTGCTTCACGATGTACTTCTCCTGGGTCATCACGCATATCTTGTGGGGGGACTTCTGGTAAATACATATATGAGTATGAAACATATAAAAAATGAACACCCATTCATTTTCCTCTGGTGTAAAAGCTTTATTCCTTGGCACTTGAGTGCCAGGTCTATAATTTCTGTAACAGGCAGGTTACCACTGCGATGCCTGCTTTAACTCCCTTGTAAGCAATGATATCCACGAAATCATGGCTTTGATGTGCTAGTTTTAGTTTCCTAGCACACATTAAAATGATTATTAAAATGAAATAATTCATCCACGTGACAAAAAATTAAAATAACCTAACATCCTCTACATGCACTTGGGAAATCTTGGCATTAGCTGAAACGTAACACCGTTTGGCAGAGTGGCCGCTGAGGTTGACCTGTGGTTAATGGTAGTCACTGAACATATTTATGCAAGTGAGTAATATAATCAGGTGTTGCTTCTGGAAAGATCATATTAGACATAGAGATCATATTAGAGAACGGAGTATCAAGGTATTGATTCTGAAAGCAAGAAGATACATGTGGAGACCAAGGTAGTGGCATAGGGAAAAATGATGAGCTCTTATATTAGTTCTGACTGTTCTTAGCCTGATGGAGGTGGAGAGAGGGGAGCAAATTTCTAGGGTAGCGTGGATAAAACCTAGCGAACAATTGGACAGATATGAGGTGAGGAAGAGGGACTTTAAGGGAGATTGGTTGGAATGTGAGGCCATTAACCCATATCAGTGAACCCCATGTGATACACAGGTGTTCTGCTTTTTATTTTTGCCCCAAACAGATGTGTCTATAAGTCATTCTCTCAGAAGGGAAATATTTTTAGTGATTAATGTTATTGTTTCTCTAGGGGAGTTGTTAATTCCTTACAGTTCCATAGTCCATATTGGAGTCATTTTCTAAGTCTGTTGCGGGGGGGCGGGGGGGCTGGGCAGCGAGAGAGTCAGACAACTCAGGTTTTACGTTGCTTGAAGCTTGAAGCTTCTATAATTTTACAGGCATAGGAAGTAGGCAGTTGGGAGAGGGAAAAAGAATACAAAAATATGTTCCTGTTTAATTTTACAAAAACATTTGACCAGGTGCGTATGTTGCCTCTCCAAGGGCCTTGGAAAGGGCTCAAGGGTGTCCCCACAGCTGAAGCTTCATTATCTTCATGGTAAATACACCTCTGCTGCTGGTGACTCAGGCGAAAGGGAGGTGGTCCCTTCCGTTATTCCAGACTCTGTTTTGGAAAATTGCTTCCTGAAATAAACAAATACTAAGCTCTGAAGAACCTGTAAATAGTTCTTTACACAAAGCCAGTAGTGATAAATCCAAACCATATTGGGTTTGGAGTGGGTTGAAAAACAGGCTTTGTGCCCCTGACCCATTTTGTTCAGCCCCTTTTAGGCAGTAAGAGCACGGGGCGTTGCTGTTCAGATCCTCGCGGTGTCCCCAGTTGAGAACCCCCACTTTCTCTGAGGTTACCCTGCTCCCTCCCCACCTCAGCCCCCTCTAGTCTCTTTCCCCTCCTGATGGTCTTTACTTCCTTCCCACTTTCTAGAATGTGCCACCTCTTCCTAAAAAAATCAAGTCTTCTCATGTGTTTGTTAAATTGTAGAGCCTTGATCTAAGCTCCAGGTCAAGTCCTCCTCTTCTCTGTCTGTATTCTGCGGCTGGGTACAGGGGATGGAGTGAGCCTTAGCTCAGATGAGTGTGGGAGGGCAAAAGAGGAAGTTTCCCTGCCCTGGACTGCCATATGCTTTTTCTCTAAGCATCTCAAAATTTATCTTGAAGACACACACATTTTGCTCCAAAACCCTTCGTATGGTCTATGAGGGATGACTACCACTGAAACACTTTAAATGGCACCTGGCCCTTCTTTCCGGACTGGGTTAACATTGCAATACCCTTTGCTATTAACAGTGAAGAGTGCTTACCCTAATTGCTAGGTTTCTCCATTGACTATGGAAATTTGTGAGGGCTTAGGAAGCTGGAGGCGAGAAGGGAATTAATTCACTTTTCGATATCATGAGTTTGAGGTGTCTGTGGTCCCTGTAGATGTAGCTGTTCAGTAATCAGTTACAAAATGTAATTCTGGAGCTCCCAGGAGAGATCAGGGTGGTTAATAAAGCTAAGGAGCCTCCGCTCACTTAATCCAGAGACATGGATGCTATTGCCCTGGGGAGAGTGTCTAGAGTGAGGAGAAGCACAGCAGAGAATCATAGGAAACAAAAACCTTGGGGAACTGGGGAGAAAAAGGCGGAACCTTCAAGGACCACTGAGGCCCAACGAGGGGTTCAGAGATGAACCAGAAATATGAATAGACTAATCGTAACAAACACGTGCTCTTTAGTATGTGCCAGGGTTATTTTAGGTGTTTTACACGTATTTATTCATGACATCTCACAACAGCTCTTTGAGGGAGCCGCTTATTATTATCTCTATTGTGAAGATAATGAAATGGAGGCAGAGAACGTTTCAATAATCTTGATACAGGTGGCACAGCTGGTAAGGTGTAGACAAGATTCACAATTAGGTAGTCTGGCTCCAGAGCCCGTGCTTTTAAACCACAGCTCTGTATTATCTCCCCAGAAGCTAAGCAAGGAGAAAATTTCAAAACGAGCACAGTCTGGTATTCAGCACTGCAAAGGGCTCAAGTGAAATCAGGACTGGAAAGTATCTAAAGGGATTAAATATTTTGAGATAAGTGGTGATCTGGTTGTCCAGTTTTCCTAGCACCCTTTATTGGAGAGATTGGCCTTTCCCCATTGTAAATTCTTGGCTCTTTTGTCATAAATTAATTGGCCATACATGCATAGGTTTATTTCTGGGCTCCGTACTCTGTTCCATTAATCAATGAGTCTGCTTTTATGCCAATACCATACTGTTTTGATTACCACAGTTTGAAATCAGGGAGCATGGTGACTCTGGCTTTGTTCTTCTTTCTCAAGATTGCTTTGTCTTGTTAGAGTCTTTTGGGCTCCACACAAATTTTTAAGACTGTGTGTTCTATTTCTGTGAAAAATATATTGCTCTAGACACTCTAAACTAGTTTTAAAGAACTAAGGGGAAAAATGAAGGGTTGGCTGGTTGATCCGTGAAATAAGCCAACGCAGATTCAGATGATGACAGATAACCTGGACAATTCAGTTTCTGGGCTTGCCTTCTTGAATGATCTAGATTATCTCATCATCTTTCATTTTTCTCCATACAGTAGTAGTTTCTCAACATAAACTATGGCTACTTGCTTCTTTTGGAAGCAAATGATTTTGTGCTTAAACTGCCTTCTGCTGTCGTAGGGCACACAAGGTTCTTTGTGGAGAAAAAAAGTCAGAAAATGGAAGTTAGGATATGATTTTCAACCTAAAGTTTGAAGGAGACCTTGAGTTAAGGATTTCTTTACATTGTTTAAGTCTTTGAAATGAATCATTGTTGATTCATGGTCCAGCTATTTTATTACTGAAAGACTGAAATTTTTTTAAGATTTTGTTTTATTTCATTAAAACATTTTTTAATTCATTTTTTTGAGAGAGACAGAGACAGAGACAGAGCGTGAGCAAGGGAGGGGCAAAGAAAGAGTTAGGCATAGAATCCAAAGCAGGCTCCAGACTCTGAGCTGTCAGCACAGAGCCCAACAGCGGGCTCAAACTCACGAACTGTGAGATCATGATCTGAGCCTAAGTCTGACGCTTAACCAATGGAGCCACCCAGGCACCCCTTAAGATTTTATTTTTAAGTAATCTCTATGCCCAACGTGGGGCTTCAACTCTCAACCCCAAGATCAAGAGTACATGCTCTACTGACCGAGCCCGCCAGGTACTCCTTCAAAGACTAAAATTTTGATTTCTAAATTGACAACAGTATAAAAAGTCTTCCTTTGAGAAACCAGTATGCTTTTAGAGCAATTATTTCTATATCTGTCCAGAGATGACCTTGCAAAGGGCTAATGATATATAATTACCTATATAGGGCAAAGCAGGTCGCATCATCTCATTTGGTTCTACTAGTATGCTTACTGATTTTTTTTTTTTTAAGATTTTATTTTTAAGTGATCTCTGTTCTCAAACTGGGGCTTGAACTTACAACCCTGAGGTCAAGAGTCACGTGCTCTACCAGGCATCTCCTCAGTATGTTTATTGATTATGTAGAGGAAAATAGATTATTGTTCCCATTTCAAAAATGGAAAAAGTGGTACAAGCCCCTATTGGAAACCTAGCCCATAGATCATTGGTGAAATAGGAAACGAGTCCACAGTTTTGATTCATGGTTCATTGAATTATACAGATGTCTGCCCTGCTTCCCATGAAATGACCTGATGCCTTGTTTTCTATTTTCTGGTTCTCTTTCTGTGCTGCATTTAGTTGGGAATTTTTTTTTTTTTAATTGGATGTAAGGTCTAGTCATTCTAGCATTTTGGAAGTGGTTGTTAAGTGACTAATCCGGTTTTCTGGTTCGTATTGGGAAGTCCAGAAGATATTTAAGGGCAATAAGCACTTGAGAGAGGTCCCCAGGAAGTGGGGAAGGACCATGGAAAGGAGGTGGGCAACCGCTGAATCATCAGCAACATAAATACCACTAACAAACACTCACTAAGAATCTATCGCCTGCGAAGTCTGGAGATCCAATGGGAAAAAAATAAATAAACCAAACAAATAATCATAACAGAAACACAGCCCTTGAGGAGACTGTAATGAGAGGTGGGGCCTAAACATGAAAATAAATGACAATATAAAGCAGTGAGGCTAGGTGCACGATGAACATATTTTCCAAAGAAAACTGGGGTGTGTGATCTAAGAGTACTTATGGACAGAAGAACTTATTTTATTGCCAATCAGCAATATGGAACTCAGAGAAAGGAATGGCTCTTAAGAATCTGGGCTGGTTAGGGGCGCCTGGGTGGCGCAGTCGGTTAAGCGTCCGACTTCAGCCAGGTCACGATCTCGCCGTCCGTGAGTTCGAGCCCCGCGTCGGGCTCTGGGCTGATGGCTCAGAGCCTGGAGCCTGTTTCCGATTCTGTGTCTCCCTCTCTCTCTGCCCCTCCCCCGTTCATGCTCTGTCTCTCTCTGTTCCAAAAATAAATAAACGTTGAAAAAAAAAATTAAAAAAAAAAAAAAAGAATCTGGGCTGGTTAGACTTTGTGGAGGAAGTGGGGCTTGAAGGGAAAGCTTTCAAAGAACACTGGAGTATAACCAAACAGAAAGGAGGTTAGGAAGGCATATCAAGAAAAGCAGAGATGACAAGGATGTGGGAAGTTATACGTAATTGTTGTTTGGAATAGAGGGAATAAGTAATTAAGATATAAACCTGAAGATATGTCAGGGACAGGTGATGGAGGGTCTTGAATGCTGGCTAAGGACATAGGACTTCATGGGCATAACCCGGCTATCCAATGGGCTGAACTTGGATGGGTGCAATTAGGAAATGATTTTTACATACCAGCACTTCCTTAAAGCATACTCAGAGTAGGATTTCTCTTCTCCACCCCTTAAGTAACTTTTTGAGCAGGGTCCATAGTTTTCAGGGCAAATTTAGGGCTTTTGCCAAATCTCAGTAAACATTCCAATCCCTCATTCAATTTAGAATTCCTCTCTTGCCCTCAGCTCAGGCCAGACCCATAGTTTGGGAACCACCAGCGGGTGAAGGTCTGGTCTGTTCTAGTTCTGCCTCCTCCCCACCACTGCTCTTGACTTCTTTAGGGTTGGAGACAGTGGTGCAGAAGGGATTAGAGGAAAAGAAGCAAAGGCTGTTTCTCACATCTGGTGATGTTTGTAATTCTTTTTGGCTACTTAATGCATGGCAGGCATCCAATGCTGGCTCTTGCACAGAGCACATTAGTAAGGTCTTTGGAACTCCCACTGGATGTCCTGACGCAGCACTATTGTCCGGCCTGTATCATTTCCATCCTCTGGTGTGTCACCCACAGCCTCTTCTAACCCAGGCAGACAGTTCTCTTCGATGGGGTTCTTTCAAGGATATCTTTGCATGGTATCCACTTGGTCCATAGGAAACATTGCACATCCTTACTCTAGAATGGATGCCCCTTCCCCAGAATAGCAGAACGCTCTCACTGCTGCCTTTTCTCCTTGTTCCAACTCCAAGGGCACCTCTGGCAAGGCTTTTCACCCTGTGAGTTTTATGTTCCTTAAAGTAAATCCATTTTAAGCCAATGATGCCTGTCAACTATCTCCAAAATGAACATTTAGTGTATTCCTCTTTGCTATGTGTTCTCCAAGCAGATTATTGCATACGTTTGAGGTATCATGTGGGAAAACTTGGGGTTTACATTTTGTTTTAAATGCTTTATTTGATTTTTTGAATATACAGCAGTAGCCCATAGTTCTAATAACAAGTGAAATAGCATGGAACAAACGTATATATAAAAGATAAAGCTGGGGAACTGGCTAGCTCAGTCAGTAGACCATGCAACCCTTGATCTCAGGGTTGTAAGTTTGAGCCTCATGTTGGGTGTAGAGATTACTTAAAAAAACAAAATCTTAAAAAAAAAAAAAAGGTAAAGCTAATTATCCCCTCTGTTTCCACCTCTGCCCAAATACCATTTATTCACTGCCACTCCCCTGGGGTAACCAACTTTAATATTTTGTTAACACATATACAAATATATGTCCAGATACACTGGGATTTCTTTACCTGTAAAGAAATATAGAAATATATTTACAAATGTAAACAAAATCCATACAGTTCCAGATTTTCAAAGATCTAATACTGTATCCTGATTTTTTTAAAGTGCCCTCAGTCTGTGCGTTCTAACTTATTTTTTCCTTTGACAGGTTGTCATAGATTTCTCTGCAAGTTAGTAGATATATATCTATGATGATATTTTCTAATTTATGCATAACCTCTCTTTCCTACACACACATTATTTTACATAGAAGAGTTTACTCCATATATACTAAAGTGTGTTAATTTTGTTTAGTCTTTCCATTTTATCTATTTATTTGCATTTTCTCCTTGTCTCTTCCCCTACTCCCCTTTCCTCTGTCTCACCACTTTCTCCTGCAGGGAACTTGTATGAACAATATGATGCATATTTTTCTATGTTTTCTCCGGACTCATATAACTGTACATAGTTATGTAGATCTAAAAATCATTTTTTGCTTTGCAATAATGATATTATATTATATGTTCTGCTTTCCTACTTTAGTTTTATCATGCAATAAAACCTTACCAAAATCTCTTTATCTTGGGGCAACTGGGTAGCTCAGTCGTTTAAGCGTTTTACTTTGGCTCAGGTCATGATCTCTCAGTTCGTGAGTTCGAGCCCCACATGCTATGCTGACAGCACAGAACATGCTTTGGATCCTCTGTTCCCTCTCCGTCTCTCTTTGCCCCACCCAACTTGAGTGCGTGCGCTCTCTCTAAAATAAATAAACATTAAAAAAAATCTCTTTATGTGGACTGGCAGAATGTGAATATGTTCTTCTTTGTGGCTGCATAATATTTCATAGTCTGAATGCGTGTAATATACCCATCCATTCCTCTCTCACTTTGTTTCAATATTTTTAACTATGAATGATGCTACAGTAAACACCATTGTGCAGATAGCCTGGGGACTTTTATTTCTAAGAAATGGATTTCCAAAAGGAGAGCCAGGTTGAAGATGTGTGTCGTTTCAATTTTAATCAGTATTGCCAGATTCCTTTCCAAAAGACTTTACATTCACACCATAAATGTATGAGAGTAATTCTTTCTCCCAGGCCCAGCCAAAAATAGGTATTATCACTCCTTTTAACTTTTGACAGTCTAATTAATAAAGAGAGCATTTCATGGCTATTTTCATTTGCATTTCCCTGACCCTTAGTGAGTCTGAGAATCTTTGCATATGTTTTTTTTGGCATTGTGCATTTTCTTTTCTATGAACATTGTCTGCCCACTTGGGGCATGTGTGTGTGTGTGTGTGTGTGTGTGTGTGTGTGTGTGTTGGAGGGTTTCCATATCAATTTGTTATAGTTCTTTGTACGTTATAGACATTGGCCCTGTTCTTGTCATAAGCAACGTATGTTTGCCCACTCCATCGTTTATTTGTTAAATTGGTATTTGCTCTAGTTCAAAAAGTTTTTAATTTTTATATTTCCAAATATGTCTTTGAAAACAGGAATCTGGGGGCATCTGAGTGGCTTAGTCGGTAAAGCATCCAACTTCAGCTCAGGTTATGATCTCACGGTTTGGGGGTTCGAGCCCCACGTCAGGCTCTGTGCTGACAGCTCAGAGCCTGGAGCCTGCTTCGGATTCTGTGTCTCCCTCTCTCTCTGCCCCTCCCCCACTCATGCTCTGTCTCTCTCTCTCTCTCTCTCTCTCCCTCTCTCAAAAATAAACAAACATTAAAAAAAATGTTAAAAAGCCCAGAAAACTGGAATCTGAATTTCCTATTCTAGTTCAGAAGATCTTTTATTCTAAGTTCATATGTCGTTGCCTGGCTATTTTTGTATAATTTTTATTGTTTTATAATTCATGTGGTCTGACACAGGATATGTCTGTATTTTTTTCCAGATGGATAACCAGTCATGCTAACACCATATGGTAATAAACTATTCTTTTCCTCCAAATAGAAATACCACCTTTGTCTTGTATTAAGTTCACACATGTCTGGGGGACTTTTTCTGGATTCTGATGGTCTACTGACCTGATTGGTCCCACACCAATGCCACAGAAATTTGATGGCATTCTGACATTTCATGAGGCAAGTTCTCTGTCACTATTCTTTGTGTGTATAGAGCTTTATTCTTCCATATGTGCTCTAAGATATTTTGACCCAACATTCTCTCACACTCATTTAAAAAATCCAGTTAGAATTCTAATTGGAATTGCACTGAATTTGTATCTTAATTTTCAGAGAGTTGCCATTTTAAAAATGTCTTCCCATTCCAAGAATGTGATAAATCTATCCTTTTGTTCAGATCTTGTTTTAAGTCCTTTCAGTAAGATTTTTACTTTTCTTCATTTAGACCCTTTGTGTTTTGAGAAAAAAAAAAACGACACATTTATTTCTCTCATTTTTTTGTGCCCTTTGAGATACTGAATAAAATCTGAAGTTATTTTATATTGAAATTTTAATTAAGATAATTATGGACTTGCATGCAGTTGTAAGTAATAATACAGAGACATCCTGCATGCCTTGTACCCAGTTTCCCCCATGGTAACATAGTACAAAACTATATAGCACAGTATTAAAACCAGGGTATTGACATTCTACAATCCACCAATTGTATTCAGATTTCCCCAGTGTTACCTTTATTTATTTATGCGTGTGTGTATATTTTGTTCTATACAATGTTATTATACACGCGAGTTCCTACAGCCACTATCATAGTCAAGATACTCAATAAAAGGAAAAAAAGTTACTGAATAAGTCTATTACCACAAAGGTCCTTCATATTCCTCTTTTATAACCACAGCTACCTCCTTTTCCCTAGCCTCTGGAGCCACTAAACTGTTCTCTATTTCTGTAATTTTGTCATTTCAAAAATGGAATACACATGGGCTTATATATGTAATCTTTTGGAACTGGCTTTTTCCCCCCTCAGCATAATTCCCTGGAGTTTCACCCAAGTGGTTTTGCACAGACCAATAGTTCATTCCTATTTATTGCTGAGTAGTATTCCATAGTATAGACGTACCACAGTGTGTTTAACCGTTCACCTACTGAAGGACATCTGGGCTCCTTCCAGTTGTTTCGGCTCTCAGGAGTAAAACTGCTCTGAACATTCACATACAAATTTTTGTGTGAGCGTAAGTCTTCACTCCTCTGGGATAGAGGCCCAGGAGTGCAGTTGCTGGGTTGTACGCTAATTGCATGTTTAGTTTCATAAGAAACTACCAAACTGTCTCCCAGAGTGGCTGCAACATTTTACATTCCCACCAGCAATGCTTGAGGGTTCCTGTTTCTTCACATCCTTGTCAGCATTTGGTGTTACCAGTAATTTTTACTTTTGCAATATTGAGATGCATGTAGCGAAACCTTATTGCAGATTTCATTTTTATTTTCCTAATGCTTAATGATGTTGAACATCTTTGCATGTGCTTTATTTGATATTTATAGAGCCTCATTAGTAAAATGTTTATTCATATCTTTGCCCATTTTGTAATTGGGTTGTTTGATTTCTTACTGAGCTCAAAGGGATCTTAATATATTCTAGATGTGAATCCTTCACTAGATATGTGGTTTGGAAACATTTCCCTCTAGCCTGTAGTTGACTTTTTCATGCTCTTCACACAGGCTTTGGGAGAGCAAATTTTTTTAAAATTTTGATGAGGTCAGCTTCATTCATTTTTCCTTCTATGGTTCATGTTTTTGGTGTTAAGTGGGAGAACCCTGCCTACCCCTAAGTCCCAAAGATTTTTCCCTGTTTTTTTTTTTTCAAAAAGTTTTATAATTTCACATTTTACATTCAAGCATGAAATCCATTTTGAAGTAACTTTTGTCTCATGTTTCGAGATTTAAGTCCAGATTTTTTTTTTCCTTTGCAGATCTGTGTGTTCCAACACCATTTATTAAAAAGGCTATTCTTCGTCCAGTGAATTTCTTTTGCATCTTTGTCAAAACTCACTTGCGCATATTTGTGTGTCTATTTCCAGGTCTTTATATTGTACCACTAAACTGTGTGTCTTTCCCTCCATCCATACCACACTCTCATAGTTACCACAGCTATTTTTCAAGCCTTACTATCGGGTAGAGTGATTCCTCCCATTTTATTCAAAACAATTTGTCGAGGTCGTTTTAGCAATTCCAGGACCTGCTCCTTCCTATAGAAATATTAGAATAAGCCTGTCTACATCAACAAAAAACTTGTTGGGATTTTTTATAAGCATTGCATTAAAGTTATAGATCAATTTGGGGAGAAGCAACATCTCTACAGTGTTTAGTCTCTCTGTGCACGAACACCATATGCCACTTCATCTATTTAGGTCTTCTTTGATTTATAAAATTTTATCACTTTTCATAATTTTCAGAACACAGATCATGTTCACGCTTTTATTTATTTTATTTATTTTATTTTATTTTATTTTATTTTATTTTTATTTTTATTTATTTATTTATTTTTGTTCACACTTTGAAAAAACATGTGCCTCATGGGGCGCCAGAGTGGCTCAGTTGGTTAAGCGTCCGGCTTTGGCTCAGGTCATGATCTCACGGTTCGTGGGTTCAAAGCCCGCGTCAGGTTCTGTGCTGACAGCTTGCATCCTGGAGCCTACTTCGGATTCTTGTCTCCCTCTCTCTCTCTCTGCCCGTCCCCCACTTGTGCTCTCTCTCTCTCTTTCTCTCAAAAATAAAATAAAATACATACCTATTTCATTTTCTTTGGAGTGACTGCAAGTGATACTGTGTTCTAAATTTCATTTTCATGTTCATTGCTAGCATGTGGAAATGAGATTGGTTTAATGTCATCGTGCATTCTATGATTTTGTTGAAGCGTTCTAGGAAGTTGTGGGTTTTTTTCTTTGTAGTTTTATGGTTTTATTAACACAAACATGACATGCACTGAAGCTGTCTGTCTATTCATGTTCTTCACTGCACAGCCTGGCTTTGGGATTATTGACTCTGATGGGCTGGGTGGCTGGTCTTTGCACCACGGTTCTGCGGTTCTTGGAGGAGAGAGACGTGGTGAGCAATCTCCACAGTAAGATTTGTTGCACATTACTAACACTTCAAGCTCCTTGACGTTGAGGGCTAGGAATTTGCAGAAGCCCCTGGACAGTGTGTGCTTTGCTTTCCTGCTACTCCCATAACCCATGTTGGACCTCAGGATCTGGCCCTTGTCAGTGCACCCTCTTGTCAGTGCCTCTGGGTTTCCTCCAGTTGCACCTAATTTTGACATGTTGGTCTGACTGATGCCGAATGAACTGCTTGGTCCTCTTTCCAATCACTATGTTCAGCTTTATATTATTTTTTATAGTTATAATATCTTCACATTAACTCCATCGTTGTACTTTGGTATATTCAATCGCTGTTCTAATTTCTTAGTTCATTTTTAAATTAACTCATTAATTAGAATTTCTTAATTCTAATTTTGTTCTTTCAGTTTTGCTTCTCTTCTTTAACAGTAAGGACATTCAGTTTGCCTCTGAGTTCAGGTTCTGCTGAATTTCTTAGCTTTTGTTCTGAAGTGTTCTTTTCAAAGCGTTTTAGATAAGTTTGTGATACGGGGCGCCTGGATGGCTCAGTCAGTTAAGCATCCGACTCGTGATTGCAGCTCAGGTCAGGCTGTCATGGTTCATGGATTCGAGCCCCACATCGGGCTCTGCACTGGCAGAGTGGAGCCTGCTTAGGATTCTCTGTCTCCCTCTCTTTCTGCCCTCTCTCTCTCTCATAAATAAAGAAATATTAAAAAAAAAAAAAAAAAGAATAGGTAGTTTGTGATGGGAGTGATATTAAAAATATTGAACATCTCTGGGGCGCCTGGGTGGCGCAGTCGGTTAAGCGTCCGACTTCAGCCAGGTCACGATCTCGCGGTCCGTGAGTTTGAGCACCGCGTCGGGCTCTGGGCTGACGGCTCAGAGCCTGGAGCCTGTTTCCGATTCTGTGTCTCCCCCTCTCTCTGCCCCTCCCCCGTTCATGCTCTGTCTCTCTCTGTCCCAAAAGAAATAAAATAAAATGTTGAAAAAAAAATTTAAAAAAAAAATATTGAACAACCAGTATTTGTGAGCACCTACCAATCAGGATGGATGTGAGCCATTAGCATCAATATAGCTGTTATCAGTGCACATTAATGAATATCCACTCCCATTTATAATTTCAGTTTTTATTCCTTCTTTGGACCAAAGATAATCTAGGGGTGTGGGGGTGTGTTTGTTCATTTCCAAGTAGTTATATAATTCTACTTCATTAATTATTATGAGAATGAAATGAATTATTACATGTGAAGTACTTAGAACAGTACCCGACATAATGAATTTTTAAACAATGCCTGCACATATATTGCTAGATATTTTTACTCCGAGTCACTTTTTAAAAAAATTATTTCATCATTAAAGATCTATGTCTTGGGGCACCTGGGTGGCTCAGTCAGTTAAGCGTCCGACTTCGCTCAGGTCATGATCTCACGGTTGGTGAGTTCGAGCCCCGCGTGGGGCTCTGTGCTGACAGTTCAGAGCCTGGAGCCTGTTTCAGATTCTGTGTCTCCTTCTCTCTCTGACCCTCCCCCATTCATGCTCTGTCTTTGTCTCAAAAGTAAATAAACGTTTAAAAAATTTTAGAAAAAAAAAGATATATGTCTCTCTCTCTTTTTTTTTTTTTTTTTTTTTGAGGAATGTAAGGATCTATGTATGTATATTAAATATAGTATATTGAGGGGCGTCTGGGTGGCTCAGTCGGTTGAGCGTCCGACTTCAGCTCAGGTCACGATCTCACGGTTGGTGAGTTCGAGCCCTGCGTCAGGCTCTGGGCTGATGGCTCAGAGCCTGGAGCCTGCTTCCGATTCTGTGTCTCCCTCTCTCTCTGCCCCTCCCCCATTCATGCTCTGTCTCTCTCTGTCTCAAAAATAAATAAACATTAAAAAAAAATTTAAATATAGTATATTGATTCATTTCTTCTAAGTTCCTTATTTTTGTTTATTTTGTTCCATTCTGAAAAGGATATGTTAAAATATCTCAACATAATTGAATTTTTATGAGGTTTTCCTTGTGTTTCCATTAGCTTTTATTTTATCTATGTGGTGGTTCATGCATTTTTCGATTCTCCGAAGTCCCCTATCTTTGAATGTGGACTGGATTTAGTTATTGTTTTTAATGAATAGAATAATGCTGCATGACTTCTGGGGCTCCACCTGCCTCTCTCAAAGATAAGTAGCTCTGGGGGAAGCCAGCGTCAATATCATGAGGAAACTCAAGCAGTCCTAGAAGAACTGATGTGCAAAGGAACTGAGGTATCCGACCAATAGCCAACCAGTTTGCTGGCCATGTGAGACCCCCAGTTTGCATGCAGATTCTGCAGCCCCAGTTAAGTCTTCAAAGGACTGCATCCCTGGCCCACATCATGAGTTCACGTTTAAGGGACTTTAAGCCAGAGCCCCCTAGCTAAGCCACTCATGATCCATGAAAACTGTGAGAGATGATAAATGCTTAGTGTTGTTTCAAGCCATACATTTTGGGGTAATCTGTTATGCAGTCATAGATAACTAATACTGTGCTTCTAAGCTCTCCTCAGATTAATTTGTTAGTGTGCTTTCTCAGGTCTTTTCCTCAACCGGTGGTATGTCTATGATATATTTTCTGAATGCTTGTGTAGTTACAAATACCTTTCCAAACTAACAAGTAAATGATAACTTGCCTGGATACAGAATTCTTGGATTCCTTTTTTTTTTTTTTTTAAGTTTATTTATTTCGAGGGGCACCTGTGTGACTCACCCGGGTAAGCGCCAACTTCTGCTCAGGTCATGATCTCTCAGTTAGTGAGTTCAAACCCTGGGTCGGGCTCTGTGTTGACATCTCTGCCCCTCCCCTGCTTGTACGTGCACACACTCTCTCTCTCTCTCAAAAATAAATAAACATTGAAAAAAGTAAGTTCATTTATTTTGATATGGGGGAGGGGCAGAGAGAGGGAGAGAGCGAATCCCAAGAAGGCTCCACACCCCATAACTGGGAGATCATGACATGAGCCAAAACCAGGAGTCAGACGGTTAACAGACTAAACCAGTTAGGCGCCTCTAGAACTCTTGAATTTCTGGACATTTTTCTCAGTACTTTGTAGTTCACTCCACTGTTTTTTAGCCTCCAAAGCTGAAGATAAGTCACATGCCTGTATGATTATTCTTCTTTATAATTTACCTTTTTTCTCCCCTGGAAATGTACAAGATTTTCCCTTTCTCTTGAAGTTCAAGAATTTTACCAGTATATTCCAGGATATGTTTCTCATTGATTATGCCTGGAACTTAGTAAGCCTCTTGAATTTGCAGACACTGGTCTTTCTTTAACACAAAAATGTGTTCTTCTATTATTACCTCTCCCCCAACTACTTATTTTCCTCCTTCTGGAAGCAATCCTTTAGGCTCTATATTCCAAACCTCTTATCTTTTTGGTTTATTTATTTATTATGACTTCTATCTCTTTGTACTTTTGCTCTGTCATTTGAGATATTTCTTCCACTGAATTTTCCACTGAATATCAACAACGACCTTCATTTTATTAAATTTTTACTCTGACAATCAGGGTTTGATTTATCTTCCGAGCATCTCTTTTATGCTGCACTTAGATCTCCTTAGGGTTCTTAATAGTTTTTTCTTGCTGTGTAGTTGCTGTCTGTTCCATCAGTTCTCTCTAATGTAAGGGAACTTAATTTGGTTGTGTGATTTGTGCTTTCTCTTTGGGATTTAGGTTCTTGGGAATAGCTAAAGTATCAGTGGCCCTGAGAACGTGGAAGGGAAGCGGTCAATGATCGAATGATGGCATAGTGGCAGACATGTCCTCAGGAATGAAAGAAGCCCTCCTGCTCTCTGATCTCTTCAACTTCTCCTGGCCTCAGTTTGGTTCCTCTCCAGCTGCTTGGGGTCATGGAGAACATGCACAATTAAGCAGGGCAGAAATCAACCTGCTGGTAGGCCAGCTATATCATGACACCACCATCAAGAAGTCCAACCACCCCTCCTCGGTAGTTGGGCTACCATTTTCAGGTCTTTGCATCAGGACTACCCCACTCTGCCCCCAGCTTCCTTCCTGCCTACAGTCCAGAAAGTATCACCTCAGGCCTCTGATTCCCAATGCCCAGGTCCCTCCTGCCTCCCAAGTGGGCTGGCAGATGAAGTTAGAATGTAGGCAGAGTTGGAAGTAGAGGGAATGTCAGAGACATTAGGCTCTATCTTTCCCTTGCATAAATTTGAAATTAATTAGCTTTTCATACTCATCCAGATTACCTTTCATGTTAAACGGATAGTGTGAAAATAAAGTCTTTGTGAAAAGAAAGAAAGAAAGAAAGAAAGTCTTTGTGAGTTATCTAAACATAAAAACATACTTGGAACTATAATTTCAAGGAACATTAAAAAAATGTTTTTAAGTTTATTTATTTATTTTGATAGAGAGCGAGTGAGCAGGGGAGGGCCAGAGAGAGAGAGAGGAACAGAGAGAATCCCAAGCAGGCTCTGTGCTGTCAGTGTGAAGCCTGATGCAGGGCTTGAACTCATGAACCGTGAGTGAACTCACGAACCATGAGATCATGACCTGAGCAGAAACCAAGAGCTTGATGCTTAACCAACTGAGCCACTCAGGCTCCCCTCAAGGAACATTTTATATATCCCTCAGAGAACTCAAGCCAACCAAATGATTTTTGTTTAGACTTTCCAATGTGAATATTTGTATGTAGACATCAAGCAGGAGAAATGTCAAACCTGGCAGAAAATCTTGACAAATGGCAGAATCTATGGTTTTAGAATGGAATGGTTATTTGGTCTGTGTGCAAACCTCAGCACATTTCTTCCTCTTCTTCTTTTTCGTATCCTCTGGAAAGCTATAATTTGAATTTAAGAGCAGTAGTTAGGAGCAAAATGCTAATCAAAATCAGAAAACCATGTATTACGTGAGTGAGGCTCTATGTAAAACAGAACTCAGCATCCATCTTTGAAAATCTGAAGAACTTTTTCCAATCCCAGCATTAGTCCCGCATACATCCCAAATTTCTTCTTGTGGATCTCAAGACTTCCCCAGATTGCTTCTCTTCTTAGCCATGACCAGTCTAGTTTTTCTTCCAGAAATCTTTTTTTCCCAAGGTTTGCCAAGGTTAGAGGGGGGTACTCCAGCTAGTTTTGAAGCAAACACACTAGTCTTTTCATTTTAAGGGTTTTCACTGCTACACATTGAGAAACAGGGGATTACAAATAAACAGACACTGGAAAAGTTACAGAAGCTTAAGAATTTACCGAAAGATATCTTAAATACGTGTCCCTAGGTCACAGTAAAACGTATCTGTGGCTAGGAGGCCTTGCTTAGCCTCTCTCTTTGGCTGCTTACATTGAGAGTTGTAAGAGCAGGCCTCACGGACCTCCTTCTTCCATTTGCTATCACTCTGTGTTATTGCTTTGGCCACAGCTCAGGAAGATCATCCTCTTCTTGCCAACACTCTCAGCTCCTTTCCTTTTCTATCAGGCTGAGATATTCCAATTATCTTATTTAAGTAGAACTTTTCATGGGCCCTTGTAGTCCATACAAGTGTCTACAGACATTTGAGGCGGGTCATTTTACATCCCCAGCAAAGTTCTGTGTTTATAATCGTCACACAGGACGTGCCACTTCAGGTTATTCCTCAACATATATCACAGACTGAAAGAATTATGAAGGAATTTGTTCTTACTTTTCAGTAATAGTCACACGTAATTAACAGCTCCAAGTCTAAGTGGATGATGTAAGTTTGAGCAGAGGTTGAAAGAAAATTTTAATGATTATTATAAAGGTCTGGAAAAGAAGACTACGTTAGAAAAGGTAGAGTTTATCAATCTTGATACTGTTAGCATTTTGTGATCATTCTTTGGGGTGTAGTGTATTTCTGAGTGTGCGTGCGTGCGTGTGTGTGTGTGCATGTGTGTGTACATGTGTGTGTACATGTGTATGCGCGTGTGTGTAGAACCCTCCTGTGCATTGCAGGATATTTAGCAGCATGCCTGGCCTCTACCCATTAGATGCCAGTAGCATTTTCCCTCCAGTTGTGACAACCAAAGAAATCTGCAGACATTGCCAAATGTCCCCTGGGGGTAAAATCACTCTCAGTTGAGAATGACTGGGTTGAAGGAGTTAAAATAGTCAGCATAAAGAAGGGCTTTTAGGGGTGCCTGGGTGGCTCGGACAGTTGAGCGTCCGACTCTTGATTTCAGCTTGGGTCATGAACCCAGGGTCTCGAGATTCTCTCTCTCTCTCTCCCTCTCTCCCCTTCTCCCCAGCTCATGCAGTCTCTCTAAAAATAAAAAAAAATAATTAAAAGGAGGGCTTTTAATTATAGTGTCCAAATATATGAAGGGCTCTCACGCTGATGACAGCCATCAGCAGCTTCTTATTTCCAGAACAGAAGAATTTCAGCTCAAAGGATTTGGATAAAATATAGTTGATTAATTTCTTGTGAAGCGTGTTATGTACTGACATGGGTTACTGAAAAAGAATGAAAGTCCTTTCTCTGCCAATCTTTAAAATGAGAAAAAAAAAATCCCTTATTTCTAGGGTAATTCTGATGCAATCAGACCTTAGAGGAGATGTCCTAGAAGACCTTTCAGCCTGTATCCTTTGGTCTGGCACACTGCAGGAGCCGTCTAGGCTGCGACCGCATTACTGAACTATAGCACCACCCCATTCATCACATGGGACTTCTCCAAACAGACAGAAAGAAGTGTGAGTGCTTCTTATTATTTTGACATTATTGGAAACAATACAGGAATACATAAAATCGTCCTTCAGTATTTTCCTTTGAAGACATTTCTCAAGGGATGTGGAAGAAATGCGATTAGTCCTATGTTACATTTGGTACTATCTTATTCTGAATTATTTATTCACTTTAAGTGGTAAGATGAAGTATTATTGGTGCTTCTTAAGAACCACAGAATGAGACTGTGGAGTCTGTATAAAAAGAGAGTTGGTTGCCTAGAAAAGAAGCTACTAGAAAGAGAAAGAAATTGCTTGATACCTCTGAAAACTTATTTATACTCCCACCTCATTCCGGAAGGATTTAAGGATGATTCTTGATAATCACCAAATTTTTTAAGCTCTTGAATCTGCAGGAATATGAGTTGGTTGGTAACGTATGAGAAAGAATTCTTGAAGCCTGTAATCAAACTAGTGCTTCAAATTCTGTAAGTACGGTGTGGAACAATGATGCTTTGTGACATCTTTGCTATGTGATAATAGCAGCTCACTCACTGAAATACCTGAACTGGTCAGATATCTTACTTGATTTTTAAAAATTATTTTAGGGGCACCTGGGCGGCTCAGTTGGTTGGACGTCCGATTTCAGCTCAGATCATGATCTCACAGTCCATGAGTTCAAGCCCCACGTCGGGCTCTGTGCTGACAGCTCAGACCCTGAAGCCTGCTTTGGATTCTGTGTCTCCCTCTCTCTCTGCCCTTCCCTTGCTCACACTCTGTCTCTCTCTCTCTGTCTCTCTCTCAAAAATAAATAAACATTAAAACATTTTTTTAAATAAATAAAAATTATTTTAATTCTTTATTGTATAATTTGACATTTTGGAGATTTAGAAATTGTCTCACATGCATCAGTTAGGATTTTTTTATTGCAAGTTACAGAAAACCCACTACAAACTAGTGTAAGGATAGAAATAAAAGAAAAAAAATGGAAAAGAGGATTTGCTAGATCTTGTAGCTTAGAAGTCCCAGTGTACAACAGACTCCAAACATGGCTGGATCCTAGACTTAAAAAAAAAAAAAAAAATGGTTTTGACCATCATACTCCATGTAGCAAGATGGCTGCAGAATTAAAGGAGAGTCTGCTTTTCTAGTGGCTGAAATGAAATCATGCGCCCATTCCTGAACCAGTCATTGTTGTCTAAGGAATGTGATATTCTAACTAGCTAGGCTAGTTAAGTCACAAGACACCCCTGGATTCAAGAATGGAAGCATGTCCACAGAACTACGTGGACTGAAAGCAAGAATGGATTCCCAAATAAAAACCAGAATTGTTGGTGGGGCGCCTGGGTGGCTCAGTCGGTTAAGCGTCCGACTTTGGCTCAGGTCACGATCTCGCGGTCTGTGAGTTCAAGCCCCGCGTCAGGCTCTGTGCTGACCGCTCAGAGCCTGGAGCCTGTTTCCGATTCTGCGTCTCCCTCTCTCTCTGCCCCTCCCCCGTTCATGCTCTGTCTCTCTGTCTCAAAAACAAATAAACGTTAAAAAAAAAAAAAATTTAAAACCAGAATTGTTACTGGAAGTAGAGTGAGTGCTATTAGGCAGACAAGAACAAATGTCCATCACATATATATTACCTGTATTTGGGTATTTCACTAAAACTCTTAGTTTAGGACACATGATCATTGTGATATATGGTGTGATATATGGCTTTTGTTTAGAGTTACTGGAGCAAAGACCGTCAATAGTTCCCTACTATGCATTCTCCTCTTCTTCCAAATTCTTTTTTTTTTAATTTTTTTATGTTTTATTAATTTTTGAGGGAGAGAGACAGAGACAGAGTGCAAGTAGGGGAGGAGCAGAGACAGAGGGAGACACAGATTCCAGGCTCTGTGCTGAGAGCTCAGAGCCTGACAGGGGGCTCGAACTCACGGACCATGAGATCATGACTGGAGCCAAAGCCAGATGCTTAGCCAACTAAGCCACCCAGGCGCCCCCTCTTCTTCCAAATTCTTAAGGGAATTTTTATCCATGCCCATGGCAATCCAGAATAACACTACATTTCCCAGTTCCCTTACTGGTATGTGTAGCCATGTCACAAAGTTCTAACCAATAAGATGCAAGTAGAAGGGATGTATGCAATTTCCATGTCAAATCCTAAAAGGGAAAGTGGATTAGTTTACTCTTTTATATCAATATGTATTTATTACATATATAATTACGCTAATAATATAAAATATATGTTATTTATTATATATTTTTAAATAATATACTTTATTAAATATTATAATAATATATATTAATACAGATTGCCAACATTTCAAAGAGCAAGAAATGTTTAATCAGGGGAAGACTTAAGATAATGGCTTTACAACCATTTTTAAAAGATTTTAGCATGCATGCTCTCTTTTTAACCACGGAAATAACTTTTTTTTTTTTTTTTCAACGTTTATTTATTTTTGGGACAGAGAGAGACAGAGCATGAACGGGGGGAGGGGCAGAGAGAGAGGGAGACACAGAATCGGAAACAGGCTCCAGGCTCTGAGCCATCAGCCCAGAGCCCGACGCGGGGCTCCAACTCACGGATCGCGAGATCGTGACCTGGCTGAAGTCGGACGCTTAACCGACTGCGCCACCCAGGCGCCCCCGGAAATAACTTTTTAACTTCAACGAGGCATCACAGTAATTAACACTTTTCAAAACTACTAGCCTTTTCTGCTCTAAGTTGCTGGTATTGCCCAAAAGGAGGGCATTCTCCTCATTCTGCTTCCACATTTGCTGGACTCCAGGTAAGAGTTGCTGCCTTAGCGGGGAATGAGAAAGCTGTCTTCAAGAATTAAAGTGCCGTTTCGGGAGATGGGCAGACTTGTTCTTGTGCAACAATAAAACTTCATAACAAACCTCACCAAAATGGAATATGGCTGAGATTTCCTATTTTGGGAGGTGTTTAAATAGAATGGATGATTATTTATGAGAGGTGCTGTCGAAGGGGCTTATGCCTTTCCACCTCTAATTTGGATTTTAAGATTCATATCCACTTGAAAAGTGACCCTGGGGCTAGCTGGGAGGCCAGGAGGCTCTCTTGTTGCTTTGGAGTTAAAACTGCACAAAATGGCTTCCTTGTTTGGTTTGAAATATTTGGTCTTCTAATCTCTCAGTTATTCATATTAAAACACTCTGGGGGGAAAAAAACCCCAAGGACAAAACAAAGAAAAAAACCAAATGTCACCATCTCAATCCAAGCTGTGCTGCAGTCCACCTCTACTAGCCTATTATCTGGAATTGACTGTATGAAAAATCAAATGTCTAAAGCCCAAGGGTGACAGTAAATTTGTGAAACTGGTGATATTTCATTTTGGAGTTTTCCCTTTCTTTATATGACCCCCTTTTTCTGGGCACTTTAAGCAAAAGATCATCATCTTTAAGACTTAGGTCCTTTACTGATGCCTGCCCTTGGGAAAATGAGCTCACAAACTCAGTTAAGCCTAAGAACTTTTGGGAGTGCTGACTTTTGGGAGTGTTCTACCCTGGACAAGAAGGGTTAACCAAGAGGTACACCTTTTTGATGATAGGATTTACACCAGCAAAAGTCAACGTGAGTAGGTGGGCTTGTGATCTTGTTTTTGTCTTTAGTAGGGACAGCCATTTTGGCAGCTCTTGAAATTTTTGTTTCTTACAATCAGTTTGTTTAAATCAAGAACCAAATAAGGGTTGCATGTTCCTTTTGGTTTATCCATCTCTTTTAGACTGGGTTCCTCCTCTGTTTCTCTTGTTCTCCCTTTCTTTGTTTTTTGTTTTGTTTTGTTTTGTTTTGTTTTTTTAAGTAATGCTGGTTTTTTTTTTTATTTAAAAAAATTTTTTTTCAACGTTTATTTTTATTTTTGGGACAGAGAGAGACAGAGCATGAACGGGGGAGGGGCAGAGAGAGAGGGAGACACAGAATCGGAAACAGGATCCAGGCTCCGAGCCATCAGCCCAGAGGCTGATGCGGGGCTTGAACTCACAGACCGCGAGATCATGACCTGAGCTGAAGTCGGACGCTTAACCGACTGCGCCACCCAGGCATCCCTCTTGTTCTCCCTTTCTTTTCCTTGTCATTTTTCCTTTTTCCCCCTAAGATCTGAATTTTGCTAATTGCATCCTACCAATGTTGTTTAAAGAACTCCTGTCTCTTATATTTTCTGTAAACTAACACATTTCGAGGCTCCATCAGATTTAGGTTCGATTTGTTGGCATGAACATTTTGTGAGCGGTTTGTGTACTTTCTTCAGGAAGCACAAAGTATTTGTCTCTCTCTGTGGTGCTAAGATCGATCAGCAGATTCAGGCAAAGCCAGTGAATCATGCACTATCACGTTCTCTGTGAGGTTTTCCCCTCATGCTTTTAGGAGCCGTTGATGATCTTTTCTTAACGTCCATTATTTCATTAGAGGTCCCCACACCGTGATATTCTAATTAGATTATGCCTGCTTCATTTATTAAAAGGAAACTTTATTTCATCAACGAATGGTTGCCCTCATGTATGGTTTGTACAAGAAAGACAGGCAATTGTTTGATTTTTTTCTTCTTATTTATAAAGTTTTAGAATTATAAGTTGGTTCCTAAAAGAAAAATACTGCTCTTTCTACTCTCAACAAGGCTACATGTGGGGAGAGAAGGGGGGGATCTCTGTCGCTAACTACCCAGAATTAGCACACAGTGGTTAGGGGCTCAGTCCCACAAAATTGTCCCTAACTTCAGCTACTAAATGCAAATTTCAGGTACTGTTACCAGCTAGACTCTAAGACTCAACATCTATGCTCACCTGCATGTACCCACCAGCCTTTGTCACACATTTTTCCTTAAGCTCTTCTGTCCCACTTATCTCTTAACTCAGGCAAAAGACCCTATGGGCACAACGTCCCATGATGGAAACTGAAACTTCCCCTCAAGCAATAATGACTGCCCGAAGGAAGAGCTCTGGGGGCCCAGACCTCCCAGACTAGTTTGAGCTAAGCCCCCAACCTGTGTCTGCACAGATGGGCCAAGCAGTGACCTCTGGAATGACCCACAATTCCCTTTAGCTCCTCATAATACTAAAATCTCTGCCCAAGGGAGAGCGCAAGCCTCATTTACGTAACATACAATGTATGTAATAGACATGCTTCCTTAAGGCTCGTGTGCAACCTTAAGCCCACCTCTACATATGATGACAAGGCTCCCTTATCTAAATACTCATCCTAGGGGTGCCTGGGTGGGTCAGTTGGTTAGACAGCTGACACTTGATTTAGTGCAGGTCATGATCTCAGAATTGTGGGATCGAGCTCTGTGTCCAGCTCCATGCTAGGCATGAAGCCTGCTTGGGATTGTCTCTCTCTGTCCCTCTACCGCTGTGTTCTCTCTCTCAGTCTCTCTCTCTCAAGCATGCATAAATAAATAAATAGATAGATAGATAGATAGATATTCATCGTAACCCTAAATACAAAGAACCCCTTTACCCCTGTTTGGGGAGACATAGCAGCTTTGGAAGTTATTCCTAGTGATCTCCTTATTTGCTGCAAATAGTTTCCTTTGTGGGATAACTCACCTAGTGTAGTTTCTATCTGTGACTCACCAGGGAGGAAACTCATGCTATTTGGCTACAGTTCCTGTGCTTCTGACCAAATGGCTACAAATCAAGGGTTTTCACAACCCTCCCCTCAGGTCTGATAGTTTGCTATAGTGGCTCACTGACCTTGGGGAAGCACTGACTATTACTGTTTTATTATAAAGGATACAACTGAGTATCAGCTAAATGGATCGGGTGTGGAGAAGGAGTGTAGACCTTCCATGTCGTCTCTGGGCACACCACTTTCCCAGCATTTTGGTGTGTTCACCAACCCAGAAGCTCTCTGAATCCTGTTGTTTAGATTTTTAATCATGGTTTCATTCTGCGGGTGTAATTGATTAAATGACCATTGCTAATTAAGCCCATCTCCAGCCTCTCCCTCATCCCCCTAGGCCAGAGGTGGTGCTAAAAGTCTGACCCTCTAATCAGGTGGTTGGTTCCCCAGACAACCAGTCCTCCGAAATCCCATAGGTAAGGGTTTTTCAAAGCCACATCATTAACATCAATGTAGGTGTCATTGAAAAGGGCTTGTTTTAAAGAACAAAAGATGCTTCTCTTTCTCCTATCACTCAGGAAATTTCCAGGGATTTCGAGCTCTGTGCCAGGAACCCAGTGCACAGACCCAGTACATATGTCTTATTATGTCACAGTTCTCTGGCATCTTCCAAAGATGACTCATTGGGGTTTCTATTTTTCTTGTTTTTTCTATCATCATGAAATGTTTTTTCTATCTGATATGAAATGTTGGGGTTCAGGAGTGAATGGTCAAGAAAGAATTCTTGAGATGTCTTTGGTGCAAAAAGGGTGACTTTATTAAAGCACAGGGACAGGACCTGTGGGCAGAAAGAGCTGCACTGGGGTTGCGAGGGCTGACTGATCATATCCCTTCAAGTTGGGAGGGGGTTCGGGATAGTGAAAATCTCTAAGGAATTTGGAAGCAAGGTTTTCAGGACCTTGAGGAGCTCGCTGCTGTTGGGATAAGGTCATTTACTACTGTCTAATAAAACCTTAGTCATGAGGACCTTAAGATGTATATCAGTGGGCCATTTGCTTGGAGGATGATTACTAACACATATCTTGGTAGGGGGCGGGGGGGGGGAGTAGAGATAAAGGATGTTTCCAAAGAGATTTTTACAGGATCCTGGAAATCGGGCTAATGTCAAGCTAAGGTTGCCTTTTGCCTCTAGCAAACTATTAACTTTAAGGCAGCTAAGCTCCTTGAGGAAGGTCACGCTGGACTATAAGTTGTAAGGAAGTTAATTTTTTTTCTTCTGCCCTTTGTTCTCCACATCACTATCTACCTAGAAGTAGAACATAAGTAAGGCTAGGTAAAATTATTGCTAATACACTCTTTTTTCAATTTTTACATCATGAAAGGAAATCAATTCCATATCCAACTGTATTACACATTTAAGCCCCTATGGTGTTTTAGTCCACACCAGCTCCTAAAACAAAATACCACAGCCTGAATAGACTGTCGACAACAGAAATTTATTCTCACAGTTTTGGAGACTAGAAGTCCAAGATGATCATCATGCAAACTGATTCAGTATCTGGTGAGGATCTACTTCCTGGTTCATAGGTCATGCCCTATCGCTGTGTCCTCACATGCTGAAAGGGGCAGGGAGCTTTCTCTAGGGTCTCTTTTATAAGAATGTTAATCCCACTCATGAGGACTCCACCCTCATGCCCCAAGGATCTTGCATAGGCCTCACCTCCTAATATTATCACACTGAGCGTTAGGTTTTCAACACATGAATTTTAGGAGAATACAGACATTCAGGTCATAGCATATAGGTTTGTTTGTTTTGTTAAGTAATTGAAAAGTAAACTAAATACTGTTTTTGTTTTGTTTTGTTCTGTTCTGGTTTTTTTAGTAATAAGGTGAAAAATTAAAATTAAGAAATTATAGACAGGGGTGCCTGGGTGGCTCCGTCGGTTAAGCATCCGACTTCGGCTCAGGTTATGATCTCAAGGTTCGTGGGTTCAAGCCTCGTGTCAGGTTCTGAGCAGGCTCTGAGTCTGTTTCAGATTTTGTGTCTTCCTCTCTCTGCCCCTCCCCCCTCTCAAAAATAAATAGACATTAAGAAAAATTAAAAAAGAAATTAGAGACATACAAATTGATACTTGCCTACTTATAGAAAGCCAAGAGAGGTCATGATGAAGCATCCGTATTCACAGTAAAATTTTATTTGACTCAGGAAATGTAGCCTCTTCACATTTCTCAAATGGGAATCCTAAACCAGAAATATTTGTAATGCTTTTTTGAGGTGTTATTATTTGGAGTAATCCAAATGGACTACTTACCTAAATCTTTTACCTTCCAGAGAAACAGGCTCTCCAGCCTGGCAGTGCAAGGTTTTGAATGACTCAACCTTATAAAAAGTACTTTAGGTGTAGCGACAAAACTAATTAAGATGGAAAATTTCAGGGGCCAAAAACTCTCTTTACCCCCCCAAAAATCTGCAAATGGCACTTGCTAACAGCTTTCACTCCTCTGAGAGCCACAGTTACCTTGAGCTGGAAAATAAGTTTCAATCATTTAAACTGATAACTTGCTAGATTATTAAATGCTTGTAAGTCATTCAAATTTTTTTTAAATGTTTATTTATTTTTGAGAGAGACAGAGAGAGACAGACAGACAGAGTGTGAGTGGGGGAGGGGCAGAGAGAGAGGGAGACACAGAATCGGAAGCAGCTTCCGGGCTCTGAGCTGTCAGCACAGAGCCAAACATGAGGCTCAACCCCATGAACTGTGAGATCATGACCTGAGAAGTCAGATGCTTAACCAACTGAGCCACCCAGATGCTCCTAAATCCTTGTAAGTCATTCAAATACATATTTTTGATATGCCAAGTACGGCAAAGGTGAAATCCAAAGCAGAAATCCAGGGTCTCTGCCCTCAAGGAATTACAGGAAAGTGGTGAGGCAGATAGGAAACAGGCAAGCAATCTCTGTAAAGGGCTCTGATAGAGCCTGAGTGTGATTTTTCCCCCTCCAAAATAATTATTACATAATAACCCTGAGTGAAAGGTGTATCTTGTATTCGACTATATTAGCATTTCCCGGACACTCACCCCACTAATCTTTTGCTTAAGCATAGTCTCCAAGAGATGCAAACACAATGACATCCTTGGCTCTTGACACAACTTAAGCCCTTCTAGAGCTAATGCTCTGACAGCAGTTTCTAACACAGTTCTGGGTCTGCCTGCCATAGAAAGGCCTTTCATGTATCCTCCTTGGAATTCAGGGGAAGTCACAAATGATCAATTAATTATGAAAAGATTATTTATGTAAGTGGTCACTGAAACCAGCATTAGCATCCCGAAAATATCTTTTTATTTTTCTTTCTTTAGCTCCAGACCGTGTGTTTAAAATTTATTTATTTTTGAGAGAGAGAGAGAGACAGAGACAGAGACAGAGAACGTGAATGGGGGAGGGGCAGAGAGAGAGGAAGACACAGAATCCAGGCTCCAGGTTCTGAGCTATCAGCACAGAGACCAATGCTGGGCTCCAACTCACGAACCAGGAGATCACGACCTGAGCCAAAGTCAGATGCTTAACTTACTGAGCCACCCAGGCACCCCCAGACCCTGTGTTTAAATGAAATCAACACTTGGTATAAAAATGAAGTCTGTTACCCCCATTCCCAATTTCCAGGTGCCTCTGTAGAACTCCTGCTAATTTTTAGAACATTGAATTCAACACAACCAAAATACAAACAAAGATTTAAAACTTGAAAATTTTTGCGAGGGCTTCTTTTCATGCTTTTCAAGAGCATGTATCTTCTTGCTTCGTGTAATAATAATAGTAATAATAATATCTTATATTTTACAATGCTTTTCACTTTTGGAAGGGCTTTTCTATGAATTGTCTCAGAGTCTGTGGTCTGTGTCCCCTCCAATTTTAATGTAGTCATTTCTAATTTCATGGTCTATGTCGGAGAAGAATTTGAAATTATAACATATTCATGGATTTTTCTGCTTAAATGAGTATGGCCCTTCAACTGAGTAGATCTCTTCTTAGCAAGTGTGAATTGACAGTTATTTTCCTTAAGCCCAGTTATTATCAGGTACTGATTGATCCACCCACTTGCAGCAAAGTGATTATTCAACCTATTAACATATGCTATATGTAATAAAGAGAAAATCCCCAATTGTTTAAAATACTTTTATATAATCCCTCAGACTATTTATAATCTGTTTAAACACATCTGTTAATTCCCACAGTATATCATTATACTATCAAATTGAAATTTTTTTTAAATGTGCAATATTCATTGTTATTTGTATTTATCACTGTTAAGGGATTATAACCAAATGATAACTGGTCATGGGGTAGGGGAAGGAACAAGAATGCAATCTGCTAAAGTGGCTTAAAGTATTAAACTCGATTTGCAAAATCACATTGAATGTATTACCATCCAAATTAAGATTTTAAAGTACAGAAGTTTCTTGCAATGCAGCAAACAATGAAAAGTCAAAAACGGAAAGGCATCCAGCCTGAAATGAATCATCACACAAAGTGAGAAAAATAGGAACACCCACAGATTCCATTATTTGAAGGGGGGAAAAAACTTCCTCTATTTTACAGTAGAGAACAGTAAAGAGATGAGGGAAATGGATGGGGAGAATGTCCTTCTTCCAAGGACAATTATTTAACTTAAGAATGAATGGCCTTGGGGCGCGTGGGTGGCTCAGTCGGTTAAGCGTCCGACTTCGGCTTATGATCTCGTGGTTCCTGAGTTCTAGCCCCGTGTTGGGCTCTGTGCAGACAGCTCAGAGCCTGGAGCCTGCTTTGGATTCTATGTCTCCCTCTCTCTCTGCCCCTCCCATGCTCATGCTCTGTCTCTCTCTATCTCTCCGTAATAAATAAACGTTAAAAAAAAAAAAAAAAAAAAAGAATGAATGGCCTTAAACCCATGAACCTCTATACTTAATTCTAAGAAGTCATCTTGTTGAGATAAACCCTGTAGCCAATAACTTTGTTTCTCTTTTCCTACAACCAGAAACACTTGTTCATTGTAGAAGATACAGATGAACAAAAAGATCAAATCAACATAAGCCCATCATCCAGAAATAGATACTGTTAACACTTTTAAAAGCTTTATTGGGGTTCACATACTGTACAATTCACCCATTTCAAGTGCACAATTCAATGTCTTTTAGTATATTTACTGGGTTGTACAACCATCATCACAATATAATTCTAGAACATTTCATGACCCTATAGAGAAACCCATTAGCAGTCATTTTTCATTTTCTCTACCACACATTACCCCTCCTCAGCCCTAGGCAGCCATTAATCTGCTCTCTGTCTTTCTAGATTTGTCTATTCTGAACATTTCAAATAAATGGAATTGCGTTTTGTGACTGACCTCTTAGACTTAGCTTAATGTTTTCTAGATCCAAGTTGTAGCATGTATCAACACTTAATTTCTTATTGCTGAATAATATTCCATTATATGGATATACCATATTATGTTTATTCATTTATAAGGAACATTGGGCTGTTTTCACTTTCTGACTGTCATGAAAAATGCTGCTATGAATATCATGTTCAAATTTTTGTTTTAACACCTGTTTCAAGTCTCTTGGAATCTGGGAGTGGAATTTCTGGATCATATGTTAACTCTGTGTTTAACATTTTGAGGAACTGTCAGTCTATTTTCCAAAATGACTGTGTCCCACCTTACACTCCTGTCAGCAGCATACAAAGGCTCCGATTTCTCACATCCTTGTCAACACTTATTGCCTCTTTTTTTTTCTTAATTAGTGTGAAGTGGTATCTCATTGAGGTTTTGATTTACATTTCCCTAATAGCTAATGATGCGGAGCATCTTTTCATGTGTTTATTGGCTATTTGTATATCTTCTAGGAAAAATGTCTATTCAAATCCTTTGCCCTTTTAAAAATTAGGTTATTTTTCTTTTTATTGTTCAGTTGTATGTCTTCTTTCCATATTCTGGATATAATTGTCTTATTGGATAGAAGCATTACAAATAATTTCTCTCATCCTGGGGTTGTCTTTTCACTTTCTTAATGACACCGTTTCTAGCACAAAGTGTTAAATTTATCTATTTTTTTCTTTTGTCTCTTGTGCTTTTGGTGTCATACCTAAGGAGGTTTTGCCTAACTCAAGGTCACAAAGATTACTTGTATGTTTTCTTCTAAGAGTTTAATATTTTTAGTTCTTACATTTGTGGGTATCCATTCTGAGTTAATTTTTGCATATGGTATGAGGTAGGGATCCAATTTCATTCTTTTGCATGCAGATATCTAGTTGTCTTTGTTCCGTTTGTGGAAAAGGCTACTCTTTCCCCTATTGAACTGTCTTGGCACCCTTCTTGAAAATCAAGTGACCATAAATGTAAAGATTTATTTCTGGACTCTCAATTCTATTCCACCGATCTATGTATCTACCTTTATGCAACTATTATCAATATTTGCCATGGATCCTTCCTCATCTTTTTTCCTCTCTGTGTATTTATTCATATATTGTTTTTTCAGGACAATCATGTCATACCACGTATACAGTTTTTAGCCTGTTTTTTTTCCTTAAGAGATCATTAATATCCTCCCATGTCATTAAATATTCAACATGAGTTTCAATGGTTGCACTAATTTCCATTGTATATATGTACAATGATAAGTTGAATGAATTCCTTGTGGTTGAATATTTAGGCTGAGGCCAGAATAATATTATTTTCAAATAATGTAATCAATACACCCTAAATACACTTTTATTTGTATCAGTAATTACTTTATAACAAAAAAACCTAGAAAGGGAATTGGTAAGTATGAATATTCTTAAGCATTTGATACATACTGTTATTGTACTAATTGATTGGCAATGTACAAGAGTATCAGTGTTCCACACACTTATTAAAGGTGGATATTATTTTGAAATCTTGACCAATTTTGCATTCACGTATTACTGTGGATTCACAAGAAGAGAAAATCTCAAAACGAATAGTTTTTGCTAGATTGACTAAAAATCAAATAACGAGCTTTTCTCCATGTCGTAAAAATCTTAAAAGTTAAATGTTATTTTCTTTCCTGTGTGAAGCACCGATTGATTTCCTTCATGGAGTAAACTGCCATTGGAAGAAAACATTTCAAATGAAGTAATCAAGTGATGTAGACTCGTAGAGATGGTGACCAGTTCTAGCAGGGTCTCACTTGATTAGTTTATATTGACGTGGTCATCAAAATTGAGGCTAGTCATACACATCCAGAGAATAAATTTGGTCAGTATATTTAGGGTTGTTTGGTATCTGGTGAAACGATTCACAATAACCGACTCACAAAAGCTGGATGTTGAAAATAGAATGCCCACCTATGAACTTCTTGTGAGTCATCTCACTGACACAGACCAGATTGCTCATGACGTTTGCTCAGCGCATGTTTTCCCTTGCGTGAGGCCTGGCACATAGAAAGTACTCGATAAACGTCAGCCACTGTTATTATTGATATTTATTATTATTTCATCATTATCGTTATAGTGCCATGACTATTGTTTCGCTCTTGTCTTTATTGGTAACACATTCTGATCTTTGGTGTGGCTCGATGTTTTGGGGTCATGCTCACTGGAGAATTGAATGAAATGCATGCACAGTTTTAACAGGCAGAGGGGTTGGATGGGAGGAGAAAGAATATATGTAGATACGGACAATTTTATGGGCCAAAATCTATGCTCTTTTCTCACTATGGTCCCTTTCTCTTTTTGCCTTTCTAAGGAAATGATGCTCAGATTTGGGTGAGAGTAAAATGTATTTGAAGTTCACAATCAGGTTACCATGCCAGAAGATTGGGTTGGGACAAACTTTTTTAGCTTTTTCCTTTCATATTGTGTTTGGTCCCTTCTCTTTTTTTATAAATATCTTCCCCTCACGAAGCCAAAGAGTGGAAAGACCAGGCCTTATGTAAGGCATAATTAGTCCTCATCCCACCTGCCTCACTGCTCTCCTTTTCTTTTCTCTCTCTCTCTCTCTCTCTCTCTCTCTCTCTTTGTTAGAAATTTCCATTTTCATATGGATGGTCCATTTGACACTTTGGTGTCTCAGTTCTTTAGCCTTTTTTTTAAAAATTTATTTTTGACATATAGACAGAGAGACAGAGTGTGAGCGGGGGAGGAGCAGAGAGAGTGGGAGACACAGAATCTGAAGCAGGCTCCAGGCTCTGAGCTGTCAGCACAGAGCCCGATGTGGGGCTCAAACTCACAGACTGTGAGATCATGACCTGAGCTGAAGTTGGATGCTCAACCAACTGAGCCACCCAGGCGCCCCTACCTTTTCATTTTCTTAATGGTGTCTTCTTTCAGGGAATTTTAAATTTTGATGGAGGCCAATTAATTTTTTCTTTTTTCTTCAGACTGTGAGATCATGACCTGAGCTGCAGTCAGCCGCTTAACTGACTAAGCTACCCAGGTGTCCCTCAGTTCCTCAGCCTTCTTGGCCTCTAAAAATCCAATCCTCTACCAGACCTCACTCATCCATGGTCACATTCCTTGCTTTGTCATGACAATCACTGCACTACCTCTGAAATTCTGACTTCAAGAATCCCACTCTCTGACCACCATTACCCATCCTTCGGGCTCCCCTTCTCTAGAACTCCTGCTCCAGCAATTATTCGACCTCATCAAGAACTCCCATCCATAAATTCTATCATTTTCTCAACTGTAATCCTCTACCCATATCATCACATCCTCCTCTTCACCCTGCCAAAAGTCTATCGTTAACATTTATAATTACTTCCTGAAGATATCCTTAAAATCCTTGCCACTCTTTCCCTGAGTTCTACCTGTTGTATTCATTAGGAAAGTCCCCAACTCTGGTTATACCAAACAATCTGCCTACTTTGGGTCTATACTAGAGCAGCTGAATATAACTCAGCTGGTCTTATTTACCATGTCCACTAGACTTCTTTAAATTCATGGCCCCAAATCTCAACTGGGTGCTTAGTATTGCTTGACAATCCTATTATATGTCTTGTAATGTTCTCTTTCCCACTCTTCAAAGCAACGATTTCACACCTTCTATCTTTTGAAACCTCCTAAATTATGGTCATAAAAAAGTAAAGAATAAAGGAGAAGCCTAGGCGATTCAGTCGGTTAAGCCTCTGACTTCGTTTGGCTCAGGTCATGATCTTGTGGTTCGCGAGTTCAAGCCCCACATCGGGCTCTGTGCTGACCGCTCAGAGCCTGGAGTCTGCTTTGGATTCTGTGTCTCCCTCTCTCTCTCTGCCCCTCCCCCACTCATTCTCTCTCTCTCTCTCTCTCTCTCTCTCTCTCAAAAATAAATAAACATTAAAATAATTTAAAAAATAAAGCAGACCATCCAAACTACAACTACAACCACCCAGACTACAACTTACCTTCATGTACACCCATGTGATTTTCCTTCTAATTCTCTGGATCAAGTGTCCTAGTTCATTTCTAAGGTCAGTCCTTCTACTTGTGTTCTGGATTCTATGTAGTTTTTCATCTTCAAGGACTAAGCTTCGGCAATCATTTCCTCTCTCATATATATCATACATTTTCCCCTTTCTAATGGCTTATTTCCACAAACAATATATCACAATACCTTCTATAAGAGAAAAAAATTATCTTGACCTCATTTGTCCTTCATTTCTAATTTAGTTTCTCTGATCCTCTTCTTAACAAAATTTCATGAGTTAACTAACCATAATCACTGACTTAACTTGTTTCCTCACATTTTCTCCATAGTCCATCCCTGCCGGCAAGAGTCCTCTTGTCCAGGTTATTAACAGCTTTCTTCTTACCAGACATAATGGTCACTTCTCTATTCTTATCTTGAATCTCTGAGCATTAGGGACACACTCTCTTTTTCTTGAAATGTTTTCTTCATTTGACTTCTAGATCAAAACAATCTCTGGGTTTTCTTTTTATCTTAACGAAGTTTATTCTCAAACCCTTTGCAGGTTATTTTTCTGCTCAGCTTTGAAATACTGAAGTGCCAGAAGTCTCTGTCCTAGGGCCCTTCTCTCTATATACACATGCTCCTTAGGGACCATTTCCTGTGGCTTGAAATTCCATTTATAATTTTGCAAGAGGAACAACGAGAAAGAACTAGAAGAACTAGAGGAATATTGTACAATTGGTACACCAATTTTTACCTTTGAACTTTTGTACAATGACTGTTACATATTCAAACAAATAAAACTTTAAATAAATACGTGGCAGAGAAATTAATTTCTCTCCTGTTTAACTCACAATTAATTAGAGTCTTCTTTACATCTTGGCTGACGCAGAGGGATGGGTTGAATTTGTAGGGTAGAATAGGGGTAACTACTAGTGTTAGGGTTCTGGAAAGGCAGGAGGGTTGGGATCCAAACTCCCAGGGGAAGAATCAACCTTTGGTAGAAGGAGGGGCACATCCTCTATTGGCACAGAGTAAAGGAGTTAAGAATCAGTGTAGATATGGGAAGGTTATGTGTTTGATAAGAATCTGAAGCAGTTCTTATGTGTGGCTTCATGTTGTCTATGAAATAGGGGGAAAGTTTCTCTACTCAGAGTGAGGGAATGAGATAGTGGAAATTGGGGGAAGGGACCCTTGAGGCTTGGAGGTAGTGATGGTTTAAAATAATGGTTACTGGGGTTCCTGGGTGGCTCATTTGGTGGAATGACTCTTGATCTCAGGGTTGTAGGTTCGAGCCCCACGTTGGGTGTAGAGATTACTTAAAAATAAAAATCTTAAAAAAATAATAAATAAAATAATTGTTGCTATGAGTGGAAGTGCAAGTTGACCAGAGAAAAGCAATAAAATTGTTGAGGGCCTGATTGTAGCTGGTGATCATAAATTTATAGGGTGCCATGCAGCAGATATATATGAGTTGTGACTTTCTTGCATGAAATCTAGGTTCTGCCAGTAAATAGTTGTTTGATCTCAGGCAAGTTAGATCAACTTTGTAACTCAAAGTTTTCTTCTTCATAAAATGGAAATTTATTCACTCATTTGTTCATTCATTCATTCATTCATTCAACAAATATGTATTGTCCACTACATGCCAAGCATAGTTCTTGGGTTGGGGATAGAGTAAAAGGCAAGAAAAATTATCTTCCATCATGGAGCTCATGATAATTGTACCTCCCTTTGGGATTTCTGTAAGGGTTACATGAGATTCTAATTTCATCAATTTCAAGATGTACACTATTCAAACCCCCCCCCCCCCCCCCGCCCCCGACAACATTTTAAATCTCTGAAACTGAGATGTATCTTAGGACTAATTTGACAGGATGTTTCTCTTTTCTTTGTGTTACATAAAGTAATGGTGCCTCTTATAATCGACAGAGTTCCAGATTCAGTGAAATATGATCAGACTTGTAAATGCTTAATAAAGTGTTTAGTAAACTATGCATTGCAGAGCCACTTTTAATAGCAGAAAATTGGAAGCAACTCAAATAGTTATCAACAGGAAACCAGAGGTATAGTGCAAACATCCAATGGAGAAAGGGAAAAGAGTAAAGAGTATTTCTATACACTATTATAAAGTGATCTCCAGGATATGTTGCTAAGTGAAAGCAAAGTACAGAAAAGTGTCTGTTGCAATTACTGTTTCTCTAAAAGGCAGATGTACATATTTGTGCACATATATAAAATATTTGCTTATATTTTCAAAACTGGAAGCACAGACAAAAATTTTTTTAAATTTTAACAATGACCTGGGGGCTCCCTGGTGGCTCAGTCGGTTAAGTGTCCGACTTCAGCTCAGGTCATGATCTTGCAGCTCGTGAGTTAGAACCCCACATCAGGCTTGCTGCTGTCAGCCCAGAGCCCGTTTCAGATCCTCTGTCTTCCTCTGTCTCTGCCTCTTCCCCGCTCACGTGCACACCCTCTCTCTCTCTCTCTCAAAAGTAAATAGACCAAAAAAAAAAAACAAAAACAAACAAACAAAAAAAAACAACCTGTGAGGAAGGTAGGAATAGGGCAGAAGAACCAAAGATAAAATCTAACCTTTTCAGAACATACACTATTTTTGAAGGGTGCCTGGGTGGCTCAGTTGGTTAAATGTCTGGCTCTTGATTTCAGCTCAGGTCATGATCTCACCGTTTGTAGGTTCGAGCCCTGTGTGGGGATCTGCACTGCCAGTGTGGAGCCCACTTGGGGTTCTCTCTCTCTGCCCCTTCTCCCCTCAAAATAAAGAAATAAACTTAAATAAATAAATAAACATTAACAACAGCAACAACAACAAGGAAACTGCTTAAGTATTAAAAAAAAGAATATACACTACTTTTTAGATTTAATTTCAAATCATGTAAATGTCTTACATAATTACAAAACAGCACTAAATCAAAATGGAAAAGAAAAACAACTCCTAAAACTCAAAAGCAAAATGAAACAAATGAGCCCACTGGTACATTGATTTCATGTCTTAACCACACAGAAAAGAATTATTTTACATGGATTCAAAACACAATAATTTGACTATACATACCTAGTGGAATAGATGTGAAACTTTTTTTAAAACTTGAAAGACATTTAAAACTGTTTTCAGTAATCATATGATTAGTAACAATTTTGGTTGTCACTCTGAAGTTATTCAAATATTATTTTTTGCAAATAAATAATTACGTTAATATTCTTAGAAACCAAGATTTTTGGTATAAAAATGATACCAGTATAAAGTCAAAGGAGTTAAATAAACTTGTAATCTTGTAATCCTAAATTTAAATTGAATGAACTCATGAGGAAGAAGAAGAAGAAGGAGGAGGAGAAGTAGAAAAAGAAAAAGAAGAAGAAGGAGGAGGAGAAGGAGGAGGAGGAGGAGAAGATGATCATCTTGGTTCTGTCCACTAAAAAGGTCTAAAAGACAATAATCAAGTTAGTAGCAATTAGCATTCCTAATGCTTAGACTGTGGCTTTTAAATACCATTTTCTATTAAAGGGAACCCAGGGAACCAGGCTCCTGGCAGAAATATCTTCCCAATCTGGGGCAAAAATATGTAAGATGATTCTGGACTAGGCTCTGTCATACCAGAAAACAAGGAAACAAAGACTTTTGGGACTAATTATGTCTGAAGGACCCAGAAGCCAACTTAAAGAGAGTCCCACGTCCAAGATGGCACAATTTCAGCTTCAGAAAGAAAACATTAGTGACATGAGCTGAAATGCATCAAATATGTTAAAATCTTTGAGTTCATAAAGATTAAAGAAAAAAACCCCAACACCTTCATAAGGTCGTATTTGGAGGATGCTAGGGAACCAATTTCTCAGATTCTTGGTCATAAAGCAACACCATTAATCAGCACATTTCATGCCTTGACAGGAGTCTGTGTAATTCTGGTACATTTCTGATCTCAGTGAAACAGCTCAGGCTTATCGTAGGCATGTTGGAATTAACCTTCACAGTACAGAATCTAAATTGCATACAATGGAAAAGGAAGACAGAGATGGCAGAAATGTTGGGAGAAAATAGAAACATTAATAGACTATCAGTCCCCGTGTGGATGAAAAATGATCACGGTGGGAGAAGCTAGACAAGTAAAGTTAGAAGGAAAGGAGGCTATTGCCAGATTTTAAAAAAAAGAAAAAATACATATCTGAATCGGTGCTCTCAATTTGTCCCACTGCTGAGAAATTTAGAGTTCCTTGGAAAAACTTAAGATGCTCTTCTCTTTCTCTTTCAAGGATTTAATGACCCAGCAACATCCCTAACCTTGAAAAGGAGAATCCAGTACAGCATTTTTACCTCTGTAAAATGAATCCATACTGGCAGCAGGTTTCTAAGTGTTCTGATGGTCATAGCTCTCATATGGTGTCTTCAGAGTGTGATGGCCTTACAATGTTGAACTAGTCAAACCTGTATGCATTTCCCTTTGCTTACAAAAGAAGACTTTATAGCTCAGCACCCATCTATTTTTCCTTAACTCCCCAATGACATCTTTGTGAGTTCAAGTTTTAGGAGGAATGTCAAATTATAAAATAGACATACTCTTAACAAGGCATCTCCTAATTTGGCATCCCACAAGCATCACTGTCAAGAATTCTGTACTTCTGTGAATGCATCTGTACTAGGAACTTTGGCAGATAGAACAATATTAATCACTGAGGTCATAAACTCCATGCTGTATTTGAGATTAGTAGGAAGATATTTCTAAAATTATCAATAATAAAATAGCTATCATGGTATTGTATTTAGTTCATCTATAAATGCTTTTATCTTCATGTTATGCTTTGTGGTTAAAGGTACGTAGTATATAGGGGCACCTGGGTGGCTCAGTCGGTTGAGCGTCCGACTTCAGCTCAGGTCATGATCTCATAGTCCATGAGTTCGAGCCCCGCGTTGGGCTCTGTGCTGACAGCTCAGACCCTGGAACCTGTTTCAGATTCTGTGTCTCCCTCTCTCCGCCCCTTCCCTGCTCATGCTCTGTCTCTCTCTGTCTCTCAAAAATGAATAAACATTAAAAAATAAATAAATAAATAAAAATAAAGCTACATAGTATATATTGAACTTGGGTGTCAACTATGACTTCTGTTTCATGCTCCATATCCAATCCATCAGGAAGAGCTATTAATCTAATTTCTACAAATCTCTTGATTCTATCCACTTCTCTGTCTCCACTGCCACTACCTTAGTTCAGCCTACCATCTTTTCTGGCTTGAATCACTGCCCAAGCCTTCCTACCTCAGTTTTACCCCCCTACAATCTTTCTTCCACATTTGCAGCATGAGAAAAAAACCTTAGTTGTGCCACTGGCACTGAGATGTTGGGGTCTTTTGTTACTGCAGCATAACCTGACCTAAGTAGACTGACACACCTGACTCCTTTCAATTCCTTGGATGTGCCTTTCCCTCCTCTTTTCTTTCCTGTTTTAATTGTTCCAATTCCTATTCAGCCTTCAAATCTCACTTAAAAATTTTTTTTTTAACATTTATTCATCTTTGAGAGACAGAGAGAGACAGAGCACATATGGGGGAGGGGCAGAGAGAGAGGGAAACACAGAATCTGAAGCAGGCTGCTGGCTCTGAGCTGTCAGCACAGAGCCCGACATGGGGCTTGAACCCACGAACCACGAGATCATGACCTGAGCTGAAGTCAGACACTTGACTGACTGAGCCACCCAGGCTCCCCCAGATCTCACTTTAGATGACATTTCTTCTGGGAAGTTTTCCCTGATCCTCCAAGTCTGGATTATGTGCCCATACTATACATTCCTAGGACATCCTGTGCTTCCTTTCTCATATCTAGCCCTCACTACTCTGTAATTGTCTCCCCTCCTCTACTGTAAGCTTGGGTGAGAACAGAGACTACATCTTTCTTGTTTATCACTGTATTCCCAGGTCTGCCACACGGTAGATGCCACAAATCTATTGAATGACTAAACAATTCAATTTTTAGAACTTGAAGGTGTTGTCATATGACTTATCAGGAAACTGCTGTAGAGTTTGAGCTGTGGTCTGATTCATTGTGATGGTACAAGTGAAAAAAATATCAATGACAGGCCAGTCATTATCAATCTGTGCTTGACTGTCCTTACCTAGATGTAAATTTATACAGGTTTTCCAAGCCTCCCTATTAAAAGAGTAAGGAGTAGTTATAAACTAATAGGTGTGAGACAGAAGATTCCTGGGATGAAAGAATGGTAGGCATTATTATTTCCATACATGTCTCAACAGCACCTGAGAATAACACACAGGTCAGCTCACATCTTTGCAGCATTTCCTGTTCTAAGACACAGCTTAAGGCAAACTCTCAGAATGGTTACGGAGGATGTATGCATTCCACAACTCTTGTCTAACTGAGTCACCCTGGATATGTTCCTGTCCCTCCCTGCCATAAAGCATAATGCATAATAGGAATGTATTAGTAATGCCATCTGTGATTTCCATGTGAACTACTATAGGGAAGGTTTTCTGCGGTCCCACAATTAAAAGACCCTCATAAAATGATGTCAGTGAAGACTTTTTGTGAAGAAAACAGAAATAGCAGTTTAGATTAATTAGATAGTGCTCTGGGAGACCTAAGAGGAAATTTGAATCTGAGCCCTTTATTTTTTCTTAAGTTTATTTATTTATCTTCGGAGAGAGAGACAGAGAGAGAATGAGCAGAAAGAGAGGGAGAGAGAGTCCTCATAAGCAGGCTCTGCATTGCCAGCACAGGAACCCGGTGTGAAGTTCAAAACCATGAACTGTGGGATCATGCCCTGAGCCGAAATCAAGAATCAGACGCTTAACTGACTGAGTCACCCAGGTACTGAGCTCTTTATTAAAGAACATACATCTGAGACCTGCATGGTTCTGAGGTTTGACTTATAAACCCTGGAAGATAAAGGACTTGATGTTAAATATTAGGCTTTGTTCCTTAGGCCTAACTCAGGAGCGGAAATGAGTTGTAACTCACTAAGCTGTGCATTAAGAATGAAGCATCCCACATGGAAAGACTGACTAGTTTTCTGAAAGTAGTAGTAAAAATACATGAAGGTGGGGCACCTGGCTGGCTCTGTTGGTGGGGCGTGTGACTCTTGATCTCGGGGGTCATGAGTTCGTGCCCCATGTTAGGCATAGAGATTACCTGAAAGTCTTAAAAAAAAAAAAAAGAATACATAAAAAATACAAAAAGAAAAATACAAAAAAAAAAAAAAAAAAAAAAAAAAAGAAGGCATATGGCAAAGGGCCAAAGCTTCTAAGAGAAAACTGAGGAAAGCTGGGCAGGGTTATGGAACGCATATTAGCTGCAGTTGCTTCTGAGGCTTCCAAGGATTTGGGAAGTGCTGGGAACATTAACAATAGTGGTTAGAGCGACATGATTTGAGACCTAATGAAAAACTTAGGAGTGTTGGGGAGCCTGGCTGGCTCAGTCTGTAGAGCATGTGACTCTTGATCTCTGGGTTGTGAGTTCAAGCCTTACATTGAGCGGAGAGATGACTTAAAAAACAAACAAATAAACAAAACCTGTAGTCTAGTGGATTTAGGAGACAAACCTGGGCTTAAATTTCTGCTGTTCCACTACTACCTGTGCAACCTGGAGCAAGTTGCTTCATTACTCTATTTCCTCATAGTACAATGGGAACAAACTACCTACTTGATAAGTTTGTGCGAGAATGAAACATGATGTTTGTAAAATGCTTTACATACTGCCTGGTCTTAGAGTCTAATTAAGTGGGGACTATAATCAAGCAAAGATCTCCAAGGAAGAACTGGGCTGCCCTATAATGTAGGAAGCTGGCTGCCTCTAAAATTATTCAATAAGTCCATTGGCTGTGTGGCAACGTGCTGTGAAATCGTTCCTCCTGTATGGGCATGAAGAGTGTCAGGGGTTGTGACTGCACTCCAGTGAATGCATTCAGATCTAAGATCCTATGACCATGCTAGTGCTTAACTAACTTTATAAATATTGATTCTAAAATAAAACAGCCCCAAAATACACACAACTAAAATTGCAGGAACTATAGGGGGAAATAGACAAATCCACCGGTATAATGGAAGACTGACTGAACTCTTTTATTTATTAATGGGTAAGAGGACTACTGATGGACAAATGTGAACATGAACATTTGAACTTGAACTCCTAAGCTTGATTTATTTAATATATGTAACTATATATTTATTAGAAATAAACACTCTTAGGGCACCTGGGTGGCACAGTTGGTTAAGCGTCCAACTCTTGATTTCAGCTCAGGTCATGATCTCATGGTTCATACATTCGTGGGTTTGAGCCTCGCAACGGGCTCCATGCTGACAGCCTGGTGTCAGCTTGGGATTCTCTGTCTCCCTCTCTCTCTGTCCCTCCATGCTCACACATATGTGTGCTCACTCTCTCTCACGAAATAAATAAACTTTAAAAAAAAGCATTCTTGTCTGACTTAGAATATTTGCAAATCTGATCAGGGACTAGTTCATAAAGCAAATCTCGAGATATTTTGAAGAACTGATGTCCTACTTCTTTTCTGGCCACAATGCAATAAATATATATTTTAAAAATATACATATAAAAATATTTACCTTGAATTCCTGAGAAAGCCTGTCTAGTCCTATTACTATTAAAGACAATAAATCTCAATGTAACAATTTTTCCATACACACAAAAAAACCCTCCATGCCCAGATTATTTAGACGAAATTTAGAGAGATTATTTCCAAGTTTAAAAAAAAAATTGTTGGGGCGCCTGGGTGGCTCAGTCGGTTGAGCGTCCGACTTCAGCCCAAGTCATGATCTCGCGTTCCGTGAGTTCGAGCCCCGCGTCAGGCTCTGTGCTGACAGCTCAGAGCCCGGAGCCTGTTTCGGATTCTGTGTCTCCCTCTCTCTCTGACCCTCCCCTGTTCATGCTCTGTCTCTCTCTGTCTCAAAAATAAACATTAAAAAAAAATTTTTTTTTTAAATTGTTTTTAAGTAATCTCTATATCAAATGTGGGGCTTGAACTCATGACCCGGAGACCAAGAGTCCGATGCTTTACCAACTGAGCCAGCTAGGTGCCCCCTTGATTATTTTAATCTTATATATGTTATTCCAGAGAATAGGGGCAAGGAAATATTCCCCAACTGAGTGTTTGACGCCTGTATAACCATGAAGAGTGTGAAAAAGGAAAATTATAGATCCATCTCACTTATATGCACAGATTAAAAAATGTTAACATAAAATATCAGGTATATGAAAGGTAACGTATTATGGCCAAATGAGGTTTATCTCAGGCATACAAAGATGTTAAAATTTGAAAAACATATAATTTTTCATCCCGATAGCTCAAGGAAGGAAAAAAAGCTTTTAAAGTGTATTTGAGAAACATTCAAAACACATCATTCTTGGGGCGCCTGGGTGGCGCAGTCGGTTAAGCGTCCGACTTCAGCCAAGTCACGATCTCGCTCGTCCGTGAGTTCGAGCCCCGAGTCAGGCTCTGGGCTGATGGCTCAGAGCCTGGAGCCTGTTTCCGATTCTGTGTCTCCCTCTCTCTCTGCCCCTCCCCCGTTCATGCTCTGTCTCTCTCTGTCCCCAAAAAAATAAATAAACGTTGAAAAAAAAACAAAACAAAAACAAAACACATCATTCTTAATGAGGAATCATGTGAATTAAAGGCTTTTATTTATTATTTATTTAATTTGTTTAAAATCAGGAACTAGACATGAATGTTTATTAACGTCACATTTATTCAATACCGCACTGAAATTCTGGCCAGTATAGTCAGGTAAGAGAAAGAAAAGAAAAGAAAAGCAAAACTAATACAACTTAAAATTACTTATTTTTAGAAAACTGAAACTAAAAATCATTAGAATATGCAGAGCATTTAGCGAAGTGATTTATAAAATTTGTAAAAATTAAATTATATAAATTTATAAAAAGTATATAAATTTTATTTTATAAACCGGCAAACAATTGAAAAACATGTTTTTAAAAGGGGACCATTCACAATCATAATATAAAGTATAATGAGTCCAGGAATAAATCTGATGAAAAATAGACAAGCATCTTTGGAGAAAATTAGAAATTTCTATGGAGATCATTAAGAAAAGCCTAAAAAACTAGAGATATATAGGAAGGTAATATTGTAAAAATGTCAATTTTCTTCATGAGTTGATGTACAGAAAATGTATTTCCAATCATAATCACATCAGGACTTTGTGGAAACTGATATGTTGGTTCTAAAATGTGTATGTAATAACAAAGGTCCAAGAATAGTAATAACAAAGGGCCAACACGCTCCTGAAAAAAACTTGCTCAACTGGATAGCAAAACTTACAAAGGTAAAGTAATTAAGACAGAATGGTATTAGCACAGGGATAGAGAACTTGGAAGAGAATATATAAGTCTGGAAACAAACTTGCACATTATGAAACCTTGTTATGTGACCAGAGATGTCATTGTAGATCACTGGAGAAATTCTAGTCAATAAACGGTATTGGAAACATTGGCTGGCCATTTGGAAAACAAAGAAATGGATTCCCATTTTGTACCAAACAAAACCCGATTCTGTGTGGACTAATGATTTGAATGTGAAAGGCAAAACTTTTAAAGTTTCCTCCCAAATTCTAGGAATTACTTGACTTTAGGGAAGGCAAGAATTGTTTCTTTTTCTTTCTTTAAAAAAAAATTTTTTTTAATGTTTATTTTTATTTTGGAGAGAGGGAGAGAGAGTGGGGGAGGGGCAGAGAGAGGGAGGGGACAGAGGATCCAAGCAGGCTCTGTGCTGACAGCTGAGAGCCTGAAGTGGGGCTCGAACTCATGAACTCAGAGATCATGACCTGAGCCAAAATCTGATGCTTAGCCAACTGAGCCACCCAACGTGTCCCTCTGAAGGTTTTCCATAAACCTACCTGCCCACTCATGCATAGTCTCTCCCTTTATCAACATGTCCCAACATGTTTCGTGGTATGTTGGTTACTATTGATGAATCTATGCTGATTTATCATTTTCATCTAAAGTCCACCGTCACCTTAGGGTTCACCCCTGGTGTTATACATTCTATGGGTTTGGACAAATGTACAACGACAGTATCCACCATCATGGTATCATACAGAGTGCTTTCACTGTCAGAAAAACGTATTCATCCCTCCCATCCCCCAGCCCGGGGCAGGGCAAGGACTTTTTAGATGCCCAAGTTGCAAACTACAGAAGAAAAGATGGACACTTTCAGCTACATTAAACTTCAGAACTTTTACTCATCCAAAGATTCCATAAAGAAAGTGAAAAAATCTTGGACTGGAGGCTGGATTGGGGGGAAAATTGCTCTAAAGAACATTATCAGAACATCTGGGCTGAGTTTCAATATAAACTGTGAATTGGATGTTAGTGTTCTATCAGTGTTAAACTACCTGAATTTGAAAACGGTTCAATGTTAACTATCTAAATTTGGAAATGGGTATGTAAAAGAATATTTTTGTTTCCAAGGATACATGCTACAACTTAGTCCCAAATAGATGAGCAAAAGTGCTGTGTATATTGTCTATTTTATACACAAATATAGCAAACTGTGAATTGATGTGAATGGTATGTACACAGTTCACTGTATTTGTCATGAAGCTTTTCTGTAAGTTTGATATTTTTTCCAAAATAGAGTAAAAATGTTTTTTAATGTGTGAAAACCCATGCTATAAACAGGGAGAAAACATTTCCAACACATGCAACTGACAAAAAGATCGGTATCAAGAATATATTTTTATTTATTATTTTTTAAATGTTTTATTTATTTTTGAGAGTGTGAGCAGCGGAGGAGCAGAGAGAGAGGGGGACAGAGGAGCTGGAAGTGGGTTTTGTGCTGACAGCAGCGAGCCTGCCCAATACAGGGTTTGAACTCACAAACCGTGAGATCGTGAACTGAGCTAAAGTTGGACGCTCAACTGACTGAGCCACCCAGGTGCCCCTCAAGAATATAGTTTTTAAAAAGTAAAACCCTTCAGGGCACCTGGATGGCTCAGTCGGTTATGCATCTGACTTTGGTCAGGTCATGATCTCATGGTTCGTGGGTTTGAGCCCTACGTTGGGCTCTGTGCTGACAGCTCAGACCCTGGAGCCTGCTTTGGATTCTGTGTCTCTCGGACTTGCTTCGGCAGCACATATACTAAAATTGGATTCTGTGTCTCCCTCTCTCTGCCCCTCCCCTGTTCGTGATCTGTCTCTCTCTTTCTCGAAAAGAAAAGAAAAGGAAAGGAAAGGAAAGGAAAGGAAAGGAAAGGAAAAACTCTTAGAAGAAGAGAAATAGAAATGGACAATCAACATATGAAAAAATGCTCAAGTTTATGGTACAGATTTATTCTCAGTAGACTAGCAAAAATTAAGAAGTCTGATAATAATAAGGTTTGGAGAGAATGTGGAGTAATAAGAAAGGGCCGATCAGTGCTGCTGGCAGCATAGATTGGTACCACCACTTTGAAAACATTTCAGCATTACCTTTTAAAGTTGAATACCCCATACCCTCTGACCTAGAAGTGGTGCTCCTGGGTTCAAATGAAACTCAGGCACATCCACAGGAGATGTGCACAGAATGCTCCCACCAGCCTTGTTAGTAATTACGAGGGGAAGATTTGAGTTTTGTGAAGGCGTGAGATTATATAATTGCAGAAGAATCACAACAAATTACAAATGTGACAAAACTGGGTAAAGTACCATACTATTTTTTTAAGTGTTTTACACACCTCTATACCTTTCCCTTTTCCTTTTTTTTTTAAACTGCATACTCTTTGATCCCTCTTCGTGACAATGATTTCTGTAATGTTGTTTATGTAGAGAGAATAAAAAAGACTAAGTCTTTCTTTTACCATGGTTGATTGAGTTTTTTTTAATTATTAATCTTTAAGATGTAAAAAAAAAAAAGTCTGGACAGAATCACTGTCTGTGACCTACAAACTCAAGGATTCTGATAAATTTTACTTTGAATGATTCCCATCAATAAAGGAAAAATGTAAAGTGCATTTATAATGATATAATCATGAATACATTCCTGATGGGAGAGAATTTCCATTTGACTTAAGCACTGGTCAGAACACCATTCTCTGCTTACATTTTTACAGATCTAATAAATTTTTACAGACCTGCTTCTAGCTCCCTCCATTTCAAACTATATATTTTTCCCTCAACATGCATATACTTCTGATGCTGGATGCTATAGGACACATTCATATCCTGATACGACATTTGTCCCTGCCCCTTCCTACTCTGGGATGGGAAGCAAAAGCCTAACATTAACAGACTGCAAACCCATAAATACATTCCACTAAACTCAAGTAAACGTATCTGCAACTCAACCCACCTTGGCTGGATCCCCAAATGCCTGCTGCTATCTATCACCACCCAACTTGAGAAGTGTTGACGGAGGGGAAGCCGGAGTATAAAGAAAAAGTGGTCCTAATCCATCCTGGTTTAAATACTTCTTTGGAAGATTTTACAAAAACATATGACCGTGTGAACACATGGACAAGGCTCCTCTTTTAGGGCTTTGGAAGGGACCCATGGGAGTGGGTGCCCTGAAGCTCAAATTTCATTAGCTTCACGGTAAATTTGCCTCTAATAAATACAAAATACTGAAGACAATTCAAAAGTACATAGGAAAATACACGTAAACAACTTTACAGATACAAAATATTATAGCAGTAAAAATGAATGCTTTATTGCTTGCTTACGCTTAACAACTTGGAGGAATCAAAGAAACAAATGCTGAATGATAAAAAGTGAATCCCACACGGCTAGATATATATTGTTTTTATAAAGCTCAAAAAGAAGGAAAAGGAAACAATGTATCAATTAGGAATGCATCCAACTCTGATAAAACTACTAAAATGGAAAGGAGAGAGAAAAGAAATCCAGCATAGTGTCGCTGAGGGAAGCAGCAAGGTGTTCAATCTGAGATGAAGGGATACATGCTTATACTAATAACGTGGCGGAGTCACAGACTTTCGTATTATCAGCACGCTTTAAAACTTAACGTTAATTGTTCAAAATGCTATTTTGTATGCACCAAACATTAGATTGAAAGTATTTCTGAATAGGTAAGAAAAATGTTGAAGTCGGCAAATTTGGCTTTCCTCCTTCCTTCCCCCCTGCTTTCTCCGCATCATGTGGCTCCAGAGTCTAGCAAAGCAGAGAAATGGCAATCCATGGGGACCAAAACCGTGACTTGTGTTATTTTCTGTTTGGTGATGGGTGGGGTGGTAGTATGGAAATATTATCCAGCGTATCAAATACATCATGTTAAACTTACTCCATTTAGTTTTAGAGTTATTTTGCCAGCTAAAAGCAGAACGGGTTTTCAGGCCTCTGGGGCGTCTGCCCCTCCCTTTTACACTCAGACTTCCCACTTTCTAAGTGTACCAGGCCCCCGCGCCACCCGCTTCAGTCTTTCCGGGCGGTCTGTTTTTCACCAGTCCTGGCCCACTCGATTACGTAAATTCTTCCAAGAGGATCCCCAAACCCGCCCCGCCCTGCAGAACTTGGCCAGCTCCCGCCACGCTCCGAAGTTTACCAGTAGCCGGGAACCGGGAAGGGCAAGGAAAGGCGCGGAACTTCCCAGTCCCCGCCCCTCCCTCGTTCCTCCCGCCCCCGTCAGCTACTAGCCAAGCTCCGCCTCCCGCGGTAGCCCCGCCTTCCCCGTCGCCCTGAGGCGCGCCGCGGCCTCCTTCCAAAACCCGGAGAAGTGGATTCTGCGCTCCGCACGGCCTTTCCTAACCGTGGTGTGGCCGAGCGGGTCCAGGCTTGTCGGCAGGAAACTGGGCCCAGCGCCTGGAGGGGAAAGGCGGCCCCGAGCGGGAGCGGACGCGCCCCAGGCCTGCGCGAGTGAGCGTGCCGCGGGCCCCGGCCGCTCGGGCCTCCTTCCCGTCGTGCTCCCTTGCCTCTGGGACGCGGGGCGCTAGGCCGCGGCGGTAGGATCCCCCCACCCCGTACACAGTCCCCCTCCCACCCTTGTAGTCGCGGGGTCCCGGGCCTCCGGCCGGAATCCGGCGCCCCGCCCTCCCCGTCTCCTAGCAGCGCCGTGACGTGCGTGCGCCTTAGGGTGCGGGGCTGCGGGGCGGGGGTGAGGGGCAACGCCCGAGGGGAGGGTCTGGGAGCGCGCCCCGGGAGGGATCCGGCGACTGGGAGGCCGCGCAGCTCCCCGCTCCCTGCCGGAGCCGGTTCCGTTTTCGCCATTTGAGGACCTTGAGTTCCAAGCTCTTCCCTGCCGACACAGAGCCGTCCCTCTCCCCACCTCCTTGACATTCGCGGAGACTTGGGATAGTAATTCTAGACCTTCAGTTGCATTTTTGTTGGAATTTTTCTGGAAAAATTGAATCTGGTAACTTATCCTAAGAATTTTTTTTGAGAAAGGTGTTTTAGTATATTTAATAGGCTCAAAATTAGGTTAAAAGCCTTGTTTCACAGCCCACAGTCATTTTGCAAAAACATTTTTGGTGGAGATAGGCATAGCAGTGGTTGAGAGCTTGCACTCTGGAGCCAGAATGCCTGGGTTCTAACACTTGAGAATGGTGTGAGCTTGGACAAGCCACTTAATCTCTAGCTGGCCAAGTTTCCTCATGTGAAAAATTATAATAGAATACATAATACAGCATAATAAATATCTATATATGTCCGGGGGGAGGGGCGGTGGTGCTAACCTACTTTCCAAGCTTGTGAAGATCAGGTTAACAGGTCTTGAAGCGCTAAGCACTGTGGATCATAGCAATACATACGGGTTACTTATTACATCAAAATAGCATTTTTTCTCTATGCCTTGTGGTTTTGATTTTCGAGATTCCAGCTGTGAAGTGTTTCTCCTGTTTTGTGAAAACGTAATAAAAGGATTTACTCCAGAATTTCTGTAATATTTGGTATTTCAAAGTGCAAGTAGCCAGTAAACAGAAGCAGGCAGTATGCACAAGGCTGAGCTAAGCAGTGTGCAAAGTTTCACCACTCCCATGTGTAAGGAAAAGGGCTGTCTGTTTGTTTTCACCAGAGGAAATTGATGAATGGCAGAAAAGCTTGCTCTAAGTAGTGTCATGATGCCTTCTTCTATTCCTTTCAGGCAAAGCCCAGGAACACTAGGCTGACTGCAAGATAACCATACTTTATATGTGAATTTTATTCTTCATTGAGGGTTAAATAAATCTCATTATATAATTTCCTCAACAGAATATCAGAGGATGTTTGTTCCAAGATCTCTAAAAATCAAGAGGAATGCTAATGATGACAGCAAAAGTTGTGCAGCTAAGAAAATTAAATCAGATGCAGAAGACCTTCAGCTGGATGAAGGCAGAGATGATTCAACTGATGCTTTAGTTACAAAAGAAGCCACGACGTCAGACAGGCCCAGCACAGAACCATGCCCTTTCCCCAGCACAGCTGGCCAGTTGGCTGAGGTTTGTTTGGTTGGACCTGAGCAGGACGCAAAGGATAGCGATCTTTCTGAAGAGCCTGTAAAGTCATTTTCCAAAACACAGCGCTGGGCAGAACCTGGAGAACCTGTCTGTGTTGTTTGTGGTCGTTATGGAGAGTATATCTGCGATAAGACAGACGAAGATGTGTGTAGTTTGGAGTGTAAAGCCAAACATCTTCTGCAAGTAAAGGAAAAGGAAGAGAGATTAAAACTCAGCAGTCCTCAGAAAGCTGATTCTGAGCCCGAGGCTCCACTTAATGCTTTTTATGTCTATAAAGAGCACCCCTTTATTTTGAACCTTCAGGAAGACCAGATTGAAAATCTTAAACGGCAGCTAGGAATTGTAGTTCAAGGGCAAGATGTCACCAGACCTATTATTGACTTCGAGCATTGTGGTTTCCCTGAGGCCTTAAATCTCAACTTGAAGAAATCGGGCTATGAAGTTCCAACCCCCATCCAAATGCAGATGATTCCTGTAGGACTCCTGGGAAGAGACATTCTGGCCAGTGCGGATACTGGCTCAGGAAAAACAGCCGCTTTTCTTCTTCCTGTTATCACTCGAGCTTTATGTGAGGTAAGAGTTCACATGTGTTACTCTCAGAAGCAAGTCAGGCATATACCAAGTTTCAGCCTTAATTACATTAAAGCTGCAAACTGAACTATAATCTTAGTCGTTAGTGCTCTTAGTGATTTTGCTTCTGATGGTAGTTTGTATGAAGAACATAATTTTAGGGAATTTTCCTTTTATTAGATTGGACCAAAGATCTTTTCCTTGAAGGTCTTAAAAATTGCCTTCCTTACAAAATATCTTCAACAGATTTTCTATTCAAGAAGTAAACTTTTGCTCTGGGGAAAGAAATGCTGCTGACTGGGTGACCTGCAATTTTTGTGTCCATTTAGCCTCCTTGGATTTTGTGTTTTGAAAAAACTGATTTATACCAAAGTTAGAACGCTATCGTAGAGTTCAAAAGCTACCCTTAAATGTGATTCGTGGTTCATCTTAAAATAATGCTGCCTTACTTTACTTGTGAGTTTATAGTGCATAAAGCACCCCCCCACACACACATAATTACTTTAACCACAATGTTTACCAAGTACTATTGAATTTGTGGGGTCTGGAGTAGGGCAGGAAGGGAAACCAGTGGAAAATGTAGGCAAAGAGAGGAGAGGTAAAGGAGGAAAATTTGGAAAACTAAGAATTGTAGAAGATAATGTGAGGAAAAAATAAAAGAAAACACCTCATGTTTAAAATATAGGTAAAACTCACTGGATGTCCAAAACAGAGCTACAGTGCAGGAAATAGGACATTTGTAACAGTAAGTGAATCCATAGGAGAGCCAAGGGTGGGATGCCAAGCTTTAACCAGATCTTCATGGTTTTCTCTTCAGAGGAGCATGGCTGGAGATTGCAGAGTCCATTTGACTGGGAGCAAACTTTCGGTTTTCCCACCTTGGTTATTGTGGCTGCTCCTCCCTGGCCCCAGTTTTGATTTTTCATTGTATGTCTGTGTTTTATAAGAAATGGGTTCAATTTACACTTGATCTTAGCCAAAAGGCCGAGAAGCGATAGAAATGGGTTCAATTTACAACAGTGTTTGGAGAGAACATCTGCAGTGAACAGAAGGCAGGAGGGTTCATATCCAGTTGGGCTGACGGAACGTTCCTAGAATCACTTTGAAGATTTAGTCCACATCTGCAGGAATTAATTGCCAGTGCTTTTAGACTTGTTTTTCCCATCTTTGCAGAGCAAAACTCCATCTGCACTCATTCTTACGCCAACAAGAGAATTAGCCATTCAGATAGAGAGCCAAGCTAAAGAATTGATGAGTGGTCTGCCACGCATGAAAACTGTGCTTCTGGTAGGGGGCTTACCCTTACCTCCACAGCTTTATCGTTTGCGACAACATGTTAAGGTGAGCACCAATTTGGTAAAATGCCTTTGAAAAGCATTGTAAGCAATATGGGAGCTAGTTGTTGTTCTGTTTATTTATTTATTTATTTATTTATTTATTTATTTATTTTTTTGCCCTTAAGGAATGTGATTTTAGGTCAAACCTTTTTTTTAACTTTATTTATTTTGAGGGGGTGGCTGGCAAGAGAGAGGGGGAGAGAGAGAATCCCAAGCAGGCTCTGTGCTGCCAGTGAAGAGCCCAGTGCAGGGCTGGACCTCATGAACTGTGAGATCATGACTTGAGCTGAAACCAAGAGTCGAACACTTAACTGTCTGAGCCACCCAGGTGCCCTTAGGTTAGCCTTTAAATTCTTGCCCAGCAAGCCTTAATTTTTTTTAAGTTTTTTTTTTAATAAATCTTTTACTGTTTTTAATGTTTATTTATTTATTTTTGAAAGAGAGAGAGGGAGCAGGGGAGGGGCAGGGTCGGCGGGGAGAGAGAATCCCAAGCAGGCTCCACTATGAGTTTAGAGTCAGATGCGGGGTTTGAACCCATGAACCAGGAGATCTTGACCTGAGCTAAAATCAAGACGTTTAACCGACTGAGCTGCCCAGGTGCCCCTTAAGTTTGTTTCTATCAGAAAGGGACACAATTTATTGAGTGTCTGTCATATGCCAAATCCTGTTGGATGTTTTCACCTGCATTATCCTATTCAGGTTTCATATTTGCTCTTGAAGGTGGGTTGACATATCCCATCTTCTATGGTTGAGAAGTTGAATCTCAGAAAGATGGGATTTATCTAAGGATCCATAGCTACTATAAAGTGTGATTTCCTTTTTCGTTTTTTAAGTAGGCTCTGTGCCCAACATGGGGCTTTCACAACCCTGAGATCAAGAGTAGGATGCTTTACTGATTGAGCCAGCCAGGTGCCCCTAGAGTGTGATTCCTACAGAGAAGGAGGTTATCCCATGTAACCACAATACAGTTATAGAATCAGGAAATTAACATGGATACACTGGAATGCATCAGGAATTAATGTTGCTGCCATCTACTCTTCAGACCCCATTCATGTTTTACTAATTGTCCCATCACCTTTTTTTTTTTCCTAATAGCACAAGAATCCAGTTCAGAATCATATTTTGCATTTAGTTGTCATGTCTCTTTCATCTCCTTCAGTTTGGAAGAGTTCTTCAGTCTTTGCTTTTTTTTAAAGGATTATAAACTGCTTAGTTTGAAGAAGGCCCCTCAATTGATTAGATTCAAGTTATGCATGTTTGAAAGGAATATCATAGAAGAGATGCTTTGTTTTTTTCATTACATCCTTGTAGATGATACATAATGTCAGTTTGTCCTTTTACTGGTGATATTACCTGTAAAGTAACTGTAAAGTTTTATTTTTCTCTTTGTATTTTGAGGAGTATTTTCATACTGTAAATTTCTTGTGCTTTACCACATTTCAAGCTTATTCTTTATATATGTGTATACATATAATATATACATATATATACTTACATAATATATAAGTATATACATATATACCTGTATATATATGTATATACTTATATCAGTATAGACTCATGATTTCCTATTTCATTTAAAGGATTATAATCTGGGGGCACCTGGGTGGCTTAGTCGGTTGAGCATCCAACTCTTGATTTCGGTCATGATCTCACAGTTTTTGAGTTTGAGCCCCACATCGGGCTCACTGCTGTCAGCACAGAGCCCACCTCACTTTGGATCCTCTGTCTTCCTCTCTCTCTGCCCCTCCCCCACTGTGCATGTGTGCTTGCTCTCTCTCTTTCTCAAAAATAGATGAACATTAAAAAAAAAAGCTTCTGTCTCTCCCTCTACCCCTCTCCTCTGCTCTCTTTCTCTCTCTCTAAAATAAAAAAAATGAATTAAAAAATAAAGGATTATAATCTGTTATTACCATTATTTGTTTTGATTCTCCAGTAGTCCCCAATTTGAGCAGTGGAATCACCATCAAGTTGGCTTCTGTGTCCTTTTATTATATGCCCATCATTCTTTGAGCACTTTGTTTCTTTCTGTCTGAAGAAGATGTTCATGCTTCCATTGTTCTTTCCTTGCCTCAGCCCTGGAATCATGCTTTTCTCCAAGTGGCCATGATTCCTTTTGCTACAGGATAGTATTTAGAAACCAAGACCTGGGCTCTAGGTTGGGCTCATTGCTGTTGGCTTTTGCTATTGAGTTATCATTGCTTCTAGGACCTCTTAGTGAATAGAGGGAGGGAATTACTCCATAATTGGGTATTCTGCATCTGTATTTATCGGAGACCATGAGTTCATGTCGATACTTGCAACTCTAATTAAACACAACAAGATTTGTTTTGGGGTTTTCTGTCTCCGTGTTTGTAACCCTGGCAGTGAGAAACTTGCTACCCATTATCTTTTATATATTTGTTTACTTGACCAATCCTCCTCTATGTAACCCCTTGCCCGTCCTCATCTCTGTCCACTGCCACAGAGTGATGCCTTCTTACTAGGCTCCACCCTGCGCCCTCTTCGCCCCCTGAGACCACCAACACCCTGTGCAGGGCCACCTTTCTATGGAGGCCCCTTCTCACCCTCCTATCTCTCCCACTCCCTATGCTGGGCCGTGTCTTTCACAGATGCCCTCTGAGAAAATGTGTCTGTCAAGGGGCACCTGGGTGGCTCAGTTGGTTAAGCATCTGACTTTGGTTCAGGTCATGATCTCACTGTTCAGGGGTTTCAGCCCTGCATCAGGCTCTCTGCTGTCAGCGCAGAGCCTGCTTCCGATCCTTGGTCTCCCTGTCTCTCTGCCCCTCCCCTGCTCGTTCTCTCTCCTTCTCTCTGTTTCTCCTAAAAATAAATAAACATTTCAAGAAAAAAATCTGTCCAAAAAGTGATCTTTCAAAAGCCAGGGCAAAATAGCCACCTTTTCAGATGAACAAAGCTGAGAGAGTTTATTACCAATAGAGTATCTAAAGGATCATTAAACTAAGATATTCCACATACAAAGAATCTGATTCTGGAAAGGAAGGTTTAGGATCAAAGAAAGAATGGCGAGCAAAGACAATACTAAGCATATGGATAAGCGTAAACAAATATTGACCAAATAAAAAGTAGTCATGAACAATTTGTGGGTTTAAAAAAAAAAAAAGGAAAATACTGGCCAAATGTAGCATATAAGTGCAGAAAGGTTGTGATTGGTGTAAATCAATTGCCCTTGATTGTTCAAGAAAAAGGTACATATGTCAATTAATTTTAGATTTTATTAAATTACAAATATTTGTTAAAATTCAAGGGAAGCGCTGGAAGAATGGGAAAAAAAAAAGTTTCTAACTTCCAAACCGGCAGAATGCGGGAAAGTAGAAGAGGAATAGAAGGGATGAACTCAGGGGCGCCTGGGTGGCGCAGTCGGTTAAGCGTCCGACTTCACCCAGGTCACGATCTCGCGGTCCGTGAGTTTGAGCCCCGCGTCGGGCTCTGGGCTGATGGCTCAGAGCCTGGAGCCTGTTTCCGATTCTGTGTCTCCCTCTCTCTCTGCCCCTCCCCCGTTCATGCTCTGTCTCTCTCTGTCCCAAAAATAAATAAACGTTGAAAAAAAAATTAAAAAAAAAAAAAAAAGAAGGGATGAACTCAGTTCAAAATAATTGAAATGGATTTAAATGCTTACAGTATTTCTGAAGAAACCAAGCAGAGCTCTGTAGCTCTATGGATACAGATCCTTACAACCCTGAAATTTTATCATTCTCTGTGAGCTTGCCGTTGTGTTGCTGTGTCCTTGAAAAGTGGAATACAATTGAATTTATTAGATCATTTGTAACTTGACTTTTCGCCAGGCACCGTCTCATGTAATCTTTATAATAATTATCATTTCCATTTTATGAATGTGAGAACAGAGGCTCATGCCATTTATTAAGTGCTATAGGTAAGACTCCTACTGAAGTTTGACTAAACAGCGCCTACTTTTAACTACTCCTTCAACTATTATAAAACTGTTAAGAGCCTTGAGCAACTTTAGAAATCATTGTGCCCAACCTTTTAATTTAAAATGAAATAGCAGGCCCAAAGGGGTTTAGGGATTTGCACTTGTTTACGGAGCCAAATAGCGGTCAGCCTGCCTGCAGAGCCCTTCCTGGTCTGGTCTCTGCCTACTTTCAAGCTTCATCCAAGTCTTTCTTCCCCTTTTTTACCTCGCGGAAGCCTCTGTGGCCTTCCAGCCACAGAAGGTTCTTGGATGTTTTCCTTCCACCTGGTCCTCTCCTTGCTAGCTCTCACTACTTCTGTGTTAGGGTTTAGCTTATATGTTAGCGAGGACTGGACAGATGCCCCCATTTATTGCATACCATACTGGCCTCATGAGTATTTATCTGATCCTTCCTTTGTGTTACAAGTTTCATGAGAGCAGAGACTACATCTGACTTAATCATCATTGATTCTGAGTACCTAACCTCAGTGACTGGCACATATTAGCCACCCAGTAAGTATACATAGAAAGAATGAATAAAGGAAGGAAGGAATATTATCTAATTTATTATCTTTTTCTCATTTATTCAGGTTATCATTGCAACTCCTGGGCGACTTCTGGATATAATAAAACAGAGCTCTGTAGAACTCCGTGGTATAAAAATTGTAGTAGTAGATGAAGTAAGTAGTGTTACTTAGAACATTAGTTACATAATTTTATATAGTTTATGAAAAATACATTATAGTTATATAATCTCACTGTGTGTTCAGGCATTTTCTCCCCAAAGGAAAAAAAAATTAGGGATTTTTTTAAATTGCAGTGGTCATTCTTAAGCTAGTTCCTGTGTAGCATTGCAACTACCCTAAGGTATAGTGCACTGAAATTAAACCACATTAATAAATAAAATTAACTGTCTTTTCCTAATTGACAGAAAACACAAATCCAACAGCTACTGTATTCTCAGTGATAAGTTTTTTAAACACTTGACACTGGCTATCATTTGTCTACAAAAATAAATGGATCAGTGGCAAATAACTATTAACAGGGATTTTGGAAGTAGCTGAGAATGCTTAATTGGATGACCTTTTGTATTTTTTTTCTACGTGGTCATAGGCATTTGTGGTTGTGATTTTCAGTGGTACATAGAGCAGATAAGCATTTTTATATTTTTGGTTTGCTTACAAGATAAAATAAATATGTTAGTATCTGCTGATATTCCACCATGTGAACAAGCATGAGGACACAAAACCATGTGTCAGCCCAGGCTGGACATGTGCCGGTTCTGCCTGCAGGGCATTGCACTTCTGCCTTCACACACGTCCCAACAGCAGTCACAGAGCAGAGGCCCAGCAGGGGTCACAGATGTGGGGTCCAGGTGCTGACCAGTGATGGCAACCTGGCCTGCCTTCTGTGGGGCCCAGTAAGTAGCAGTAGGGTGCCAGGGGGTGTGGAAAGAACACCTGGATGAGACTGCAAGACTGGGATTTGAGCCTTTACTCTACCTACTGTGGGATGCTGGGCAGGTCATTTAATCTTCCAGACATTGTGAAAATGTCTCATAGACTGAAAAGTCCTGTAAAAATGTAAAATAATGTTATTCAGTCCTTTATTATTTTTTTTCTGTTTTTTTTCCCTTATATATTTACCTTTTTTTTTCCAGTGAGAATATTTAAGTTCTACTCCTTTGGCAAATTTCAGTTATACAGTATAGTGTTAACCAACCATGGTAACCACATTGTGCATGTCAGACCTTACCTGTTTTATAACCAAAAGTTTTTACCCTTTTATCCTAAACCTCTTCCTGTTTCACCCACTCTCTAGCCCCTGGCAATCATTTTTCTACTACTTTCTATGAATCTGACTTTTATTTTCTTATGTTGAACTTTTTTATTTTTTTATTTATTTGTTTTTTTTAATGTTTATTTATTTTTGAGACAGAGACAAAGCATGAACGGGGGAGGGTCAGAGAGAGGGAGACAAAGAATCTGAAACAGGCTCCAGGCTCTGAGCTGTCAGCACAGAGCCCGATGGGCGGCTCAAACTCACGGACCGCGAGATCATGACCTGGGCCGAAGTTGGCAGCTTAACCGACTGAGCCACCCAGGCGCCCCATGTTGAACTTTTTTAAATTGCACATATAAGTACTATCATACAGTATTTGTCTTTTTCTGTCCAGCTTACTTTAATGCCCTCCAGGTCCATCCATGTTACTGAAAATGTAAGAAGTTTGTCTGAATAATAGTCCATTGTGTATACATACACCAGATTTTCTTTATCCATTCATCTGCCAATGGACACTTAGGTTGTTTCCATACCTTGGCTATTGTGAACTGTTACTCAGTCCTTTAAAAGGTGCTGCTAGGTCAGCATTTTCCTGGTGTGCCTTTTGGTTCAACTGATTTATTGCATTGGATTATCATCAGACTTACTGCCACCCTGCAAGTATGAATGGGCTTCCCATTGTTGATAAGCCTATGTTCTTAAGTTCTTGCCATCTTATGAGCCTGAGAAATGGATACATTGATTTTAAAGTTTATTTCCATTCCTGTTTGCTTCTCTTCACGACATTTCCATCTTTGCCAATTAATAGGGTTTCACAGGACACCTCAGTGCTATGCTCAGAATACAAAAGGAGTATTCATTCAGCAAACCTGTACTGAGTGCTTGTTATGTGCAGCCTCTGTCCCAGCTCCTCAGCGTTTAAGGAAATGAGCTGGTAAACAACATAATTGGTCATGTACTGAAACTGAAGTCAGCATAGAAGTGCTATTCAGAGTCCTTGGCTCTGAAACCATCCATCAGTCCCGCAGATAGACTTTAGGTCTTCTTTCCTCTCTGACCTGTATGTAAATTGACCAGCTCTAGATGAGTTTGGATGGAATCACAAAGAAATTTTAAATACTATTCAGGCCTACAAAGTGCTGAAACCTTATTGGAGAAAAAGACATATACACTTTAAATTAAGCAAAAGCATTATCATATATACTGAAATACAAAGTACTAAAGTGTGTAATGTAGGCCAGGGAATGGCAAACTCGTGCTGTAAAGGACCAGATAGTAAATATTTAAGGCTTCAGGGGCCACTTGGTCTCTGTTGAAACTGTTCAGTACAACCATAGACAGTAGGTAAATAAATGGGTATGACTGTGTTCGCATAAAACTTTACAGAAACACACAGAGGTCTGAGTTTGTCCCAAGAGCCTTAGTTTGCTGACGCCTGATATAAGCTGTTAGTAAAAAAACAGGACTATGTATGATATGCTAATTTTTCAGTGCAATTAAGGACCAAGAGAAAGAAAGAAGAGATTGTGTGAATTGGCACTGTAAAAAATGGCCTCTCTGAGGTAATGGGATTTGACCTGGTCGTCCACAGATGGAAAAGGATTTAGAAAACTAGAGAATGTATCCAGTATTCCAGGTGAAGAAGCTAACATAGGCAGAGGCAGAAAGGCCAAGTACATGCACTGAGAGACCAACCAGCTTGAAGCATTCTTCCTGAGAAATAATAGGAAGTAAAGTTGGGTAGTTAGGGTGGGGTCAAATTATAGAGGGCCTTGAAAGGGAGGAGGAAGATCTTGGATTTGATGTGGGAAACAATGAGGCTTTCAAAATTATTGAGTTGGGGTGTCACAAGTGGAAAGTGGTAGTTGAGCAAGGTTATTCTGCTCCGTGCAAGAGAAATTAAAGAAGAAAGAATCTGTGGGACAGAGTGGCTAGCAACCCAGACAAGAGGTGAGTAGGGTCAGGGACAGGGCGGAGGCAGTGGGAGTCATGAGGACATCTGAGAACCACTGTAAGTCATTCATGAATCTTCTGATGACTGAATATGAGAGAGGATGGAGAATAAGGTGGTTGACGTGACTCTATAAATGCTGGTTGTGCCTCTAATTTTAAGTAAAGGGCAAGTGGGTAAGAGTTGGAGCTTGGCAATAATATTTGAGTTTGGTTTTAGAAATGTCGAATTTCTTGTGAATGATGGATGAAATGCTGTGTGGATATGAGAAATGTGCATTAGCATCCATGAGACACACTGGTTTCTCTAAGGGAGGAAGGTTAGAGAGGGACAAGGACTGGGGCCAAGTGTCTGCTTGTGGAGTTTGAAGATGAGTCTGTAAACATGGTGTAGTTTGAGAGACCAGGAAGGAAGTGAGAACAAGTAATATCCCTGAAAAGAGAGGTCTCTGTTCTAAGAGGACAATGAAGATAAAGGAAAAGGCATGGAAACTAAGATAATTCTTTTGGAATTAGAAAATCTGCTCTGTCTTCCTACCTATTCTTTGGCCTAGAATTCTCTCCCACCCCATCCACCTGCTCTTCCTTTATGTGTCCATGGCTCTGAAACCTTCTGTCAGTCCCCTAGATAGACTTCAGGCCTTCTTTCCTCTCTGCTCTGTTGACCTATATGTAGACTTTATAATTTCTTTTATGTTCCTTGCATTATCCCAGTAATCAAGCACAGTGTTTGCCCAGGTTTCCCTAATGGTAAGAATTACCCAGTGTACTCAGCGAATGTAATAAAAGACCAGACCTCTTATTTGGATATGCTGACTCAGTAGGTCTGAGTTGGAGTCCAGGAATATTTAAAAACTCATTCTGGGTGATTCTTTAGGGAGATTTGGGACACACTGACTAGTGAACTGCCTGACAGTGCTTTTTCGGTGCTTAGACTTGATGAATGCTTGTTTGTTTATCAGATGCATTTTTGGGGCTTTTTACATGCTAGACACTGTCCTTGGTTTTGAGGATACGATGGAAAGTGAGATAAGCTCTGATAGATGTATGTGCACAGGTAGTGTGACAGAGACAATAGGGGTTTTCTCAATTTGGTATGGGAGGAGGGCTCTCTGAGTGACTTTGATGCTGAAATCTGAACAAAAAGGAGCCACCACACAAAAATCCATCTGGAGGAAAGACTGCTTCCATCAGTCTTCAGCTAGTGTTCAGGAGCTGATGTGGGAGTGATCATGGGGTAGTTGGGGATAGAAAGAAGGCTGGTGTGGCAGGGTCGTGGGACGTGAGATGGGGGAATGGTAGGCGATGAAGTCAGAGAAGTGGATGAGGATGAAAACTGGAAGACTGCTTAACAATTGGATTTTATTCTACATGTGATGGGAAATTACTGGAGGGTTTAAGCAGAGGAGTAACAGATCTGATTGATGTTCTAGAAGATTCTGGATGCTTGAGGTAGATGGCTTCTGGTGTGGGGGTGACAGGATGAGGAGGAGTCTCACAAATGTGAGCTGGAAAGAAGTAGCTGGATTTGGGGGTGTGTTAGTGTAAACAGATTAGATGCAGGGAAGCTTGGATGAGAAGAGAAACTGAGCGAATTTATTTCTGATGGCCTCTCTATTTTCTGAACCGGGAGAAGCAAGGCCATCTCCTGAGATGAGGGGGGCTTAGTGGGATTATTGAAGAAAAGCAGGGGATATTTGCAAGACATAGCATGGGTGTGCGCGTGCTCTGTGTCTCATGGTAAATTGAAACGTTGAGACTTACCATGCTGTGAACGTGGTCCCAAGTGTTTTATATATTTTATACTCATAATGTATCCTCATTAATGCTCATAGCAGCCTTATGGGGTAGCTGCTATTATCATTCCCATTTGTAAAAGGAAAAACTGAGGCTTACAGCCATTCGTTACCTTGGTTAATTTAAGGTCATAGGTAGAGTCAGGTTCAAACCCAGACCATCATGATTATTTTAGATTTTTAAATGTCACAGAGTGAATATTAAAATGTGTGTTCATACTTTAATAGTATGTTACTGGACGCTTAAAAATACAATGCCTTAGTCTAAATACTCTAAAATAGTTAAATAACTTATTTTTCAAAATTATAGATAGCTAGATTGTATTTAAAAATCAAGATAGCCTTAATCTTTATTATTTTGAAGCAGCTTTAACTTAATTTTTTTCCTTCTGTTTGCTTAGTAATACATAAATTGTTTTTAAAGACCAGCAACACAGGAGTATATACCGAAGTGGAAGCCCCCAACAGTAAATGTTTTTACTTATTTAACATTTTATTATAAATATGCATCCATGGTTAAAAAAAAAAACAACTTTGCAAGAAGCTATAAAATGAAGAATTAAATTGCACCCCCTTCTACAGCCTGCAAGCCTTCTCCCCAGAGTCAACAATTGAGTTTCTTGAGTGTATACACAACTGGTATCATGTTATACATAGTGTTCTGTACTTTGCTTTTTTCCTGCTAGCAGTGATTCATTATAACTTAATAAAAGGCTTTCCAGGGGCGCCTGGGTGGCGCAGTCGGTTAAGCGTCCGACTTCAGCCAGGTCACGATCTCGCGGTCCGTGAGTTCGAGCCCTGCGTCAGGCTCTGGGCTGATGGCTCAGAGCCTGGAGCCTGTTTCCGATTCTGTGTCTCCCTCTCTCTCTGCCCCTCCCCCATTCATGCTCTGTCTCTCTCTGTCCCAAAAATAAAAAATAAACGTTGGAAAAAAAAAAAAAAAAAAAGGCTTTCCAGTCATAATTAATGATAGCAGAGGGTTGTATTATGTGGATCTACCATAATTTATTTACTAAATCCCCTATAGGTGGATATTTAGGATATATACATTTTTTTTTGCCACTGTTAATGCCATAAAAACCTTTGTATATCATTGAAAACCTGTAATTACCCAATATATAATTTTATATAAATATGTATTTTCCCAGTTTATCCTTTACCTTTTGACATTGTGGTATATTCTTCTGTGTAAAAGTTTTTAATTTTTCATGTTCATAATCATTTCAGTTTTTTCCTTGGGTGGCCCAGGGTTTTAATGTCCAGTAGGACTAACTTTAAAATGATTTTATTTTAGGCTGATACCATGTTAAAGATGGGCTTTCAACAGCAAGTGCTTGACATTTTGGAAAACGTTCCTAATGATTGTCAGACCATTTTGGTTTCAGCTACAATTCCAGGTAGCATAGAACAACTAGGAAGCCAGCTTCTGCATAATCCTGTGAGAATTATCACTGGGGAAAAGAACCTGCCTTGTTCCAGTGTGCGCCAGATTATTTTGTGGGTAGAAGAACCAGCCAAAAAGAAAAAATTGTTTGAAATCTTAAATGTGAGTAGTTGCGCAACCCTGTTTTGTAGATTGTGTTTGCATTTTTCACAGTCCTTAAGATTGTGATTTTTAGATGCAGCCTTTGGGGAATTTAGTATAGATACTTAATAACTAAATTGCTTTACCTCAATTCTGTGGGATCAGATAAATATTTATTTATATAAGCTTACTGTATGGATGCAGAATTGCCCTTTTTTCCCCCTATTATAGAAAGATGTTTAAATATCAAGACTATTCTTAAGTAATATTTTTTGTTTGAAAAATTTTTAGTAGTTTTATATATCAGGTTAAAGACAAGTTCTTTCTTGATCATTCTGTCCTTGGGAAATAGAATCTTTTAGCGGTAACTTGTTTAAGCAGAAATTTGTTAAGTGGGTAATATGTGCAGCACAGTTACTTAAAAATAAGGTATTAAGTTAAATATGTTTGTATTTACTTATGAACAGTATTTAAAATTTTAAATTGCACTCAAAATTTTAAAATTATTTTTGCAATATTAATGAAGTATTGGAGAAATATGAACAGCAGGAGACTGTTGTACTTCTGTTTGTGCATATTTAAAAAACATTCATTTTAACACTCATTTTTCCTCTATAAGCCTGTTGATAACTAGCTTATACTAATGCTTTCAGAAAAACTTCCCATTGTAAATTATGTTGTATGAATAATTTTAAACATATGTTTTTCGTTTTTCAGGATAGGAAACTCTTCAAGCCTCCAGTGTTAGTATTTGTGGACTGCAAGCTGGGAGCAGATCTGCTGAGTGAGGCAGTGCAGAAAATCACTGGTCTAAAAAGTGTGTCTATACATTCGGAGAAGTCACAAACAGAAAGGAAAAACATTTTGAAGGTTTGGCACTCAGCATTCTGTTTTCAAGGGACCCCCTATTACCAGCTGGTTTTTAAAGCGACCTTTTTTTCATGACTGCAAGAACTTCAGGCAAGCAGTGACTGTCAGCTAATTGTTCCTCTTGCTCAGGCTTCTGTGTTTTGGGAGCAATAAGCCTGTTCCCTACAGGGTTATCTGCTAAATAGATTACTAATTCAGAATCTACCATTTCTGAAATCAGGTCAGTTTAGACGGGGGCAGAGCAGTAGTTCACCCTTGGAAAGGGTTTGCTTGAGTACATTAAGAGAAAACATTTGATGGGGTTGGGCGGGGGGTGGTTGGGAAGAATTTAAACCACACAGATTTCTCAGGTATTCTAAGACCTTTACTTACTGAAAAGATACTGCAACAACAATGTTGAAGAAAGTATTAAAAGAAGAAAAGGTATCTGAATTAGATAAAACCATATAAGATAAATTCTGAATAATGAAGTTTGTTGCTTTTTGGGGAAGGGATTACTTGAAGGAGACTATGAAGTTGTGGTGAGCACCGGAGTCCTGGGACGAGGCCTGGACTTGATCAGTGTCAGGCTGGTTGTCAATTTCGACATGCCTTCAAGTATGGATGAGTACGTGCATCAGGTAAAGAGATTTTATGTTTCCTCCCTGAGTTCTCTTGGGCAAGGCATTGTCAATAGAGTGGTAACTAAAAAATAAAAAGTTTTGGGGTGCCTGAGTGGCTTGGTTGAGCATCTGACTCTTGATTTTGGCTCAGGTCATGATCCCAGGGTTGTGGGATCAAGCCCTGAGTCAGGACTTAAGATTCTCTCTCTCTCTTTCTCTCTCTCTCTCTCTCTCTCTCCCCCCCCCCCTTCTGCCCCATTCCCCTGCTTGCTTGCTCTCTCCCTCTAAAATAAAATAAATGAAAAAAAGTGAGACAGTATTCTAAAAAAGAAAAAATAAGTTTTATCATAGACCTAAAAAGATTTTATAAACTTTATATAGTTTTGCTTTTAAAACATTATATAAGCTAAATTTTGTTTTTAAAAACTCTATGTGTGCCTAAAATGGATTAAAAAAATAATTGGAGGGGCGCCTGGGTGGCTCAGTCAGTTAAGCGTCCGACTTCGGCTCAGGTCATGATCTCATGATTCTTGAGTTTGAGCCCTGCCTTGGGCCCTGTGCTGGCAGGTCTGAGCCTGGAGTCTGCTTCAGCTTCTGTGTCTTCCTCTCTCTCTGGCCCTATGCCGCTCACACTCTGTCTCTCTCTCAAAAATAAACATTAAAAAATTTTTTTTCTAAACAATTGGAAATAACCTAAAATATCAGTTTAATAAAATTTTAAGTAGTGGTTTTTGTTTTTAATTTCCTTTCTATTTTTTTTTTTTTTTAACATTTATTTATTTTTGAGACAGAGAGAGACAGAGCATGAACGGGGGAGGGTCAGAGAGAGAGGGAGACACAGAATCTGAAACAGGCTACAGGCTCTGAGCGGTCAGCACAGAGCCCGACGCGAGGCTTGAACTCACGGACCATGAGATCGTGACCTGAGCCGAAGTCGGCCGCCTAACCGACTGAGCCACCCAGGCGCCCCATCCTTTCTATTTCTTACTTAGCGAGCATATTAAATAGCGTTTATAATCAGGGGGAAGAAAAGGCTTTGTTTTAAATTGGTCTATCTGGCCGAAATAAAATTGATACGTTAAAGTATTTGTTTTTTTTTAGGAATCTTGTCTTCATCTCTTCTTCATATCCTTATTTGTTCTAGTCTTTCGCCTATTAAAGTTTTGTTTATTTTGCTGCCAAAGATAACAGCAGGCTCTTCTTTCTAGCAGAAATAGAGCTTTCTGTTAGCGTCGTGTTATCTCACTGACTGCTACCTGTCTTCCTTCTCCGGCATCACTTACAGACTTTTCAAGTAAAGCCTTTCTGTAATGTTCTTAGAATTCCCTCTGAATGCCACATTTACTTGGATCACCCACTGAAACGCTTTTAGTGCCTTTAATGCATTGTTGCTTTTATTTTTACTTAGATTTAGTAATATAGCAGTGCCTCTCTCTCTCTTTCTCTCCCTTTGGTCCCACCTCATTTACCTGTGCATCAGGGAATTGAGTATTACACAGGAGTTGATTGTTCAAATAAATGAAGTTTATTTTCTTTTGAGTTTTTAATAATTTTCTAAAAATACTAAAATACTTAAGAAGCTTCTCTGCTTCTTTAATAGAGCATACTGATTACAATTATGTAACTTTTTCTTGCTATCCCAAAGTCAACCCTATTGCTCTCAGTTATTCATGAGTTATCGTTCACATTCACAGTGTACCCTGAGCAATGGCCTCAGGGGGTGTTGAGTATGTAGAGTTTCTGACTTCTACTCAGAATGGCCCCATATCCTTCTGCTTTTCTAGTTCTTATATCTGGGTGTGTTTTGTTTGTTTGCTTCAGTAATTGAACGGTACATAAACACAATAAGAAATAATACAAATAACAAAAGATATGAAGTGAAAAATAAGTCTCTGTAAGGTAACCCTCCTATTTTTGAGTGGTTACAACAGTTAATGGTGCAGAAATTATAAAATGCATGTTTATGCACAAGTACACATGTATATGCGTACCGTGTTATGCTTATTACTTAAATGGGACCACATTACTCCAACTGTTCTATGCCTTGCTTTCTTTATTAAATATATCTTAGGCATCTTTCCTTATTAGCACACATAATAGGTACCATTTAAAAAATATTGATATGTATGGAGTGCTTACTATATGGCCAGGCACTGTTCTAAACTCTTCAAATGTTTTTACTTGCTTTCAATTGGGCTTGATCTATTTTCATTGCTACATGGTAGTGTTTTGTATGGATTACCATAATTCAATAAATCCTTTACAATTTGATGGATAATCAAATATTTCCAATATTCTGTTGTTAAATAATGCTGCAGTGAACATCCATCTATACAGTTGTTTCTCTCATGCAGTATATTTATAAAATAGACTTGGAGGAGACTTGCTAGGTCAAAGGAATGTGTATTTTATTTTATTTTATTCTATTTTTATTATTGTTTTTTAAGGATATGTGTATTTTAAATTATAGTAGGTATTCCCAAGTGTTTGCTTTTAACTTAGGGGGTAGGGACTTCTGGGCAAATAATTTGGAATTTGTTGAGTCAGCTTTTAGAGTCTAGAGAGTATTGCAGTTATGTTCTTGAACAGCTTATGTTACAGTATAAAATATCTCAGAATAAATTATGTCTCAATTGATAGAACTCCCATGCTATACAACTCACCACTTGAAAGTCAATTTACTGGTTTTTAGCATATTCATATTGTTGTGCAGCCATTACTACAGTCAATTTTAGAATATTTTTATCCTAAAAAGAAACCCCATACCTGTCCCTTCAGCAGTCATTCCCCATTCCTTATCTCTCTCTCTCTCTCTCTCTCTCACACACACACACACACACACACACACAAAGACACACACACACACACAGACACACACACACACACACACACACACACACACACACACCTTAAGCAACCACTACTCTATGCCTGTCTTTATAGATGTATCTCTTCTAGACATTTCCTATAAATGGAATCATAGGTATGTACTCTTCTCTGCCTTTTTTCACTTATCACAGTGTTTTCAAGTTTCACTCAAGTTGTAGCATGTATCTGTACATTTTTTATTACTACATTATATTCCAAAGATATACTGCCTTTCTTTGTTCATTAGTTGCTAGACATTTAGCATGTTTCTACTTTCTGTTTGCTATGAATAATGCTGTGTGTATCCATGTACAAGTTTTTTTTTTTAATTTTTTAATGTTTATTTATATTTGAGAGAGAGACAATGCACGAGCAGGGGAGGGGCAGAGAGGGAGAGATGGAGACAGAATCTGAAGCAGGCTCCAGGCTCTGAGCTGTCAGCACAGAGCCTGATGTGGGGCTTGAGCTCACAAGCCATGAAATCATGACCTGAGCTGAAGTCGGACACTTAACCGACTAAACCACCCAGGCGCCCCATGTACAAGTTTTTATGTGGATGTAGGTTTTCATTTCTTTTATTTTAATACCAATCTAGTTAACATACAGTGTTATATTAGTTTCAGGTATACAATATAGTAATTCAACAATTCTGTACTTTAGTCAGTGCTCATCATGATAAGTATACTCTTAATTCCCTTCATTTATTTTACCCTTTCCCTTCCCCGCTCTGGTAACCATCAGTTTGTTCTCTATGGTTAAAAGTTTGTTTTTTGGTTTATCTCATTTTTTCTTTGTTCATTTGTTTTGTTTCTTAAATTACACATATGAATGAACTCACATGGTATTTGTCTTTCTCTGACTTATTTCATTTAGCATTATACTCTCTAGGTCCATGTTGTTGCAAATGACAAGATTGCAGTCTTTTTTATGACTGAATAATATTCCATTACACACACACACACACACACACACACACACACACACACACACCCCACATCTTCTTTATCCATTCATGTATGGATGAACATCTGGACTACTTCCATAATTTGGCTATTGTAAATAATGCTGCAGGGGCGCCTGGGGGGCTCAGTCGTTAAGCGTCTGACTTCAGCTCAGGTCATGATCTCAAGGTTTGTGGGTTTGAGCCCCGCATTGGGCTCTGTGCTGACAGCTCAGAACCTGGAGCCTGCATCAGATTCTGTGTCTCCCTCTCTCTCTCTGCCCCTCCCCGACTCATGCTCTGTCTCTGTCTTTCAAAAATAAATAGATGTTAAAAAAAATTTAAATAGTGCTGCAATAAGCATTGGAGTGCATATTACCTTTTTGAATTAGTATTTTCCTGCTCTTTGGGTAAATACCCAGTAGTGGAATTACTAGATCATATGGTAATTCTATTTTCAATGTTTTGAGGAAACTCCATGCTGCTTCCCACAGAGGCTAAACCAATTTGCATTCCAACCAACAGTGTACTAGTATTACTCTTTCTGTACATCCTTGCCAACATATGTTAATTTTCATTTCTGTTGGGGACACACCTAGGAATGGAATTGCTGGGTCTTATAGTAAATTTGTGTGTAACATGTTGAGGAACTGCTAGACTCTTTTCCAATGTGGCCTCATGATTTTACATTCTCACCAGCAATATATGAGGGTTCCAGTTTCTCCACATCTTTATCAACACCTATGTTATTTATGTTTTTAAGTATAACCATGCTAATGGGTATAAAGTGATATCTCCTTGTGCTTTTGATTTGCATTTCCCTAATGACTAATGAATATCATTTCATGTACTTACTGGCCCTTTGTGTATCTTCTTTGGAGAAATACCTTTAAATTCTTTGCCTATTTTTTAATTGGGTTGTCCTTTTATTATTGAGTTGTAAAAGGAATTTATATATTCTAGAAGATCCTTATCAGATACATGATTCGCAAATCTTCTCTTCCAGTTCGTGAGTGCAGCTATATTTTATATTAGTTTTTAGTTTTATTGGAAAAATTCGGTAACATAAATAAAGCAACATTTCTTCTCTTGTGCCCAGTCTCATTCCATAGATGGCCATGTTTTGTTTTGTTTTTACAACGTTAAAAATGTCCTATATATTGGCAGCAACGATCTAATCATTTAAATACTCTGAATATAGACTTTGTTCTACATTTCAGTTAAGGAGCAGAAATTGACCATGACTGTGTATTTACCCCCTTCTTCTGAAGAGTTTCTCAGTATATTTGGAGACAAGTAAATTTTGTTCCTTATCATGTATTTCCATCACAATTTTGTGTTCATTTAATTTTATCAAAATGAGAACTTTATGCAAAAATGAGTTCACTTAAATCTCACATTTCAAGGCACTGAAGTACTCTAAAGAGTCCTCTTGCTCTAAACGCAGTAGCTTTCAGAAAGTTTTTACCTTACCCCTATCCACAGTAAGAAACATCTTCATGTCATTGGCCACCCCCTCACAAGATACCGGAACTGAAACACAGGGTTCACAAACAATCCTTACTGGTATTATATGTAATCACTTTCGTATTTTCTGTTTGAGCTATTTCATTAAAAAGATACTGGTGGCAGTCTACCTAAATTGATTTCACAAAATACATTGAGATGTACAATACAAAAAGTGCTATGGGAATGATGAACGTTAATCTTAGTAAAGCCTCTTTAAATACTAATCTTAATTTTCTTGCAAGAGACATTAAGGTTTTATATGAACATTTTGAAAATGTCCTTTGCATTTCATTTCAGGTTGGAAGAGTGGGGAGATTAGGTCAAAATGGAACAGCGATTACTTTCATCAATAACAATTCAAAAAGACTCTTCTGGGATATTGCAAAAAGAGTAAAACCCACAGGATCCATTCTTCCCCCACAGTTACTAAACTCCCCTTACCTTCACGACCAGAAAAGAAAGGAACAACAGAAAGATAAACAGACACAGAATGATCTGGTTACAGGTGCTAATCTTATGGACATTATTAGAAAACATGATAAAAGTAATTCTCAAAAATGACTTGTTATACCACTGAACAATTTTTTATTGTGTATGTTGTCCATGAAATTTCTGTATCTTATTACTGTATGGTTTGAATCAATGGGACATGTACATGAAGCAAAAAAAATTTAACATAATTTAAATTTTTTTAAATTGAATATCAGATTTATACCACAGTATTATATTTATTTCCCTTTAGCTCTCATAAATTAAAAAAAAATCGGAAAATGAATTGCTAAATAAAATAAAATTTTTTCTGTCTAGACAAAGCCTTTTTTTTTCCCCCAGTACTCTTGGAGCTGCTGTCAGAGCTGGACACCTGCACAGCGAGCAGTCAGACTCAGAATGGTGATAGTTTTGTTTAGTGTCCCCAGTGCGCTGCGGGCACATTGGCACTTGGGTCATTGTTGAATAAATGAATGTTAGGAAGAAAGTAAATGATGGAAACTGGAAGAAATGATTGGTGCTTCTTTAAAAGATCAGTGTGAAATATGTTTTATTCTCAGTTGTTTTCCCTTCAGCTTGGTAAACATTTTTTTTTTAATATAACTTACTGTCAAATTGGCTTACATCCAACACCCAGTGCTCATCCCAACAAGTGCCCTCCTCAATGCCCATCACCCACTTTCCCCTTTCCCCTGCACCCCATCCACCCTCAGTTTGTTCTCTGTATTTAAGAGTCTCTTATGGTTTGCCTCCGTCCCTCTCTGTTTGTAACTATTTTTCCCCTTCCCTTCCCCCATGGTCTTCAAGATCCACATGAGTGAAAACATGATATCTGTCTTTCTCTGACTTATTTCACTTAGCATAATACCCTCCAGTTCCATCCACGTTGCTGCAAATGGCCGGATTTCATTCTTTCTCATTGCCAGGTAGTATTCCATTATATATATAAACCACATCTTTATCCATTCATCAGTTGATGGACATTTAGGCTCTTTCCACAATTTGGCTTAACATATAACATTCCACAATGTTATACTTATTATGGGCTGCTTATCAAAATAATGTCAAGTTATGTTAATGCTGCATTGCAATTACAGTTTTATGTTAATGTCAGTTTGCTAATTCAATTGATAATATTAAATAATGGAACGAAGGATAGGTGTTTTGCTTTGATACATCAGTACTTTCATTTCTTTAAAAAACTGTTAGTTTCAGTTTACTTGCAGGATTTAGATAGTATGTTACATAAATATTGACACTTAAGCTTTATATCCTAAACGTCCTCCCCAAAGGGGCGTGGCAGAGATTTATGGAACTAACTAGAGTCCCTCAGTAGGTAGTTTCTTAATGTCCCCACCCAAAGGAAAGTACGAGGTCAGAGGTTCCCCAAAGAATGTGACCCTCAAGACTCTGGCTTTCTCTATCCTGATTCTATGTTTGCTAACTGTTGAGTGGTAAGTATGTCTGATTTCAAGGATGAGGCAACCATTAAGGTCCCACGGTGCTGTAGCCGGTGCATTGGGAGGCTGAAATCCAAGCATCACCACCATGCTCAACATATAAAAGGGGCCTTAAAAGTGTTGATAACTGGGGCGCCTGGGTGGCGCAGTCAGTTGGGCGTCCGACTTCAGCCAGGTCACGATCTCGCCGTCCGTGAGTTCGAGCCCCGCGTCGGGCTCTGGGCTGATGGCTCAGAGCCTGGAGCCTGTTTCCGACTCTGTGTCTCCCTCTCTCTCTGCCCCTCCCCCGTTCATGCTCGGTCTCTCTCTGTCCCAAAAATAAATAAACGTTGAAAAAAAAAAAAAAGTGTTGATAACAATAGAGAAAGGGCACTTTTTCAGTAGTCTCAGACTTGTGTATAAATAAAAGCAGTATAGAGAGATGAGAGCTTTGCAAATCAGTATTTTTAGAAGACTGTATGAATTTAAATCTTCAACTTTTTAAACCATCACCAGTGGGCACTAACATCTTTTTTTTAAGTAATCTCTACACTCGACGGGATTGAACTCACAACCCCAAGATCAAGAGTCACATGCTGTACCACTTGAGCCAGCCAAGCACCCCTAGAAGACTATATTTAAACAAAAATAAATAGTGTTGGGCTATAATGTAACCCCACTGGTCAGCCTCATTGGCTCATTGACTGGCTTCCGTTCCCACTTCTATTCATGCGTCCTTCAGTTGCCTTCTTATGTTCTGCCTGCTCTCATTTTGAACTGTTTTATTGCATTGGGCAATAGACCACCCTCTTTGAAATTCTCACTTCCTTCAAGGCAGCAGGTGAATGAGACAGTGGTGGGGGAAAGAGTACCTAACTCGCAGGCTCATCAAGAGGATTTAATCAGATTAAAAAAAAAAAAAAGCCAAAGTGTTGTTTTTGGTTTTTTTTTTTTTTTTTTTTTTGGCTTCATCACATCTTCGCAAAGAACATCGCCAGATATTTAAACTATGACTCACACTGATTAAGTAAAAAGTTAAATCTAAGTTGGACCCATGAACTGTCGTATTTTCTGATAAAAACTATCTTTTTTTTTTTTTTTTTTTTTTTTTTTGGGTGCAGGCTGAATGTTACTCAGCTTGCATCCTTCTATGGAATTTATATACACCTCTTACTGCCTTGTTATATTTTCTGCTCACCACAATCAACACAAAGTTTGCTCTACAAATGTAGGGAGGCATGGTCTGAGAAGTGATGTGTCATTCAAGGTGACTTTCCTGGCAGCCAAAAGTAAACTGACTCCAGACAGATAGGACCCTTTTGTTGTCTCCAAGGCATGCTTACAGTGACCCCGGAGGCTGGAGGGCCACGGTATGAAAACCAACAAACGATAATTAAGTAAGCAGTTTTCTTGTTGCACTGTTAGTGTGAGGGCCTATGTTCTCGTTCTATTTTAGGATGTATGGCACCCGTGGTGTTATTTGACAGAATTACAAATGAAGTGAATACAAGACAAACGTTAACTTTATAAATATGTTTACAAAGAGTAATTTGTAAAATGTTTACAAACAGTAATGTTTTGAATTTTAGCTTTCTGAAGAATTCACATGTCATCCTTATTTTTCTCATTTCATCTCAACGATGAAAAGTTGACAAAACTGTTTGCAGAGAACTGGGTTCCAGTTATAGCTCCACAGTTGTATTTTTTTTTTTTAAACTAGTGGAAATTCATTACCATCTCTAATCTTTAGCGTTGCTCATTTGTAAGATGAGAGGGTGTCGTTTAAACTTATCTGCGGTCTTTCCAAATCTATGTTTTCTGTGCTTCATACTTTTTTTTTTTTTTATTACATAATCTGTACACCTGACCTGGGGCTTGAACCCACAACCCGAGATCAAGAATCACATATTCTACCGACTGAGCCAGCCAGGTGCCCCTGTACTTCATACTTTTAAATCTGTCTCTCCATGTCTGGAATATGCTTCAGAATAATATGGGGTGGAGAGTCTGGATGAAATAAGGTTGGCTAAGACCCGATCATTATTGAAGCCAGGTGATGATGGGGTTCTTTACTGTTTGGTCTATGATGTATTTGAAATATTCTATTAAAAAAAAATATATATATATATATATACACATATGTATATGTATATACACATATACATATTTTACATATATATAAAATCTTCAATCCTTTGACTTGTGCCTTAGTTACACATCTTCAACTTTCCACCAAACTTTTGGCTCAAATTCACCCTGTCTGGAGCCAAATTTATCAGGTTCCTTACAAAAAAGTCAAATTCCCTCCTTGTGACTTCCTACTGCCTGTGTGCTACCACTTTCCAAGCCATGTTCAGAATCGTGGTGTCATCATTGACTCATCTCTCTCCCTCTTCTCCATTTGTGCTTAGTCACCAAGTCCTGTCTATTTTTCTATCAAAATGTCCACGTTTTTATGCTGCCACAGAAGCCTAAGGTTCCGTCACCCCAAATCTGAATTTTTGGCCATTCTAATTCCTGATCTCCTGCCACTCAATGTTCCTCCAATCCAGAGCAGGAACATACTTTTAGAGTATAATCTCAGAAACCTTCAGCAGTTTCCTGTTGACAGCAACATTAAATCTGAGTTCTTCTGGCTGGTGTCCGAACCCCTCCTTCTTCATCTGAGTCCACTCGACAGCTTTCTACCTGCTGTTCACAAGCCGGAACCATCTGCTGTGGCTTTCTCTGCCTACTAGAACAGTACCGAACACCATTGCTGAAAGATTAAACGTTCATCAGAACTTCCATGAACACATGCACAGTACTGATAATTAACCGCTGGCAATCTGAACTGTTATGTCACTGGTAAGCTCTCAAACACCCAACACAACTAAAGGAAAGCAAAGAATCTGCTAGTGGAGGGACAATTTTAATGAAAGAGGGACTGTTGCTAGCATTTTTTTTTTTTTCCTATTTTGAATCCTGGTAATATTTTCATTGGAATTCTGGAGAATCTTAAGTGCTTGGAATCAGATAATAATAGTAAAGTGAATTCTGAGACTAGGGCAGCATTTTAGAACTGACAGAGTTGCTCTGACGTACGAGTCAGGCAACTGAGTGCATTTCATTAAATGTGGTGCTTTAGAGAAAGGAAATCAGGATATTTTTAAACAGTTATGATTTTTAAGACATTTCACACAGAACAGTTTATGGTTTCTATGAATGTGAAAATATAAGAAAACTCCTAATCAAAAATGCCATTTTACATAAAATGTACACACACACACAGGAAGTATCTTTGGAAGAATATTAGGAAAGCAAATGTGATAGCCCATGAAGAGGAGAGAGCTGGGACTATCTGTCTTTGATTTTTTTTTTTAAGTTTATTTATTTTAAGAGAGAGAGAGAGAGAGGTCAGTGGGGGAGAGGCAGAGAGACCTAGAGAAAGAGAGAGAGGAGAGAGAGGTCAGTGAGGGAGGGGCAGAGAGACCTAGAGAAGGAGAGAGAGACAGAATATCCTAAGAAGGCTCTATGCCTGTCAACACAGAGCCCGACTCAGGACTCGATCTCACAAACCGTGAGATCATGACCTGAGCTGAAATAAAGAGTCAGAAGCTTAACCAACTGAGCTACCCAGGTGCCCAAAACCTCCATAGCTCTTCTTGATTAATTTTTGAGTGTGGTTTCACTCTTGTATACATAGTATTCTCAAATAACTAAGTTATTAATCCTCATTCTGTTTTGCAAAAATACTGCTTTTTCCAGTCTTATTAAAAAATTAAAGGGGCGCCTGGGTGGCTTGGTCGGTTGAGCGTCCGACTTCGGCTCAGGTCATGATCTCATGGTCCGTGGGTTCAAGCCCTGCGTCAGGCTCTGTGCTGACAGCTCAGAGCCTGGAGCCTGTTTCAGATTCTGTGTCTTCCTCTCTCTCTGACCCTCCCCTGTTCATGCTCTGTTTCTCTCTGTCTCAAAAATAAATAAACGTTAAAAAAAAAATTATTTTTTTAAATTAAAGGCCTCAGTAGCCTTTGTGAGACTAACAAACTCAATCAATTTATGTTTTTAAAAAAACACAAACACAAAATCAGATGCATGTTTATGATAACTACTTTTTCTAATACCAAAATATGGACACAATCTTACAGAAGATTTTTTCCCCTAATGTATAAATACATTCATATGGTCAGTCTTGCACAGGTTTGAAATCCATCATATTAATTACACATTTATTAAATTGCCAGAAATCCAGGCCATGTCATTGCTGCACAGCTCTTTGTTAATAGACAATGATGGTGACATTTTATGATATTCTAGACCTTATGATCCTTAGTGCTAATGATTAACATACACTGAGGTCTTTTACAGAAAGTCAAGCTTCTTTAAAGATCTGAAAACATCAGACCAACAGCTTTGAAAGCAAAGACCATGTCTCTTAGATTTGCGTGAGCTTTATTATCTGCTCTTCTAATCTTGAGAAAATGCTGGTAATTGGGGAGTTTTAGTTGATTGAATTCTTTTTTTAGTCTCTACAAAAGCCAACCAGGATGGACAAATAAAAGCAAATTCATAGGGCTGCTGGGCAGCATAACTACATGAATGGTGCCCCCGCCCTTGAGTTGTGCAAGAAGGTCACTGTGAGTTTTAGAGCGTTTCCTGCAACTAGTGAAGTGAATGTTGGGTTGAACAGTTAACTCTTCACATGGTTTGGCATCTTCGGTAGCAATGCCATTCCTCATGGCTTCTCTGAGCTCCTTGGTTACAGTGCTGTACAGGCTTACGTTTTAGTATTCACGGTGCATCCTGACAGTGCTGAACACAGCATGGAACACTGGTGTTTCCCTGCAGCTGGTGGTGGGTAGGGGTGTGTATGGGAAGGGCAGACGTTATTTGACAATAACAAAGGAGAACAAGTTTATCATGGTTTCATGAGCATCAAGGCTTAGCTTTGTGCTCATAATGTTTCTATGTCATGAGACGGAGCAGGATCCCCAAAAATAAATATGAAGACAGTGTTTTAATTGGTTGAAAGAGCAAGATAGTAGCCACTTACTGTAAACTTTTATGCTGTGATGGAGAAACACTATTTCATTACCCTATTGCATTTAAAATGAACGTGCTAGGGGCGCCTGGGTGGCTCTGTCATTTGAGCGTCCTGCTCTTGATTTCAGCTCAGGTCATGATCTCACGGTTCATGAGGTCGAGCCCGGAGTGGGGTTCTGCTCTGACAGTGTGGAACCTGCTTGGGATTCTCTCTCTCTGCCTCTCCACCGCTTTGCATGTGTGTGCATGCTCTCTCTCTCTAAAAATAAATGAACTTAAAAAAAATAATAAACATGCTAAAAAGTAAAATGGTAATTATGAAAATGGGTCTGTGAATTTAATAGAATTTTTAATAATGGCAAATAATCATCAATTAAGTATTAAGTGACCAGTTTCTAAGCTTTTAATAATACAAGATGAAACCAATGATACGATTATGTTTTGAATGCTATAATCAGTGAAAGTAGAGGTGAGTGAAGACATCATCAAAGGTCAAGAAAGGGAAGAAACAAATCAAATAAGGATTATCTATATCCTTTCTGATTGATTTTTCTTACTAACATTAGTAGGGAGTGAAAAAAAAAAAAGCATACAAGCCTAGATGGAGTTGTAATGGACTGAAAGAGATCGAGGTAATATTACTCCCTTTATATATATACATATATATTCTCTTTATATATACATACACACACACACACACACACACATATATATATATATATATATAAAGGGAGGTAATATTACTTTATATAAATTTATATATATATAAATATATACACATATATACATACACATATACATACATATACATACACATATACATACACACACATATATATATAAAGGGAGTAATATTACCTCAATCTCCCTTTATATACTCCCTTTATATACATATATAAATTTAAATATATATATAAATATATATATTTATATATAAATATATATATATAAAGCAGGCTCCAGGATCTGAGCTATCAGCACAGAGCCCGACGTGGGGCTCAAACTGGCGAACCAAGAAATCATGACCTGAGTGGAAGTTGGACGCCTAATTGACTGAGCCAACCTGGCAGACCAGTCTTTCTTAAATAGACTCTGGTTCTTATCCACAATGTAAAGCTACTGGAGATGCTAATGATTGAATTACTTCTAAGATAATAACTTAGATTTCCTTTCTAACTGAAAAAGGAACTATTGTAGATTAAAATTATTTAGTGATTCTGTAAGGAACAAAATAACCACACACAAACTTTTAAACTGTTTAACGGAGGCAATGAATAACTAACATTGTGCATTTCCTGGGTATCAGGCAGTGTTCTAACTACTTTTGATGATTAACTCATTTTATTTTATTTTTTTATTTTTTTAAAATGTTTATTTATTTTTGAGACTGAGAGAGACAGAGCATGAGTGGGGGAGGGGCAGAGAGAGAGGGAGACACAGAATCGGAAGCAGGCTCCAGGCTCTGAGCCATCAGCCCAGAGCCCGACGCGGGGCTTGAACTCACGGACTGTGAGATCGTGACCTGAGCTGAAGTCGGACGCTTAACCAACTGAGCCACCCAGGCGCCCCTGATTAACTCATTTTAATCCTCACAAATGCTTATGAGGTAGGTACTGTTTTTTTAATCAACATTTTACAGATGTTCAGAGGGGTTACCTAAGATGCCCAAGGTAAGTGGCGGAGCCAGGACTCAAAGCCAGACAGCCTGGACCTAGCGTTTCTGTGCAGAACCACCTGTGAGTTTTGGTACAGATAAAATGACATACAAGTTCCCTTCTCTATGCCCTGGGCATTCCCATTTCTTCACAAAGCAGGATCATAGCCTCCATCTAGAAACAGAACATTTGGAGCCAGAGCCACCACCTGGTCGACTACTTCTTTTTCCCCTCTTAGTGCCCCTAGAGATGGAAAGTGTGAATATCAATGGCCTGTTGGAGGACTAGGGCAAGAGTCCAAGCCTTTTGATTTCTTCCATGACATCATTTTGCAGACTTTTTTAGTCCCTAGAGCTCCTAGTACAGTACTGTACTATATTTTCAATGAATACTTAGCCTATGACTTAAAATAAAACATTTAAAATCTATTCATATGTTAGTAAAACATAAAATAACACAATAAAAACACTATAAATAACATGATATGACTATGCCTTTTTAAAAAACTGTGGATATATGATGGTTAAAAGGAAAGCTGAATTCAATGTATAATATTTGGCAATTTATAGAGAGCATCCATAAAAGTGAATCACTGTGTCGCGAAATAAATCAGATGGAAAAATAATCCTTTCACATTCGTACTGTGCTTTATAGTTTCAAAACCCTTTCCATATTTATTAATGCTGGTAAACAAATTGTATTATATTTTAATGTACATTCTCGGTTGTTTTTTTCCTCCTAAAATATTAGGAAAGGAATTGTAATGAAATCTTGATCTGGGTTCTCTAGTTCTCTTTACTTGTTGATACATAATTCAGAAATCTACGAAAATCGAACTCTCAGGTGTGGCAGATTAGACTGCTATTCAGCCATTTCTCTCCCTCTCCACCTCGTGGGGTGTGGGGTATACCTTTCTGTCCACTGGCTTGGGCTTGGCTCTGTGACTTCGTCCAGTGGACGGAGAGCAGATTTGGACAAGAGCAGAGGTTTTAAATAAGCTTGCATGGTTTGGCTTGTCCTCTTGTGATCCTGGGTGCCGTGAGAGGCACGCCAGCTAGCCACTGCCCCTTCAACCTATTCCCAGAAAGAGAGGCGCAGCCTCTACCCGCAGCCTGAGGTAGAGTCGCCCCAATAACATACAGAGCTATGAGCCGTAGTTGTTTTAAGCCACTGAGATTTTGGAGGTGTTTGCTATCCACGTTATTGCAACAGAAACCTGGTATCTGTGGAAACCTTTACGGTGGTAGAAAAAGGAAGTCGCTTTTACTAACGACCTACTATGTGCCAACTGCTTCATATTCATTAATCATGCAATTCTTACAACAACTCCATGTGGTGGGAATGATTATTATCCCATTTTTTAGATAAGGAGACTGAACACAGAGAGGCTAAGTAACTTCTCCAACATCACACAGCTAGTCTACTAAGGCATGGATTAAAGCCCAGCTCTATATGATTATGAAAATTGTGCTCTACTGCCTCATATACTATTGCATGGTTTTTAAAATCCCTGGTTCAGAACAAGAATTTTAAAAATGAAAAATATTAAAAATAATACACAAACAGTATTATTATTCCAGCCATAAAACAATATTAAAATTTTTTTTAATGTTTATTTATTTTTGAGAGAGAGAGAGAGAGAGAGAGAATGAATGAGTGGAGGAGGGGCAGAGAGAGGGAGACACAGAATCCAAGGCAGGCTCCAGGCTTTGAAATGTCAGCACAGAGCCTGACATGGGGTTCGAACCCATGAACTTTGAGATCATGACCTGAGCTGAAGTCAGATGCCTTAACCGACTGAGCCACCCAGGTGCCCTGCAACCATAAAACAATATTTTAAAAGGAAAACCATCCAAGTGAAGATGGAATGTTTGATTCTATATGTCTAGTATAAATATTAAACATTAACTATAAGACAGAGGCTCACGACACACTGGAACAAGCTAGAATTCAGACACCAGCAGCTACATCTGAGGAGAGAAAATGTGTGTTGAGAGTTATTATTAAATACCAAACACCTGGTGCCTGGCTGGCCCAGTCAGTAGAGTGTCTGACTCTTGATCCCAGAGTTGTGAGTTCAAGTCCCATGTTGGGTATGAAGCCTACTTAAAAAACAACAATAAATAACTAACATCTGGAAGGACTGTTTCCAAGTTTCTAGAAACAAGGAACTAAATGTTTATTCTATTCTGAAACTATTGTGACAAACTGTACCTACTTGTCCCGAAAGTTAGTATTTTCATTCATCCGGAGAGATCGGGCCACAGCCTATTCCAGCAATGACCCCCCTGGATGTTATGGTTGACAAAGCCTTAAAAGATGTGCAGTTTTATTGGGAAGCCCCGAAGTGGGCTGAGATTATCGTGTTGTTCCTCCATCGGTTCGTTTCTTTTTGGTGGAAAGGAGGAACACAGGTGGAAGCAATAGCTATCAGAGACGCTGGCCACATGGGCCCTTTATTTTATTTTTCCCTTAGCTGCCACGGCTGCTCCTTCTCATTCTCTTTATGGCCAGGGAGAGAATAGGCCTGGTTATATTCCCCCCGCTGCCCAGGCCTCCTGAGAGAGTCAGAGAAGGAGAGGGGACCAGGCAGCCGGGACCCTGGCTTTCCAAGACCTGTGACCAATTCCCCACACACCTTCCTACCCCCCTGGCCGGTGCGGTGCGTGGGAAACAAAGGTAACCTTGCGTCCTCCCCTCCTCACCCTGCACCCCTCTCCCCCTCTTGCAGGGCCATTTCTGTCCTCCCCCTGCTGTTGCCTGACTGTCCAAGCCCCAAGCCCCCTTCCTCATCAGCACCACTACCCCACACCCCCCATTCCAGCTTCCTTCTGATTAAAATTTGCTCTAGCTCACATCAGAAGGACTCTAAGAGTTAATTCGTACTGTGATTTGGGGAAAATGGCTTACTTTAATTTTTTTCCTGTTTCCCACCCCCCCCTTAAAGGAACAATTAAGTCCTATTTGGATAAACTAAATAGTGGGACTTCAGGGACCAAGAAACACGAAATGACAATAACCAAGTGTATTAAATGCTGTGTGCCAGGCAAATGAGTTTACTCATTTGATCCTTATAACAACCCAATACGGTAGTCACTATTATTATCATTTCCATTTTACAGATGGGAAAACTGAAGCACATGGGAGTTGAATATGGTGCCCAGGTCTAAGTAAGTCTTGCTCCTGATATCTACTGTGAAAGAAGCAAGAGATACCTCTCGTGTGAGTGCTTTCATGGGACCATATCCCTCAGATGATGCTTATACCACTCTGAAGACTGGCCAGTGTCTTGAAAACACATCTTACGTTGATGGGCATTGCTTAATGCTTAATACTTGTTGAGAAGAGCACAGACGTCTATTAAAGCCAAGGAACCCTAGCTGTAGAAAGTAATTGAGAGACAGTTTGTCCAACCACATCAGTTTACAAAGGAGGATACAGAATCTAACAGGCTTAACGGATTTGATTGGGCCTCCTGGCACCTCCTGACAACCTGCTCCGTGGTCTTTCAGTATCCGCTGCTCACCCCCTCTTTCCCAACTCTCATATAATAGGTTCCCAAGTTGTATTACTCCTCATCTCAAGATGTCTGTCACATTGACTGCCTTGTTTCTGCCCCTGGTGTTAACCAGGTTCCTCATTACCTCACGCTTGAACCGACACAGTGACCTTACCTGGCCCACCTGCCTCAGCCACCCGCCCTGCTTCTGTCTGCTTCCCACAATCACACACGCTTGTCTGCTCATCTTCCTCGAAGCCTGGTTCTGCTCTCGACACAAGCCTGGGGCACAAAGGCCTGGATTCAAACTCCAGTTTTACCATTTTGTCACCAGACTCAGCCATTGTGGTTAAACACAAAACAGGGGAGGAGGTGGGAGACGGACACCAGGTTAAAGCTCAGCTCCCCCCTCTCCCCACCCGCCCTCACCCCCACCGGCACTGAGTGGGGCAAAGCATCAACCCAGAGCACCCAGGTGAACAGCAAAATTGGTACTGAGAGGCATTACTAGCCATCATTAAAGCTGGCATTTCTGTTGTTGCTCTGAGTACGTTCAGGGGTGGGGAGAAGAGGGAGGAATGTGGAAGGGGTGGGAGGGACAGTGAAGAGAAAGAGAATCCCTGTACCCACTGCGTGGATTTAATTTCTCAGTGAAAACCTCTCCCCTCCCTAGAAATGGAGGCAGAAAGGAAAGTGTGGCCGGAGCTGAGGGTTATAGCAGGGCAGGGAGATTGGAATGAAGAGAAACCTCTGGGAATGTGAAAAGGATTCCCCATCCCCCTTACAACTCCAAGGTGCAGAGTGGGGAGAAGTGAGGAGCACAGCTCAGATGGTGCAGGGCCAAGTACCCCACATTGAGACCACACCCCCAGCCTAGAAAAGCAGGGCCCCTGCCGGCAGTGTGCCACCCTTATTACCCTGTGCTAGGTACTTTTTAACACAAAGGGAGAATGGAGTGCATTGTGCACTCAGGTAAGAAGGTAAATTTACAGATGAACCCGTGATGAAGGAGTATCAGTTGCTACATTCCAGGAATGGGCCAGATTACTAAAGATTTTAACAGTTTAGGGAAATGGGCAGAAACGAGGCTAATGAAATTCAGTCTCGCCAAGCTGGAAGATCATGCATTAGAGTAGAATCCATAATACCTTTAAGTGAAGTCTTAATTGTTAGAATTGCTGACAATAATGAGGAAAGAGTCCTAGGGCTGGATAATAAGATCATGGAGAGTCTAGTTGCAAACAGGGGATTTCCTCATAGAGCAGAGGAAGTAATGGTTCCTCTACGTAAATGAGTTTCTCACATCTCATTTAGAATCCTGGGTGTAATCCTGGGCTTGTAGATATGCTGAAATGGAACATTATGTTTAAAAAAAAGGCAGTCGGGCAGTGGCAGAGGGGAGCAAGAGAAACAATGGGAAAGGTTGATTTGGAGCTCAGGAATGTGCCATAATACATATATTTTTAAATAATTTTTTAAAAATATTTATTTTTCAGAGAGGAGGGCGGTACAGAGAGAGAGGATCCAGAGCAGGGTCCACACTGACAGCAGGGCTCGAACTCATGAACTGTGAGATTATGACCTGAGTCGGAGTCAGACGTTTAACTGACTGAGCCACCCAGGTGCCCCTGCCACAATATTTTTTAAAGGAATTTTTTATCCTTTTCCTGAGCTCAGTACAAGAAGAATCTTTAAATTTTGGCTCAGGGCCCATGGGCACCTGTCTACTCAGTCGGAGTGTGCAACTCTTGATCTTGGGTCGTGAATTTGAGGCTCACGTTGGGCATGGAGTTTACTCAAAAAAATAAAAAATAAAAAATAAAAAATAAACTTTGACTCAGGTGTCTGGAGTTTCAGACCGGGGTCCCCACAATCCTTTTCATGCTTTGTCCTCACTCTTTTGCTGACTTGGTACTTGGCTGGGTATTTCTGCGATAAGGATACTAAATTCATGCAGGGAGAGAGCAGGGATTCTGAGCTGGGGAAAAGGAAATGGAATAATTTTGAAGCTAGCATTAATTGAGCACAGTCTGGCATACATGAGCACGGGGTGGGCTCAATTTCATGAAGTCAGAAACAGCCTCAAACCACAGACCTACCGTTAGCAGGGGTATATGAAGTCCCAGGGAGGTGTGAAGAGAGGCCATGAAGCACAGGGTCAGAGAAATGGGGAGACATAGTGTTCTGTCCTTTTGTCATCTGGGTAGAGTGCATCCTCTCATGATTGACTAAATAAAAAAATTTTTTTTAAGTTTATTTATTTTTGAGAGAGAAAGAGAGGGCACAAACGGGGGAGAGACAGAAAGAAGAAGAGAGAAAATCCCAAGCAGGCTGCATGGTCAGCTCAGAGCCTGACACAGGGCTTGATCTCATCTCTGTGAGATCATGACCTGAGCCAAAATGAAAAGTCAGATGTTTAACCACCTTGGGCCACCCAGGCACCCCTGACTAAATAATGTTTGAACCCACATATTAGAGCCCTGCTCTCTCATTCCTGTATGCAATGAGAGAAAGAAAGAGAGACAGATCCTTTGGACCTACCCTGTTTGATATTGTGGCTATTGAGCGCTTAAATGTGGCTGGTTCTGTAAGTGTGAAATACATACCGTGTGTCTGAGAAAAGGACATAATCTCACTAATGATTTTTAGGTGGATTGTGTATTAAAATGATATTTCTGATATGTTGGGTTAAATAAAATATATCATTAAAATGAATTACCCTTTTTATTTTCTTAATATGGCTACTAGAGAATTTAAAATTCACATGTAGCTTATATTGGACAGCCTGCTTTCGATTTTCAAATAGTGGAATGGATTTCTAGGGTAGCAGTTTGCATCCCTTTATTAGATTTCTGGAGAGGGGGAGCAAACCGATAAACTAGGAGTCTGTTTTCATTTTCTTTTCTCAGGAATATAATCTCGAACTGCTCAAGCTAAACTGTTGTCAATTAGAGTGGATATTTGGGGCCAATGAAAGGCTTGTGGTACAGAAATTTAATTAATAATATTTAAGAAACGCAGCTGGGGAGGAATAAAGGACAGAGTGAACAAGACGAATTATTTAGGCACAGTTTCACGTGAATTAAGCCCATACAGTCCATTTAAACCTCCACCATGGCTTGTGAAACACTGTTCCTCATAGAAGACAGCAAAATGCCATCATTTACTCATCTTTGTATGCTAGAGGAAACCGAGAAAATGTTAATCTAAGGAGAACACTAAACTCTGTTGTGCCCCAGATCATTGTGTTTGGAAAAAAAACATGTAAAACTCTTTCTCTTTGTGGATTTCTTTTTTTTTCCTGAGTGACTCAGAGAACAGACTGTGGCCTAAACTAAAAAAAAAGAAAAAGAAAAAAAAAGCCTTATGCAAACGGGTAAAGGCATGCGGATGGGTGTGGAATTATTCATGAAGCTACAAAACTGGAGAGACACTCCCTTTTCTCCCTTCTGGAAAGACTGAGGACGTATGTAATTCTTGTAATCCAGGTGGCTTCCCACTTGGCAACTGCTCTCTTAAAACCACAAATATAAGTAGCAATCACTTGGCACAATCTTTTTCATGCTGTTTTTTAAATGAGAACACTGATTTATATGAACACACAAACCGAAGAGTGATTATAAACACAGCTGAATGTACATCATTCTAGACCATTCTAGGCATTCTAGACAGTACTGGGGTTGAAATTTAACCAATAAAAGAAATGAGATTATAAACTCTTTGCGGGTTAATATGGACAGCTGAGTGATTTACACATATTCAACATTCTTTCTGAGACCATCTCATCTTTTTTTATACTTGTCAAAAGGCAAGTTAGTCTTATTTTTCATTCCCTTTGGGAAAGCAGCTACAATTTTGGGGAGAGCAAGAATGTCCTGTCCCCTGTTTGGGGAGCAAGAATTCTTGTCCCCTTCATGGTCCATCTAGCTGGACTGGGAACCAAATTGACATGAGACAGATTGACAGGAGAAAATTGAATTTAATAGCATACGTACAGAGAATCTACATAGCACGGAAATTCCAAAGCCAATCAAGCAAAATGAAGTATATACGTCATCCTGAACCAAAGAAAAGGGGCTAAGGGTCTGTGATTTCAAAAAAAAGGAATGCACTTCACAGGATAGTAAGGAGAGTAGATGTTTGGTAATTAGGTGTTTGCCCTGCCATATGATGGGTTACTCAGATAAAATTTATCTCTGGTAATAACCCTTGTTCTGGAAAGACTCCCCCCCTTCCCCACCTCCCCCCATTCATTTAGATTCATCTATGTAGTTAAGGGAAAGGCAAAACTTTCTCTTGAGCTAGCAGAGTCTTGATTGCTTTCAACTCAAAATAATCCGCACACCAAAGTGGCACATTCTGGGGGGCCTGTCCTGAACCCCTTCAAATGCTACTTGGAAGCGTCAGCAAAATTTTTTCAACAGAATGTAAACAATGACCTTGGGCCATGTTGGCAAAGTACCATGGGAAGAAGACACCGACGAAAGTCAAAACTGGCCTTTTTGAAAAAAATTGTTCTTCCTAAGTGAACCCTAGAGCTTCCTTTATACAAAAACTGGTTACCCAATAGGCTTCGGGGCTGCCAATGGTTTTTAAATCTTACTAATCTTCTCTGGAATGAAAGCAGTATGATACAAAGAGAAAAGAGCTGCTGGAACATTTACTAATCCCTGAGTTCTTTTCTTTTTATATTAAAAAAGGATTACTAGCTTAATGTAATTGTTTGTTTTTAAATTACTGGTAGTATTGCTAAATGTATTTAGAATGTGTCTCTGAGTGATCACAGCTGAATTCATACAGATTTCATCATGAGACCATATCAAAAAGTACAAGCATATTATGGTACATACTTCCAAGGCTCTTGGTCTAACGTGTGTTAGAATTTAGAAAGAACATACAAACTATGACAGATTTTAAACTATCTTTATGTTTAAGTCTTTTTTTCCCCCTTAATGTTTATTTTATTTTTGAGGGAGAGAGAGACAGAGAACAAGTGAGAGAGGGGCAGAGAGGGAGGGAGACGCAGAACCTGAAGCAGGCTCCAGGCTCTGAGCCATCAGCACAGAGCCCAATACATGGGGCTCGATTGTGACTTGAGCCAAAGTCGGACACTTAACCAACTGAGCCACCCAGGCGCCCCCGTTTGTTTCACTCTTATGCTTATCATAAAGTCACAGAAATTTGAGAACCAGAAAGAATCTTCGTAAAAAAAGAGCAGTGGTGTGGAGCACAGGCAATGGTGTCCAATTTCCTGATTCCCGAACCTGGCCCTGTGACTTAATAAGTGTACAGTATCAGGCAAGTTATTTAACTTCCTGGAAACTCAGTTTCCCCTTATCTGAAAAGCAGCAATAACTACAGTAATAGTACCTACCTTATAGGGTTATGGAGATTAAATGAGATAATGTATATATCTCGCCTAAAGAAGGGAGCCAATACTTGCTAGCTATAATTAGTTAATGCAGTAATTGTGTTTCACAGGTAAGAAAATGGCAGCAGAGACTAGTCTGGTCCTATCATTAAGTTATGACAGAGACATAGCTGGAATTCAGCTGCTGTGCTCTTACCGCTTTTCCTCAACTTCCAGTTTGTCCTCTGGACTTATTTTTATTTATTTGTTTGTTTGTTTATTTACTTCTTTATTTATTTATATTAGAGAGAGAGAGAGAGAAAGAGAGAGAGAATAGGAGTAGGGGAGGGGGCGAGAGGGAGAGAGAATGAGAATCTTAAGCAGGCTCCATACTTACTGCTGATCCCAACGCGGATTTTGATCTCACCACCCTGGGGTAATGACCTGAGCTGAAACCAAGAGTCAGAAGCTCAGGGGCGCCTGGGTGGCTCAGTCGGTTGGGCGTCCAACTTCGGCTCAGGTCATGATCTCGCGGTCCGTGGGTTCGAGCCCCGCATCAGGCTCTGTGCTGACAGCTCAGAGCCTGGAGCCTGTTTCGGATTCTGTGTCTCCCTCTCTCTGACCCTCCCCTGTTCATGCTCTGTCTCTCCCTGTCTCAAAAATAAATAAAACATTAAAAAAAAAAAAAAAAGAGTCAGAAGCTCAAACAACTGAACCACCCAGGTGCCCCTTTCCTTTGGACTTTAAAATGATTAATTTTTATAGTCTTATTGAACTTTTTTGTTACTGACCTCAAATGCAACTAAATACGAACACCTACAAAGCAGAAGAATATAGCCCATGTTTTAACAAGTAAAAAGTTATGAAATTGGCTAAATTGTAATAGATTTGTATCCTAAGAGACCATTAATTAGTACGAGTTAATCATTTTCTTTAAATCTTAATCTAGAAGGCTTCAAATGTGCTTGCTTTGCTTCTGAATTCTTTCTACCTGTTTTCTTTCAGTTTGTCTCCCTCTGGTGGATCTTAAAAAAATACTAGCTTTTATTTTCAGAATAACTATGGATTATTTGGGACAGGTTTTGCACAAGTTAAGAGCTCATCTTGTTGTCAGCCTGGTTTATGTTGTGGAATTCCTAGAATACTGTGTTGCCTGGGTGGGAGTCTTTGCAGAGACTCCAATTCAAGGAGGGTAGAGAGAGGCTAACGGCATTTGCTCCATGACACCAACAGGAGCACTGATAAACACATGCAAAGACACAAAAGTGTATTCAGAGAACTACAAGTGGTTTGAAATGGCTGGGAACAAAGTACAAGTGAATAGGGGTGAAATGCTATGGGAAGAGATGAAGTGGAAGGGTAAGCAGGGGCCAAGTCACTGGTTATGTTTGAATCTTATTTTGTAGGTAATTTGGATTAGGCTGCAAAAACCAAAATCCAGTAAGTGGCTTTTAAAAAACAGAAGCTCAGTTCTATCTATGTAAAAGAAGTCAGGAAGTAGCTTGATATGGAGCTCCTTGTCATTGGGGATCCAGGCTCTTTCCAATTCCACTTCCTCCATCCATAGGGTGTGGCTTTTGTCTTCATGGTCCAAAATGGCTGCCAGAGCTCCAGCCATTGTGTACGTTTATCTAATTGGCGATCTATATTTGCACTTCAGACTCTATTTTCCCAGAAAATAAACTGATTTCACAAATTTTTTTAAAATGTTTATTTATTTTGGAGAGAGCGTGTGTGTAAGAGAGAGTGGGGGAGGGACAGAGGGAAAGAGAGACAGAGGATCTGAAGTGGGATCCATGCTGACAGCAGAGAGCCATGAACCTCGAGATCACAACCTGAGCCAAAGTTTGGCGCTTAACCAACTGAGTCACCCAGGTGCCCCTAAACTAACTGATTTCTACCCCCAGACTAGTTCTTCCCTTTTGTTCTCTAGCTCCCTATGTCACTAGGAGAAAGAGCAATGAAATGAGACTGAGAAGGAGGTATAGAAACTCTGGAGCTGAGGTGAGAGAGTTCAGAAAACAACAGAGGAGTGATCTAAAATGGAGTGGTGAGGAGCACCTGGCTGGCTCCATTGGTGGAGTGTGGGACTCTTGATCCTGGGGTCATAGGTTCGAGACCTACCTCGGCTGTATAGATTGCTTAAAAATAAAACCTTAATAAATAAATAAATAAAATGGAGCATGGCCAATCATGCTAATGCTGCAGAGACGTGAAGTCACACAGGGTCTGAGGTCAGCTTTTATTAGAGCTGACAGTAACGTGATTGGTGACCTTAGGGAGGGTGTGTCTGCACTTTTTTGTAGAGCAGAGCCCTGCTCAAGCAGTGTTGAAGCTCGTGGGTTAGAATTTGCACCTCTCTTGCCTCTTACTGTTATCATAAAGGTGAGATAGTGGGGGTGGAAGTTAGTTGGCAGTGAACTGAGAAGTGAAAGGAGGGATAAAGACGTACAGAAAGGGACTGTTGGCCTTCAAAAAACTCACATGAAGAGAGAAGTGTCTTGTGTCGATCCCTGTCATGATTGACCCAACCTCATCCTGTGAGGTTAGCCTCCAAGCAGAAAGAACCATGGACATGTCAGCTGTGTCCGTGGAGAAGTCCCAGACCCCCTTATTCTATTAGCACCTTTGTTCTTAACCTTTAGCTCTATTCCCGTGTTTGCTGGAACTCTGATTATTTGGGGCCTCAACGGCCCCTGCTTCTTTCTTGGTGTTAACGACAGTCTTAAGTTTGCAGCATTTTCTTTAGGGTACCATCTTGTGTTTTCCTTCTGGCTTCTACCACTCCCAGCTGCCCAGGCCACCAGCCCTGCCTGATGCAGCTTCTTCCACATGAATCCCACGTGCCTCATACCCCTCTACATCTGCCATGCCCTTCTCTAAGGGAGCACTGATGTGAAGAGGGATGGAAAGGTAGAGAAGGAGCCAGAGGGCAGAAAGAGCAACAGGAGTGGGCATCTTTTCTTTTTTTTTTAAGTTTATTTATTTTGAGAGAGAGAGAGACAGAGAGAGAGAATAAACGGGGAAGGGACATTGAAAGAGGGGGACAGAGGATCTGAAGTGGGCTCTGTGCTGACAGCAGAGAGCCTGATGCGGGGCTTGAACTCATGAACTGTGAGATCATGCCCTGAGCTGAAGTCGGACACTTAACAGACTGAGTCACACAGGCACCCCTCTTATTTATTTATTTATTTATTTATTTATTTATTTATTTATTTATTTCAGAAGAGAGAGATGCTGAAGATGGAAGGAAAGTGGGATACTTGATGTAGGGAGGCCCCTGGGAGATGGAGAAAATGAAAGCCAGGGTACAGGTGTGAGACTGGCCCCAAGTAGCAGGAAGAACACTGATTTCTCTGAAGCCTGAGCTAATCAAGGGCTCAAATGAAGGGAAGGAAGTTTGTAGCTAGCTGTGGATGAGATTGGAAACTAAGAAAAGTATTATCAGTAGAGTTATTTTAGATGACTGAAGACGCAGTTGGTACTGATTTAGTTCACATTTATGGAGAACTTCTGTTCCTTGCAGTGTGCTTGCGATTTTCGTATACATTATCGATTTTTTTGTTTGTTTGTTGTTTCGGGGACAGAGAGAGAGAGAGAGAGAGATAGTGTGTGTGTGTGTGTGTGTGTGTGTGTGTGAGGGTAGAGAGAGAGGGAGAGAGAGAGAATCCCAAGCAGGCTCTGTACTCATCTCGAGTCAGAGGTAGGGCTTAATCTCACAATCCTGAGATCATAACCTGAGCTGAAATCAAGAGTCAGACGCTCAACCCACTGAGCCACCCAGACACCCTATGTTATCTATTGTAATTCTCATAAATATATTTAACAGTCAACTATATATGGTCAGAACACGTATCAATATAAATTTATATACAGTAATGTTTCACATTTTTCAAATTGTTTCACGTTTTATCTAATTTGATTTTTCTAGCAATTATCTCATTTTATAGGTTAAAGAAGCCAAAGTTGAGAGATAGATGAAGCAATTTGCGTGACAAGCAGGTTTTATGACTTTAGTCTCCCAAAGGAACTATTATTTTAGTGAGCCAAATTTGGAAACAGATTTGGAAATATAAGGCATTTTAAAGGGCTGCTGTTTTGGCATTAACAAAACACTCTGCCTGAACTGGACAGCAGGGTTCAGTTGGGTGTTGGAGAGTACATTATGCCCCAAGTCAGGCAGATGCTAGCCACTGGCTCAGAAAACCCAGCCTTGAAACGAAATGAGGTTCATTCCGATTGCTCACCCTATGAGTCGTATGTTGGCCCAAAGTACATTTTCTAGATTCTCTTCTCTTTTTTTAAGATTTTATTTATTATTAAAAATTTTTTTTAATATTTATTATTTTTGAGACAGAGAGACAGAGTGCAAGCAGGGGAGGGGCAGAGAGAGGAAGACACGGAATATGAAGTAGGCTCAAGGTTCGGAGCTGTCAGCACAGAGCCAGCCCAACATGGGGCTTGAACTCATGAAATGTGACATCATGACCTGAACCAAAGTCAGATGCTTAACCAACGGAGCCACCCAGGCACCGCTTAAAGATTTTATTTTATTTATTTATTTTTTTTAATTTTTTTTTTCAACGTTTATTTATTTTTGGGACAGAGAGAGACAGAGCATGAACGGGGGAGGGGCAGAGAGAGAGGGAGACGCAGAATCGGAAACAGGCTCCAGGCTCTGAGCCATCAGCCCAGAGCCCGACGCGGGGCTCGAACTCACGGACCGCGAGATCGTGACCTGGCTGAAGTCGGACGCTTAACCGACTGCGCCACCCAGGCGCCCCTAAAGATTTTATTTTTAAGTAATCTCCACATCCAACGTGGGGCTTGAACTCACAACCCAGAGACAGAGTTACACACTCCACCGACTGGACCAGCCAGGTGCCCCTAGATTCCCTTTTCTTATCATCCTACAAAATCTGAGGTTCTAAAAAAAGTTAATCAAATTGGAGCAAAACTGAGATTAGCACTGCTCCCTCTTAAAGATGGGTTTTCATTGCTCTTTTGATTTTTAAGAGTACAGTGAGTCCATTACAAAATGTTGCATCTTGTGGTTGTTTCCAGGGATTAAGTCATAATCCTCATCCTTCATAAAATAAGATGTGTCATTATTACAACAGAGAGCTTCTAAAATGCATGATCCCAGTTTCTCATCACTAGCCTCGAATAGGGTTTTTCAGTGTTTGGGAGAGTTCTAATAAGCTATGCAATTTAGTAGCCTACATTTACAGAGCATTAATCCTCTGCCAGGCTCTATGCTAAGCACTTTGCATACATTATCTAACTTAATCCTCATTACAATGCTTTAGGGTAGGTAGCATTATCATCTTCAATTTCCATATGAGGAACCTGAGGTACCCAGAATTAAGTGACTTTCTCTTCTGGTCAGCTGTGGACAGGACTTGAAGAGAGAAGTACATCTCAGTGTAATAAATAAAAGATCAAAATTCCCCTATACAACCTGGAGATGGCTCATGGGTGATGCTTGATTCTGTGGAGTATTATTTCTGTGGCTGGAATTAAATTGGGGGAGCTTCTAAAAGTGAATAAGAAGAGGGAAGTGTGGTTAGTGTTCTGTGAACAGTTCAGGGCCAGGCACTTGGGGAGACAAGAGTGAGATAGACAAGGTCCTGCTCATTTTGGGCTTATAGTCTTGGGGGACAGATTACGATTTGGTTCTGAGGCCATGCATTGTCTGTGGTCCTATTTAACTTGTAGTGATAACCTTGATGGACACTTAATAGTTTTAATAGGATTTATATCTCATTTTTAACCACTTACCGCATTCCCTCATGGTTGGGCATTGAGAATTTTTCCAGTTTGGGGCCAATATGGATTGACAATTTTCCTGCATACTTTTTGATTTCTACGGAAATATATTCTTTTTTTTTTTTTTAACGTTTTATTTATTTTTGAGACAGGGAGAGACAGAGCATGAACAGGGGAGGGTCAGAGAGAGGGAGACACAGAATCCGAAACAGGCTCCAGGCTCTGAGCTGTCAGCACAGAGCCCGACGTGGGGCTTGAACTCATGGACCGCAAGATCATGACCTGAGCCGAAGTCGGTCGCTTAACTGACTGAGCCACCCAGGCACCCCATGGAAATATTTTCTTAGAATACATTTTTGTAGTACAGTTACTAGATCAAAGGATGTGAATATCTTTATGGTTCTTCCCATACATTATTATGGTCTCCGCCTTCAAGAAAGATACCAATTTCTGTCACTAGAAATGTATACTTTTTTTTTTTTTAAAGATTTTTTTTAAGTAATCTCTATAGCCAACATGGGGCTTGAACTCACGATCTTGAGGTCAGGAGTCACATGCTCTGCCAACTGAGCCATCCAGGTGCCTCTATACTTTTACTTTTGATGCTAAATCACCAGCACTGAAATTAAAAAAAAAACAAAACACATTTTTTTTTACTTGTAATTAATTTTTTTACACTTGCATTTAATGATTGGGTGTTTACGTTCTATTTTTTATATGAATTAATTTTGTGTATAGGTTGATTCTTTTGTGAGAAATACTATTGCCCATTTTCATATTGTTTGCTTTGTTATTCTACTTATAAACTTATTTTTCTTATAAAATTGAAAGAAATGTTTCCATCTTCTGTCATATTTAATATATTTTTCTCGTTAACTTGCATTTTGTCATTTCATTGTTACTATTTTGAATTACACATAATTCTCAAATTTTTATATATTTGAGATTGTCAGTCTTTCCTTTGCTATATCTTTTGCCCACAAACCGAATGACTATTTTCCCATAGATCTGATAAATATTATATTCTTTTTTCTGATGGTTTCTCTATAACTTAACCTTAAATTTTAGAATCTTTTTTTCTAGAGAGACAGAGAATGAACCTGTGTGCGAGTGGGGTAGAGGAAGAGAGCATCTCAAGCAGGTTCCATGCCCCGCACAAAGCCCCTGGTGGGGTTCCATCTCAGGACCATGAGATCATGACATGAGCTGAAAGCAAGAGTCAGATGCCCGACTGAGTGAGCCACCCACGCACCCCTAGATGATTTTTAAAGTTAGTTTTAGAATGAGTACTTTATCATCCATTCAGTGTTTCTATATAGTTGGAGCCACTTCTGATTTCCCTTTATATCCCATTGAATACATTTCTATTACCTGCACTTTTTGCCTTTTCTTTTTTTTTTTAATTTTATTTTTTATTTTTTAAATTTACATCCAAATTAGTTAGCATATGGTGCAACAATGATTTCAGGGGTAGATTCCTTAATGCCCCTTACCCATTTAGCCCATCCCCCTCCCACAACCCCTGCAGCAACCCTCAGTTTGTTCTCTATATTTATGAGTCTCTTCTGTTTTGTACCCCCCTCCCTGTTTTTATATTATTTTTGTTTTTCTTCCCTTATGTTCATCTGTTTTGTCTCTTAAAGTCCTCATATGAGTGAAGTCATATGATTTTTGTCTTTCTCTGACTAATTTCACTTAGCATAATGCCCTCCAGTTCCATCCATGTAGTTGCAAATGGTGCACTTTTTGCCTTTTAAAAGATACTTTTGCTTTAAAAAATTTTGAAAAGAAAATTTAAAAGAAAAACGTTTAACTGTAAACTTCATCTGGACACTGGGGATAATATTAATAGTTACCTCATAAAATATTCAGGAATAAATGGAAAAAATCCCTTGTAAGACATTTAGTATACTTTCCACCTACACGCTTTGCATAGGAAATACAGCACTAGAAACGCGTTATTGTGCTTAGCTTGAGGACAAATAGCCATTTTTACAACTTCATTTTAAGGTGGACAGACCATGTTTTTTTTATACTATGGATCGACAAAAGTCAACTCTTCTCATTTAAAAGCCATCTAAGGGGTACCTGGGTGGCTCACTCGGTTAAGCTCTGACTTCAGCTCAGGTCATGATCTCTGGTCTGTAGGTTCAAGCCCTGCAAAGGGCTGTCAGCTCAGAGCCTGGAGCCTGCTTCCGATTCTGCGTCTGCCCTCTCCCGCTCACCCCGCCTCCCCACACCTCCTCTCTCTTTGTCAAAAATAAAATAAACATTAAAAAAAAAAATTAAAAAAAAAAATCCACCTTAGTGAGCTGCCATATGTCACTCAGAATCCAGCTCCTCCCTCCAGCCGGATTTAAAGGGGCCGAAGCTCCGCGCGGTAGCTGAGACTGGGGAGGGGCGGGCCCCGTTGCCTAGGAGAAGTGGGCGGTCGGATCTAGTGTTTGGACTCTTTGAGACCTAACAACAGCGCTTCCTGGGGGTGGGAGGAAGCGAGGGCGCGGTGCCCGACGCCACGTCCAGCAGCCAATCAAAATGCAGGGCGCCCATTCAAACCGCTGCCGCAGAGGGAGCAGGTTGTGGGGCTGTGAGCGGTGTGGGGACTTCCTCGGGGAGGTCTCGGAGAGTGGCGAACCCTGCGGAGGGGCGAAGTATCGGTGTCGTGGGGGCGAGAGGGCGTCTTCTTTACCGGCGACCGCTGAGGTGTGGGCGGAGGCCTTAGCTCGGGTCCCCCCACCACCCCGGAATCCTGGTCGGCGGCGAAGGGGCCCCCGGAGGACGCGCACGGGCGGCGCCTCTGCGGGGACAGCGCAGCCGGACTTAAGGGCCTCTCGGCCCACAGCCTCACCCACCGAAGTCTCGCCCAGTCGGTTGACATTAAGAGGTACACTCGCTGTCCCAGCCCTCGGAGTGACTAGCTTGAGAACCCATCCACGGGGATCTTTTGGTTTGGGTTGTGACAGTTTTTTCCCCCTTCTATTCATTCCACTCCTTTTAAAACTCTATGGCGAACCCCCTCCTGCCCCCCCCCCCCCCCCCCCCCCCCCCACCAAACAGAAAGCCGTGTCTATCAGCGTTAAGTAGCAAATAGTTTTTGGCTGCCCTAGAATTTCCGGAATCTTCTTGCCTTTACATTTCTTTCCATAATAGGAACACTCTATACTTTTTTAAGAGAAAATGTTGAAGGGAGGAGCTTATGTCCTGACGATTTTTTGGGGTGGAGGTAATGACTGTTACTCATTTAGAACTTTAAAAGACTTACTTAAAGATTAACTATTATTTTGTTCCTCAATAGCATTATCTACGGAATTGAGCAAGTGTCATTTTACAAGTTAGAACCCGGCATGCAAATTTAAAGACTTGTTTACATCAATATAACCAGTTTGGGGCAGAGCTGAGTAGAAGCCAGGGCTTTTAGCTGTCACTGCTGTTTTTTTTTTCTTCTAAACATTAATGCCGGATAGATATTGTTGACATATTTACTCACACACCTGTCTACTTTGTTGTCTAATTGCTAGAGGGCAAGCTGTCCACTTATCTAATCTTGCATAATTTTTCTCAACACAAGTAATTAATTTACAGTACTTATATTTATTGTCTGCATTACTTATTTGGGAATACTCTGTTTTGTGACACCACTCAAACTAATCTCCATGACTGTTCCTGTATTTAACATACATGCAACAGGTATTATCAAAGTGCTTTACTCCAGCCTTTGATTTAGGTGCTAGGGTTTCTGTTAGTCCTTCTCCTAATCTGCAAACACAGAGTACTTAAATAAAAATCTCTGCTGACAGGCGCTCCCTCCCTCCCTTCTTTCTCCTCTTCTTCTCCTCTTCCTCCTCCTCCTCCTGCTGCTGCTTGTGTTAAAATACACACTTATCATCTTATCTACTTTTATGTACACATTTTTTTTTTTTAACGTTTATTTATTTTTGAGACAGAGAGAGAGCATGAACGGGGGAGGGTCAGAGAGAGGGAGACACAGAATCCGAAACGGGCTCCAGGCCCTGAGCTGTCAGCACAGAGCCCGATGCGGGGCTCGAACTCACGGACCGCAAGATCATGACCTGAGCCGAAGTCAGAAGCTTAACCGACTGAGCCACCCAGACGCCCCTATGTACACATTTTAACGTGTATATCCTTAAATACATTCACATTGTTGTGCAGCCATCACCACCATCCATTCCCATAATCCTCTGTCATCTTGTAAATCTGAAGCTCTATATCTATTAAACAATAACTCCCATTGTCCCCTGCCCCCAGCCCCTGGCAACCACTGTTATACTTTCTGTCTTTATGATGTTAACCTCTCTAAGTACCTCCTATGAGTGGAATTATACAATATTTGTCTTTTTTTTTGTGACTGGCTTATCTCTCTTAGCATTATGTCTTCAAGGTTCATTCATGTCGTAGTAGATGACAGAATTTCTTTTTAAAGCTGAATGATGTTTCATTGTACACGTATACCCCATTTTGGTAAGGCCGTTCGCCAGCCCATGGACACTTGGGTTGCTTCCATGTTTTAGTCATGTGGAATAATGCTGCTATGAACATGGGTGTACAAATGTCTCTTCAAGACCCGGCTTTCAGTTCTTTAGGTTACATATCCAGAAGTAGAGTTTCTGGATCAAAAGGTAATTCTGTTTTTCAATTTTTTGAGGAACTTCCATACTATTTCCCACACTGGCCGTGCCATTTTATATTTCTACCAGTTGTATACCAGGGTACCAATTTCTCCAGTCCTTGCCAGGACTGTTTTTTTGTTAGTAGCCATCCTAATGGGTGTGATGTAGTATCTCATTGCAGTTTTGATTTGCATTTCCCTAATGATTAGTGATGTTGAGCATCTTTTTTATGTGCTTGTTGGCCATTCATATATCTTCTTTGACATGCACTTTTTACATCTTTTAAGTCGTTTGGGACGTTTGGCCTGATATAGTGGTTATCTGTGTATTCTTTCTAGACTGAGGAAATGGGAACAGGGTCTTGTTTTTGAAATCCGTAGTATCTGTCAGAGGGCCTGGCACATAATGGGGACTCAGTAAATATTTGTTGCACAATGGTTGTAAGGTCTTTGAAGGCAGAGATTTGTCTGAAACTGCTTGGGAATAGTATCTGAGGAGGAGATCATGGTTTATTCTAATGTGTTCCTCTGGGAAGTTACTTTCACAATGGAAGTTTCTCATATTTAAAAAAAAATGGTTTTTTTTTTTTAATGTTTATTCTTGAGAGAGAGACAGAGCATGAGCAAGGAAGGGGCAGAAAGAGAGAGGGAGACACAGGATCTGAAGCAGGCTCCAGGCTCCAAGCTGTCAGGACAGAGTCCAACGCGGGGCTTGAACTCACAAACCACGAGATCATGATCTGAGCTGAAGTTTGACGCTTAACTGACTGAGCCACCCAGGTGCCCCTAAGTTTCTCATATTTTTTAAAGTCTGTTTGGAGTCTGTGTAATCTCATTTTTTTTTTTTTTTTTTTTTACAGTTTAGGAGATAGTTTTGGAAACTGATACTTAAAATATGGCTGGAAGTCAAATGAATGTCTCAAGAAGAGCTTAGTTGCTTCGCTGACCTTTTTTAAGACGACTTGCTGCCACAATGTCAGTGTTCACCACACATAATAGAAACAACAGCGATATCCTTGGTATACCTTCTTCCCCAGGGAGTTCCTCGCTGAATGTCCTCACCCATGGTAGCAGACCTGAGCTGCATGTGATGTCGGATATGACAGAATGTGAACACGATGATCCATTATTGAGATCGGCAAGGAAAATCAGAGACATGAACAGTACTTATGTGATTTCTGCCTGTAAAAAAACAGGAGATGTACCTCTGACCCCTAACCCTGTAGGTAGATTGGCACTTCAGAGAAGAGTCACCAGGAACAAAGAATCCTCTTTGCTTGGCAGTGAGTTGGGAGACTCCGCCGAAAACACTGCAGAAACGCGTCTTACGTTGCGGCGGCGTGCTAAACCAGAATCAGTGGAGAAGCGGAAAACAGCTCAAACAGATTGTGGGGAAAAGTGGAAAACAACACAGAATGTGGGCAGTGCAGCCGAAAATGATGGTGCTTCACTGGAAGCTAGTACAAATGTAAGGACTGTACATAAAGATAAAAACCCTTGTATTGCACCGGTTGTACCTTTAGCAGACCCAAAACGCATTGAAATGACGGCCGCTGAAAACCACAAAGAGACATTTGTTGCCCTCCCTGGGGCAAATGAAAAGGTCGCACTTAAGTACTTAAGTAACAGAGCACCCACTGGTTCCCAGGGTCAGACTGAAGCTGTTCCATCGGGACGCTTGGCAACCAAACCTCTTCCGAGCAAGGTGAACATCAAAGTGTCGGGGAACTTACCTCACAGAAGTATTGGGAAGGATACTGCAAAATCTGCAAATAAATTTGAAAGCTTAGAAAAAAGAAGAACACCTACAAAATACATTGCAGGACACCGACTGACACCGAAGTGTGACACATCACAGCTGACGAGCCCAGCTGCGTCGTCACTGCTGAAAAAGAGGGTGCCTAGCCTGCAAGCTACACAAAAGCGAACAAGTTCTCTGCCTGCAAATGAAAGGGAAAGGTCACGAGAAAATACACTCCCTCTTGAAGAGGAAACCGCAGGTCGGAACCCCCCTGCAGAGACAGACCCCTTAAAGGTGGAGAACAGTCAAGTGACAGTGGCAGTACGGGTGAGGCCTTTCAGCAAGAGGTATGTTACACCTTTTATGTTTTCTATTTATCATTATTATTTTAATGTTTATTTACTTTTGAGAGATAGACGGAGTGTGAGCGGGGAGGAACAGAGAGACAGGGAGACACAGAATCCGAGGCAGGCTCCAGGCTCTGAGCTGTCAGCACAGAGCCCGACGTGGGACTCAAACTCACGAACCCTGAGACCATGACCTGAGCTGAAGTCGGACACTTAACCGACTGAGCCACCCAGACGCTCCTCACCTTTTAATGTCTAAGGCTGAGCTAGTGACACGTAATGTGTGTGATTCCTCTCTGCTTTTGGAAAGTGAGCGTATTCGTGTATCTTCAGGCGTGGCGTGGCATTTCTATGTAGAGAGGACTTTTAGGTTTAGTTGTAGTACCCTGATTATTTTTGATGATTGGCTGTAAAATTAAAACATTGAAGTCACTGGAGTTTGCAAATGTAAATTTCTTTCGATATACTGCTTTTAAAAAGTCGGAAATACTTAAGTCTCTAATGCAGTCTGCTTTCAAATCTGCAAGATATGGTGGGCTATTCTCTGTTTCTCTTAAAAAGAGCACTTGTTAGCTCACTTACTCCCCATAAAGGCCCTTCCAAAACCCCTTCCAGTGTAGAATCATCCCCATCATCATCTCTGTTCTATAATAGTTATAAATGCAGTGATATATTAGATTTGATTTTGATGGCAAAAAAAAAAAAAAAAAAAAATCTGTCTCCAAAGTGATTGGGAATGAGATGGTCACAGATTACAGGTAAGGCTGAAAAAGATGGACGTGAATGTGGCATCTGATTATTTTTGAATGTTTTACGGAGGGACCGTGAAAAGCTTCAGAGTTTTTGACTTGTATATCTAAGCAAGATATGAGAGGATATGGTGGCAAGGGGAAGGAGCCTCTAGTTTGAACCTAAATCAGTAGTTTGAGGCAAGTTACACAGTGCTTTAAAGCCTGTTAGTAAAAATGTGGGGTTAGTGACAGGTGAGAGAACTGAGGGTGAGTTGACTGGAGAGAGAGAGGGTGGGGAAACCTAAAAGACCTCCAGAATCACGATAGGATGAGAGGCAAAGAAAGAACAGAGCTGGTAGGAACAAACCCCATGATGGAGGACTACCCCGAAGAGAACTTAGCAAGGGCCCCAGTGCCTGATTCCAGACTCATCAGACAAGCCCTGTAAACTGTGTTTATAGCCGGGGTGGAGGGGCATTTGTCAAATTGATGAGGCAGGTGCTTTCCAGGATGAATTCTGATCTAAAGCAGAGTTGGGACAAAAAGGGGTATCTGGGACCAAACAAGGACTGATAATGTTCTCCTGCAAAAGTAGCGTAAGTGAAAGATTTCTACGTAGGTCTGAGATGGAAGGAGGGTGGACATGAAGATCCATAATATTAAGGGAGATAACCTAACAGAGGGAGGGGCCTTTGGATTAACAGTAACAATAGCTAGTGGCCAAAAGAGATTTATGATTGAAATTACACTTAACTGCGTTTGTTGCACTTATATTTGCATTTCATGTCAGCTTTGTATAGATCTGCACCTACAAAATTTATTTATATTAAAACGTTTCCAGATTTGAACTGAAGAGTATAGGTAGATTATAGTAGGTGGGATGAGAGAAGGGAGAGCTCAAGAGAAAAAGGAAAAAGATGGAAAATCCTGTAAAAGAAGGGTAACTTTTCAGATAACATTTTTGGAACTCCATTTGCCCTTTAAGTGGTGGCAACTGGAGCCAGGGGAAGTATATTTTGGAAAACCACCATAATTATGTTAGCTGGTCTGCACTGTCCACGGAAAACTAAAGAATTCTCTTGCCCTACAGGAATTTTATATTTAACTGGTTTTGAGGTTCTTATTTCTTTTTTCTTTCTTTCTTTCTTTTTTTTTTTTTTTTTTTTTGTGCTTCTTTTAAAGAGAGAAGGTTGAAAAAGCATCCCAGGTGGTCTTCATGAATGGAGAGGAAATAGCTGTGGAACATCCCGACATGAAACAAGTTTATAATTTTATTTATGATGTTGCATTCTGGTCTTTTGATGAATCCCATCCAAACTATGCCAGCCAGACAACTGTTTATGAGACCCTAGCTGTTCCGCTCCTGGAACGAGCCTTTGAAGGCTACAATGCCTGTCTCTTTGCTTATGGTCAGACCGGCTCTGGAAAATCATATACGTAAGTTTTATTCCAAGTACAATTATCGAGAAACCTTTAAGTCTTTGGTGAGAAGCAGCATGGTTTGATAGAAAGAATGTGGTTTTGAAACCATACAGATCTGGGCTCAGATCTCATCCATTTTATATACTGGTTCTGCAAACTTGGGCAAGTTACTTAACCTCTGGGCTTCAGCTTATGCAGAAGATACTGTTTAGCTTGTAAGTGTCAATGGCCCATTTGACTGTACATTATATTTCTTGTATAAGCCAAAGCCCTGAGAGGTTATTTTGTAAGTATTCTTGTGAGAATTAAAAGTAAGTCATCTGATAAATGGTAATGGTATACCTGTCCTAGAAGGAGATACTCGGAATTGTAACAGTAGCTAACGTTTACTGAGTTCTTACTATATTCCAGGAACTGTATTAAAGACTCTGCTTATACTGTCTCACAACAACCCTCTGAATTAGATAGCTCCTATTCATTCCCATTTTACAGAAGAGGAAATTGAGGTTTATTGGGGTCAAGTATCTTGTCCAGGGTCACAGACCTAGTAAGTGGTGAGATCAAGATTTGAACTCCGGAAGATTTGGCTTCAGAGCCTGTGTTATTAGATTTTAATGAGGTTTAATTAGCTTGCTTCCCATTCACTCCCAAACCCTTTTCCCCAAAAAGAATTTTAAAAATGCTAATTTTATGTAACTTCTCCACCGCACCCCCCTCCCCATTTATTATTTATTTTTCAGGATGATGGGACTTAGTGAGGAACCAGGAATAATTCCAAGGTTTTGTGAAGATCTTTTTGCTCAAGTAGCCAAAAAACAAACCCAAGAGGTATGTTCTCATCTGTAAACCTTCATATCAGACTAGAAAACAGTCAAATCAAATTAAAATCAGAGTCCTCGCCACTAAGGAAATAATGGAAGATGTGCTGTGAGAGAATATACAAGATAGGAGGGAGATAGGTTTTCTTAGATGAGGGAACAACTGAGCTTATTTTGGAAGGAAACAGCAGTTATTAGCTTGGTGAAGAGGGGGAAGGACATTCTAGGCAGTGGGAGCAGTGTGTGCAAAGATTTGAAAACGAGAAGGTAGGGGGGCGCCTGGGTGTCTCAGTCAGTTGAGTGTCCAATTTTGGCTCTGGTCATAATCTCGCCGTTGGTAAGTTCGAGCCCCACATCGGTCTAGCTGCTGTCAGCACAGAAGCCGTCAGCTCAGAGCCTGCTTCAGATCCTCTGTCCCCCTCTCTCTCTGCCCCACCCCCACTTGTGCTCTCTCAAAAAATAAATAAGCATTAAAAAAAAAAAAGTAGACTTTGGGAATCTATAAATTGTTTACTTTAAGCATGGAATCTGAGGGTGTGGGGTGACAAGAGATTAAACTAAAGAAGCAGGCAGAACTCAGCTTGTGAAGGACTTTATGAGCCATGCTTCCAGGAGTCTAAAAGGCTATAGAAGGTCAACAGGGAAGTCAAAGGATCATCTTTGTTCTTAAAAAAAAAAAAAAAGATAGCTCTGGCTGCAGTTTGGCGAATGGATTGAAAGGAAGTAGAACTAACTGGATGCAAAGAGATCAGCTGTGGGACTTGTAAACTGTGTAAGGAAGGCATGACAAGGAGCTAGATTAAGTCAGTGACTGTAGGGTTAAACATTTGAGAGGTCTTAGTAAGTAGAACTTACCTTCTTTGGAGAAATGTCTATTCAAGTCGTTTGCCTATTTTTTAACTGGGTTGTTTGTCTTTTTGTTGTTGAGCTGTAAGAGATCTTTATATATTCTGGATACTAGAACCTTATCAGATATATGATTTGCAAAAAAAACACAAGGGTTTTTAAAATAATTTGCATAAGGGGCGCCTGGGTGGCGCAGTCGGTTAAGCGTCCGACTTCAGCCAGGTCACGATCTCGCGGTCCGTGAGTTCGAGCCCCGCGTCAGGCTCTGGGCTGATGGCTCAGAGCCTGGAGCCTGTTTCCGATTCTGTGTCTCCCTCTCTCTGCCCCTCCCCCGTTCATGCTCTGTCTCTCTCTGTCCCAAAAATAAATAAACGTTGAAAAAAAAAAAAAAATTTAAAATAATTTGCATGCTGTGTCTCTATTCTTCCTACTAGGTCAGCTACCACCTTGAAATGAGCTTTTTTGAAGTATATAATGAAAAAATTCATGACCTTCTGGTTTGTAAAGGTGAAAATGGGCAGAGAAAGCAACCAGTAAGATTGAAACAATTTATAATTTGCTCTTAATTTGTTTTTGTAAATGCATGTAGTTATATTGGTTCTCAAGATGATCTAGAGAGCTTACATTTTGACTAAAGTTGCTGTTAAATGATAGCAAATGCTTGGAATCTACAGTCTAAATAAGTAAATCAATAGTAAATAAGCTGAATGTTATTGTTAGTGGAAATTAACTTAGGTATCAAATTTAGCCTCTTGTAAAGCAAATATTGTATACAAATTAAAGATAAAATATTTGTTCCAGAGTTGAGTTGGACCACTTAAGTCAAATGCCAAATCCCTAAAAGTCTATAAAGCCAAAAACCAGAAGTTTAAAAACTGTGTTGTTATTATAGAATATGTATCTTACCAGATTATTTAGCAAATTGATAACATTTCTGGTTACAAAGTTTAAAATGTATAATGTAAAACTGAAAACAATTTTAACGGTCTGAAATTTATCGAACATATTTTAGAGACATATTTAGAAGCATAGAGATACTAGTTACTGCAGATCTTAAGAATATAGAACTAGTAAGATATTTGATGCTACAGTCAACTGTGGCATATTGTGCGATTAGAAAACAGTTTGGATATTGAAATTGTCTTAATGCCTTACAGATTTGTGTTTGTGAGAACCTTTATATTTACCCCTGGGTCAAGTAAAGGCAAATCTCTTTGCCTTAAACTCAAAATATAGACAAAAAAATCATTTAAAATTATATTTTATATGAAATAATTTGTCATGCCCTTAATAGTGCTAATGTTTGCTTCCACTAGCTGAGAGTAAGGGAGCATCCTGTTTCTGGACCATATGTTGAAGCTCTGTCAATGTAAGTGTTTGGCTCAGCAAGAGCAAGGAGAAAAGAAATGAGTAGAGTGAATATTGTTCTCATTTGCCTCCCCAGCTTTGAAACCCTGGATAACTATTTAGCCTTCTACTCTTAATATTATTCAAATAACCATTCCTTCTCTTTCCAACTAGAGTGTGGGCTGCGTGTTTTTGTATTTGTTTGTGTATTTCACAACATGTGTAAAGTGTCGAGCATAGAGTGTTATGCTGTGTGTGAAATACTTGATTTTTCTCCCTACCCCCCGCCTTTTCCCTATTAAGTTAAGCCTTCCCTCTTGAGCTGCTTTATATATCTATCACTTGAAGCTGAAGAGGGGAGAAGGTAGTAAGATAAGGTCAGTGCTGAGAGTGTGAAACATACTGAATCATTTACTTCATCTTTCAACACTCCAAATGCTTTCTTATTTTTTATTTTATTCTTTTTATTATTTATTTATTTTTTAATTTACATCCAAGTTAGTTAGCATATAGTGCAACAATGATTTCAGGAGTAGATTCCTTAATGCCCCTTACCCATTTAGCCCATCCCCCCTCCTACAACCCCTCTAGCAACCCTCTGTTTATTCTCTATATTTAAGAGTCTCTTGGGGCGCCTGGGTGGCGCAGTCGGTTAAGCGTCCGACTTCAGCCAGGTCACGATCTCGCGGTCCGTGAGTTCGAGCCCCACGTCGGGCTCTGGGCTGATGGCTCAGAGCCTGGAGCCTGTTTCCGATTCTGTGTCTCCCTCTCTCTCTGCCCCTCCCCCGTTCATGCTGTGTCTCTCTCTGTCCCAAAAATAAATGAACGTTGAAAAAAAAAAAAAAAATTAAAAAAAAAAAAAAAAGAGTCTCTTATGTTTTGTCTCCCTCCCTGTTTTTGTATGATTTTTGCTTCCCTTCCCTTATGTTCATCTGTTTTGTATCTTAAATTCCTCATGAGTGAAGTTGTATGATATTTGTCTTTCTCTGACTAATTTCACTTAGCATAATACCCTCCAGTTCTATCCACGTAGTTGCAAATGGCAAGATTTCATTCTTTTTGATTGCCGAGGAATACTCCATTGTATATATATACCACATCCTCCTTATCCATTCATCCGTCGATGGACATTTGGGCTCTTTCCATACTTTGGCTATTGTCGATAGCGCTGCTATAAACATTGGGGTGCATGTGCCCCTTTGAAACAGCACACCTGTATCCCTTGGATAAATGCCTAGTAGTGCAGTTGCTGGGTTGTAGGGTGGTTCTATTTTTAGCTTTTTGAGGAACCTCTGTACTGTTTTCCAGAGTAGCTGCACCAGTTTGCATTAATGCTTTCTTAAGGGAAAGGGAAAGTGATTAGGAATGGATTCAGCTCCATTTAATAAAACTGGGATTATGTTAAGATCCATACATACCAGCATATCCACCCCCATGTATACATCAAGTGTATGTTTTGGTCTCATGAATTAGACTTGAAAATTATAATGTTAAGAGCTAAGCTGCTTCATTAATTAAAATCATGCTTTTTGGTAAAATTAAAGCATTTTATTTTCTACCCTTCAAGAATGGAGATAGTGAAAGATTCTGTGAGAATCAGTATAATAATACCTATGAGTTATTCAATTGTGGTCGTTAGAGAGTAATTATATAATTGAGAGGTTATTATATTATGAGAATAAGAGTGTAATAATCAGTTAAATTGATTTTGTCTTCTTACTTTTTAAAAATAGGAATGTTGTCAGTTCTTACTCTGATATCCAGGTAAGATTGATTGTGTTTTATTTTCTTTCCACTAGATAAAGATCATAATCTTAAGTATTCATAAGAATATTTCTCCTTAATTACTACTTACATAAGTAAAAAGTTAATCTTGTTAATTCATTATGAGCTGATTTTGTTTGTTAAACTTTAATCAAAAGAATTACTCTTCTTAACTAAAAATAAAAATTGACCATCATAGTAGCTGAGAGTTATTAAAATAGCATTTTAAAAATATGATTTGCCTGGCTGGCTCACTTGGTAGAGCATGTGACTCTTGATCTTGGGGTTATGAATTTGAGCCCAAGTTGGGCGTAGAGATTACTCAAACGTAATAAAATCTTTAAAAAAAAAAATAAAGGTGTGATTTCCTGTTTCAGATATCTGTGATGGAAACAAAATTGACAACGGGAATACAAATTATTAAATGATAAACATGTATTTATTTCATTTTATAAACAGATTATAAAGCATATATGTTGCCAAACATGCTTATGTAACTTTTTTGTTCCTTAATTTGTTCTGATAAATTTTAGTTTACAGTTCTGACCTCCCTCTCTTCTTTCCTCTAAGAGTTGGCTAGAACTGGGAAATAAACAAAGAGCGACGGCTGCTACTGGTATGAATGATAAAAGCTCCCGATCGCATTCAGTTTTTACCCTGGTGATGACCCAGACCAAGGTATTCTTTCTGTTGATTATTTTCTTAGGTAAGATAACGACTGTATTCAGGTTTTATGTTTTTCTTATTTTATTCTTTAAATCAAAGGTAAGAGTATAGTAATCTATATATATAACATAATTGGAATTGAGTATACACAATAACTGAATGACTTTTAGTATATATGGCAGGGTTTTTTTTGCTGTTTAAAAAGTGAACAACATGATTATTAATTTATATTATTGGTGTTATCATATCAAAATATGATAATAGGTTATCAATATATGGTAACTGTATAGTATTTGGAAAAACCTATCAGAAAGTCAGAGATTTTAAAAAATTCAGCCATAGGTTCCGCTACTCAAATAAAACATCTCTAAATATTTTGGCATATTTTAGTTATTTTACAGTCACACTTAAACACATTTACAAGATCTGCAACAATTTTATGCTATTAAAATTCTTTGCCAAATATAATTTTTCATAGCTGTGAAATATTCCATTGACTATTCCAGTTCCTCAAGTTTTTCTCTACTGTTGGACATTTATGTTGCTTTTAAATACCTTGCTCCTTTAATGCTGGGATAAACGACACCTTTGTGTTCGTTAAGCTTTTGCTCTATTTATGGCTGTTTTCTTAATAGAGAAGTTGTGAGTTTTTCTCTCTTTAAAGTCACTTCTTTGTGGCATAATGCAAGCATTGCTCCATATATTCTTGGATATGTATGCATTATAAGTTGTCACAGATTCATGAAGGGATAGTTTCAAAAATAAATGAGTCGTTTGTAATCTTGTATAACTTTCCATTTCAAGACTTACATTGATAGCAAATCATAGAAGAATTTATGACATTATTTTACTATCATTTTGCTACAGATAGAATCTGTGGAAGGTGAAGAACATGATCACAGAATAACAAGTCGGATAAACTTGATAGATCTGGCGGGCAGTGAACGCTGCTCCACAGCTCAGACTAGTGGAGAGCGCCTGAAGGTAAATATGAGGCTTTGGTAGGGCACCTGGCTGGCTCAGTCAGTGGAGCATGTGACTCGATCTCGGGGTTGTGAGTTCGATCCCCACGTTGGGTGTAGAGATTAATTAAAGAAGTAAAATCTTTACCAAAAAATATGAAGCTTTTCTGATTTTGATAAAACTTATTCCCCATGGCATTATTTTTAGGAGATTAATATTAAATATATTTAGCAAGAGCAACAGCAACAATAAAAAACAAAAACAAAAAACTTTACGTGCAATTTATGGATTGCATTGCTGTGGTTTAAAAAGAGATCTTTACTTTTTGTTTATGTTTACTTTTTAAAGAAAATTAGTAAATTTTGAGTTTTAAAAAGGTGGTAGTTTATGGTAGAAAATATTTACTCAATAATTATATGAGGGAAGGAATATATTTTGTGAAATAAAGTTATTGCCGAGCAGTTATTTTAAATTAGATGTTATTATCTTGTATGCAGGAAGGTGTGAGTATTAACAAGTCCCTGCTCACATTGGGAAAGGTTATATCTGCGCTTTCTGAACAAGCAAACCGGAAGAGAGGTTTTGTTCCTTACCGTGAATCTGTCCTTACATGGCAAGTATCTTTTGAAGTACAAAGAATTGTATAAAATATAGTGAATACTGTGGGGAAAAGAACAATTGACTGACTTCATGTAGCTTTGGGACAGAGCAGAAGTGCTTAGTGGTGTGAATTCTGGAGCCGGCCTACATGGATTTGAATCTCAGCTCTGCATCCTATAAACTATGTGACTTTGGTCAAATCCTTATTACTCTAGTCTGTTTCCTCCTCTGTAAAATGGGATAATAACAATGCCTACCTTTTAGGGTTATAGTGAAGATTAAATAATTAATGTAAAACTCTTAATACATAGTATGTTCTATATCCATGTAAGCACCTGTTACTATACTTACTATTTTTAGTGCTTAATGTTTAATGTTTGAGCATACATGATATCACCGAACATGTTGGTACGTGTGTAAAGTGAAATTGTCTTGTTTATTTGGCTAGCATTTTAAGCGTTCAATATGTGTTTTCATTAATGAATATGTTTTCATAAATCAGATACATTACATTCAAATTACATCTGTATAGATTTAATATCTACTTGTGACAAGCATTAATACATAATAATTCTGGTAAGGACTGTATCTCTACTTGACAGCAACATGTCTTTACAATTGGCTTATTAGAAGGTAGTTGTCGCCTCACAACACGTAAGGGAAAATCTGATTTTTGTGTGTGTGCCTTTTGAAAGTTAAAGAATAGTGAAATTCATTCTGCATTAATAAAGATAGGCATTTTAGTCTCATACTACCTTTTTTCTTCTAAAATAAGGCTTTTGCGTATAGTAGAAAACAAAATTTTTGTTTATATGTCCATTCATCATATTCAATATGAGCACCTGTTCAGAAAGGTTGTGGTAGCACTGGAAATACAGGGATGAGCAACACATATCGTTTGTTTCCTGAAGTAGCTCAGAGTCTAGCCTGGGGAGAGGGAAGAGCTACCTTACTAAATACTCGATGGTTAGCCATATTTTAAAATCTTTGCACTGGTTATTGTTTCACGAAACAATATAAAAAGTATAAAAGGAAATAAAATGTTCATGAGATCTAAAAGTAGCTACAAATATCAAAAAAGCTCTGAATGGTGGGGTGCCTGGCTGGTTCAGTCGGCAGAGCATGCGACTCCTGATCGCAGGGTCATGAGTTCAAGCCCTACATTGGCCATAGAGCTTATTAAAAAAAAAAAAAAAAAAAAAAGTTCGGAATGGTGTTTGAGTGAAGAGTATAATTCTGTGTTTTATACCCTATTAGCTTGTTTTGTGGTTTCTAGATAATCACTGCTATTAAGTTGTTGTAGAAGCAAAGTCTAATTATAACTTACTTCCCTTGAAGGCTGTTAAAAGAAAGTCTGGGTGGAAACTCAAAAACTGCAATGATTGCTACAGTCAGTCCTGCTGCCAGCAACATTGAGGAAACATTAAGCACGCTTAGATACGCCAGCCAAGCCCGCATGATAATCAATATCGCCAAAGTAAATGAAGATATGAATGCTAAGTTAATTAGAGGTGACTATGTTTCTAAAAATTTAAAAATTATTTTGTAACAGTTAAATCTCAAATATTAATTTTAGTCATGAAAATGTGCAATTTAAGAAAATTAAAGATTTTTCTTTCATACTTATTTATAATAGATTTTAGTCATCATTCTACAGTGATGGTGGAAGTGAACTGGAAGGACAATGGGAAAGAGAATAAAGAAACCATCAGGAAAACTGTGTAGAAAACAGAGAGTGGGTAAAGGGGAAATAGCAAGCATAGCAAAATCATCTTACAGACTGAGCCATAGATGCATACAGCAAAATAACAATAATATTATTTATTATTTTTTCTCTTATGACCTTTTCTCCATTGTCATTCTGTTTATCAGCTCTACTCTTGCTTAGTTCATTGATCTAAAGGATAGTGATCCTGGGTGCCTGGGTGGCTCAGTCGGTTGAGCGTCTGACTCTTGATTTCGGCTCAAGTGATGATCCCAGGGTTGTGGGATTGAGCCCCACATCAGGTTCTGTGCTGAGTGTGGAGCCTGCTTGGGATTCTTTCTCTGTCTCTCTGTCTCTCTGTCTCTCTCCCTCCCTCTGCCCCTCTTCCCTGCTCATGCACTCTCTCCATGTATAAAATAAAATACAGGGATGCCTGGGTGGCTCAGTCAGTTGGGCGTCCGACTTTGGCTCAGGTCATGATCTTGCAGTCTTTGAGTTCAAGCCCCACATCAGGCTCTGTGTTGACAGCATAGAGCCTGGAGCCTGTTTCAGATTCTATGTCTCCCTCTCTCTCTGCCCATCCCCTGCTCATGCTCTGTCTCTCTCTCTCTCAAAAATAAATAAAGATTAAAAAAAGAAATTAAAAATAAATAAATAAATACATACATACATACATACATACATACATACATACGATAGTGATCTAAAGGCTTGAGTTTCTAGCAAAGGCCTAACTTCATTTATGCTAAATACTACATTCTGTTTATCTTTTGGGAATCACCTGCTGAGGATGGGCTTGAACACCTGCTAGGAACCCTTGATTTGTACAGTTTCTCTTGGCTTATGTGGAACTACCATCTTGTCATAGTCCTTTGTCCTCTGGTCCTTTTGAGCAGCAGAGGGTGAATAGCTACTTCAGAGGAGAAGGCCAGAGAAGAACGAGTTTATTGTATCACAGTCCATTTTCTCCCTTTTCGATTCCCCTCTCTTTCACAAATAGGGCTGTTTTCATTAAAAATAAGTATTCTGAATTCCAGCTTGAAAAATCTTTGATTTTTATCAAACATGTTTTTATGAGTAAGGTTTGCCAGGGCAGTCCTGGTTTATGTCTGCTGTCTCAGTGTGATGAATAGTTCTGCCTTTCCTTCTCACAAGTGTCCCACTTTGGACACTACATTATATGGCCATAGTGTTTATGAGGCTGTGGGGCGCGGGGGGGGGATTCATTAACATGGGAGCACTTTTTCAGGTTAAGTAGGGATTTATAGGTAATGTAAGTAAAGTAAAATTGATTTCTGCAAATATTGTTTTATTTAATAATATTTAAAATTTCAAGTAAGATTGGAGGATTAAGCCTCCTGTGGTAGTTATTACATATCAGATGTTGTTAATCATGCATCTTTTTACAAATATTTAGAATTGAAAGCGGAAATTGAAAAGCTAAAAGCTGCTCAAAGAAACAGCCGAAATATTGACCCCGAACGATATAGGCTGTGCCGGCAAGAAATTACATCCTTAAGAATGAAACTGCATCAACAGGAAAGAGACATGGCAGAGATGCACAGGTGGAATGTAGTCAGTACTTCAGATGTCAGGGTGTTGTCTGGAGTCATTGGACTGGTGGGGCTGGGGCTGGTGGAGAGGGAGGACCTTGGGAGGGGTCTGCAGCTCTGTTTCTCTACTTTCTGTGTGAACAGAGCAGTCCATCCCAGACTGTCATTTGTTAAATATCCCGAAGTGGCTTCCTAATCTTTATTGATGGTCTTTTGAGTCTCAGTATTACGTGTCTGGATATTTTTAACTCTATTATTTTTGTCTTTGGAAAGAGCCTGGAAAGAAAAATTTGAACAAGCCGAAAAAAGAAAACTTCAAGAAACAAAGGAGTTACAGGTATCATTTCAACTCTCTAAACTGATTTGAAAATTAAATAAAGATGACAGTAAATATGCAAATCTAATTTCTCAAATGCTCATCGCATACTGACTCTGTACAAAGCAATACCATAAACAGAACTAGTGTAAAGAAGTGTCGAGATAAAGATTGTGATTAGTTAGAGCCCATGGCTGTGTTGGAAAGTTAAAATATAAACAAACCATCTAATTCTATTTACTTTGGTTCAACAAATATTAAATATTTGTGCTGTGCTGGGCATGGGGGTGGCCCAAGATGAATAAAATGTAGTTTTGGCCCTCAGAGAGCATGTGATCTGAAGGGAGGTTTACAAAATGTAAATAGATGACAGAAATGCAGTTTGACTTGACTCAGTTGAACCATATGACACTGCCATTTTTTAGGTAAAAAATGGTTGAACACTGGGAGGGTCATGGGGTCATGTGGTTCAATCTAATGCAATGAAAAGCGTATAAAAGGTAGAGAGCAGGAGATGGGAGGGAGTAATTAACTTTGATGGGGATGGTTATTAAGGAGGACTTTAAAGAGAAAGAGACAAGATTTTGTTAGGCTACCAAAGTCAAGATTTCTAAGCAGGAAGTCCCATATTCAGAATCATGGAGGGACAACACAGTGTGGATGTTCACGGAATTGACTTGTATATTAATGCTGGTGACAGAGATTAGACTGGAGGGAGATGCAAGATTCAGATCATGACATAGTTACGAATTTGAATTTAGGTGACTAGGAGCTACTGAAGGGCTCTAAATGGAAAGGGAGTGACATGAGTAGACTTGTGTTTTAATAGATGATTCTGGTAATGGTGGATTTGACGGAGGAAAGACTGATGATGTGTGGGGAGGTTATTCATGTAGGAGCCTGTTACCATGTTTAAGGCAAGAGATGGTAAGAGCTTGGAGGAAAGAAGTGGTGGGGGAATGTCTAGTGGAGGAGCTGGATTCATGAGATAGAAAGGCGTTAAAATTGATAGGCGCAGAGGGTGTTTTTCGATGTGTGTGTTGAGAGAAATGGAAAAGTAAAGAATGATCCCAGGTTTCTGAAGTGTGTGCATTGCATTGTGAAATTATGAAGTCATCAGTGTGGTCAAAGAAGTCCGACGACAGTGGGTTAAAGAATGACTAAGGAAATAGAGCCATACATGTAAACCTGAAAACCTCAAGTGGGAATTGAAGGAATCAGGAAGGGGCTATGAGATTGTGGGGAAGTTTTATTTTGTTCCTTTTGGTTTTGTTTCTTTAAAGGATGGAAGAGACTTAAACTTTTTTTAATTAATTAATTTATTTACTTATTTTTGAGAGAGAGAGAGCTAGAAAGCCTGAACAGGGGAGGGGCAGAGAGAGAGAGGGAGAGAGAATCTCAAACAGGCTCCATGCTGTCAGGCTCTGAGCCTGATGCAGAGCTTGATCTCAGAAACCATGAAATCATGACCTGAGCTGAAAACAAGAGTCAGACGCTTAACTCACTGAGTCATGCACCCTGACTTAAACTTTTTTATAGGAATCAAAAGCCCTTAATGGAATGAGGTTCTAAAGGGAGATGGGAGAGCATGGGTCAAGGGCAAAGGTATTGGCAGTGAAGGAAACATTTCAAATGATTGGTAGGCAGAGTATCATAAGAATTGAGCAGAAGGGTGGAATATTCCTTGGTAGTGGTCAGTCCAGCTTCACAGAAGTGAGATTTGAGTTTTGAAGATTTGGCTTTGAAGCTTGGGCAAGATTTTGATAGGCAGAAAAAAGGAAGAGTGCATTCTAGGAAAGGAAAATTATGTGAGAGTAAAGGTATAAAAGTTTAAGGTGTGCTCAGAAGAGGATGTGTAGATCAGTTTTATGGGAGCAGGCAGTTTCTATAAGGTCATAGGGAGATAAAATTGGCAGCATATGTTATGGTTAGTTTATTGATTTTCAAGCTAAGAAATTTGTTTTATCCTGTGTGAACCGGAAAGTGATTGAAACTGACCAGGGAGTTGACATTTTGAGAATACTCTCTCAGGAGCATTAATTTGGTATAGGATGTAAGATGGACTGAAGACAGGAGGAATTGTTGACAGGGCGATCAGGAGGCTGCTGCAGTCGTTCAAGTATGAGGTGATAAGGGTGTGAACTAAGGTGATGGCAGCAGACACAGCAAAAGGAACTGACCCATTCTAAAGACAATCAGTCAATAAGAATAGGCACAGTTTGGGGATGATGGATTGTTGTATGAGAGGGCTGAGGATGGTGAAGATCAAAGAAAGGTTAGCATAGCTCTAAAAGTCTAAGAAGTATGATGGTAAGAGTCATAGAGAAGTCATGAAGTAGGGAGTCTAAGAAACCTTTATTGAGACTTCACATACGGTGATTTTAATGTTTAACATAGACCATTTATTTTAGGTGGATTTAATAATTTGATGCTTGTCATTAAGGTTCATTTGTTTTCTCTGATCTCTGCTAGAAAGCAGGAATTACATTTCAAATGGACAACCATTTGCCAAACCTTGTCAATCTCAATGAAGATCCTCAGCTATCAGAGATGCTGTTATATATGATAAAAGAAGGAACAACGACTGTTGGAAAGTATGGACCAAACTCAAGCCATGATATTCAGTTATCTGGAGTGCTGATTGCTGATGATCACTGGTATGTCATTCTTCTAAAAATAAAAAGGCACCTGTTCATTTTTAAATAGGCTCTGTATCTTGGTAATGTATGGTTTCCTTCACGTGAGGAGTTCATTTATACTGATTCTTTGGTATAATTCTTCAAATGCATCTTTTAGCCAAGGCAAACTGACATTCTGCGTGTTTCGCAAGGAAGATAGGTTAATTACTCTCAGTGTGAGGTACAGTGTAATGCTATTTCTGTTTTGGTGTATGTGATCTCTTGGTTGAGGGATCATTTCTTTTCTTGGAATGATAATCATTGACGTTAAACTAAACTTCCATCCATCTTTTTTTATTTTTTAAGTTTATTTTAAGTAATCTCTACACCCAATGTGGAGCTTGAACTCATGACCCCAAGATCAAGAGTCACATGCTCTTCTGAGTGAGCAAGCCAGACACCCCAAACTTCTATCCATCTTACATGGCAAGATTTTTGGTTGGATTGACAAATTAAAAGTTTTTTGTTCGATGTGAATTTTGTTCATATGAATTGAATGATTATATACATATTGTTGGGATGACAGTGTACGTAAACTGTTTTGGCTCCATGTTGTTTTCAAGACTCATTCATGTTGATGTTCTTTTATTTTTACTGCTGTGAAGTATCTTATTAGGTGTATTTATCTATCTTTTATATTATTACAGTATATCTCTTGTCGATAGACATTTGGATTGTTTCTAATTTTTTGTTACCACGTTACAGCTGTGTCTATTCTTATACATGCCTCTGGGTACAAATGTGGAGAGTTTCTCTAGAGTAAGTTTCTCAGATGATAAACTGAGATGCGAGCCTTCAAGTGGTAGCCAGTAGGAACTTGGGAGGCCTGACCTACCAGACCAGTCATGTTTAACTGTGAGCAGCCTTTCCGTTTACCCTGATCTGCTGTATAAATATTATGATGGTCTAATTATGCTAAAATAATATTAATTTTTAAAGTTTGGGAAACACTCTTAGATTATATCTAAGAATACTTGAGATTATAGGATATGTTCTTATTCAACTTTACTTCAAAGTAATTTCAAATTGTTTTCCAAAATAATTTTCAATTTGTTTTCCAAAGTGTTTTCCAAATTAGTTTTCCAAAATTTGTTTTCTAAATTTGTTTTCCAAGATGATTATGAGTTTTTACTTCCATTGGCATTGAGAGTACCTATTATTCTATATCCTTGTCAACACTTGGTATGCTCAGACTTTAATTTATGCCAGTATGGTAGACATGATATGGTATCTCATTGTGGATTCTTTTTGCATTTCTTTGACTAATCGTCTTTCATGTATTGGCCATTTTAGTTTTCTTTTATTTTTTAAATGTTTATTTTGAGAGAGAGAGAGCAAGTGGGCGAGGAGCAGAGAGAGGGGAAGAGATAGAATCCCAAGCAGGCTCTGGGCTGTCAGCGCAGAGCCCAATATGGGGCTCCATCTCACGAACTGTGAGATCATGACCTGGGCCAAAATCAAGAGTCGGGCATTTAACCAATTGTGCCACCCAGGCGCCACTAGTTTGTCTTTCTGTGACTTGCCTATTTATGTCTTTGGTCTGTGTTTTAGTTGGATTGTTTTTTTACTTGGTAGTTTGTAAGAGTTCTTTATATATTCTCATTGCCAAGCCTTTGTTTTGTGTGTTGCAAGTATCTTTTTTTTCCAGTGTGTAGTTTATCTTTTCACTCTCTTATTGTGCCTTAGGATGGATCAAAGTTCTTCATTTTATTGTAGTACATAGCATCAATCTTTTCCCTTTACAACAGTTGTGTCTTCTTTAAGAAATCCTTTCCACGCTGATGTCATAGAGATGTTCTAAATTTTCTTCTAGATGTTTTGAAGTTTTGCTTTCACATTTAAGTCCTTAAGTAGTTCTGGGGTTTTTTGTTTGGTGTCAAGTAGGGATCTAAATTCATTTATTTCTCATGTGAATCACCAATTCTCCCAGTATCATATATTAAATAGTATAATTGCTTCTTTTGTGATCTGTAGTGTTCATATAAAAAATTTCCAAAAATATGGGAATCTTTTTCTTCTCACTAATACTCTCCATAGTCTTAATTGTTTGAGCTTTATAATGTCTTTGTATCTAGTATGGCAAATCCCCTTCTTCAGGTCCTTTTGTTCTTCTATTAGTTCACTGCTTTCTATAACAAATAAATCTACTATTATTTACACCAGTGGCAAAGATACATGACATAATCCCAAAGTGTTAATAGTCCAGTAGGGGACTAGGAAGTCCCCTGCTTGCCTGGCAGTCTGTATTTCCCCTTTTAGTACACTCATCACTATTGTCTTACTCACCACACAGTGAGCTTTATGACAGCTGGGTTTGTGTCTGTCTTCATTGCTGAGACATATCTAGTACATGGGGGCTTAATGAATGAAAGAACTTCAGTAGCTATCAATGTGTATTAATGTTACATGGGTCTTGCATTCTTAGTGCTTAGAAGTAAAGTCCACTTATAGTTTGAATCCTAAAGACAAGCTTCTAGCATTTAAAAAAAAAATTGTTTTTAAGTTTATTTATTTTGAGAGAGAGAGTGTGGGAGGGGCAGAGAGAGACGGAGAGAGAGAATCCCAAGCAGGCTCTATACCATCAGTACAGAGCCTGATGTGGGGCTTGAACTCATGAACTGTGAGATCATGACCTGAGCCAAAACCGAGTCAGACACTTAACCAACTGAGCCACCCAGGCACTCCAAGCTTCTAGCATTTAAGTTGGTCCTTGAAGGGTGGAAGCGATAACATTCTTCCTATGTTGAAGAAATGACTCAAAAGAGAGAAGCTGATGTCAAGGCAAATTCAGGGTTCTGATATGGATGGTTGAGTATAAGATAGGATTCTTATGGGGAAACAGTGATGGGTAAAGAATGTTGGTGGTTGAAGCCAGATTGTGGAGAGTTCAGAATGCCAGGCCAAGGAATTTTGATGTTAGAGTAGATAGACCTAGGAGAGAGAAGGAATCAGAACAAGTAGATATTGTTTAAATCTTTACCTGGCTAAGACCCTAGACTGGTAGGAAGGATGTATTGCTTAGGGGTGAGCTATTCCTTCCAGATTCTTTTCTCTAGATGCTCCATTTGAACTGTTATTCTTTAATTATAGATCTTGGAGCCGAATCAACAGCTAGAGGTTTTGGGTTAGGACTCAGCTTTTGCTGCTGTTTTTTCCTCTCTGTCAAGTTAATCCAAAGATGACTTTGGAGTGTCTTTCCTATTCTCTAAATAAAAAGACTCAAAGGAACATGTAGCATTTATAGCTGATTTTCCATAGTGTCAGGGTCCAGTTAATTAGATTTAAGGAGTCTAATCTAAGCATCTAAGTGCTTCCATGCTTTTCCTTCTGTATTACCCTACTTTTCATGAGAAGAGAATGTTTGTTTTCCTATGCATCTTTAGAACTCCTACATAAAACCAGAAATTAAAAAATAAAACACTTAAAACTGTTTCATTCATAGGTCACTATTGTCAATCTTCTAATGTTTTTTCCTTGAATTTATTTCATTTTATTTTGGGGGAGAGGATTGGTATTTTTTAAAAGTAGTTGTTATCAAAATATATACAGTGAACATCCTTCCTACCACTGGTGGACAGAATTTCTAAATAAGCCAGGCTTTTTTTTCACCAAAAGTTCAAAATATAGTTGGAGGAAAATAAAAGAATTTTAAGTTTTTTTAGTCAGAAATTGATATGAGCCTTAACACCAAAGGAATAGCCCAAGCAGGATGATTTCATATTGCCCATTTCTTACTTTTTCATCTGTCTTGTAATTATAACAATGTGCTTCTTATCTTAACAGTATTATAAACAATTCTGATGGGATAGTGAGTATCATCCCAGTCGGAGAGGCAAAGACATATATAAATGGAAAACATATTTTGGAATCCACAGTATTACATCATGTAAGTTAGCTGGTGCTAAAAATATAACAAATTGTTTCACTTTGGGTAAGTTTTTTAATTCATGTGAATCCCAGTTTTCTCCTAAGATAAGGTAATGAACTAGATTAAGGATTTTTTAGTTCTAAAATTATCTTTTCTATTAATTTACTAATTGCCTTTGTGTAAAGACACAGGTTGTATCACTGTAAACCCGTACCTGAAGAGCTGACCACTGATAACATCATTATATGTCCAGTAAAGAGCTGGGCTTTGGAATTAGGCCAGACAAGGTTGAAGCCCTGGTCATTTGCTAGGTGATCTTTGAAAAAAATTATTTAACTAGGGTGATTATATATCACCCAAAGCGGGACACTTTTGAGAGCATTTTCTTTTCTTTTCTTTTTTTTTAATGTTTATTTATTTATTTTTGAGAGAGAGAAAGCATAGGCCGGGGAGGGGCAGAGAGAGAAGTAGACACAGAATCTGAAGCAGGCTTCAGGCCCTGAGCTGTTAGCACAGATCCCGATGCAGGGCTTGAACCCACAGACCATGAGATTATGACCTGACCTCAACTGACTGAGCCACCCAGGTACCCCGAGAACATTTTCAATAATTACAGTGGGAGAACAGGCATAAACCAGTGTGTTGCAGACAAAGCAAGACCTTTGGTCACTTCATATATATCCTACTTTTCGGGGTAGGGGAGGCTTAAATGAAATAATGTATAGTTCTTAACACAGTGTTTGCAAATTGTAAGCTCAGCGAGTGCTTATTGTTAATTAAGTTCTGTGCTCTTTAGCTTCCTCATTCCTAAAGTTGAAATAACAGTAGTGTCTCATTGGGTTGTTGTGAGACATAAATGAGATAATGTATATGTAAGTTGTTTAACACAGTGATTGGCATATAGAAAATATTTAATGTTAGTTGCTATGATTTTTATTTTTATTATTACCATATTAGATTATATTGAATTGTTGAGATTAATGATTTGTCCCATGTAAGTTTGTGGTTCAAACTCACCTCAAGTAGTAAATTTTTTGTGTGCTTTAGGGTGATCGGGTGATTCTTGGTGGAGATCATTATTTTAGATTTAATCATCCAGTAGAAGTCCAGAAAGGAAAAAGGCCATCTGGTAGAGATACTCTTATAAGTGAGGGTCCAAAAGACTTTGAATTTGCAAAAAATGAGTTGCTCATGGCACAGAGATCACAGTAAGTATTATTGTTAATAAGAAATAGTAAGAATATGAGAGCAGTCTACAAGAGAGAGTTAATCCTATTGTGTGTCTCCAGTATTAATTCTTTGGGTGTTAGTTTCTGGTGATATGATCTTTCTCTTGGCACATTCATTCATTTAACAGCATTTATTGAGCAGATGTTATGTATCTGTCACCATACTAGGAAATACAAAACATAGCTGAAAGTTAACTACTCCCCTGGAGGAATTTATCATCTCATGGTCTGAGACATAGTTGTGATAGAGTTCCATGACAGAGTCCTACACTGTGTGCAGTTTATGGAGTGAGGGGTACTCCTGGCCCCAACCAGGAATCAGCAAAGTTTTCTAGGTGATAAGAAGACATCCAATGGAATGGAGTCCCAAGAGACTGTTAGAAGTTAGCCAGCAGAACAGGGAGAGTGTAACCTTTTTTTTCTTTGCCCCATTTTTAGTTCCTGCAATATTGTAGGATTTCTAATTTTAGCAGTATCCTAGTAAACTAATTGGTGAAGTATACGTAAATAAAATACTATGGAGTTTGGACTTTATCTTAAAGAATATGGAGTCATTAAAGAATTTTAAGCAGACAAGAGACAGACATGATCAGAAATCACGTTTTTAGAGCTCACCATGAGCCAAGTCTGGAGAATGGATTAGAGTCAGAGTGAGTGTAGATTGCAAATGCAGTTCAGAGATTGTCGAAGTCAGAGAAGTACAGTGTGGTGGGATCTGAGAGAGAGTATCAAGGAGGAAGAATCAACCAGGCTTGATGAACAAAGAAGATGAAAAGAGGAGGAATCAGAATGACTGTTATGGACTGGGCTAATCCTACTTTATCTTTTTTTTTTAAATTTTTTTTACATTTATTTATTATTGAGAGAGAGACCCAGAGCATGAGCAGAGGAGAGGTAGAGAGAGGGGAAGACACAGAATCTGAAGTAGGCTCCTGGTTCTGAGCTGTCAGCACAGAGCCCGATGCAGGGCTCAAACTCATGAACTGTGAGATCATGACCTGAGCCAAAGTCAGTCGCCCAACCAACTGAGCCACCCAAGCATCCCCCTACTTTGTTTATCTTTTAAAAGTCTGAACTTGCTTTTGCTCTTTTTAAAAAAAATTATGGTACAATATATGTAACATAAAATTTACTACTTTAATCATTTTAAAATGTACATTTCAATGGTATTAAGTATGTTTGCAATGTGTACAACCATCAAACTATTCATCACCCCCAAATGAAACTGTACCATTAAACTGACTCTCCATTCTCCCTCTGGCCCCCCTCCTGCCCTGGGCCCTGGTCACTGCTAGCCTCCTTTCTTTTGCTATTCTTTTTTCCAGTAAAATTGGGAATGGAAATTTCTATACAGTACTTGCTAAAGCGTTGATTTTATTGGGAAGAAAGAAACTTTTAGTTTTCTGTATTTCTTGATGCTTTTTCCCTTACATATTGAAAGATGACAATGCTAATTTAATGTTTTGACTTATCAAAATGTCAAATTATTATAGATGGTTGAAAACATATTATACTATCTATTTTATCAGCTCTCATATTATTTTTAGTTATTTCAATTTTTTCCTAATCTATGACTTAAACGTGAATTAAAAGTTACTGATATTTGAAATAAAATTTTTGTAGTAACCATTATTAAACATAAAATTTTATGTTTATTGTAATGTTAGCTATAAGATTTACTGCAGTGTTCACTATGACATCATATTTTTATATGACTTATTTTCTTTAAGATTAGAAAAATATATTTACTTAAATATCAGGTATCTGCTCTAGTAACCAAATTAGAAATAAGCAAATTTTTATCCTTTTATATTGTGTGGTGTAAACAATTCTAAGAGCAGTAAAAGTTTAAGAATACTGTTGGTTGAGTATCGGAAAATTTTGAGTTTAAAATTTTTGTTTAGTGGAAACATTTTAAATTGATTAAGAACTATGGTATATAGAGGATTCTTAATATATTCTGTGAATATCTTGCTACTTTGTAGACTTGAAGCAGAAATAAAAGAGGCACAATTGAGAGCGAAGGAAGAAATGATACAAGGAATCCAAATTGCAAAAGAAATGGCTCGGCAAGAGCTTTCCTCTCAAAAAGCTGCATATGAAAACAAAATAAAAGCATTGGAAGCAGAACTGGTAAAAGGCAGAACTGGTTTTCTCTTTCTCTGCGGGTGCACCCCAAGTAACGTATTGGCTGTAAAATTGATTGTATCCCTAGATATCAAAGATTAGAGATAAAACCACAGTGGGTCCTAGCTTTCTTTAATTTTACTTTAGAAAGCAAGTTAGCAGTAGACAAATGGCTGCTGGAAGACGAAGAAAAATCGAAAAGCTTCTGTTCTTTTTTACGAGAAGGCCCTTCTTGCCTGAAAGCTTACATCTTGGTGATGCTCACAGCTCTGCTCTCACATCATCACACAAATATTTCAAAAGGGACATCTTGCATTCCCACAACCCATTTTAGAGGAGAATGCTCTACAAGGTTTGACTTGTGATACTTATTCTAAGTTAGATTAGTCAGGCTGAATTAGGTAGAGGAACTACAGGGCACCTTTCTATTGGTGAGTGGATTTCTTACACACTGATTAAAGAAATGGACTCTTGTACACTTTTATATTATTTTTGGAAAAATGCTGTGTATTTTTGCCCTAGTTATTTTTTATTATTGTTCTTTAAAGAAAGAAGAGTCTCAAAGGAAGAAAATGCAGGAAATAAATAACCAAAAGGCTAATGACAAAATCGAGGAATTAGAAAAGGCAAAACAGCGTCTTGAACAAGAAATATATGTCAACAAAAAGCGATTAGAAATGGAGACTTTGGCTGCAAAACAGGTAATTTCATTTTGTAGGTACTTGGCTGTATTCTGAGCAACAGTTGGATTTTTTTTTTTTTTTTTTTTTTTTAAGAACTTAAGGGACCTGAGAGGAGATGGCTGAATCTGGGTCTCCAGATGAGAAGGGCTCTTCTTTTTGTTTTGATTAAGATCACTTTATACATATATGTATAAAATTTTATACATTTTATACATATGTACATTTTATACATTATATATATACATTTTATATATAAATATATACATTTCATATATATATATGTATGTGTGTGTGTGTGTGTGTGTGTATATATATATATATATATACATATATATATATATATATATATATGAATGAAGGGCTTTTCTTGCCTGAAAGCTTACATCCTGGTAATGCTCACAGCTCTGCTCTCACATCATCACACAAATACTTCAAAAGGGACAGAGCTCTTATTTCTAGCTGGTTCTATTACCGTTTTTTTTTTTCCTTGTTATGCTTCCACAACTATCCTGTGATCAGTCATGCCAAATAAGGTAAGTGAATGAAATAGTGCTAGGGCACAATATGTGGAAGGAAGAAAGGCACAGCTCTAATACTGGGTCACATTCTAATGTCAGAATGAAGCTTTCTCCATCTGTGAAAAGAGTGGCCAGCAGCCTCCTTGCCTGAGTGACTCTTGAGAGAACTCACAGTAGGGTGTTTGTTATCCCAGTTGTATGAACTCAATCACTGAAACTTTTGTCATCTCAGTGAGGACAGAGGCATCTTCCAGGCGCTGACTCACATTAATCAAGTTCACAAGACTGAAGCATAAAACCAGAATGTCAGTATTTTAATATCTTCAATTACCTTTTAATCAACCTTTGGCTATTCTTTCTTCTTACATTAGTGGTTCTTAAAGTATGGTCTCTAGACCAGCTACATCAGCATTACTGTTCGAAATGCAGTCTGAGTCCCCACTCCAGAAACTACTAAATCAGAAACTCTGGAAGCAGGGCCCAGAATCCATTCTAACAAGTCTTGCATGGAATTCTGACAAATACTAAAGTTTGAGAAGTGCTGTTTTTATCTCTGCTTTGATTCCTTGTATCTTAACCTCAAAGTTTTATCCTCAAGTGGCAATTTTATTTTTCTTTTTTCCAAGTTTTGTGGCAAGAGTATGGGTAGAAGAAAATACCTCTAGTAACCCCGAAGTTCTGATACAATAATATAGTGATGGTACATTACCCTAGGACACAAAGTGCCTAGTGAATCACTTGAGAGTCTTAAAAGAAAAAAAAAGCTGTTTAAATCTTGAAAACAGTAATTATTAATGGGCTATTTGTATCAAATGAGGTTTTCTTGGTGTCTTTTAAATGTAAGTCTATTTAGTCAACAAATGAACTCTTTTGAGCAAGTTTTTTCTCTTTTTTTTTCCTGAAGGTTTTTTTTTTTTACTTCCTATCAATGGGAAGAACAAGATTAATTTATGTCATCAGAAATTCCTAATGATTTTGTTATGGGGCAAATTTCATAAAGATATTTTATAAATCACTTTTTAAAAACATTTTTTGCTTAATAAAATATACAAAACTTGTATGAAAATGAGGTTTAATTATACTGTGTTACCATTATCAATTATAATTTCTCTTTTTATATATTCTCATGTGTGGGTCTATGTGAATGAATACCAATTAGGCTTTAGAAGACCACAGCATCCGCCATGCAAGAATTCTGGAAGCTTTAGAAACTGAGAAGCAAAAAATTGCTAAAGAAGTACAAATCCTACAGCAAAATCAGAGTAATAGGGATAAAACTTTAAGTGAGTATATGATGATTTTAGCAGGCATTTTCAAGTTTTTTATGTTATTTCATATAATTACTAAAAAGTTACTTGCCTTTGTATATTACAAATGGTTTATTCTAGATGTTGCTGACCTTTTGGATCTAAATAAATAAGTTTGTAGGCATGATTGTTTTAGAATATTCATATTTTAGAATATTTATTTACAAAGGCAAATAGTAAACAAAATTTCAAGTGTTATTTTAATGTGTAAGATGTTTTTATTTTTTTTAGGGGCGCCTGGGTGGCGCAGTCGGTTAAGCGTCCGACTTCAGCCAGGTCACGATCTCGCGGTCCGTGAGTTCGAGCCCCGCGTCAGGCTCTGGGCTGATGGCTCAGAGCCTGGAGCCTGTTTCCGATTCTGTGTCTCCCTCTCTCTCTGCCCCTCCCCCGTTCATGCTCTGTCTCTCTCTGTCCCCAAAAAAATAAATAAACGTTGAAAAAAAAATTTTTTAAAAAGATGTTTTTATTTTTTTTAAATGCTTATTTATTTATTTTGAGAGAGAGAGAGTGAAAGCAGAAAAGGGGCAGAAAGAGAGGGAGAGAGTCCCAAGCAGGCTCTGTACTATCAGTACAGAGCCTGACGTGGGGCTAGATCCCACAAAACATGAATTCATGACCTGAGCCAAAATCAAGAGTCAGACGCTTAACTGACTGAGCCACCCAGGTGCCCCATGTAACGTGTTTTTAAATACAATCTCTTTTTCTGGGACACCTGAGTGGCTTAGTTGGTTAAGTGTCTGACTTCAGCTCAGGTCATGATCTCATGGTTCATGAGTTCCAGCCCCACATCAGGCTCTGTGCTGACAGCTCAGAGCCCGGAACCTGCTTCACATTCTGTGTCTCCCTCTCTCTCTGCCCTGCCTCACTCGTGTTCTCTTTCTCTCTCAAAAATAAATAAACATTAAAAAAATAATCTTTTTCTAATTTTTAGTTCTTATATTTAAATGGAACCTAATCATTGGGTAGTTCATCTTCTTTTTCACTCGGATGTTATTTTTCATGTATACCTCTACACTGCTGTATAGAACACGCATGTTTTTAATGTAAATGTTTTTCATTATGGAAAATTTTCAACAAACTATAAAAGTAGAGCAATTACTACAACAGATCTTATATCCCTATCATGCAACTTTAGCAATTACCAACATGTTCAGTCTTGTTTTGGTTATACTCAGTCCCCCGGCCTCCTTGGACTGCTTTGAAGCAAGTCTAAGACATTCTACCATTTGATCTATAAACACTTCACTGTGTATCTCTGAATTAGATGAGGACTCTCTTTTCTCTCTTTCGCTGTCACTCTTTAACCACAACCATGATATTATTATCAAACCTAAAAAATTAATAATAATTTCTTACACTCATCAGATTTCTAGTCTACATTCAAATTTCCTGGATTATATCATAATTTTTTTTTATATCTTGTTTGTTTGAATCAGGATACAAGTGTGATCCACATATTGTGTTTGGTGGATATGCCTTTTAAGTCTCTTTTATTTATTTATTTTTATTTTATTTATTTATTTTTTAAGTAGGCTCTACGCCAACATGGGGCTTGAACTCACCACCCTGAAATTAAGAGTCACATGTTCTACTGACTGAGCCAGCCAAGTGTCCCTTTTTAAGTCTCTTTTAATCTGTAAATTTGCTCTTCTTTTTTTCCTCTTTCCCCTTGTAATTTGTTTGTTGAAAAAATCAGGTTATTTATCCTGTAGTTTCCCACATTCTGGATTTTGCTGTTGTATCTCCATGGTGTTGCCTAACAGGTTCCTCTGCCCCTAGATTCCCCATAAAGTAGTTGTTATTTCTGCAGGCCTGTCAGACTCAGATTCAGTTTTTTAGCAGAATATTTGGTAGTTGTATTGTATACTTTCTATAACTTCTATTTTTAAACACATTTAAAACTATTATATAATATAACTGTTGTTATATCTGTTGCAAGAGGTTAAAAAAATACACTCACTAATAAATCTTTTTATTCCTCTTAGGGCCTAAAAACAGTGCCTTGCAATGAATACTTGATTTTTTTTACCATGTGAATAATGAGTTTTATCCTTTCAAAAACAAGTGTTCTAATGGAATATTGGTTATAAGTTTGAGTAAAACAGAAAATATTTATGATAAAATCTGAAATTTAACTTAGGAAAGTGGAATTGTGGCCTAAGTTATTTCCCTTTTTTGTTTTGATGTCCTGAAACATGTTTGTTTGTTTTAATTTTCAGGCAAACTAAAAAAAAGATTGTAGTTCTATATAAGTAAGGCTGTAGTATACTTTACCTAAAATTTTAAACAAATTAGAAGTTAGGAAAGAAATGAGAAAAACAAATCTTTAAAGATAGAAGAAAAAGCATTGTCTTTGGCATTTCCTCTCTTACAAAATCTTTTCTGTATCAACTTTCTGTGTCACCTTCAGCACCTTTTTTCTGTATGTCCACAGGTGAAAGACCTCATTTTCTATGAAGAGTATTTTATTTCAGGCTTGAGGAAAAGTTACTCACATATTGCCCTTACTTTCTGCAATAAATAGTTAAAGCCATTTATTTGAAATCAATATATTTTTTTCAGGAGTTGGTCTGCCTAATGATAGAAGTTAGGGCTCATATGTGTATTTTGAATCTTCTCTTTGTGCTTTCTACTAGTTCAGCCAAATTGGAGCTCTATGAAACTCTCAATGATGATTCAGGAAGCGAATGCCATCAGCAACAAATTTAAAAAATATTATGTTTTTGGCAGGTGAGCAATTATCTTAATTGTACAGTAATTCTTTGTTTTAAACTAACTGACCCTCATATGATTGCTTTCTAAATTTAGTTTCCATAAAGGTACAGTATCTGTAGTGCCTGCCTAGAACAGTATCAGAATCCCTAACAACACTCGCAGATACCCCTTTCCGGACTCACTCTGGAGTAAAAGACTTTCGACAATTGCCATACTGTACTAAGTATGCTTATAAAATAAATATTTATTTTAAGCATTTTTAAGTATATTTAAGTATACAATAAAATATACTTATTTTATAAACAATAATTTTAGATGTTTTAGAAATTTACTAATTTTCTTTTGAGTTACAAACTTATTAATATTACAAGTTTGGAAAGAAATATATGTGATTAGAATTTGATTTTTAAAATTTTTATATAAGAAGTTATTCTTATATATACTAGACATGAGTTTTACTTTAATAAAAATGTTAACAGTGGAGAGAGATATTTAATCAGTGGACTGCATTTTCATGGAAGTTATTCTAATTCAGAAAACCCTTAGTATAAATGTGTATGTATGTTTTAGGGTAAGCAGTTTTCTTTGGTTTTTCTTTCAGACATGATGTATCAGATAAAGGAAGTAGTTTGGACACTTCTGTGCGGGTTCGTAACTTACAACTAGGGATCTCAACTTTCTGGAGTCTGGAAAAATTTGAATCTAAGCTGGCAGCAATGAAAGAACTTTATGAGGTTTGGAATATTATTAAAATCTCTATAAACTTTTTGAAATAAAAAATATGTAAGTGACATGTTCTTAGTAAAGAAAATTGGTAAATAAAGGAAAAGGCAATATACATTACCCAAACCAACCGGTATTACCAATTATGTATGTTTACTTTACTTTTGCCTATAGATGGGCTTCTATTGATTTGTTTTAATATAGTTATGAATGTAGGGGCGCCTGGGTGGCTCAGTCTGTTAAGTGTCTGACTTCAGCTCAGGTCATGGTCTCACGATTCGTGAGTTTGGTCCCTGCATCTGACTCTGCACTGACAGTGTGGAGCCTGCTTAGAATTCTCTCTCCCTCTCTTTCTGTGCACCTCCCCAGCTCATTCTCTCTCTCTCTCTCTCTCTCTCTCTCTCTCTTTCTCCCTCTCTCTCTCTCTCTTTCTCTCAAAAAAATAAAAATAAAAAATATTTAAAAACTAATATGCGCAGATATATTTTTAGTTCTATTAATATAACAAACAATTAGAAACACCAAAAAGCACAGCAATGGGGAAATACAAATTTAATTATGTAAAATGTATATTATAGGCATTGAAGATCATTACAAATGATACAAAGTGTTTTATGTGTATGAAATTTCTTCTTCCCTTAAGTTTAAATGTAAAAGTTTGAAAACACACAATTATAACTGTGTGTGAACAGATTAATAGAATATACAAAATTAATATAATTAATGTAATAATTTCCAAATTTTCTGCAATGAATGTGGATTGCTTGTGTAATTAGAGCAACAAAAAAACTGTATTGAAGTCATTTGATCATTCTTGCTTTGACAGGTGCATTAAAGTATGGTTTGTGAGTTACCTTCATTATCTTCCTACTTTCAGCTGTTCAGATATTCTTTGATTATTTTTTTCTATATAATTATACTATTTCTGAATCAAGCTCTATATGTATAGTATTTTTTGAGAACTTTAATTAATATTACTTTAAATACTTAAAATTCAGGTTATCAGGATTAATATATTTAACCAGGGAGTGATTGAATTTTAATGTTGTCATATTATTTTCCTTCTGAGGATTTATCTTTCCTGTTCTTACTATGTCTTCTAAATCCCAAGTTTATTTTTTTGAATCATTTAATGGTTTCTGTTTCTTTTATTAGTAGAGCTCTTTTAATACAATTTCTAGCATCATGTGCTTGATTTTTTGTTTTATCAGGAATGTGATATTTTTAGACTTCTATCGGGTATCCTATGCATTTGCTAATTTTTAAAATTTGAAATGTAACAAACTTAAACTTTTTTTTTTCTCTTAGTAGCTAAACATTTTTTAACCCGACTTAGTAGAAACCATATATATATATATTTTTTTTAGAGTAATAGTAATAACAAAAGTGAAGATATCTTTTGTGATCCTGAAGATGAATGGGAACCTGACATTATAAATGCACCAGTTTCTTCCCTTTCTAGAAGGAGGTAAAGACATTTTTATTTTTTTGTTCTGGGTACACATATATATCATTTCCTTATTTTATTTTTTTTTTAATTATTTTTTTTTTTTTTCAACGTTTATTTATTTTTGGGACAGAGAGAGACAGAGCATGAACGGGGGAGGGGCAGAGAGAGAGGGAGACACAGAATCGGAAACAGGCTCCAGGCTCTGAGCCATCAGCCCAGAGCCCGACGCGGGGCTCGAACTCACGGACCGCGAGATCGTGACCTGGCTGAAGCCGGACGCTTAGCCGACTGCGCCACCCAGGCGCCCCTCATTTCCTTATTTTAAAAGAACTATCTATTGTCATAATGAATATGTCTGTGCAGGAAACCCAGTAACATAAGAGAAATAGTATGTTACTGATCAAATTACAGCACTTGGGGCATTAAGTTGTTTATCAGTCAGTTAGAATAGGAACAAAAATGGTTGGCATTTCACCAGTGAGTCTTAAGAGTGACATAAGACATAAATAACATAACTTTTTTTTAAGTCATATTTATGACTTAAGACATAAGAAACTAAATCTAATTTCCTATAAAAATGAATAGTGTTTATTACTTTTAAATTACCCTTTTTCAAGAACTTGGCATATTCTATGATATGTTATTATAAGTTATAGAACTTTAAATGCTGTCAAGTTAGTATGAACACCACAGAAGAATAAATCATGGTGATAGAGAACTTCTGTATATGACAAAGGCTGCTTATTAACTAAAAATATAAAAGACTTCCACGGTGAATAGATGCTTTTTGAGAAAAAACTAGCTCTGTTTAGACCTCAGATACTTAGATTACAGAGGGCAAAATGGTATAATAGAAAGGCCTTGGTCTTGGAACCAATTTAGCTGCTTAGTTTGGTTTTTAAACAAAGACTTCTTTTTAAATAAATACTTCTTAGTTTGTTTTTAAACAAGACTACTATCTGCTATGTCTTGAGGATATAAAGATGAATAAAAAATACTCTGTCCTCAAAGACCAGGCACTGAGGAAACTAGAGGAACAGTTGATAAAGACCCGAAATTAAACCAGGCAGAAGGACTGGAGAGGAAAGCCTGGTTTTATACGTATTCAGGAGGAAGAATCAGCAAGAACTTGGCTGGCTGTGGGCTTGAGGGTGATAAAAGGCTCCAGAATGAATCCTGGTCTAACTGGGGCGACTGGTGAGGGGAAGATGGTATTCCCTGAAATGGAGGTTCAGATCAGTTTATTTTTGACCCTGATGAGTTTGAGATTCCAGGGAGCATCCAAGTGTATATTCAGGTCAAGAACTTTGAAGGAGGGATTTGGGAATTTTCAGGATATAAGGGTCAATGGCATTCATCCATCCAACAGAAGCATCATCATTATCAAGAACATTTATTGAATGCTTGCTAAGTATTATCTCATGTCGTTCTTACAACAAATCTATGAGGTTAGTGCTGTCCTTACCTGCCTTTTACAGATGAAAAGGCCAAAGATTTAAAGAGGGTAAGTAACTTGTCCAAACTCATAGAGCTAATAAGGGAAGAATGGGCACTCAAATCCAGGTTTGAGTGATTCCAGAGATCCTGACTTCCTTGACTGCCATTGCCGGATAGCCCCTCCTTTGCATATGAAAGGACAGAATCTTTCTGGTTAAGTAATTTTTTTTTTCCACTTCATCACTGTCAGCTGCAGCTCAGAATCCGTTTGGGTTTCCAGACCTTTTCAGGCCTTTCTTGTTTTGGACTCATTTTAAACTCGTAAAATTTCAGAGAGATGTAATTGCTTTATAGGGATTCTTCCCCCTGTACTTTTGTCCTATTTGCTGTGTGCCAGCTCCTAAGCTGCAGTAAGAAATAGCCAAGATCTAATAGTCGATACGTGTTACCTTATATGTTATATACACAACAGCTGTGTATTTCAAGCTGAAAGAAATACAGACCTTGTCCTTTAAACAGATTCTGAATTCCTTGAGCATAGGGAACACATCTGTATCCCCTACAATGTAGTATAATAAGAAAGTCACAGGCTCGTGTCACAGTCCTGGGTTCTAATTTTTTGTATTAAGTTTTTAATATTAATTCCAGTATAGTTTACAGTATTATGCTAGTTTCAGGTATAGTGATTTATGCAGAGTGTGGCCATGGGCAAGTGACATTACATCTTAAGGCTTCAGTGTTCTCGTCTACCAAATGGAGAGTAATACGTATCTATTCTACAGAGCTTATCACTGAGTTTAAGTGAGGTCATATATAAAAACAATTGCTTCTCCTGCTACTTCTATGACCACCATGGGGCTGATGATGATGATGATGTGAAGTAGTTATAAGGATTAAGAGATAAAGTATGTAGGGGTGCCTGGGTGGCTCAGTCGGTTAAGCGTCTGACTTCAGCTCAGGTCATGGTCTCGGCAGTTTGTGCATTCGAGCCTCATGTCAGGCTCTGTGCTGACAGCTCAGAGACTGGAGCCTGCTTCGTGTTCTGTGTCTCCTTCTCTCTCTGCCCCTCCCATGCTCATGCTCTGTCTCTCTCTGTCTCTCAATAAGAAATCAATGTTAAAAAAAAAATAAAAAAATAAAAAAGAGATAAAGTATGTAAAACTCCCACTGCAGTGGATGGGTGTTGAATAAATGGCAGCTCTTATTATTATTGGGTGCTTAATATGTATTAAGTAAAATTAAATCTTGGAATTCAGAGATGATCTGAGATCTGATTTCCGATCTAATACCAATAAACAGATAGTGATATCTTTAGGTGATTTATCTGGAGGACTTCAAAACAGAGTTGGGCTCTCCAAAATGAGCTAAAGATGGCCTGTGGGGGAAATTGAGCGGATGGGCTTGGGGTACTTACACTAACCTGGAGTAACATAAGCCTCCCAAAAATTCAAACCAGAAGTACAAATTCCTGAGGGGGGGAATTATAAATCCTTTTAGATTTTATAATTACTGGTTTCTTATTATCTTTTATTATAAACAGATACAGACTTAGAATTGTGGATCACAATATGATCATTAATAATTAATGGACATCGGTGGGTGACAGGACGTGTGAAATAGATGAAGGGGATGAACACTTAGCATGATGAGCACTGAGTAACGTACAGAAGTGTGGAGTCACTGTATTGTGCACCTGAAACTGATAGAATGCTGGATGTTAACTAGACTGGAATTTTAAATTAATTAAAAATAAATAAATCATGAACATCAAAATTTTAGCTTATTGAAAGTTGGTGATTTACATCTTATTTTCTGCTAACTTCAGAAAAAATTAGGGAACCAGGAATCTACTCCTGAAATCATTGTTGCACTGTATGCTCACTTGGATGTAAATTAAAAAATAAATTATTAAAAATAAATAAATAAATAAACATTAAAAAAATAAAGAAAGAATTGGGGAACCAGCAGAAGTTTAAATTGTTGCTGAAAAGCCAAAGCTTCTTTTAATATTTTTTAAGATTTTGAAATCCAGGTGTTTTCATTTGGTAAAGAGGTTTTCTTGATAACTTCTATAATTTAAAAGTATCATATTTTTTTAAAAAAATGAATTGCTCTCGGTCAGAGACCTTGTATATGAAGTTTCAGCCTTGTAAGAATGTTTATGACAGAATTGCAAACTCTGAGAATGCCTCCAGGTAATGGAAACACTGACAGATTCTTAATTATGGAACTGCTACCCGGCCACAATACGCACAGCTGTTCTGCAATAAAATAGACTGGTTTGGCTGCCTATAAATTTTGATATGTATTGTGGACAGTTAAAAGTAAAATTTCCCCTGAGGTTCAGTGAAAATTCTGTGAAAAGAACGTAACAAGCATTTTATTTGTGTTTAAACATTGTTTAACCACAATAGTGTTAAAAGAGTAAGTTTTCCTAGTTTAGACTTAGTGTTATACCCTTTCCTTTCGTCCCTAAGTACAAAAAACTGTTACTTTTGAGAATTGACATTTCCTCTCCCTCTTACCAGTCATACTGAGAGTTGATTTTTCCTCACCCTGTTATCATTATATTTCTGTGTTTTTCTTGTAGGAATTCATGGGGAAAAATTAAATTTGAAACATTTAGAGGACTGCAGATAGAACTCGTTTTTGTTTAACGGTCTTTTCAACAAACAGCATTTTTCTTTGAGGGGCCGATGGTAATAGAGAGTTCTGTCAGGAAAGAGACTTCAAAGGATCCCCTAGATTTAGATCCAGGTCACCGCTCGTGTCTTCAGGGATGTAATGAGGGCTGGAGTTGGAGTTCAGAAAATTGATAGATGAATGGCAATCTGGAAGTAGGCTGCCTTTTCCAGTAGCAGTTAGGAAGAATGAATAACAGCTAGACAGCCAGCCACACTCAAGGGAGAAATCTGAGTGGTTTTATGGGCTGTGGGAAAAGAGGCAGCCAAAAGAGCGATTAAGGATAGTCATTCTCTCCATTTGTGCTATTGCTACACTTCACAGGTATTATGCTTTTCCCACTGTGTAGCAAATACTTACTTGAATGTTTATTTAAGTGTTTAGAATCCTTCCCAGGATGTTCTCAGGATAAAATCCAAGCTTCCTTAATTGGCATCCGAGGTCAGCCTCAAGCTGGCCCCCACACACCTCGCAGCCTCATCCCTTGCTACTCTTTCACATCTTAGACTGCAGTCCTTCCGAACCTCGCTTGTCTCTTTGCACGCGCAGTACTTTTCTCTCATCGCCGCGTCTTCCCGCATCCTGGCGCCCGTGTCTGAATACTCTTCCTTCTTTCTCAAGCCTGCCTCCTCATTTGGCTAACTCCTGTGCATCCTTCAGTGTCACTGTTCCCAGAGGCCCTCCTGACTCCTTGGGCCAGGTTGAGTTCTCCAGAATCTACCATGGCATGCTCTGCTCTCTTGAAACATCACTTTATTGTAATTATTTGCCTAATTTCTCTTTTGTTACAGAAAAGGAGCCCAGAAACCATGTTTGCTTGTTTAACCACAGTATCTAGAGCCTGTAAATAGTAATACTCTTCAAATATCAAGCAAATATTGTTTAATTAATAACTAACTGTATGCTTAGAATAATACCTCTAAATAGTAAAGTTCGTGCTCAGTAAACCAAATGAACTATTTCTTGATGAAAAGGTTTCCATGGAAAAGACACACGTGCATACCCAGTTTCTTTAGAGAATTAAGAACATTCTTGGGGTGCCCAGGTGGCTCAGTCGGTTGAATGTCTGACTCTTGATCTTGGCTCAGGTCATGACCTTGCGGTTTGTGGGATTGAGCCCCATATCAGGCTCTGCACTGACAGCACAGAACCTGCTTGGGATTCTCTTTCTCCCCCTCTCTCTGCCTCTCCCTCTCTCTCTCTCTCTCAAAATAAATAAACTTAAAAAAAAAATCTGTTCCTTTTTTTTTTAAAAAAAGAATATTATTAATATTATTACTCCATGTAGTATATAACTACTAATTTTATGGTTTATCTTTTTTAGGAGCAAAAGTTTGATGAAGAACAGGAGAATTTCTGGTTGTTTACATGATATACAAGCCTACCCAATTCAGAATTTGCATTCTTCCCATTCATCAGGTATTTTTTCATCGAATTTTCTTATATCCTGAGAAAAGCATCAAGTCCTGGCTCAGTCACTACCTTGTGTCATGTTCTTATTGCAAATCATTTCATCCAAACTTTCACTTTTTTTGCAAAGTGAAGAGGGTGGGCTGGGTGGCCCTTTCCATGTCTAAAATTCTGTGCTCAGAGCCTCTCAATAGAGTGCCTAATTCAAATGTGGAAGGAAAGTGTAAGAGAAAAAATTACAGGAATTTTTCCAGCAAATAATTATTTTATGTGAATATGGATGACAGTATTAATTTTCCTATAGAAGGGGGACACCCTGTAAATTTGCATGTCTAACTACCTGTAAGAGTTGAAATTACTACCAGGTAGTAGGGGCTATACAGCAATAAAAGAGAAAAACGCCTACTTCACTCAACAACCTGGATGAATCCCAAAAACGTTCCATTGAGTGAAAGAAACCAGAAAACAAAAAGTACATACTGTATGATTATATTTCTGTGAAGCTCAGGAACAGGCACAACTGATGTATGGTGACAGAAGCCAGAGCAGTTCGGAAGAGAATAATGGCTCCAGAGGGAACCTGCTGGAATGTGCTTGTGGAAACCTTGCACACATTGATCTGAGAGGGGGCGCGCACATATGTGAAAGCAATAAGCTGTATACTTAAGATGTGCACACTTTACAAAGGATAAACTATACCTTAGGAAACAAAAAGTTTTAAAGTTGCTATATAAGTTAATAATCTGTGTGATAAGGGCACTAATGGGATACAAGTAGTCGTAAAAGAAATCATATTTCATCTTGACTTTATTTTTTAAATTTTTTTTTTTTTTTTTCAACGTTTATTTTATTTTTGGGACAGAGAGAGACAGAGCATGAACGGGGGAGGGGCAGAGAGAGAGGGAGACACAGAATCGGAAACAGGCTCCAGGCTCTGAGCCATCAGCCCAGAGCCCGACGCGGGGCTCGAACTCACGGACCGCGAGATCGTGACCTGGCTGAAGTCGGACGCTTAACCGACTGCGCCACCCAGGCGCCCCTCATCTTGACTTTAAAATAGAGAAATTTGATTTCTTTCTTTTTAAACCTAAAATTACTTTTTAGGAAGATAATTATCTTAATACTTATTTAATCTAAGGGAAACAAAATAAGCTGTAGGCTTTTTGTTTACCAGCACAATAAAAGGTTATGTATCTGTGGTATCGTTATTTATTCAGTATTATTTGAGAGTAAGAGGTTTTACCAAAGTAGTTTTTCCAGATGAATTAAAGCTGCCTTTTTAAGGGCCATATTTAAAAATTAAGTAAAATACAAAAGGTCTTTGCTTGTTCGCAGTTTTCAAAGAGGGAAACAGAAACCCCCATCTGCATTTAGTATGGACTCGTCTGGGCTGCGGGTTCTGGAGGGTGCACTTTTCAGCTCTGGGAAGTTGAGCAAATGTCTTAACTTCTCACCTTAAGGGACATATATTTATATTTTTTTAATGAAAAAAAAATGTAAGTTTATTTATTTATTTTGAGAGAGGGAGCGTGCACACCGGCAAGTGGAGTAGGAGCAGAGAGAATCTCAAGCAGGCTCTGCATTGTCAGCAGAGCTCAGTGTGGAGCTTGAACTCACGAACTGTGAATCCATGACCTGAGCCCAAATCAAGAGTAGGGCGCTTAACCGACTGAGCCTCCCAGGCACCCAGGGCCATATTTTTAAACTAGGGTTTTGCAAGGCTTTGTAAAATGTTGATGCTGGATTTTATCTATTTATTATTTATTTTATTTAAAAAAATTATTTATATATTTTATTTTACTTTTATTTTATTTTATTTTTTTAATTTTTTTAATGTTTTATTTATTTTTGAGACAGAGAGAGAGACAGCATGAGCAGGGGAGGGGCAGAGAAAGAGGGAGACACAGAACCAGAAGCAGGCTCCAGGCTCCGAGCTGTCAGCACAGAGCCCGACACGGGGCTGGAAACCATGAGCTGTGAGATCATGACCTGAGCCGAAGTCAGACGCTCAACCGACTGAGCCACCCAGGCGCCCCTATTAATTTATTTAAAGACAGGAAACAAACCATAAGAGACTCTTTTTAGCCAGTTAAAAAAATTTTTTTTAAATGTTTATTTATTTTTGAGAGAGCTGGAGAAGCAGATTGTGAGTGGGAGGGGCAGACAGAGACATAGAATCTGAAGCAGGCTCTAGGCTCTGAGCTGTCAGCACAGAGCCCCAAACGGGGCTCAAACTTGCAGACTGTGGGATCATGACCTGAGCCAAAGTTGGATGCTTAACTGACTGTGCCTCCCAGGCTCCCTGCTACTGTTATGTTTTGTTTTGTTTTAATATTTATTTATTTATTTCAAGAGAGAGCATGCAAGCATGAGGTGGGATGTGTGGGGGAGGGAGAGAGGAAGAGGGAGAGAGAATCCCATGCAGGCTCTGTGTTGTCAGTGCATGTAGCTTTCTATCAACCATGAGATCATGACCTGAGCCCAAATCAAGTGTCGGACACTTAACCAACTGAGCCACCCAGGTGCCCTGATGCTGGATTTTAGAATGCATTAACATCATTACGTTCTTAAACAGAGAATATATTGGTAACTATTTATGATGACTAGATTATAATCATTATTATCATGATATTATTACCCTGCAGTGTAGAGCTTTTTCTCTTCCCAAATCAAATTCATCTTTGGTCTAGACTCTTTTTTTTTTTTTAAATACTTTTATTTTGTTTTGTTTTGTTTTTTAAGTAAACTCTACCCCCAACATGGGGCTGATCCCGAGATCAGGATTCTTACGCTCTACTGACCGAGCCAGCTACGTGCCCTGTTCTAGACTCTTAAGAGTCCCCATCCTTTGCCCTCATTTTACCTTCCTTTTTTTTTTTTTTTTTTTTTTAATTTTTTTTCAACGTTTATTTATTTTTGGGACAGAGAGAGACAGAGCATGAACGGGGGAGGGGCAGAGAGAGAGGGAGACACAGAATCGGAAACAGGCTCCAGGCTCTGAGCCACCAGCCCAGAGCCTGACGCGGGGCTCGAACTCACGGACCGCGAGATCGTGACCTGGCTGAAGTCGGACGCTTAACCGACTGCGCCACCCAGGCGCCCCTTACCTTCCTTTTAGTTTGCTGTTTGTATTGCCTATGAACTGTATCAAAAAAATAATCTTATTTATTAAATGAGAATCATTATACTCATGAGTTAGCATTCTAGTATAAAGTTATTTCCAGAGGGTCCAAATGAGCTCTTTCAAGCTTTTCCATTTACTTCTGGTTTGGATAGTGCTTAGAAAATTATGGTGAAAGTCTGTCTCCCAGAGATGTGATATATTAACTGTAGATAATTGGCTTTAGCCTATTTTGATTATAGTATACTTAGAGATGGAACTATTAAAAGTAGAGCTATTGAGACATTCCTCTTAATATAGTTTCCTTTATTATTGCCTATGTTTCCAGCTTATGAATTAAATTAACTTTACATTATGATATTTATATTTATTATTTTTATATTATTTTATTTCATGTAACTGCCATTGTTTCCACCAATTCACTGTTTCTTAGCTGTTCCCAAAAAGTAAATAAAGAAGGAGATTGAACCAGTGGTTATTTAGTTTATTTGAATTGTCTGTTATTTATATTGTTGAACTACTAACCTATGGATTGATGCCATTGAAAGATTAATTGACTTCCTTTATGGACTTGTGTTTTCACTTTGGCATATAGAAGTAAGGGTGTATTGAAATAAGAACAGCCTGCTTTGAAATTAGTGACGAATGAGTCCATAATATGCTTGCATTAATGTATTTGTTGGAAAGTGTTGTGCCTGAAAAGTAGGCTTAACATGGCTATTTTCTGCCGATATAGGCTTACTGGAGAAATCGAGCACCATTTCCCCAAGTTCAGCAGAATCTTTTCTTCCTGGAATTTGCAAAGAATTGATTGGGTCATCGTTAGATTTTCTTGGACAGAGTTATGATGAAGAAAAAAGCATGGCAGACAGCCTGATTAATAATTTTCTTAAAATTTATCATGGGCTATTTGCCATTTCCAAAGCTCATGAAGAACAAGATGAAGAAAGTCAAGATAACTGTAAGCAACCTTACTGCTTTTATTAACTTACATGAATGACTATTTTCTGCACATTACATTTGCTTTTGAATGACTGCCACATTTGGCATGCATTTTCTGACTATGGTAAAATGTTTCTTAAACATTTTAAATCCTAACCTTAACCCTAACCTGAATCCTAGACTAGAATAATCTTTTTTTTCTTTTAATAAATTTTTCTTTTAAATGTTTATTTATTTTTGAGAGAGATGGAGACAGAATGAGAGTGGGTTAGGGGCAGAGAGAGAGGGAGACACAGTATCCGAAGCAGGCTCCTGGCTCCGAGCTGTCAGCATAGAGCCCGACACGGGGCTCGAACTCACCGAGCTGTGAGATCATGACCTAAGTCAAAGCGTCCGAAGTCGGATGCTCAATTGACTGAGCCACCCAGGTGCCCCTAGACTAGAATAATCTTTTATTTGGAGATTATTTCTTCCAATAATTTTCCTTCTTCTTTCGAAGTGTTCTCTTCTGATCGAGCAACCCAGTCACTTACTATCCAGGTCACATGTGCTTTTGAGCAGCTTGTGGTTCTAATCAAACACTGGCTGGATGATATTCTACCTTGTACCAGCACAGCAAGACTTGAAGATGAACTGAGACAAGAGGTCAAAAAACTAGGAGGCTACTTACAGTTATTTTTGCAGGTAAGTTGATTTGCTGATTGTCATTTGAAGAAGTCATTTATTCAGCAAGTATTTATTGACCTTCTACTGTCTGCATCTTCCCTAAAATTAGATCTGTAGGATTTTCAGAGGTGATTTCTGTTTTGCAATTCTGAAAGTGTGGTTTTCTATGATTGTTTATTATTTATTGCCTCTGTGCCAGGCACTGAGAATTCTCAGTGATTGACAAATATTAACTCATTCAATTCTCTTAACAACTTTAGAAGTAGGTACTTTTCTTAATCACCATTTTATAAATGAAGAAATGGAGGCACAGGATATGTAGTCTTTCCTGTTTTATAACCAGTAACATATTATACTATGCTAGTCCTCAATAATGGCTATTGGGAAGAAAGGCGGAGTCTTGCTTTGTTATATATTGGGTATCAACTTGTGCTGAATGAGTCGAATCACAAGCCCACCGGTATATGGTCAAGAAAAGTAATTTTTTTTTTCCTGTTTACCTTATATCAAGTGAGATTAGGCATGACTGTGAAGAAGAAGTAAGATAAAAGCTTCTTGGCTGTCACATAAAATCTGGAAGGAGGCATGGTGGCTCTGTTCCACACCTTGAGAGCTAAGCTCCTTCTAATGTGCCCTCTGCCAAGCCTAATGCATGCCCTTTATTTCATGGTCCACCCTAGTGGTGGAGCTCTGTCTGAATTCAGTGCAGCAGGATGAAAGAAGTGACAAAGAAGGGAAAGGCCAAATGGGCCTTCTTTTAAGGGTAGGTTCTAGAAATTTCCATATGACATTTCTCTTTATAAATCTTTGGCCAGGACTTCATTACATGACCACATCTAGCCACAAGTATTATTGGGAAATTATTTTTTATTCTGGACAGCTGTGTACCTAGTGAAAAATCAAGAGTTCTATTACCATGGAAGAAGTAGAGAATTTGATTCTGGTTAATACCTAGTCATCTGCCATATCAGTGAACTCTTCCTTAAGAATTCCTTGACTGTCTGAGGGAAGTAGTTATGAAAATACCAAAGGGGATAGGTTTCACTTTTTAAAATGGGTAACTTGGCTTCTTGACAAAATGTTCTAGAATATTTGAACAAATCTTATGTTATAGCACCCACCAAGAGACTTTCTACATTCTACTATTGTAGTAGAAGGTTAGTTGTATCAAATACTTCCTGAGTGGGCTATTTATTTATTGATAGGATTTGGAAATGTTTATTTGGTTGAGTAATCTAGTCAAATTGAAATCGAATGTTTATTTTTAATTATCCATTATTCTTCCCTAGGAGGTCTTTCTGGGTCTCCCCATGACTTGGTTAGACATTTCTCTTATTTGTTTTTCTGTTAGGCCTGTACTTCACCTGTTATGCCCTTTAATATATCATATTTACAGGCTTGCATACCTCATTGGGCAGAGTAAGCTTTGAGTAGTTAGAGGGACAGTGGGTCTTTTTTCACAAGGACTCATCATATGATAGCTGCTTGTTTGGATACTTGTTATTGAGGTAATGAAAAATTCACACTGGATGAAGGATCACTTGGGATATAAGTGGTGAGGAAACAGAATGACCCTAAGACAGACAGGTGGACTGCAAACAGGTGTGGGTGAAGTATTAGGTGAAGAAGATGCTCTGAGCACAGGGCCATGAAGATGAGAGGGAACGCTGGCCAGAAAGCTGGGGAGCCAAAACCTGAGGATCTGACTTATGCTTGAGCCTGGAAAAGGAAGCTAGCAGAGGGGTGGTCTGTGGTGGAAAAGAGAGTTTGAAATATACTTAGTTGGCTCTTAGGTTTGAGAGGCAGTTCAGGAACAGAAAAAAACAAAACAAAACAAAAAAACCACTATTGGCATTTGGAAAACCAGTGTTTGAACCCATGCTGAATTAGTTCTGTGTCCTTGGGCAAGCTGCTTCACTTTTTGAGTCTCCCATTTTGTCACCGGGAAAATAAAAATAAGGCCTGTCTGGCAAGATTGCCATGAGGATCAGATGGATGGATGTGATAAGAAGGTACCTATTAGAGCAACTGGTGTGTAGTTTCTTTCCTTCTTTTCATTCTCTGGAAAGACCACTCTGAACTTAGGGGTTGCGATCTACAGCTCTATGGGAAATGTTTTATAGGAATCGAGGATGGAGAGAACAGGTGACCTGGAGGGGAAGTTAGAGCTCAGGAGACACTTGCGTTATGTTGGCACAACTGAATTTAGTGATTACGCTTACTAGCTAAGTATGGTGTCAGAAGTCTTACCTTTTAGCAGTATTATAAGCATGTCCCAGAAAGCAGGCCAAGAGAAGTATTTTGAAGAGAATCACTGTAGTTGGCAGGTAACAGAAAGAAAAGCTCGGGGAACACCTACCTCCTCGTTGGGCATGTGCACTCTGGTGCAGGAGAAGCCTTTTGTTTGGAGGGTGGTCTTCCCCCCTTTTCCTTCCCTTTCTTCTTCCTTCTCCCCTGATAAAAAAAAATATCTTTGCCCACCATCTGTCAGATGGCTTCCGGGACAGGAAAAGTTGAAAGGCAAAAGCGCCATGGTTTTGTTCCTTCTTGGGGGGTGGGGGACTTTCACTTATCACTTCTTTCTTATATTAGTTAACTGCATGCTTGTCTTATGTCTCCTATTAGTGTGTAAGGTCTTTGAGGGTAGAGACTATATCCTAGTCATTTTATCCTCGTTAGGAGCTATAGGGTTGCATGTTTTCTGGCTCTGACTGAGATTTTTATGAAGCATAGTCACCATATCGATGAATGCAGAATTTGTTTTCTTCAAATTGCTTTTCTTGTCTTGTCTTTACCACCCTGTGTAATCTCATGTATCTTATGTACTGGTCCATTTTTATTTTATAGGGATGCTGTTCAGATATCTCATCAATGGTAAAAGAAGCTCAAAACAAAATTATCCAAATTGTACAACAAGCGGTGAAGTATGTGGGACAGTTAGCAGTTCTTAAAGGGAGCGAGCTACATTTTCTGGAAAACAGTAGCAATAGGGCTACCAGTGTTCAGGTAATTTGGTGATATTAGTTTTGAAAGACTTCATCTGAGGGAACAGTAGACTCCTGATAATAGTATCACTAAACATGATAAGTTGTTTTTATTTGAAAAAAGCTCATACTTTTAATAGTTTAGCAATATAATTTAAAATGGTTTCAATCTGCGTTGGCTAAATGTACTGGATAATTCTGAAATCCTCATTTTACTTTTTGGATCTTTGCTTTCATGATAGCCACCTTCTTAGCCAATGAACATATGAAGAACTCTATAATTCTAGAAAATTTGTATTTGCTTGCTTTAAGTATTCATGCCATTGAAAACATAGTAATAGAATGTTACTGTGTTCTAGGAATGTATTGTCCTGCCTAAGATGATAGACATTCTTTATAGCACGTTATATGTGGAATGCTAAATTACAGGTTTGCTACCTTTCTTATAGACTGTTAGATCTTATCCCAGCTTTAGCTGAATTTAATAAACTTGGAACTTATAATCCTACAATAAGCAGAAAATAAAATTAGTTGTTTGATAATTTTTAAAAAAATGTAAAACCCGAGTTTTCCAGTTAATGCTTAAAAACTTTTTCTAGGAGGATTTCATGGATGCTCTTTGTGATGGTGTAGACTTAGGAGTGAAGATTCTATTAGATTCTGGACTAGAAAAAGCAAAAGAACTTCAGCATGGACTCTTAAGGCAGTGTACCCAAAATGAGGTAAGAGGAATGAAAGAACATTCTACATAGTACCAGATGGTCTGTAAAGGGGATTTAAAAAAATTTGTTCTGGGGCATCTGGGTGGCTCAGCTGGTTAAGTGTTTGACTTTAGCTCAGGTCATGATCTCACGGTTTGTGAGTTCAAGCTCCACGTCGAGCTCTGTGCTGACAGCTCAGAGCCTGGAGCCTGTTTCAGATTCTGTGTCTCCCTCTCTCTCTGCCCCTCCCCCACTTGCACTCTGTCTCTCTGTCCCTCAAAAAATGAATAAACACCAAAAAATTTTTTAAAAATTAGTTCAATAAATTGGATTCTTATAGATTTATGTATTTTAATTTGTGTTGAATAATTATTTTATTGAAAAGGCTGATGCTATCATTATGTCATGGTGATATTTTCCCAAGTTACTCTTGAGTTACTGCAGCCTCTGTTGTATAATTTTGTCAGTTATTATCCATGAAAATTCAGCCTGTGGATACACTCCAGAGCAGAATGGAGTGTGGCGCTGACACCTAGTGTTCACTTTCTGCTTGTCTTTTTCTTCTTGCTCTTTGGTTAGGTCTCTACTTGTCCACTTAAGAATAGAAACTACCCGGGCACCTGGGTGGCTCAGTCGGTTGAGCGTCCGACTTCGGCTCAGTTCATGATCTCGCAGTTGACGAGTTGGAGCCCCGTGTCGGGCTCCGTGCTGACAGCTCAGAGCCTGGAGCCTGCTTCCGATTTGGTGTCTCCCTCTCTCTCTGCCTCTCCCCTGCTCATCCTCTGTCTCTGTCTCAAAAATAAAGATAAACATTAAAAAAAAAAAAAAGAATAGAAACTACCATTTATTGATCCAATATTTTAAACTAAATATTTTGACAGAGGCGTTCACCTCTGTTATTTCATATTAAGACACAGAACCAACACAGATTTGAGTGACTTCCTAAAATATGCTTCCTCCCCACCTCCTCCAGCTAACTAACATGGAAGCATAAAAGCAATGCTGTCTTAGAGGTGGCACTGTGGTTAAAACCTGTCTCTGTTATTCTCCAGCAATCATTCATCAAGTCAGTGCTCTGACTCTGTTTCCTCACGTGTCCTATGTAATAATACCTATGTCCTAGGTTGTGACATTATTTATTAAATTTATTAAGTCACTTATTAAATCATCTCTCAGTGACAATTACAGGACTGATGCTTTATGTGTAATAGTGGTGAACCTCCCCACTTGCAAGGTAGGAATTACTCGTCTTCCTATGCGTTTCATTGAGCTGGAGAACCTTGTCCAGTCTCGAGCCAGGGTTTTATATTCTACCCACCTGACTCCGAAGCTCAGAACGCTAACTAAATAAGTTTTGTAAGCCATTGTTCAGGCACTAATTTTCTTCACTGAGAGTTACTAGTAATGAATTGGGGATTCAGAAGGTAAGTTCAAATCTTACCACAGTGAGTTTCAGAGAGGTGTCTGTTCAGCAGTCACATTGTAACAACTTCTTGTTAAAACCATCTCTGCCCATTCCCTTTCTTTTTCTGGAGTCAGTCAGCTGGGATGGAGCTCTCTGGGGATGTTTTGGTTCCTGAGATCATCCCCCTTAAGAGGGATATCATTTACATACATACTGATTTACCTAGGGAAGTAAATCCGGCGGAAGACTGTTAGCTTCCACCCCTCTGGCTAGTTGTTTCCAGGAAGGCATAGAGTAAGTTAATTTTTTTTTTCATTAATATATGTCTAGCTTATCTTTCTGGGGGGAAACTTTCCATATAAGCCAGAGGGGATCTCCATTCCTTTCCTCAGACTAAAGGGCTTTATAGATTAATCACTGTCCGAACCGTCTCAGAACTGGAGAAAGACCCTGAACATTAAGTTGCTCTCCCACTTCCTGTGTAGCTTTGAGCTGCTTGCCTGAGCCCCACTTGTTCATTTAAAATGTGAAGATGTTCATAGGTACTTCGTAAAATTGTTCTGAGGATTATGTGCCAGGCAAGTCAGGTCCCTCAGCTCGCTTGGTCTTGTTCTCTGTGGATGTTTGCCTCTCTCACTTTGTGCTTTTATTTTGTTTTTAAAATAAAAACTCCTTCAAAAGGAGCTCATTTTGTCACTAGATCTGGGTCTAATCATATTGTAGGAGACATGAGGCTGATTTCAGTTCTATAATGCAACTTTGAAGAAAGTGGACTCCCACTGGCCACTGCTGACATCTTCAGCTTGGTTTTGCTCAGCAGCACATTTATCACTGAAACACTATCACTGTTTGCAGATTGAATGTCTGCTGGCAGTAAGTGCAAGAGGCTATAGAATAAGTTAATGAAAAGCAGAGATGAAGTAATGCATGTGAATGTGCGTAGCAAGTAGCAAAGCAGGGTGTGGATGTTAGCTTTGCTATCGTTTTGAGGAAATAAACAGCAAATGAGTCAGGCCCATCTTGCATAAAATTCATATTATCTGCATTTCATGCAGACCTCTACCTCCCTTCCTCTCATTTTCTCTCTGTGGTATGCCGCAGCTATTTATTTAGTCATGGTGGGGTTTTAGCTTATCGTATTCTTAGAAGTTAAAACTCAAGAACCTATGGAAGGAAAGCAAAGAATCTGAAGAAATAGAAAATAGGCTCAAACATAAGGCATAGGAGTTATAATTGTAAAGCTGGAGTCAAGGGGAAAAAAGATTTTTTTTTTTCAACCAGATACAGGAAATCTAAGACCTAGGGAAGAGCTGTGTGGGTAAAGCCAATTAAATTCTTAAAATAGAATCCCCTGGCAGAAATTAAGTGAGAAGACACCTTAGGGGGCAACATTGAGCAGCACAAAAGCAAAGGCTTAGAATTTACACTGGGGTTCCGGCCCTGGCTCTGAGTCGTAGGAGCGCGGGATCTGTTTTCTTATTTGTAAAAGGAGGACAATTGCGTATGCAGCATAGGGCTGTAATGGAGAAGCAAATAATAAAACATGTAAGTGAAATAACTTGGACACAGGAAGACAAGTATTATATGATCTCATTTATATGTGGAATCTAAAAATAAAGCTTAAATCATAGAAACAGAGAACAGACTAGCGGTTACCAGTCAGAGGGTGGGGATGGGTGAAATGGGTGCAGGTGGTCCAAAAGTACCAACTTCCAGTTATAAGGTAAGTCCTGGGGATGCAAAATGCAGCACAGTGACTATAGTTAACAGTACTACTATATTGTGTATTTAAATGTTGCTAAGAGAATAGATCTTAAAAGTTCTCATCACAAGAAAAAGGATTGTAACTATATGAGGTAATGAATGTTAACTAAACTCACTATGGTGGTCATTTTGCAGTATACTGGATCATGTTATACACCTTAAACTAATCCAATGTTAGTTGTCAAATATATTTTAATAAAACTGGGGAAATGTATTTGTAGTTCTTAGAGCATAATATTTGCTTTGTATTAGTTATCTCATACTCTTCCAAGGGAAGTCTTGGAAATTTCCTTCCTATAAATATTTAAATATAAGGCAAAATGCTATTATTATAACAAACATCAGAGGGTATCTATATTTAATATAGAATCAATATGCAATTTATTTTGAAAGAAATTTTGCTCACATGATTTAGGTACCCCAGTTGTTTAATTATAGTCCCAATAAAAGAACTCGAGTCTTTTGTCTTCTTAGACGAAAATTCTTCCCTGTCTTGTCCCATAGAATTCTAGGATTTCTGAACTTCTAAATAATTATTTGTGTAATAAAATATGTTAACATTCTCTATAGGTTACCAAACAGATGAAAGCTAATGCCATGGGATTGATTGGATCTCTTGAAAACATCTTTGCTGAGTGGAAAACAGTAAGAGAAGCTTTAAATTGTTTTTGTGTTTACTTTTCCTTGGTGTATTTTATCATTTCATTTGGTTTAAGTGTAGATATGATATGTTTATTTATGTTTTTTTTTAATTTTTTTAAATGTTTATTTATTTTTGAGAGAGAGAGAGAGAGACAGAGTGTGAGCGGGGGAGGGGCAGAGAGAGAGGGAGACGTAGAATCTGAAGCAGGTTCCAGGCTCTGAGCCGTCAGCACAGAGCCTGACGTGGGACTCGAGCTCACGGACCATGAGATCATGACCTGAGCTGAAGTCAGATGCTCAACCAACTGAGCCACCCTGGTGCCCCTATTTCTGTTTTTATCCTTAGCCAGATAATTCCTTTGTGCATGTTTAGTTGAAGCACGTACAGTAGCTCCCTAGCTACTTCCTCTTGGATGTCATAACTTATTTGTTTTAGTAATACATAAGATATTATATAGAAATTGATTAATATTGATGTATTTTATCTATTTCTTAGTTTAGTAACTGTCAGCTTTTGCTGAGATAGTCATTGGCTGAAAAATTGTGTTTAATAGGGGCACCTGGGTGGCTCAGCAGGTTAAGCATCCAATTCTTGATTTTGGCTCAGGTCATGATCTCATGGTTCCTGAGACCTAGTGAGCCCCTGTCAGGCTCCAGGCTGATAGCACAGAGCTTGCTTGGGATTCTCATTCTCCCTCCCTCTCTGTCCCTCCCCCCATCCTTCTCTCTCTCTCTCTCTCTCAAAATAAATAAACTTTAAAAAATTTTGTTTACGGGAATGCAAGCTGGTGCAGCCACTCTGGAAAACAGTATGGAGGTTCCTCAAAAAACCAAAAATTTAGAACTACCCTACGACCCAGCAATTGCACTACTAGGTATTTATCCACGGGATACAGGCGTGCTGTTCCGAAGGGACACATGCATCCCCATGTTTATAGCAGCACTATCCACAATAGCCAAAGTATGGAAAGAGCCCAAATGTCCATCGATGGATGAACGGATAAAGAAGATGTGGTATATATATACAATGGAGTATTACTCAGCAGTCAAAAAGAATGAAATCTTGCCATTTGCAACTACATGGATGGAACTGGAGGGTATTATGCTAAGTGAAATTAGTCATAGAAAGACAAATATATGACTTCATTCATATGAGGACTTTAAGAGACAAAACAGATGAACATAAGGGAAAGGAAACAAAAATCATATAAAAATAAGGAGGGGGACAAAACAGAAGAGACTCATAAATATGGAGAACAAACTGAAGGTTACTGGAGGGGTTGTGGGAGGGGGGATAGTCTAAATGTGTATGGGGCACTAAGGAATCTACTCCTGAAATCATTGTTGCACTATATGCTAACTAATTTGGATGTAAATTTTAAAAAATAAAAAATAAAATTAAAAAAATAAAGAAAAACAATAAAGTACATTAAAGGTTAGAAAAATGTGTTTAATAATATGCTTAAAGATTTTAAAATATAGGTGAATTAGACAAATTATTTTATTTTCATATGACAAGTAAATAGAAAAATATAAACTAAGTATATAATCAATGTGTTAAAAAGGCGGGAAATATCTATGTCCTAAAAATTTTTACTTAAATAAAAATAAATAGGAGATACTAAGTTGAACTCTAAAAAATTAAATAAATTTATCGTTTATGATATTGGGTAATAAAGGGTACTAAGGTTTTATTTCATTCCCATGTAATAGAATGACTGGATTTTGATTTAAAATTAATTTAAAATTCTTGAGGTACCTGGCTGGCCCATTCGGTAGGGCATGTGACTTGCTCTCAGTGTCACGAGTTCAAGCCCTACATTGGATGTAGAGCTTACTTAAAAAAAACTTTTTTTGTGGAGGATACCTGGGTGGCTCAGTTGGTTAGGTGTCTGACTTCTGCTCAGGCCATGATCTCTTGGTTTGTGAGTTCAACCCTGCATCAGGCTCTGTGCTGACGGCTCAGAGCCCAGAAGCCTGCTTTGGATTCTGTTTCCTTCTCTCTCTGCCCCTCCCCCATTCATGCTCTGTCTCTCTCTCTCTCTCTCTCTCTCTCTCTCTCTCAAAAAAAAAAAGAAAAATAAAAAAAAATTTAAAAACCAACTTTTTTTAATTAAAAAAATAAAATTCTTATTTCTTTTGAAAACAGTAATTATTAATATTGTATTTGGTCTTGCTTGTGGAAACAGAATTAAGCATTCGTGAGGAAAGTAACTCTTTCTTGAACATAAGATTCTGGTGATTAAAATCATATTGACTAAGCTTTACTGTCATGTAGTCTATTGTGTGGTTTTAAAAATATCAATTTTATTTACAGAAAAGTTGCAGAAGCGAACTACAGCAAGAAAATTCTGGATACCAAGATTTGAAGAAGATGGTTAATCTTGCTCCAAAATTCTTGAAGTTAAAACATTGCTTAGAGCAAACTATCCAAATTATTATTTCTGCACTGAGAGGTATATGCTCCAGATGGAATTTGTAATTAATCAAAATTTTATAGTATAAAGACTCTCAGACATCTGTTCTTTTAATTTCTAGTTTAATTCATTAATCTAAGTCTAATTAATGCTACTTCCTTGACATTAATTACCAATATAGGAACTTGAATGGTTGCATTCCCACTTAATATATATAAGTACATTGCCTAAATAATTAGATCCTAAAAAACCAGGTGCTTAGTTAGCAGATAAACTGAGTAATCTTAATTAGTTTAGATTTGTCTTGATAGGGTTACTTTGACCTAAAAGATATTTACAGTCATATAACAGTAATAAATACATGATAAAAAATGAAAAGGTTAATTAACTTTTTCTTTTCCTTGCATAGGATGCCACAGTGACAAAAATCTTCTCAAGAATTGTGTTGAAAGCCTGTGCAACTTGACCAAGGATTTTCATGATGACTTCAGCATTCACTCTGCTTCTCTTGACAGCTGTGAGAAGAGAATGCCTCAGGGCAGCCACAGGGGGCTAGAGTCTCTAGTCAAGTCACTCCTCTTCTGTTTTGAATCTGAAGAAAGTCCTAATTTGTTGAAACCCTGGGAAACTTGTAATCAGAATACCGGAGAAGAAGGACAACAATCTAAATCAAGCAGGACTGACTCCGTGAGGAGTAAAGGTGTACCAAAGCGTGTCTATGAACTCCATGGCTCATACCCAGCAGTGGCGTCAGAGGAAAGCACACCCAGTAGGATTCAGTGGGTATGAATTCTGCTACGTAGGCACTTTACGCCCATCCATCCAAGAGAGAGAACACTGGGCAGGCAATTTTCCTCACATAGAATATAAAAAGCAGGAAACCAGCATAAATGTTTCAAAGAAGTGCTTGTGTGTTGGTGGTCTTCCACTGGGCAGGGACAGCATAAGCAGCATGGAATCCTGATTTCAGAATGTGCATTCAGAAGTTTCTGAGACAATTTCGAATAGACATGTTCTGTATTGGAACATGGTGGCAATAGAATGAAATTAGGAGTTTGAAAACAAGTGAATGGTCTCTTCTCCAAGTTTTCATTGCCTTGAATTTTAAGTGTTTGTTTTTAATATTGATGTACTATTTCTGGTTGGTTCTTTAGCTTGTTTGTAAATGGTTACTATAGTTATTATAAGTTATTTTCTCATGAGTGGAAACGTGAACAATCAGCTACCTTTGTGCCTGTGCCTTCTCTCCTCTGCAAGTAGCTACAATGAGGTTTGTGGGCAAGTTGCCAATGTGTTTGTTTAACTAGGGCAACTTAACTTACATTGTTAAATCTAAAACTCTTTTCTTGAAAGGTTAACTGGTTGCCATTTTGAATAGTGTGTTCAAGGCATAGTTTCCTTTTCTTTGCAAATTATAAGTAGCTCCCTAAATATAGTATGATTATATATTAATATGACTTGCTGGCATAATAATTCACTATGTTATCTCTGTTCCATAATGAGGGCTGTATGAATATAATTTAAAAACCTATTAAATATTGACAGAATCACACTTACTGAATGGGGTTAGGAAATCAGAGGCTGGGCCTTTTCTTGATAATGCTTGTTTTGTTAAATACGTAATGAAAGAGTTTGTACATGATTTGGTAAAGATGAAAGATCTTTATTATATCTCACAGCTTAAAACACTTTTGATTTGCAATCAAGTAATAAAGAGAATATTCTACTTTGGGGATCTTTCATTAAGGAACTGACTTGAGGTTTTTGACCACACACATATGTGTAATTTGGAAAGATACCTAATGGTTCTGCTTAGATGATAACGAGTAGTTCCTTGAGAATAATTCTTGTAAATAACCTGATTCTTGCATTTGCCCTTTTCACTTGCAGGTACCACTTGCACATTTGACACGACTAGTGAAAATCAGATGTTAATACCATAAGTAAATTTGATCATTTCTTTGTTAGGGAGAGACTGTAAATAAATACTGGTTATCGTAGCCAGAACAATGTTAATAAACCATGTGCTGTGTTGCCAGGTGCTTTCAAATGGTGCAGAGTAGCAAAGTTTGCTTTCATTTTCTTTTTTTTTTTTTTTTCCTTCTATTTTTGGCATTTGAGCTTGCATTCTTTCTGAAGTTCTAAACATACTTTTCATAGTCAATGCTCTGCCAAGTAGCACTTCTGCGATCAAGTTTTATAAAGTTTATCGCTTAGATGTACATTAAAGAACTTTTCTTGAAGGTTGTACTTCTTTGAAGAATTTTCTAAAGTATCAGTACAGTAGTTTTCATCTTAATGTTTGGTACTTTATCTTTACCCTCTGCTTTCTAAACTCATAAGTTCATTGGTCAGAAATCTGTTAGTGTTGTAAAATTTTGCATATGTATATATATATATTTATACTTTCAAGTAAATTGTTATGCAGTATTTGAATGAATGATAAAACGTATATTTGCTATAGAATCATGTGCACTGATAAGAATGTTATAAAGAGAATGCCTTTAATAAATCTTGTTGGCTTCAGAATTATCTCTTGGCCTAAGGTATTTTTAGTCTATTGGTTTTCTTCATTTACTTTATTTCTGACTCAAAATTGCTATAGTAGCTCTGCCTTGATAATAGTTATACTAGTTACCTAATAGTTTTATTTGTAACTGTGATTATATTTATACTGGTATCTCAAATCAAACAATTAGGAAATACTAAATAATATTAGGACAACTACTTGGATTTTTTTTTTTTTTTTTTTTTTTTTTGACATTGCTCTGCCTCTTTGCAGTTGGTTGTCTGGAATAGATTTATCCCCATGTGCTGTAGTGGAAAGAGCATGAGCTTTGGAGTTTGACACATTTTTCATTCATTTAGAGTATGAATCCCAACAAGGCTATTTAGTAACTGTATGACCTTAGACAAGTTGCTTGCTATCTTCTTACCCATTTCCTCATTCGCAGCAAGAAAAGTATTACCCCTCCTCATAGCCTACCTGAGCATTAAATGAGAAAAATGTAGGAGTAAGTCCTGGCATGTAGTGGATTGTTAGTAAATGTTAGTGTCTGTCCCTCCTTCCATTACTAGCAACTAAGCCCTTGTCACGATGCATACAGGATCACGTTTGGTGCAAGCCTATGCCACTTGCAATATTCTGCCCATGTACTGAGTTGTACTCCAATGCTTTAAACATGGCATACTTGAAAACAGATCTGCCATTAGGTTCTGTGATAATGAAAGCACTAAACAAGATCTCGCCAGCCTTCAGGAAGGTAGAGTAGGACATAGGTGTGCCCTTCCTGAGGTCCTTCTGAAAGGTTTAGCGAAATATTGTTTAGTTAACTAATTAGCGTTTTAATTTTTTTAATGTTTATTTTTGAGAAGGAGGGGAAGGGCAGAAAGAGAGGGGGACAGATCCGAAGCAGGCTCTGCACTGACAGCAGTGACGCCGATGCGGGGCTCGAATTCACAAACCATGAGATCGTGACCCAAGCCTAAGGTGGGCTCCCAAATGACAGCCACCCCGGTGCCCTGGGAATTAGCAGTTTTAAATTTGCAGTGCCTAACTATGTGCCGATAATGATTTTGTGGCTTTATCGAATATGGAAAGTAAGAATTCATTTATCACAGAGGAGGGGGAAAGGTGTCAGTGTGGTTCAGTTAAAAGAAGGTTGATCTGGGGGCGCCTGGGTGGCTCAGTCGGTTAAGCGGCCGACTTCGGCTCAGGTCATGATCTCGCGGTCCGTGAGTTCGAGCCCCACGTCAGGCTCTGTGCTGACAGTGCAGAGCCTGGAGCCTGTTTCAGATTCTGTGTCTCCCTCTCTCTGACCCTCCCCCGTCCATGCTCTGTCTCTCTCTGTCTCAAAAATAAATAAACGTTAAAAAAAATTAAAAAGAAAAAGAGAAGGTTGATCCGTTCAGCTTCTTGTGGGTGATTCAGCAGGGAAGCTTGCACTCTGGAGTGTGCAAGTTACAGTCATTGTAGGATATAATCAAGACTGGATTTTCTCATCTTTCTTCCTTTAGCCATTATTGGTTTATGGGCTTTTTAGAAGAGGAGTATGGGCATTTAGTTTAATATCATCTGATAACCAGGTTCATTCCACTTATTCCAATAATTATTTATTTAAAGCCAGCCATACTTCTAGTGCAAAGTCATAGAAACGTGAAAAAAAGCTTAGATTGCCTCAAATCCGGGACTTGTGAAAGACCCAGTTTGTTGGATCCCCAGTTGTTCACAACACTATGCCTTCTCATCAGTGCAAAAGATGTCAACACACTAATGTCGAAGTACATGAGAACCACCAGAACACCACTGACTGGTGCAAGAAAGAATTCAGGAAGACACCATTTTGGTTAAGCACCTGGCTATTCACATTTCTTATCACTGAATCCCCCTGAATTCAGATGCTTATAGATTTTTAAGAATATAAGAGGAAATTGAGTCTTTTTTGGGAACGAGTCATGCTTTTGTTTCTCTGGCTAATTTTTGGTGTAAATGTCTGAATTTGTCTACACCATTAAGCATCTGCCCTGCCTCATTTTCAAGATGAACAGATTGAGTTGTCCACTAAAAAGACGGGGAATCTCTGAAATTTTGAAAATAGATATCACTTCTTTTGACTTTTCTCTGTCTTTTAAGCCCTCCATTTTGGATGTTGGGCTGTGAATTCACGGTTTCCCTTTCCTTCTCTTTCAGCAACTCCATTGCTGCCCCCCCCCCCCGCCCCCACTTCCTGAAACTGCTCTAAGGTTGTTGGTCATCTTGTTTTTTTTTAAAATATTTATTTATTTTTTTGGGAGAATGCAAGTGGGGGAGGGACAGAAAGAGGGGGACAGAACATCTAAAGTGTGCTCTTTGCTGACAGGCTGACATTAGCGAGCTCAATGTGGGACTCAAACTCACAAACCGCGAGATCATGACCTGAGCCGAAGTCACACGCTCCACTGACTGAGCCACCCAGGCGCCCCACATTGGCCGTCTTCTAACTGCAAAGCCCAAAGCAATTTTTCAGTCTTCATCTTACTTGGTTGCTCCCTCTCTTTAGAAATTCTTTCCTTCTGTGTCCCCTGTAACAGAAAATTCTGGCTTCTACCTCTTGGATTGGTTTTTCCTTTTTTTTCACCTCCATGTATTTCTCATTCTTCACCTATTCTTTTATTTATTTTTTTAATTAATTAATTAATTTTTAAATTTACATCCAAGTTAGTTAGCCTGTAGTGAAACAATGATTTCAGGAGTAGATTCCTTGATGCCCCTCCCCCATTGAGCCCATCCCCCCTCCCACAACGCCTCCAGTAACCCTCAGTTTGTTCTCCATATTTATGAGTCTCTTCTGTTTTGTCCCCCTCCCTGTTTTTATATGATTTTTATTTCCCTTCCCTTATGTTCATCTGTTTTGTCTCTTAAAGTCCTCATATGAGTGAAGTCATATGATATTTGTCTTTCTCTGACTAATTTCGCTTAGCATAATACCCTCCAGTTCCATCCACATAGTTGCAAATGGCAAGATTTCATTCTTTTTGATTGCCGAGTAATACTCCATTGTATACATATACCACATCTTCTTTGCCCATTCATCCATCGGTGGACATTTGGGCTCTTTCCATACTTTGGCTATTGTTGATAATGCTGCTATAAACATGGGGGTGCATGTGCCCCTTCGAAACAGCATACCTGTGTCCCTTGGATAAATACCTAGTAGTGCAATTGCTGGGTCATAGGGTAGTTCTAAATTTTTAGTTTTTTGAGGAACCTCCATACTGTTTTCCAGAATGGCAGCACCAGTTTGCGTTCCCACCAACACTGCAAAAGAGATCCCCTTTCTCTGCATTCTCGCCAACATCTGTTGTTGCCTGAGTTGTTAATGCCATTCTGACATCCACCTATTCTTTTAAATACTAGTGTTCTTGAGGATTCTGTGCCCAGTGACCTCCTCTATGAAGTCTACTGGCGTTCCCTGAGGACAGCTGAATAATGTAGCTGTTGAGGATACAGGTTCCAGAGGCTTTGCCGATCACTCCCCTGCTTCCTGCCTGCTCCCTTGACAGAGGTAGAAAGTATACAGCGAGCATAAGGTTTTTGTCCTAGATGACTTAGTGGATGGTGGTGCTTTCCACTAAGATGAGGAATATAGGAAGAATTAGATCTAAAAGGGGGAGGGGGATGAGGTAATTTTTTAGATACATAAAATTTTTTTTAATAATTTTTCTTTTTTTTTTTTTAAATGCTTATTTATTTTTTGAGAGAGAGACAGAGCACGAGCAGGAGAGAGGCAGAGAGAGAGGCAGACAGAATCCGAAGCAGACTCCAGGTTCTGAGTTATCAACACAGAGCCCAATGCGGGGCTCAAACCCATGGACCACATGAGATCATGACCTGAGCCGAAGTTGGACGCTTAATCGACTGAGCCACCCAGGCGCCCCTAGATACATTTAAATTTAAGGGGGCTGTAGTACTACCAGGTAGACTCGCTGAGTAAGAGTGCTCAAGGGAAAGAGATGTTAATTTGGGAGTATCAGCTCATACATGGTGGTTAAAACTGCTCAAGTCGATGAAGTCAGTCAGTAATAGTGTCTGACTTTTCTCCAGTTAAGTGCTGTAGCTGTATTGCCTGTTAACCCTCACTTCCAGGACTCTGTCAGGTAGGTACTGTTCTTATCATCATTTCACAAATGAGTAACTGATTTCTAGCCCAACATGGTAGTTTTACTTGTCCTTGGACTTCGTATAAATGGAATCGCACAGTGTGTGTGTGTGTGTGTGTGTGTGTGTGTGTGTGTGTTTGGTTTCTTTCACTCAGCAAAATGTTTTGCACTTCCTCCAGGCTGGAATGTGACTCAGCCCTTCAGCCCTTCAGCTCAGGAGTGTCGAATGGATTAGCCCTTCCCCTGTGGATGGACACGGGAGTTCTTTCCAGTCTGGCTATTTGCCCACATGGATCTCCTATTTTTCTATATTTCAGGGTGGGACTTTGCTCAAGCTCTAATTTTGGGATTGAAAGGGGTTCTTCTTGCATCTTATCCTTCCAGACTTTAAGTCATTTCCATTAACGTCTCCACTAGGCCTCCCCTGTCAGCAGGATCGAGGCTTCCCATGTCCCTGTTGTGTTTTCTACTCGTGCCTCCACACGTCCCCTTCCTTCTGTGCCACTCCTGGGCCCACTGACTTCCTGCCCAGAACCCACAGCCCCTGCAAGCACTCAGGACACTATCTTCTGTACCTTCCAGGCAACGTCCCCAGAGGACAAACCCTGAGGGGTCTTAGATAAACCTAACCTATTTACTACTCAAGAACAGAGAAGGAAGAAAGACTTCTTAAAGCTCCTAGACGTGAGTTCATATTCTTTCCCTGCTTCTCTGGAACAAAGCCCCCTCCCCACCACATAACTGAGGACAGAAGTTGGTTCAAGTGAATAATGAAGTCACTTAAGAATGGCAGAAGAAGGGGCGCCTGGGTGGCGCAGTCGGTTAAGCGTCCAACTTCAGCCAGGTCACGATCTCGCGGTCCGTGGGTTCGAGCCCCGCGTCGGGCTCTGGGCTGATGGCTCAGAGCCTGGAGCCTGTTTCCGATTCTGTGTCTCCCTCTCTCTCTGCCCCTCCCCCGTTCATGCTCTGTCTTTCTCTGTCCCAAAAATAAATAAACGTTGAAAAAAAAAATTAAAAAAAAAAAAAAAAAGAATAGCAGAAGAAAATTATCTCAAGCCTAGTCTAGGGCACAACTTTTTCCATATGATTCACAACCACCTTCTGGGAAGGGATTAACATTCCTGATAAAGTGCTTGAAGAATGTGTGCTAGAACAAAATGAGATTATAAACTTCTGGGAAGCTAGGGTTACTCAGCTGACTGACTAACCGAATCCTCTTTAAAGAGACTTTTTTTTTTTTTTTAAACCAGTAATTCTTTAACCATTCTCTTCCCTATGAAATTTCTCCACCAAAAAGGTCTCTTGGCACTGACTTGCTCGAAGGCCTCTTCCCTGGTAGCCACTTTGAAATCAAACTCTGACATGTGCTTATCATCCATCTGGGACGACGCTTTGACATTGTGAGAGGATTCTGGACGGTCATTTGGGTGACGCTGAAGTTGACATAAGTCACTTTTCATAGATTTAAGCATTTAACAATTTTTTTCAAATACTTCCTTGTCTTCACTCTTTAAAAGGTGAATATATGAGTTTGGGGAGAAGCTAAAAAAGAACACATGAGAAGCTGGAGAACACAGGGGTAGGGCCTGGGCTGCCCAAACAGCTAGGAGGAAAGACAGAAAAAGGCAGAGGGTAAAAACTAACACCTCAATCTTAAAAATACCCACAAAGAGAGGGCGGCAGGGGGTGGGGGTGGGGTGGGTAGCCCCGTGCCTCAGTTTCCTCATCACACCCACAGATAATAACACCTCCTCCCAGGGGCTGTTGTGAGATTAGTTGAAATTGTTAGGCCAGGGCCTGGTACATGGGTTTCAGTGAGAAGCGGTTATTATTAGTGTCATTATTTTTTTAACAATTTTTTTTTTCTTTTTCAACTTTTTTTTTTTTTTTTTTTTTTTTTTGGGACAGAGAGAGACAGAGTATGAACGGGGGAGGGGCAGAGAGAGAGGGAGACACAGAATCGGAAACAGGCTCCAGGCCCTGAGCCATCAGCCCAGAGCCTGACGCGGGGCTCGAACTCACAGACAGCGAGATCGTGACCTGGCTGAAGTCGGACGCTTAACCGACTGCGCCACCCAGGCGCCCCTATTAGTGTCATTATTATGAACGCATTAATGTTATCTACCCAATTTCCACCCTCAGGCCTGGGATGGGCTCTTTGCCTCCCTGATGGCACCTCCTCACAGCCTCTGGCCACTTATTAGTCTGGCTTTGTCTGCAAAGTGCAATGGTCATTGTTTCTTCTTAGAAGTCACTGGACACACCAACATGTTAGACGTTTCCCTTCTGGCCATGGTTTCAGATTCTAACAAATAGAATCACAGCCAACGCCTCCCGTGAGCTTGTACTCTAACCTTAGTGAGTAAGGACGTTGCACTCAGTGCCTCACAAGCATGATCATATTTCATGTTCAAAGTAACAAATAATGTACCGTTATTGCCACCACTCTAAGGATAACAAAATTAAGGTCCAGAGATGTTCAGTAACTAGCACAAGATCACACAGCTGGAGGAGGCACAAGTCCTGGAATTCTAGATTCCTGATTACTAAAGCCTCTATTCTTTGCCACTGCCTTACGCTGTTCCAGTTGGCCATTTATGTTCAAGTCTGGCTTCTGTGCCCTCACTCCTACGCCAATTACATGTTAGAGGCAAGAGTACTGTTTTGCAGAATCCTTAAAATAACACAAGAGTCCCACACTAGTTTGAAATTTTGCACATAATAGAGATCTCCGTTCTTTTCATTTCCCTCAGGTTCTATATCCTCCCTAGCCACACCCCCAGTTTATCATCAGGCTAGGGGATTGAGAAATGTGAAGAATGCATCCCCATTGCCAAGTTCACATGGGTCTGGCATATGGGACCTGAAACTTGTCAAAAGCATAAGCACTCAGGTCGTATCCACACAGCTTAGATTTTGGGAAATTCCACCTGAAGTAAACTAAAGCGTGCTAGACATCAAGGGAAATTTACAGCAGAGCAACCCAAGCTCTTTATAACCCATGTGCAAATCAGCAAGGAGTTTCAGAGTTATTTGCAGAGTGGTGCTTTTAGTAAGGTTTTCTCAAGAAAAGTGAATAACCTCTGGGCCTTCCAATTCTCCTGGATCTTTCTGTAGTATTAAATGCTTTCATTATCCCCCTGCCTCCCTTGCAGAATGCCTCCCTGGCTTCCATTCCCTGAACACTGTTCCAGTCCCTTCCTACTTCTGTCCCATGTGATCTCTGTCACATTTCTCTTGTGGTCCCCAAAGCTCGGGGCTTGGTCTCTCTCTCTCTCTCTCTCTCTCTCTCCTCCTTTCTCTCTCTCTCTCTCTCCTTTCTCTACACCTTTCCCTCAAGGACCTCAAGCACTTTCTATGTGGGTTTTCCACATCTCTCAGCTCAACAGGCTCCCACATTCCAACTTTTCATCCCCACCTGTCTCCTCAAACATATTTTTTTCTTCCACAAACTTCATTTGCACCTGACTTGCTTGTCACTGCCTCACAATTCCAGAATCTTAGTCTTTACTCTGTCTCTCTATGTCTCCCATCATCCAACTGGATACCCATTCTATTGACTCTTCTTCAACAAAGCTTCTCACATTTGCCTCTGTATTTTTTTAATTGAACAAAAAAAATTCTTTTTAACTAAGTAGGCTCCACACCCAGCATGGGGCTTGAACTCATGACCCGGACATCAAAAGTTTCATGCTGTACCAACTGAGCCAGTCAGGTGCCCTTGTCCCTTTCCTTCTTTTCCCACTGATAGAACTCTAAATCTCTGTCACCTTGTGCCTAGAGGCTGCTAGTGATTGATTTTACTCCTCGATTCTCCAGTTCCATTCTCCCCTGCCTGCCATTTCCAGGATAGTCTTCTTAAATCTCTGAATTTATTTTTTTTCCATCTCCTTCTACAAAGAATTTCAATATTTTCTTCTGCTTACAGATTGGCACCCAAATACAGAGCTTGGCACTTCACTCCTTTTATAATCATACTCTTCCGAACTATGACCTACTCAGTGCCTCCCAGATGAACCTCGTGAATTCTGGCCCCAAGTTTTGGCTGACATGCCACTTCATCAAGGCCTAGCCACCCCTCAAAGGAATCTCTCACTTTATGAAAATCTCTCACTCAAATATTTTTAAAAAATGTTTAAATGTTTATTTATTTTAGAGAGAGAGACAGAATGTGAGCCAGGGAGCAGCAGAGAGAGAGGGAGACACAGCATCGGAAGCAGGCTCCAGGCTCTGAGCTGTCAGCACAGAGCCCGACGCGGGGCTTGAACCCACAAACCGTGAGATCATGACCTGAGCTGAAGTCAGACGCTTCGCTGACTGAGCTACTCAGGCACCCCTCTCACTCAAATATTAATTGAATGCTGTTGGTGTGGCAGGCAGAGCACTGAGGCAGTGAGGATAGAATGACAAGGAAGACGGCCCAGGACCTCCTCCCATGGAGCTCCTATCCTAGGGGAGGGACAGACAAGTCTGCAGTGATGACAATATGGTGCGACCGGTGGTCTGGACAGGGGATGTAGAGGAAGTGCCTAGCCCACAGGTTCAGATGTGATATGCAAGACCTGGAAAATGAGGGGGCGTCAGCCAGGTGAGGAGGCGGGATGCTGAATATCTCAGGCAGAAAGAACAGCATGTACAAAGACCTGGAGGGGAGACAGAGCTGGATGCACGGCCAGTGGGGCTGGGGCTGATGGAGGCAGGGCTGAGTGGAGAGACAGAGGCAGGAGACATCCTCAGAAGGAGGACTTCAGGGAGACACTTGTAAGCTGTATCAAAGAGTTTGGCCACTGAAGGATATTAAGCCAGGAAGTGATTTTGAATTTGGATTCTAGGAAGATCGCTCTGTTTGTAACATGGAGAATAGATTGGTGAGGGAGAGGCTGGTGAGGCTGTGATCTCTAGGAGATTACCTCTGTGAAGACTTTATTTCCAAATCAGGTCACGTTCTGAGGTACTGGAGATTGGGACTTCAACATCTGAATACGGGATGGAGGAAGACAACAATTCAACCCATAACAGGAGGCATAACAAGCTTAGTTGTAGATCCATTGATTTGAGGGATCTTGGCACATTCAAGGTATGTTATCCAGTAGAAAGTTGACAATATGAGTCTGAAGGGTGAGACGATGCTGCTTTATTGGTCTTTTATATTTTCGTGCTGTGGTATATCTTTCCCCTTTTCATGTAGACTTTGCCCCTACCTAGACATGTTGCCTGAGGGGCTTAATGAATCCTTTAGTTCTCACAGCCAGGAGTTTACTAATGTAAGGATAAAGGCTTTCTCCCATTTGACAGAAGAATAAACAAAAAATTTAGAAAATTTAAACTATCTGTCCAAGATCACACAGGGAGAAATAATTAGAATTAGGCCTCAGATACAGATTTTTAAACTCCTAATATCACACTTTTTAAATAAAGCTTGATGGTGGAAGGGTGGAGAGATGAAGAGAGGGTTGGATGATGATGAATGGGGGGAATGAATGGGTAAACAGGTGTGTGGATGGAAGGATGGATAGTTAGAGGGATGTCTCTGTCTGTCTGTCTGGGTGAATAAATGGGTGGATGGGGAGATGGACAATGACAAGAGCTTGCATTTGTTGAGCACTTCCTCTGGGGAAATTCTCAAACTAAGAGGCTCAGGCCAAGTAGAGTTTATACAACTATGCATTTAGTCATCAAACAATTCTATGAAGGAGATAGTATTGTTATCCCTACAGGACTAGCTGGAGAAACCAAGGCTTGGGCCGGCCAGTAATTCTCCTAGGGCTATTGGGTGAGGAAAGGAGTGGAGTTGAGATTAGAACTCAGCTCTGTTTAAAAATTTTGAGGCTCTGAGGGTCACTTGGGTGGCTCAGTCGGTTAAGTAACCGACTTTGGCTCAGGTCATGATCTCACAGTTTGTGGGTTCAAGCCCCGTGTTGGGCTCCGTGCTGACAGCGCAGAGCCTGGAGCCTGCTTCGGATTCTGTGTCTCCCTCTCTCTCTGCCCCTCCCCAACTTGTGCTCTGTCTTTCTCTCAAAAATAAATAAGCATTAAAAAAATTAAAAAAAATTTTTGAGGCTCTGTGCTAATTAGTGCACTACTGTGCAAATGTCAATGCTGCTCCCAGACTTAGAACCTCCCTGGTTTCATTTGAGTCCATAATTAGTCAGCAAGCATTTTTAAAGACTGTATGTGGGCAGGACTACACCAGCTCCCTGTGGGAAGACCCTTTCTTTCTTTGCTTCTCTGAATAGCTGTCTTGTCATTCTGTATACCATCATGAAATCGTGAACTTTAAGATATTCATATTTTAAATGTCTGCTTGTTCCTAAATGCCCTTTAATTTTTTTTTTTTTTACCTTCCCTAAGCATGACACACTACCTGGCAGGCTGAATTTTCTTTAAATAATTCGATTTTCAATTGAAGCGTAACAAATACATAAAATGCACAAATCATGTGTCCTGCAAGAATTTTCACTATATGAATCAATATAGCCACTACTTAGATAAAGAAACTGAATATTCCAAACACTCAGAAGCCCTCCTTCATGCCTGCTCCTCGTCATTGCCCCCCCACAGGGGACCTCTACCCTGACCTCTAACGCCACCATTAACTGTGCCTGTTTTTGAACTTTATAGAAGTAGAATTGTATCTGAATCATTTTAGGTCTACCTTCTTTTGCTCAGTGTTATGTTTGCAAGATTCGTGGTGTAGTATGTAGCAGTAATTCATTCATTATCATTGCTATATAGTATTTCACTATATTGCAATTACCATATTACAATTTGTTTATCCACCGATGGATAATTTGCATATTGCCCACCCTCCCTGTAGCCATACAGCTTAGTTGGTTCGTTTGCTAGTGCCTGGTACACATGCCTGTGAGGCAGGTGTAGTTCCCTGCCGTGGCATTGGCCATGTGACTCGCTTTGCCTAAGAGGGTCTTAGTAGAAGTGACGCGGTGCCTCCTCTCTGGCCTCGGAGAGCCCAGCCTAGATCACCTGACCATACCATTATGAGCTAAAAAAATGCAGTTTCTGTTTGCCATGGAGATTATGGGTCCACGGTTAGTTGGCACTCTGTGCTGCCATATCATGCCATGTCTATCTGATGCAATTTGTTTTATTCTGTGCTTTATTATTACAGTAAAGTTGATACGAACATATGTGAGAAGGTCTTTTGGTGCCCACACTGACAGTTTCCCAATGGCTCAAAATTTTAAAAATTAATAGATGGAAGGTCCTCAGGCCATTTCCTTTAACCATTTTATTATAAAAGATATCATATACCCAAAAAGGAAAAGTAACATCTATATGCCTTTGTTTTCATTCAAGCCTCTAGAGAGATTAATATTAATTGCACATGTATGAATAATTCTAAGACCCAAGTGGTTAAGGACTGGCTCTTTAACTGTGTGTGCAGATGCTTACTTTCCTGCAATCATGAGGCCTTGCAGGGTCAGTGGGGATGTGGCCTGGTGGAATCCAAATGGTGTCTCTCTATGTCTCTACAAGCTAAACCCAACCCACTTTGAACTTGTTCTCTCCCCGTTGGTGCCCTTGTTAGGGTCATACATCACCTGCATGCTTCCCCCAGACGACCATTTCAACTATACATCATCCAGGTGAGCGGGGGACTTCTTAAAGTATTGCTCTTATACATCAACACAGTGAGCCACAGCTCCGGGAATCTATTAGTGTAATACGCCATCAGGGTGAGGCATATTGATAGAGCAAAGCTGGTCGATCTGTGAATTGTGGATATCTAGAAGTTCGGGTCAGGAGAGTAATGCAGATTTCAGGTTGGATTGATGTGGCTATGAATGGTATTTTATGATATAAAGTTTACCTCTGATTTAGAAAGTAATTTAATGTGGGTGACAGCTGAGGTTCAGGCTAAGAGAGGTCGACATGGTAGATATCTGTAGCTCTTGGAAGATATATTTTAGGAATAAATTACTGGTCTTGATACTATTATTTCATTTTGTGATAAGTCATTGGGGGCACCAGAAAATTGGCCTGGGAGGAAAGTTTTGCACATAAAGCAAAACGGGCTCATTCTGCTGCCTGCCAGGTAAATAAATATGAGGTGAGTGGGCCTCTGCAAGGTTCAGTTGCCATCTGTTTCAGTTGGTTGGAGCTGCATTCTCAGAGGATCTTGCTCTTGACCTAATGTTTGGGTAACAAAGCAGCAGTTGCAATACATACATTGTTAACAACTTCTACGAGACTTTGGTGATAAGAACTGTAGCGATCAGGCAGAGGAACAGAGGTATACGAGGTACAATGACCAGATGCTGACACGTGGTTCAAATAAATTACAATCCAAATCAGGGGACACATAGTTATCTTTGGTGTTCAGGAAATCAGAGGCTTTGTTCTGTCCCACAGATATACCTGATGGCTTCTGACTAGACATGGAAAAAATATTCTGGTGACCCTCAAGACTCTCTCTGGTGACTCTCGATACTACTATGTTATTTCACTTAATCCTCACTACAGCCTTATGAGTTAGGTACCATTATTATGTCTATCTTAAAGTTGAGAAAAGAGAAGCACAGGAAGGTTGAGTGACTTGCTCAAGGTCGCACAGCTGGGAAATGCTGAAGATGGGATGAATACAAGCATCTGGGTCTAAATATTTTGCTCTTGACCACCAGGAGAAGAGAATCTCAAACCTGGCTGCACATCAGCATCACCTGGGGAGGTTTTTAAAAATATCAACACCTGATCCCTGACTCCCAGGTTTTGTGTTAATTGCTGTGAGGTGAGTTGGTCCATAAATATGTTTTAAAGCTTCCTAGGTACTTTCTGTTGTGCAGGCAAAGATGACAACTACTCAGTACCTTTCAATAAATGGTACTTATTTTTATTATGATATTTTAATGCAACTGCACCAAAAAGCAGCAGATGTTACTTATCAATTAGCATTAAAGGAGCAAAGCCATTAGAGAACTCTGAGCTAGAGGGGCCACCTGAGTAGTGGGCTGCTCATTGGCTCAATGACGCCACCTGCAGGCAAATAAGACAAGTGCAGGGCTTCTTACAGGAGTGACTCGCATTACCCACGATTGTGTGTGTTAAGACCTCAGCGTGGCCGACTACACACTGCCTTATATAACTCACAAGCTCCTTTTTAAAGTAGAAAATGTTTACTTTTAAACCGAACATCAATTTTTTAGAAAGGTTTTAAAAATCACCCCTTATCTCAAAGGCAATGTGTATTTTGTTCCAACTGAGATGCCTTTCATAGTTCATTCCGGTCATGACAAACGGACCTTGTGTTCTGTCCTTTCAGGCAGCTGAGACAGAATCGTGTGCTGTTTGTGAGAGGGCTCCCTTCCCTCTGCTGGGCCCGCCAGTCCCCGTGCGGGGAGTCTTAATGCTGTCTCTGTTCTCATTCTCAGTGGCTGAGGGCAGGAATCGGCACTGCAGGCCAAATGGAAAATGGCACAAGACCAACTCATTAGTACATCCATTTGGCATTTTCAGTGAAAATTAGGAAACAGCCACTCTTCCAAGGGTTTTCTATTTAATGATGGCAGGACACAAATACAAATTAACATCCTAATACTGCAAATTCTTTTGATTAATATATATGTATATTTCACATTCAGCCAAATATACATATATATTTTTTTTAAATATTTTTTTAAGTTTTATTTATTTATTTTGAGAGAGAGAGAGCATGAGTGGGGAGGGGCAGAAAAAGGGAGAGTGAGAGAGAATCTCACTGACAGTGTGGAGCCTGATGTGGGGCTCGAACTCGAGAACCATGAGGTCATGACTTGTGCTGAAATCAGGAGTCATATGCTTAACTGACTGAGCCAACCAGGTGCCTCGTATCCAAATATATTTTTTAACTTAAGTATAGGTAACATACAATATTATATTGGTCTCAGGTGTACTACATACTTGTTCCACACATACATTATGAAGGGCTTACCATGGTAAGTGTAGCTGCCATCGGTCATTATACAAAGTTATTACAATATTATTGACTATATTCACCATGCTATACTTATCTCGGTGACTTACATATCTTATGACTGGAAATTTTTATCTCTTAATCCCCTTCACCTAGTTCATCCATCCCCCGTGGCCTCCCTTCTGGCAACCACCAGTTTGTTCTCTGTATTTAAGAGTCTGTTTCTGTTGTGTTTCGTTTGTTAATTTGCTTTGTTTTTTTTTTTTTAGATTTCATGTATAAGTAAAATCATATGAATTTTGTCTTTCTCTGCCTGACTCATTTCACTTAGCATAATATCTTTTAGGTCCACCTATGTTGTTGCAAATAGGAAGATCTCATTCTTTTTTATGGCTGAGCAATATGCCATTGTATATATACCATAAATTCTTTATTTTGTTCTTTTGGATGCCATTGTAAATGTGATTGTTTTCTGAATTTCTCTTTCTGCTAGTTTGTTACTAGTGTAGAGAAATGCAACAGATTTTTGTATATTAATTGTATATCCTGAAACCTTACCGTATTTATTAATTCTAGTATTTTTTTAATGGAGTCTTTAAGGCTTTCTTATATATAGTATCATATCATCTGCTAATAGTGACAGTTTTACTTCTTTCTTACCAATTTGGATGCCTTTTATTTTTATTTTTTGTCTGATTGCTGTGACTTGGACCTTCCAGCACTATGTTAATAAAGTGGCTTCTTGGGGCACCTGGGTGGCTCAGTCGGTTGAGCATCCAACTTCGGCTCAGGTCACGATCTCACGGTTTGTGAGTTCGAGCCCTGCGTCGGGCTCTGTGCTGACAGCTCAGAGCCTGGAGCCTGTTTCAGATTCTGTCTCTGTCTCTCTCTCTCTCTCTCTGCCCCTCCCCCACTCATGATCTCTCACTCTCTCTCTCTCTCTCTGTCAAAAATAAATAAACTTTAAAAAAAATAAAAAAAAAAAGTAAAGTGGCAAGGATAAACATCCTTATCTGGTCACCATTGACTATGATGTTATCTGTGAATGTGTTATACATGGCCTTTATTATGTTGAGGTATGTTCTGTCTACACTCACGTTGTTGAGAGTTTTTATCATGAATAGACGTTGAATATTGTCAAGTGCTTTTTCTGCATCTATTGAGGTGATTGTGTGATTTTTTTTTTTATTTAGTTAATGTAGTGTTTCTTATTGATTGGTTGGTAGGTACTGAACCATCCTTGCATCCCTGTAATAAATCCCACTTGCCCATGGTGAATGATCCTTTTAATGTATTTTTTAATTCAGTTTGCTGATATTTTGTTGAGGACTTTTGCATCTGTACTTATCAGGGATACTGGCTTGTAATTTTTTTTGTACTGTCTTTGTCTGGTTTTGGTATCAAAGTAATGCTGGCCTTGTAAAATGAATTTGGAAGCATTCTTTCCTTTTAAATTTTTTTGGAACCATTTGAGAAGGATAGGTATTAACTGTTCTTTAAATATTTTATAAAATTCAATTGTGGAGCCATCTGGTCCTGAACTTTCATTTGTTTGAAGTTTTTAAATTACTGATTCAATTCAATTTCTAGTAATTGGTGTGTTTAGGTTTTTCTGTCTCTTCCTGATTCAGTCTTGAAAAATGGAATATTTCTAAGAATTTATCCATTTCTTCTAGGTAGTCCAATTAGTCTCTTGTAATCTTTTGAACAATATGTTAATGTTTCTAATGTAGTATAAGCATGTGAAATTATCTGAAACTGACCAGTAAACTTTCCAGTGCTAATACAGAGTATAGATTGTTATTAATAACACTCGGTTTTAGCTCAAAGTTTTTGACCCTATTAACACTTACATAATGAATAGGACTATGAAGTTCATATGTGTAATTTTAGAAATCGAAACTGATAAGCTTTTTTTTTTAATTTTATATATTTTGAGAGAGGGAAAGAGAGCCCTGGTGGGGGAGGGGCAGAGAGTGAGGGAGAGAGAATACCAGGCAGGTTCCACACTGTCAATGCAGAGCCTGATGCAGGGCTCGAGCTCATGAACTGTGAGATTGTGACCTGATCTGAAATCAAGAGTTGGACACTTAACCGACTGAGCCTCTCAGGCACCCCAAACTGATAAGCTTTTATTTATTTATTTATTTATTTATTTATAATGTTTATTTGAGAGAGAGAGAGAGAGATCATAAGTGGGGGAAGGGCAGAGAGAGAGGGAGACACAGAATCCGAAGCTGTCTCCACAGAGCCAGAGGTGGGGCTTGAACTCACAAACCATGAGATCATGACCTGAGCTGAAGTCAGGTGCTTAACCTACTGAGCCTCCCAGGCACTCCAAACTGATAAGTTTTAAAAAAATAATTGAAAGGCTCACACTCTGTCTCTCTCTCTCAAAAGTAAACATTAAAAAAATTTTTTTAAATATATAATTGAATAAATCTATGGTGTCCCTGAAGTCTTAAATTTCATAACAGTTATGTGTTATCCATTAGATTATATATATATATATATATATATATATATATATATATAGTATACATGTATATACATATATATGTGTGTATATATATACATACATACATAGTAAGAGTGAGGGTTGCTGTTCTGTGTATGGTGGGTTAGGAAGACCTCACTGATACGATGATATGGGTGCAGAGACCTACAAGAAATGATGAAGCCAGCCACACAAGGCCTGGGTGAAAGCATTTGAAGCAGAGGAAAACACAAAAGCAAGCCAGCCACACAAGCAAGCCAGCCACACAAGGCCTGGGTGAGAGCATTTGTAGCAAGGAAAACACCCTGTGGGGCTCAAGGTGGGAAAGCTTTGGACTGGTAGGAGAGGAGAGTGTGGTAAGTAAGAGGAAAAGGCACAGCAGACCTCACAGACATTTGCAATGACTTTGGATTTCGCTCTGAGTAGAGAACCACTGGAGGGTTTCAAGTAGAGGACTTACATGATTTGATTTCAATTTTGAAAAGTTTACTCTTTCTGTTGTGTGGGGAATAGACTGTTGGGGAGTAAGGCCGGAAGTAAGAAGACCATTTAGGAGACCATGGAAATAATCCAAGGGAGAGGTGATGGTGGCCATCAGGTGTTGTCCTCTTATAAACTTGATCGGAGTGTACTCCAATCACATAAGACCAAACTCACAGAGTGGATAAAAATGAAAATGTTGGTGGGGATTCCATCTCGGCCTTTGAAGTAGTTCAATGCTCATAGAGAGCTCTGGGGTCGAGAAATCTTCCCTTGGTGCTCTATCCAGTCTAAGCTCATTAAGCAACCATGGAATAATAGAAAGCAGTACCAGGACAAAGCCAGGGAACAGCTTGGGATTCACAATGTCTGGGATCATTGATCTTGGTTTGTAAAGGGGAGAAAAGTAATCCATGTTAGTGTCAACATGAAAATCGACCTGGGGTAACTGAGCTGATTCTGGAGCCTAAGATCAATACAAATTTCTCATTAGCACCTTAAAAAAAAATTTTTTTTTTTTTTAGCATGATAAATACATATAAGAAAAATTGAAGAATTGATTATACCTTAGATTTTTTTTTTTTAAGGTAATGAAATTATGTGGAGAAGACTACCCAACAGGAGCCCCATTTGTCAGGGACCCAGACATATAGCATATTCCCATGACAAGGGAGCTGGGGAAATGACTGCCACCCTTTCACTCTCCTGCCTCCCTCCAAGCTCCTACCGAGGCTCCCCATTGGCCAGATCCACTAGGAAGTCAGAGGGCAACGGAGCCCCTGAGGGTTTTCAGTGGGGGGTCTGCTTCCCCAACATGGCATGGCGTAGAGTGGAAGTGAATTTAGCTTCGACCCTGAAGGGAAAATACCTTTGGGGTGGTGGAACGTGTGAAGGAAAGGTCCTTTCTCTCCTCCTCCTACTTTGGATCTCCCTTCCCTCATCAGAAGGGGGATTGGAGAATTAGGGAAGAGGCCCTGGGCAAGGAGCCTCCAGTCTCAAGAGAATTAGGCTTTGCAAGAAACCCAAGGTGGAAGAGGGAATAAATACTTTTTTAGCATAAAGAAGTCAAAGTTATGTTAACAGAGGAAGAGATCTTGAATGTAGACTTGAGGAGGGTTTACTAATAGGATTAAATTTGTAGTTTCTAAGGGGTAATCAAAGAAAAACAGATGAAAAAACAAAACAGAGCAAAACACCAAACTGTAACAAAGAGAAAGGGAATCACCCCTGCATCCTTCCTTCCGGCCCCTCTCACCCTCCCTGGGACTGGAACTCCCCCTTCCCCACCAATGTGTGGAACTGGCAGAGGAAAGAGGCTGGGGCTCACCCTCCAGCCAGAGGTGTGTGTAATGCCCTGAAAGAGGCTTGAGGCCTGTTCACTCCTGAGGGAAGGAAGGCTGCAGGGAAGGGAGGGAGACAGGACTTGGGGAAGGAGGGCTCTTGTGTAGCCTGTGGCATAAGAGAAAGGCCCTTTGTCTGGTTGCACGAGGAGGGAGAGGACGTGTGAAAGACACTTAGCACTCGTCTTAACACCGAATAAACGTGAATTGTGGCCACTTAATGCTTTCACTCTCCTGTACCACAGACTCCCGCACACGGCCAGCACCAGATCCCCGCTTCAGCTCCAGGAGCCCTAGTCTCTGGGCTCACCTCCCTGTTGTGAAAGAATCTTCTCTGGAGGACCCTGCTGCCTTCCAGGTAGATCTTGCTACGCAATGTGTGGTCTTTCCGCAAAGGCTCTGGGGGACAGGGTCGGGGGAGGGTGGGATTCCAACTTTCCAGGCCTTCATCCCTTTTCCCAGAGAGAGTACTTGCCTGTTTGATCCCGGAATTGGCCCTTTGTCACTGCTGGGCACACGGAGGGGTGGGATTTACAAATTAGGCATAAGATCTGTGGAAGGTGTTTGATCTGTGAATTTCTAGACTCCACCTCAGTCTGTGGGGCCTCTGACAGTTCTGAAACCAATTCCAGATGAGACCTGAGGGGGCCGCGTGGAGGGAGGCGGGGGAGGGGGGCTCCTGGGCTATTTGGGTGAGTTTTAATCTTACAGACACTCCTCAGAGGGGGACAACACCTTTGAGGAGCCTTCTCCCCCCTCATGCCTTCTCTGCTTGTATCTGTTTCTCCCTCCCCCTGATCGCTTTGCTTTCTTTGCTTTCTGGGCCCTCCTCTGAAATGGGGACTGAGCAGAGAGATGACTGGAGCTTAGGGTGGGGAGCAGAGGGAGAGAAGTGAGCAGAACTCTCTTTTCTTTGTGTCTTCTCTTTGCTCCCTCAGCACTGAAGCCCCTTTAGACGACCTGTTGGCTCTTTGTCTCCCTGTGCGATGCAGTTCAGTTCCCGTCTGAACTGTGGCATTTGCAAGGCCTCCCTGCCCCTGGGGGCTCAGACTTTACCATCCTCTCCACTTCCGGGGGCACAGGGCGGGAGGGGGCAGCAGGGACGCCACTCCCAGATATTGCAAAGTGCACCTTTCCCTTCTCTGGGGAGCTGTGGCTTAATGTGGCTTCGGGGAGGGGCAGGGAGATGTGCTGGGATGTGGCCCCGAAGCTTTGGGTTAAGAGCCCCAAGAGGGGGTCACAGCTGCTTTGCGGCTGCTCCGCAGAACGGTGGGAGTAGCTGTGACAGCCTGCAGAGGTCCTCAGTTTCAGGGTCTTTACCCAAATTAAATACGGCTTGCTGACAGCTTAGCGAACACACCTCACTTCACACATAAACCAACGCTGACATGTTAATTTGTCTCTGTATGGTTTGCAGTCACCTAATGGGGTTGGGTTTACAGGGTAACCCTTCAGTCGCCGCTGTTTTCTCCCCCCTCTCAAGTCAAGAAGCCTGAATTTCCTGTTGCAAATAACAAAGGACCTCGATTGACTAGAGGAGACTAGAAGAGCCTGGAAGAGCCTAGGAGCCCACCCATGCTGTTCACAAAATAAGCGTGCTCTTAACCACCCACAGCACTTGGTAGGGATGCTTAAAGGATGGTCGCACACTTAGTGCTTCAAACGTGCCAGGTGCTGCCCATTCATCTTTAAAAAGCCCCATTAATCTGACCACTTTTTACCGGAGGAGGAGGGTGGAGTGATTTGCCCAAGGCCACAGAGCTAACAAGGGCGGGGCTGGGTTGTGAACCCAGGGTGCTTGGCTGGGGAAGCAGTAAGCAGAACCACCACGTAACCACTGTATTATTCTGCCTCAGTGCTGGAGAAGGCCGCTTTCCAGGATCTGAAAGAAACACTAACGTTTAAGTAAGACACTAGTGTTTCCTGATGACTTCCAATTCTTACCAGTCATTGCTTAGTTTCTGCGACAGGTTAAAATGGTAACTGCCTTCGCTCATAATGAGTCCTGTTCTCTAGGTGGGGGCTTTAGTAACTTTAGACTGTGATTCAAATGCAGATAACATTTAAAAGGAATGATTTCATCCCTGAAATTGTGTTTTAATTAAAAAAAAAATTTTTTTAATGTTTATTTATTCTTGAGAGACAGAGAGACAGAGCATGAGCAGGGGAGGAGCAGAGAGAGAGAGGGAGACCCAGAACTGGAAGCAGGCTGCAGGCTCCGAGTGGTCAGCACAGAGCCTGACATGGCGCCCGAACCCACAAACCATGAGATCGTGACCTGAGCTGAAGTCAGACGCCCAACCGACTGAGCCACCCAGGTGCCTCAATCCTTGAAATTGTTTTTAATATAAAACCATGTAGGCAGCTTTGGACAAATTTTAATATCTTTAAAGTTTCCTCCCAGCGGTACAGTTACCCAGCTGTAGAAGTTTCCTCTCAGCTGTATAATCAGGCCACCTCACTCTTCCGATCTTTTAGCACGAACACAAAACACCCATAAATTTTGTTTGCTGGGGTGCCTGGGTGGTTCAGTTGGTTAGGTGTCCAACTCTTGGTCAGACCATGATCTCATGGTTCGTGGAATTGAGCCCCACCTCAGGCTCTTTGCTGACAGCATGGAGCCTGCTTGAGATTTTCTCCCTCTCCCTCTCTCTCTCTCTCTGCTCCTCCCCTGCTCATGTGATTGTTCTCTAAATAAATAAATAAACAAACATAAATAAATGAACGTTTAAAAAAATTGGTTTGCTTTATTTTAGCTGCTCTAATTACAACAAGTGGTCCTTCCTTTCTCCTGCTGCCTCTTTAAGGTTTTGCGTTAATTGGAGAGTTACACAGGGAGTCACTTTTGGTGCTTCATAGTATGATTTAAATTTTTTTTTTAATGTTTATTTATTTTTGAGAGAGAGACAGAGCATGAGCAGGGAAGGGGCAGAGAAAGAGGGAGACACAGGATCTGAAGCAGGCTCCATGCTGTGTCAACACAGAGCCCAATGCGGGGCTCGAACTCATGAGCCGTGAGATCATCACCTGAAGCAAAGTCAGATGCTTAATGGACTGAGCCACCAGGCGCCCCTGAATTTTTTTTTTTTTAATCTGATTTTCTGCTGATGCTTACTATGTCTTGCACTTTTCGCCTTTTGAACTTGAGGCAGAGTGGGGACTGTGAGGCTGCTAGTTCTCTGCTCTGGACTTGGTCTGTTTTGTTTGAATGGTGCTTCATAGTTCCCAGGGGCAAGGACGAAGCAGAGGGCCGTCCTGTCTGGAGACAACCATCCACAGTTGTGGGATTCGTGCACTCCATCTGATCCGGCCAGAGCTCAGCAGCTGTGATTTTCATCCTAAACCCAGCTTTGGTTATGGAGACCTGGAAGGCTCTTTTAACCCCAGCTCTCGTGGAGGCCACCAAAGAACAAGGTAAGAACTGAGCGTGCACAGTGGAAGTAATGCCAGAGTTAACTCTCCAACTCTTAAAAACATAAATGTGATTTGAATAGAGTTCCTAATGCAGGTCAATGGCAGCGTCATCGCAGTCCCTTTAGAAGACAAGGCTGACTGCCACCATGTGACGTCTGGGACTGATGCATCATAGAATAGTAGAGCTTGAAAAGATGAGAGTTCTTGCGCCCCACCCCAGTCAGGCACATGGCCAGCTGGAGGCCAAGCCTGGAATAGTAGAATTCTCTCGTGATTTGGCTGTAAGTGTTGCGTCTCTAAGAGGTGGCACGAGAAATCATGAAAATGCCTGCGGGAGGGGCTGTAGAAAGTACTGTAGGAAACAGTGGATCCCCAGGAGGGTGGGCCTCCTAAAGCTGGCTGGCAGCTGGTCAAACACCTTTGGAGTGCCAGTGTCTCCCTATAATCTGGCATTCTGTGGAGGACATTTTCTCTCAGAGATTGACGATGGATACGGTCAGAGTGGCTGAAAGAGTAGGAGAATCCTCAGTCTTGCAGTGAGAGCTATTTTTTTTTTCTTCCCAGTCTGTCCAGTGTCCCTGATGTGTTTGGCGAACTGCTTCTTCTCTATTCTAAATCATGTGATTCTAATGAGGGAGCCAATTACAGTGTTCTGTCCATGGCCATGAGGATGATCATGTGACCTAGGCCTGAGCAAGAAGAGAGAGGAAAAAAAGCAGAGGCCTAATGACTTCAATAGAGTTCTTGGATCCAGCTGTGTCTGAACAGTTTTGCTTTCTGGACTTTTTGGCTACATGAGGCAATTAAGTTTTTATTACTAACAACCAAAACAGCTCTAACAAATGTCTGGGGCTGGAGGAGGAAGGGTAGGTTGCTGAAGGGGCTTGACCTGGTATGTGAGGTCGTCAGACTGGGCAAAGAGGCAAGTGGTTCCATAACAGAACAGAGTCGACCCGGCCCTGTTCTTGTGTGGTATGGCGTTGCTGCACACAGCCAGGCTCCAGAGGCCCCTGCATGAGTGTCCAGCAGGCTGGGGGGTCCCGTCTCTGAATTCTGTCACCTGTTACCTGAGCCAGTCATCCCAGGAAGGAGAGGGCTATGGACTGGGCCAAGTGTCTTCAGATGGTCCAGGGAACAAACATGGTGGCCAGCGTGGAGATAGAAAAGGGCACAGTTCTATTGTCTGAGGAAAGGTATTAGGTTAGGGAGCACTCTGTGGGGGAAAGGTAAGTATCTTTATGGCCTCTAGCACTACCTCAGTCCTTTGAGGAACCCAGGAACACATGCAGGCCTTGATTTCTCCAGGCCTTACTTCCAGAAGCAGAGGCAGGGTGGTCAGAGCTGCAGGGGTGCCGAAACTCCCTAGACCCCCAGGCATACTTGCACCAGTTCTGCCAACTTCCAGCAGGTGGACAGCTGTGGGGTGGTCGGCCAGTTGGAACAAGCACAGCTCAACCTCTCAGGCTCTTGAGTGAACAGAGGAATGTTTCCATTGCCCCTTCTGTTGCGAAACACACCTTCAATTCCTACCTCTTGGCATCTGCTACAGGTCTGGAATGTGTGCCTTGGCTCTTGATCATTGTTTTACAATAGGACTGAGCCTTCTGCAGTCCATTGTCTCGAGCAATGCTTTTTCAATTACTTGCTTTAGATCGCTGTAAGGAAATTCTGATATTTATAGGAACCACCCTTATGTAGGTCTAATGGATCAGATGTCTCTTGCAAAGGCATTGCTACTTGGGCATTGAAGAGCTGTCAAAGTTTCATGTTTTACACCCATGGCACAATACTCAGAAAACACCGCTGGGAAATACATAACAGAATGTCAAGTTTAATTAAAGTTCATGCTGAAATTTCCAAGAAACACGTCGGTGGGCAAGGCTACCATATTTCTGGTGACACCTAGATAAATTTGGACCTTGCCGGCCATGTGATCAGCCAACTGGGAGAGTCACAAACACATGAGCACTTCCTAGAAGTTCGTGCCCTATTTTACATATGCTTAGAATTTTCTAGTTTATCCTCTTTGCCTCTGAAGTATACATGCAATTATCAGAAAGTTCACTGCTTTCTAAAACAGTAACAGTTCATGTTTCCGTGGTTTGTTTTTTTTTTTTTTTCTTTTCTTTTTTTTGCCTTGCATTGCATCACAGAAGGATTTAGAGGAAGGACAATAATATGAATGCAGTTGACTCAGCAGATGGGCTGTTGACTTCTCAGTGACAGGTTTTCTTGCCTTATTCTTTGGTAGAAATTGAAATATTGAGGGTGACACTTTTTAATCTACCAGCCCCCAAACATAATCCTGGTAATGACTGTTGGAAAGTGCACACACTGTGACGTAATAGATTTTTTACCCGCTAGGTATTTTCTAAATCCTCAGAGCAGGAATGGTCTCCTTTAAAGTTCCCAGTGATTTATGCAAAGAGACTTGGCTCCTGGATGTCCCTCGTGCAGTAAGCACACCGTATTAAAAAAGCACTTGGGGAAGAAGTCGAGGGAAGTGATCTTTGTAGGGATTCTTGGCACTGGAGAGAGGCTTGTTACTAAAAAGAGCACACATTGGGAACTGGAGAACTCCAGAGGTTTTCCTTTCCCTTTTGGTCTGTAAAGCTAACTTCAGAACAGATTTGTGTCGAGAAAAGGCAGGGCCCTGGTTAATGGGGCCCAACTTGCCGGTAACTCGTGCCGTTCCTGGCGAAGGCTTGGAGTGCTCTGGCGTTCTCTTCCCTGTCAAAGGTCCTCTTGTCTCTACTGGTGTCATTTCCCTGCCCCTGAAATTGCCTTCAACAATTCTCACCTCTAGCTTCCCGTGTTCAAATGACAGCTTCTTGGCCTGCTAGCTTCTAAAGAGAGGCTGTGTTCCCCTGTGGCCTGACTGCAGGGAGATTGGAAAGGGCTCCCTGCGTCCCAAATATCTCTCTAAGTGGCCTCCCCTCCTTTCCACACCGGTCAGGCTTTTGGGTCAAAATTCAGTTCTGCAGTGGAGGTCGCTGCCAGGTGGAACACAAAGTTGAAGAGATAAGCTTGTGCGTCTGGGATGGGGTTTTATTTGATATTATCTTATTTTATAGAACCCAAGAGCTTTCTAAATTGTCAAGTTTTGTCCAGCATTAAAGGGCAAATAAGCAGATGGCAAAGTCTGGAGGAAAGTCTAAGCTTTTTTCAATTTTGTTCTTTTTTAATTTTTTAAGACATTTTTATTTATTATTTTTAAGAGAGAGAGAGAGACAGACGGGGCACCTGGGTGGCTCAGTCTGTTAAGCGTCTGACTTCTAGCTCAGGTCATGATCTCATGGTTTGTGGGTTCAAGCCCCGCGTCGGGCTCTGTGCTGACAGCTCAGAGCCTGGAGTCTGCTTCGGATTCTGTGTCTCCTTCTCTCCGCTCATGCTCTGTCTCTCTCTGTCTCTCAAAAATAAATAAATGTTAAAAAATTTAAAAAAGAGGGAGGGAGAGAGAGACAGAGTGTGAGCAGGGGAGGGGTGCACAGAGGAGGATCTGAACTGGGCTCTTCACTGACAGCAGTGAGCCCGATGTGGGGCTTGAACTTACGAGCCAGACTGTGAGATCATGACCTGAGCTGAAGCCGGATGCTCAACTGACTGAGCCACCCAGGTGCCCCTCAATTTTGTTCTATTCCTTCCCTATCCTTCCCTTCCCAAACTTTGGCTCCTTAAAGGCAACCCTTTCCCCCCAGATGTATCCCCCAGAGCATCTGTGATAGGGGCCTCCTCACAGCCAGCAAGCTTTCAACAGTTTCTCTGAGCTCTACACGGCTGTTGGCCTTCCTCAAGTGATCTGGAAGCTGCGTGCTGTGAATAGGAGGTCAAGGAGAAGAAGTTAGAGCCCTGGAAAGTTCTGCTGAAAGCGTGTGTGAGTTAGCAGATGCTTACCCGCTACAGGGCTCCCATCTGGAGAGGCAGAGTGACTTGTGGCCCTCCACACTCTGCTTGCCTGGGGCTGGGGCAAAGGGAAAGGCAGGTCAGGACAACATTAATCAAGAAACGGTGTAAGAAAGAGTCAGTAACCAGGGTTATATCTTTCTGTGTGATCTTGGGCAGATCGTCTGTCCTCTGAGTTATGTAAAACTCAACCTTTGTTGTAAGGATCGCCTGAGAAGAGGTTGCAAAAGAATCCTGGAGGCTACTTTATGAGATCGGAGACCTGGTGCTTCTCCAACGGTACATGAATCACCTGGGGGTCTGGTTAAAATCAGATTCTGAAGCAGCTGATCTGAAGCAGCCCCTGAGACTGCTCTTCTCACAAGCTCTTCGGTGATGGCAATGTTACTGGTGTACGGACCCGTGGTAAGAAGCCAGGGTTATACCAAAGCTTTGCCGGAGGCCAGGCACACAGGAAGCACTCCAAAGGTGGTAACTATGATTAGTTGTAATATTCTAGATAGGTTTACTCTCATTTTGGTCTAGGGAATTGCTTCCAGACTAACTTTTCAACCCTACCACTAATCTAGACGATGGTATATTTTGTAGCCCCGAGGAATATGTATACCAGGATCTCTTTTTTTCTGAAGAACTCTCCCTGTAGGCGGCCCCTTCAAAGTGAGGGCTTTTCTGATTATGTTTCTAGAAGGATTTTTCTTTATCCCTTTTCATGATCTCTGCTCTATAGATGGGTTAAGATGCATCGCATCTAATTTTCTGTAAAGCCCAAGAGCTTGGGATAATCCTGTGTCACATCAAAAGAAGCATAAGAGCTCACCATTTCTACCAGTTACGTAACAGGTAGAAATGAGACAGGAGAAAATGTGAGTTTTCTTATGATCCTCCTTAAATTCCCATAGTCCATTCCATGGCTCTGGAAGATGTGGCTTCCTCCAGTTCTGACATAAAATAATAAATACATGCATAAAATAATAAATAAATAATAAATACAAGCTGGTAGCCCCAAGGAGCTCAGAGATGTCTCTTTTCCTCATTCACTTTTACTGAGTTTTAAAAAATAAAGTTTCACAGTTAACACTGAACTTGAGAGGCATATGAGAATTTGTAATAGGTAAAGAGAGAAGGAGCCCTTGTCCCTTGGCTGTCAGTCACTGTCTCCATTTGATCTTATTTAATCCTTAAAACCTCATTCTTTTTTTTTTTTTAAGATATTTTATTTTTTGAAGTCATCTTTGCATCCAATGTGGGGCTCGAACTCACAACCCTGAGATCAAGAGTCACATGCTCTACTGACTGAGCCAGCCAGGTGCTCCCTCATAGCCTAATTCTTACTATTACCATCCTCATTTCGCAGGTGGGGAAACCAAGTGCACATTCCCAACAAGGGTTAACGCTCATCAACTGACCAAGAAGATACATCCCTTGACCTCAGTGCTGAGTAAATGATCGAGTGGGGTGGGACGGGATTCCTGTTCTTTTGGAAGAACGGGACAGTTCTTTTCATTCCTTCCATTTGCAGAGGACTTGATGCCTTTTCCCTCAACTGTCCGTGACTAGTTGTTTTCCGTCTGCATTTCTCCGTACAATGAACTTAAAAGGAAGCTCTGGGCTTCCAGTCCATTTGGATTGTGCACCATTTACGAACTGTCACTTTTCACCTTAGGAGGGGCTGCATTTCAGTGGGAGAGGCTGTGCTCCCAGTGTGTAATTTATCTGTTCGTTTATAAAGCACTTTAAGGTCTTTTGGGATAGCAGGGCTGTGTAAATATGCTATTTATTATTTATCAACTTTATCCTTGTAATGATCCCCCCCTGACAGGTCTGAGTCAATCCAGAGGGGTCGGCCTTCCAGGAATGCCACTCCACCTCCCTTGAGAGGCTTGGCCACTGCTCACACACTGTCTTGTCATAGGTTATGTTAGGGTCCACAGCTGACCTGAGGTGCTTATGAAATTCCTACGGTCACCTGTGCCCATCACAAAAGTGTCGTTCAAAACACAGAGACCTCAATTTATGGGTAAGAGAGCAATAGTCTAGCAAATTGAGTATTTTTGTCTTAACCCTTTGGAGTTGCTGAAAATCTTGCTAAACATTATGGCTCCTCCTTCCTACCTTGCTTAGTAGGAGTATACTGAATGCAAATACTCTTCTAAAAGTCAGACTTTTGGGGGGCACCTGGGTGGCTCCGTTGGTTAAGCATCTGATTCTTGATCTTGGCTCAGGTCATGATATCATGGTTCATGGGCTCGAGCCCAGCATTGGGCTCTGAGCTGACAGAGAGGAGCCTGCTTGGGATTCTCTCTGCCCCTCCCCCCTCTCTTTCTCTCAAAATAAATAAATAAACTTAAAAGAATAAAAGTCAGACTTTTTTTTTATCTGATTGTGAAAATATTAAAGTGCTCATTTGTAAAAATGTAAGAAAAATAGAGAAATTAAAGAAGAAAATAAATATTACCGGCAGTCCTTGCTGCCCAGGAATAATAACTGCTCTAAGCTTTTAGTTTTAATTTCTTTTGTCATTTTCACACATACACACGTGCACGTGCGTGCGCACATAGAGGTTCATCATGCTGCCTCTTGCTCTTTTCATTTACTGTTTTATGTCGAGTACGAGGATCGTAGAATCGTTTGAGAGCGTACCGGGCAAGAAACAAGCAATGATAGTAAGACCACGATCACGGTTCTCCAGCAGCCATCACACCTTCAAAGACTCTCTGATGCCTTCACTTGTATGCTCTCTGTATTTAGTGATACCAGACATGAGAGCTTAGATAGGTCTACTCTGAGGTAGACCTTTCCCATTCCTTTTAGAAGTGTGAATTGGAACAGGTCAAGCTGTAACTAAAAGAAAATAAATCTGAAATAATTCACATGAAGACCCAAGAGTCCAGGGGGAGAAGCAAGCCTGAGCAAAGTTTAGCCTCTGTGTGGCGAAAGCCCTAACCCTACTGGGTGAGTGTCCATCACGGGCTCTTCTTAACGGGGTTCTTTTTTGGAGCCTCTTCTGATGAAGATTTAATTCTGACCCAAGTTTCTAGCGAGCTGGGGCCGTGTCTGTGTATCCCTTTGTACCGTACCTAGCCCAAACACACTTGCAATGGCACCTAAAAAGAGGTTTTAATGTATTTATTTCCTAAAGAGGTAATGCATGGAGACCTGGTTCAAAATCCAAAAGGCACAAAAGAGTGTCCAGTAATAAAAAGCTTTCTTCCCACAAATGTCCGTAGCCACCCACCTTTTCAGTTTCTTATATGTTCTTCCATAGATATTTTCATGCATTTTATGCAAATACCTATATATTTTTTCTTCTTTTTAATCAAGCAGTACATTCTATATACGCTCTTCTCTGCCTTGCTTTGTTCACATAACAATATTTTGGGAATCATTTCAAAATCCGTTCACTAAGAACTTCATTTTATTTTATAGCTATATGGTATTCCATTGTTTGAGCCATAATTTAATCTATTCCTTATTAATTGACATTGAGGTTTTTTTTTTTTTTTTCTATCTTTTACTATTACAAATGGTGCTTCAATGAATACAGACAGAATAGGTCATTTTATATGTATGAGGGGATAATGTATGCCTTTGAGTCTCACCAAGCAGATTTGAAAACTTGAAAGGAACAGGATGAATTGGGGCCAGTGTAGTTTCACATTGACCTGAGTAGGAAGCCAGTTGGCTCAGTTCATTTTCTAGTAAAAACAAAATGAACTAAAGTTAAGTATCTGGGAAGGTAGATTGCGTACTGTTGGGATGACTGATGTACAGGCTTTGCTCTGTCCTCTCTCTCATCACCGCATGTAGGTAAAAAGCAGTTGATTTTAGGTCCTCACATTTTCTAAGACCTTCTCTTTTATTCTTCCCCTCACCCATCCCATTTTCTTGCATTTTTAAAGAATCACAAATAGATATCAAACATCCCAAACACGGGAATTTCAAGTGCTATCCATTCTCTGTCTTTAGCTCGAAAGGAAAACTGAGCCTCCTGTCATGTTAATTGTATTTCCTTCCCTTTCCTTCCTTCCTTCTTCCCCCCGTACCTGCTTCCTTCCCTCTCTTCCTTCTTTTCTTCCACCAACATCCAATCGCCAGCCTTTACTAAGTGCCTGGTGTGTGTAAGGCCTGTGCCCCAACCTCTGCCCTCCATGTTCTTATGACTTAACAGGAGAGGAAGAGAGGGCAGTCCCTTTGGTGGGACAGTTCAGGGTGGACTTCCTAGAGGGAGGCGTGAAGAAGACCTCACGGGCAGGATAGAGGTCAGGGAATCCCAGGCACTGTTCTCTCCAGGCTGAGGGAACGGAACGAGTGAGGTCCAGAGGCGGAAGGTGTGTGTGACCCAGCCACAAAAAGCATCCAAGCAGTATGGGGTGGGGGGAGCGGGCATTGCAGGCAAGGTTGTAGGTCTTCCCGGTGCTAGGAGTCTGTGTGAACAGAACGGTGCAGAGGTCAGAGCTGGAATGAAGTCACTGATGGACTAGGCAGACTGGCCTCTGGCGTGGATTGAGGGGAGGGGAGGCTGGCATCTCAGGACCAGGTAGGAGGCCATCACAGATGTCCAACTGAGAAGAGCGAGCCTGAGCAGTGGTGATCGGGGAACCCATAGCAGATGGGTGGGTGGGGGGGGGGGGTGGCGGCACTGGAGAGCTGTAAGCGGAAGGATCTGATGAATATGACACCGAGACTTTGACGTTACTTTTGAAAGAAAAATTAAAAGTTGCATTTTCCCAGGTTAAGTTGGAATTGTAGGAGAATGTCCATGTGGAGATGACAGGAATGCAGATGGACAGAGAGAGAGAGAGAGAGAGTGGGGTAGGGGTAGAGAGAGAGGGAGAGAGAGAGAGAATCCAAAGCAGGCAGAGCAGACACAGGGTTTGATCTCACCAACCTTGAGGTCATGACCTGAGCCCAAATCAAGAGTCAGATGCTTAACCAGTTGAGCCACCCAAGTGACCCCAAAAGTCTGTCAAATTAATAGGACCTGATGAGGTACCAGAATGAAAGTCAAACCGTGGGAAGCTGGCTTCACCTCCCTTGGTCTCTCGTGAGCCTCTCAATTCCTCCTCCTAAGGCTGTTGTGAGGGGAAAATAGCAGGAGGCAGTGAAGAGTTGTGAGATGGAGCCCCGAGTCAGGCTCTGCACTGACATCGTGGAGCCTGCTTGGGATTCTCTGTCTCCCTCTCCCTGCCCCTCCCTCTCAAAATAAATGAACTTAAAAAAATTAAATAAAATATAAAAATTTTCTCTCATTTCCTTACATGTAGCTTTTATGTGTGTGTCGGGGGGAGGAGGGGTTGAGAAGACTTAAGATCTACTCTTAGCAAGTTTCAAATACATAATGCAGTATTATTGATTGTAATCACCATGGTGTTCATTAGATCCCCAGAACCTATCACCGAAGGACTGTATACTTTGACCAGTATTTGCCCCTTCCCTGACCCTCCAGCCCCTGGTAACTGTGTGAGGTGATGAATGTGTTAATTAACCTGGCTGTGGTAATCATTTCAAATTATTCATATATACACTATATATGTGTATCAAATCACCACGTTGTATACTTTAAATACACACAATTTTATTTGTCAATTATATGTCAAGAAGGCTGAGGAAAACAAATTCCCGGTTACTCTTGTCCCCCGGGTATATAGATACCAAATCAAAAACAATGGAAAGAATTTTTCTGAAAATGCCATTTGGATATATATTTTTTTTAATGTTTATTTACTTTTGAGAGAGACAGAGACAGAATGCGAGTGGGTTAGGGGCAGAGAGAGAGAGAGAGAGGGAGACACGGAATCCAAAGCAGGCTCCGGGCTCTGAGCTGTCAGCACAGAGCCTGACACGGGGCTCGAACTCACAATCTGTGAGATCATGACCTGAGCCGAAGTTGGACGCTCAACCGACTGAGCCACCCAGGTGCCCCACCATTTGGATATTTTTACATAAGAATTATCTGAGAAAGAATTTCTGGAAGTTTGAACTCAATGTCTCAAATATATTAAGAACATTTCAAATGAATGTTGAAGGAATGATAGTCATTCAGACACCGATAGTTTTTTTAAAAATGTGTCTTTTTTCTATTTTTAATAATTAAATTGTTAATCTAATTGGAAATGTAGCAAAGTAAAAAGAGGAGGACAATAATCCACAATTCTCCTTCTAGAGAAATTATGTTAACATTTAGGAATCTTGTTCCATGTTGGGGTGTTAAATGTAATATATATGTGCATATGCATATACATAAATATGTATACTGCTTTGCTTATTATATTTTCAGTATATTCTCATACCAATCAATATTCTTTCACACCATTACTTTTAATGACTGCATAAATCCATTTCTATGAATGCACCGTCACCATTCTTCTAGCATGGGAGATTTGTGTTTTTCCCAATTTCACACTATTACAGATAATGCTTCAGCAAGCATTCTGGTGCATAAACAGTCGCATCTCTGATTATTTCTTTAGGACATATTCACAGAAGTGGGATTACAATATCCAGGGGAATGGAATTTGTAAAGGAGTTGAATAGGTATTGACAAATGTACATTCCCACCACCAGTAAAGGAAAGTGGAAGTCTCAACATAAGCTCACTAACAATGAGTATTATTACTTTAAATAATTTTTAGGCTATTTCATAGGTGAAAAATGACACCTTGCTCTTTATTTAATTTAATGTTTCAGTTATTAGTGAAGGTGAACATTTTTCCCATGTGTTATTTAACCATTAGTGTTTTTTCTTTTTTCTTTTTTTAGTTTTTTGAATGTGTATTTTTGAGAGAGAGAGAGGGAGAGAGAGAGAGAGAAACAGAGCATGAGGGGGGAGGGGCAGAGAGAGAGGGAGACACAGAATCTGAAACAGGCTTCAGGCTCTGAGCTGTCAGCACAGAACCTGACGCGGGGCTCGAAATCAGGAATGGCAAAACTATGACCTAGGCTGAAGTCGGACGCTTAACTGACTGAGCCCCCCAGGCACCCCTAGTGTTTTTTCTTTTATGAAGAAATTGCTTATGCTTTTTGTTCATCTTTTTATGAAGGCATTAGTGGGGTTTTGTTTTGGTTTGGCTTCTATTTTAATTTGGGTTTTACGTTAGCCGCTTCCGTGGGTTTATAAAATTTTGTCATGTGTATTGCAAGCATAGTTTTCAATTTCTGGTTTGATATTAAACTTTTCTCACAAATATTGCAAATATTTTCCAATTTCTAGATTTCCTTTTAATTTTGTTTGTTGTATTTTTGAAATTCAGGAACTTAAATTTTCGTGGGGTCAAAATCAATCGATATCTTATTCCATTGTTTCTTTTCATACATTTGGTGCCTAGAAAACCTTTTCCTATCTTCAGTGTGTGTAAATAACATTGTATTTTTCTAGCTCCTGTTAATGCTTTCACTTTAAATTCTTTAATGCATTTGAGATTTATTTTGCTGTATAAGAGGTAAGGAGGAATTTCCCCAAATAATTAGCCATTTTTATTAAATGCTATTTGTCACACACTACAAGCCTTTCCTCCTTGATCTATGATTTAAAAAATAAATATTCAGGGGGGCCTTGGGGGGCTCAGTCGGTTGAGCAACCAAGTCTTGATTTTGGCTGGGGTCATGATGCCAGGGTTATGGGAATGAGCCTCGCCACGGGCTCCAGCCTGTGGCTTCTCGCTGAGTGTGGAGCCTGCTTAAGATTCTCTCTTTCTCTGTCCCTTTCTCCCACTCTCTTTCTAAAATAAAAAATATATATATAAAAATAAAAAATATAATACTCTAATATCTCAAATATTCTAGGGCTCATTTTATAACCATTTTTTCTTTTTTTAAAATTTTTTTTTTTTTTCAACGTTTATTCATTTTTGGGACAGAGAGAGACAGAGCATGAACGGGGGAGGGGCAGAGAGAGAGGGAGACACAGAATCGGAAACAGGCTCCAGGCTCTGAGCCATCAGCCCAGAGCCCGACGCGGGGCTCGAACTCACGGACCGCGAGATCGTGACCTGGCTGAAGTCGGACGCTTAACCAACTGCGCCACCCAGGCGCCCCTATAACCATTTTTTCTATCGCGTCTATTTATTCTCACGTCAGTTCCACATTGTTTTAATTAATATGTCTTTAAGTCGGTTTTAATGTCTGGTAAGGCAAATCCTCCTTCATTATTCTTTTCTGTCAAAATTTCCTAACTATTCTCAACTGTCTATTATTTCAGATAAATGTTGAAATAATTTTGTCAAACTTTAACGGATGGTATTTTAAATTTCCTAAGCCTATATGTTAATTGAAATAAAGTATTCCTCCATGAATTTTCCTGCCTCTCTTCTCGGATGTGTTGCTGATTTTAATCCAACATGAGAAGGCCCTTAAAAGTCCCTGGCAGATGACAGAGAGGAAAATTAGAAGCAGATAATAGCTCTCTTGGGTGACTGGTATTGAACATTACGTATTTCCTTGTCAGAACAATTAGAAAGGGGGGGAAAAATCAGTGGATGCCTTAAAACCTACTAGGGAGTTAAGTGGGCAATTTCAGAAGTAGAAGTTACATGCACATGTATGTTAAAAGAGTCGAAGTGGCCTTAATTGCAAATGTATTGCTTGCGCTCAAGAGAAAGGTCGCACGCTGTGTGTGCCTGTATTTCCTTAATAATCTGGAGTCCCTTTCTGTCAGGTCGCGAAGAGCTCACATCAGCATAAACACAGCCAACAGCAGCCATCGTGTTTTTGTGTCCACCCCCCTCCCTTGCCCCTGCCCCCATTTCGTGGGTTGGCGTGTCATCAAAGGAGTCAAGCATGACTCACTCCGCTGAGTCAGGGTCAGACGCCGGGAATCTTAAAAATAGATGTGCTGGAGAGCAGAGTTAGCTTGATTTCACAAAACATCCTATGGTACAGGCAGTATTAAACCCTGATGGACACGTCAGTATTTTAAGACTTCTCGGAGAAAATTCTCCTTTGGGCTCAGTTTCAGGGGAAACCTAAGGGAAACAAAAGAGAGAATAAACTCCCTTTAAGTTCTCTCTGATTTTATAAAGACTCACCCGTGAGGGGATGAAGTCCTTGTAAAAGTAAAGCTAAAGTACTTTATTCAGTTGTGCGGAGCCTTACATTAAAATGACAGCAACGCAAGATGTCTCTGTTGTTACAGAAAAAGCAGTGTTTATCATTTCAAAAAGACTGTCTTGGAGTTTTATTATTTGGGGTGGACTGATTGTTGTAACAAACAACCCTCGTATTGAGGGGTTTAACACAAGAACGCTTTATTTCTCGCTCGTGTTACAATCGAATGAGGGTTGGCGGGGCACTATTTCAGGGATGCCAACTCCTTGGACCTGTGGCTGTTCCACCGTCCTTTAGGTTATTGGAGTCCCTTCTTTTCAGCTGGCAGATGGGAAAAAGAAAAGAGCATCCCATATGGGCAGTTTTAACAAGCCCAGCCTGGGCATAGTACTTCCAATGGCCATACTTCGGTCCCATGGCCAGACCTCGCTGCAAAGGAGACCAAAAAGTGCCATCTAGTTGTGTTCCCCGGGGAAGAAGAGACACTGCGGAGTGCTAGAAGCTTCTGCCACAGGACTCCTTTATTCATTCATGAAATTTATTGAATAGCTATAGTGTGTCAGACACTATCTGTAGCTAAGACAGTGGTCCGCAGGATTGCACGGGTGTCTGCCTTCAGGAGAACGTAGTCGGTTCTGAATCCTCACCAGCTGTGTGAGTTTCAGCTGTTTGAACTGTGAGGTGGGGATGAATGAAGCTTGCAGTGCTGTTTGAGGGCCTGTTACGTGTTGATCACATAATTTGTCTCAATATTGATCGCTAAGCTATCACTGTTAAGGCACAGAATTCACACAATACAGGCTTTCCTCTCAAATCCCAAAATTGTGGATTTGTTTTCAAAGTTCCAACATTTTTCAACAGTTACAAATTAAATGGCTGGAGTTTCTATCCAAACATCATTTATCTAAAAAACCCCCATCTTAATCCTTCAATCTAAATAGTTTATGGGTTTTATTATGGCCCATTTGTACTGTTAATACTGAAGAAATAAAAACATCCATTTGAGAGCCTAGACACCATAGTCAGTATAATTAGTGGGAGTATTGGTAGAAAGGAAGGTCATAGGTTTGCAAATTAAAACCTAGAATTTGAGGGACAAAAGCACTGCCAGTCATCAAGTGCAGTGCTCATATTGGCCACTAGATGCCAGTGTCTCACAGGAATATGGTGAATGCACGGGGTGGCTAGTGGGTCTACTTGCCATTGGACTTCAAGTCCTAACTTCAAAATGAACTAAAAAAAATTTAAAGGAGCAGTAAAAAAAATGTCAAAAATGTTTTTGTTCTTAATATTGTGAAAATAAATACCTCTAACTCAAAAATTTCTCTTGTGGCATTTTATATCTATTTTTTTAATACTCGGAGGCCAACAGAAATAATACAGTGATTTATGAACGCTGAATGTGTATACATGTGACTTGTGGGGTTTTCTGAGTCATTTTCTGAGCGCCCTTTGAGTTTCACTTCTATTCTTGGTTTTCTATGCACATTGAGGAGCTGGTCTTGATTGGGGCTGCTGATATAAACTCTCATTTTTTCCTGGTGAAAAAGAATAGAATGAGGCATTTATGTGGAGATATCTAGAGACACTGAAAGCTAATGGGGAATTCTCGTAGTTTTTATCCTTAAGGTGGTCATAAGACTGTCCAATCTGGAATGGAAACCAGGTAATGTTTTATTTATTGTTTTAGTTATAATTTCTATCTATACAGTTTTTTCAGAGAACTCAATGTTGAGTGGCACGTCAGCAGATATGGACGGTGATGGTGCCTTATGAGAAAACTTCATTAATCATCATCATCATCATCATCGTCAGAGAGGCTATCATTTTTACATTTTATTTTATTTTATTTTTTTCCAATATATGAAATTTATTGTCAAATTGGTTTCCATACAACACCCAGTGCTCATCCCAAAAGGTGCCCTCCTCAATACCCATCACCCACCCTTCCCTCCCTCCCACCCCCCATCAACCCTCAGTTTGTTCTCAGTTCAGAGAGGCTATCATTTATTGAGCTATTGCTGTGTGTCAGGCACTGTTCTAAGGGCTTTACATGTATTATCTCATTTAATTCTCACTCAAGCCAAGCATGTGAAGAAAATACTGTTACGGTTAATTTACAAGTGGGGAAACTGAGGCAAAGAAAGGTTAAGTAACTGGTCCATGATCACAGAGCTAGTAAGTGGTAGATTGAGGACTTGAATGTTAAAGAAAAAAGAAAAAGGGAAAAAATGGACCATTGTTTTTCTTATATGTCATTATTTTATTCGTCTTCTAAATTCTAGGCTCTGTATACTAGCATTTTCCTCATCAGGTGCTAACTTTCAGAGGTCAGTCCTCATTAACCCCATACGAACACCCTACCACTTGCACCCCAAAGTCAAACTTCATTTCTAGAACGAATCTAGAAAAAAAATCTAGCCAATATTTTTAAAAACCTTGATCCACAGCCTCAAGCAAGAAGTTGAAGGAACTAAGATATGATAGAAGTCTTCCCACTGTGGGAAGCTCACTTGCTTTCTCTAGGGAGTGCCTGGAGACACATCCGTGGCCTGAAATTAAGCCCTCCCCACCACTGCCATCAGCCAGGACTGCCTAACACCTTCCCATGGCTTCCCGGTGGTCCCGACACCCTAAACCAAGCAAGGACAGTGAACAGGTCGCCAGAGTAATGCGCCTCCCCCTTTCACCCCCAACCTCAGCTCTGCCCGACACTTACTCATGTTTCCGCTGTTTCATATCGAATGTACCGGGTCCCTTCTGACCTTCATAGAATGTATCTGGGTTCCCAAGGACGCATTTATTTGGTTCCTGGATGGTCCCCCCAACAAGGCCGTGAATCCCAGCACAGCCGCGCCCATGGCTTCTGCTCTGTCCATCCCGACCAGAAGGGTGCCTGATACACAGCACGTCCTCCAGCATGACTGCTTAGACGAAGAAACTTACTGGGATCGTATTTGCAGAATAAAAACAAAGTCACACGCTCTGGAAAAGGATCTTTTTCCTGATCGGTTCATTTATTTATAGGCAGTCACGTAAAGGTAAATATATCTCATCACGCTTTTTATTACTCTTAAAAACCAGCATAATCCAGAGCTTTCAGTAATTTATGCTGGAAGCAGGACTGCAGGGAAGACAGGGCTGCGGTGGGGCTGGGGAGTTGGTGCCCGGGCGGCGGGGCCAGAGCGTGAAACCAACGACCTGCTCTCCTAGTTCAGAGAAGCGCGGGCCTTGCAAGGAGGCCCCAGGGTGGGGGGCAGAGGACAGGCGGATGCGGGTGAGGGCTGGGGGCTGCCACCTAGACCCCCTCGTGGCGCATCGCCCCGCTTTGCCTGCGGTAGAAACAAGCACCACGGGGCTTTCAGCATCGCCTTTCTACAACTTCTCCGTAGAAACTTTTGCACTAAATCTCAGCCTTCGGGAGAAGCAAGCTTTTGGCATCTCAGCAATAGTTCTGGGGCCTCCCGCCCCCGCCGGCTGTCAGGTGTGCGGGTTTTATTTGTGTGTGTGGTTGGAAAATTCCCCTGTGAGCCTGGGCAATAGCATCGATGTCGCTACACAAATGGGCTCGTGGTTCAACCTATAGGATTGGGCGAGCTTTTGAAAGTGAGGCCCATCAGAGAGGTGAGGGTCAGGCTGGTAATTTCGCTGCGGGCTCTAGTCCGACATTGGTCTTTGTTCTGCACTATTAGGAGGTGACAACAGCCTGGGGAAGATGAGGCTGCGCTGAGCAACAGGGCACATAAAACACGTTTACGATGCCCACGGTGGCGCTGCTTATGGGCTGTTTGTGAGATCCTGGAACCAGAGCTGTTTTGTGCTCTACCTGAGCCCCCCGCCCCACCCCCGAAAGTCTCCACAAGGCTGTTGGTGTCGCTAGAAGGATCTCCCTCAGTGCAAATGCAGACTGGCCAGGTCTCTCTCCTTCCACGTTTTCTTACCCCCCAGTCCCCCCACCCCACCCTCCTCCGCTCTTTTTTTCACCAAAGACACAAAGACAAGTGTCCTCTCTCTCTCTCTCTCTCTCTTTTGTCCACCAAAACCAAATCTCTCTTCTCCATGATCCTTGATAGTTTTGGGGGAAGTTCACTACAGGAAATTTATTTCGCATTTTAATGTTTCCATTATTGGGTGTCGTGTGTGATATACAAGCATGGCCACACGCATTGATAAAACCAAGAAGGATTTGCTTAGGAAGCAAGGCCACATTTCAGTTTACACCAGCATCTTTCCCCTCTTCCTTGCTTCTTTGTAAAGTGCTTTTTTTTTGTTGCCAGAGCCCCGTCCGGCACCACCTGTAGAAAAGTTGCCCTCTTACCTCTTGGTGTGGGACTTACTTCATCTCCAACCTCTGATTTTCACGTCTCTGAAATTCCTCCAAATCTTTTGGGCTCATATTTAATAGACCTGTGTTCGTGTAAATCAATGCCTATAAACCGTTCACTTGGGAGCCCGGAGCTGGTATTTTTTATGGCTCAAAGGACAGTAAAAGCAGCCTCCACATAGGGCAGCCACAAGTTTTGTGATTGAGTTATTAAGTTCCTGTTAGATCCCTGTCCTGATGTACTGCACCTCTCCAGTAGCCTGTAATTTCTCTAGCGAGAGAGGGGCTAAAAGGCAAGCAAGTTCCAGCCTGAAAGACTCTGGAGTCTCAAATACACGTGCAGTTTGAGAAATGATTCCAGTTCAGGTTTCCTGGGAGGGCAAGAATTAAGTATGGGGTGAATTAAATCAGGTCTACCCAAATATATCTTTTGCAATGCTTATTTGTTCCTATATCTATCTTTCTTTCTTTCTTTCTTTCTTTCTTTCTTTCTTTCTTTCTTTCTTTCTTCCTTCCTTTCTTTCTTTCTTTCTTTCTTTCTTAGAGAGAGAGAGTGTGTGTGGGGAGGGTGGGGAGGGCAGAAAGAGAGAGAGAGGGAGAGAGAATCCTAAGCTCAGAGTCGGATGTGGGGCTCAATCCCATGACCCTGAAATCGTGACGTGAACTGAAATCAAGAGTCAGACGCTCAACCAACTGAGCCACCCAGGTACCCCATTCCTATATTTGTTTTTTAATGTATTCCTTCAAAGCAGGGGTTAGCAAAAAACGGCCCATGGGCCAAATCTCACGCCTCTGCCTGTTTTTGCATGGCCCTCAAACTAAGAATGGTTTTTACATTTTTAAATGGTTGGAAAAAAATCAAGAGAATAATATCTTGTAATGTGAGATTACATGAAATTCAAATTTAAAATCCATAAATGGAGTTTTATGGAACACAGGCACACTTGTTCATCATTATACTGTTTATGGCTGCTTTTGTGCTTTTGTGAGTAGGCGCCACAGAGTGAATGGTTTGCCAAAGCCTGAGATACTTACTGTCTGGCCCTTTGCAGAAACAGTTTGTGGGCTCCTGTTCTAAACAACCAAAATGATGCCTCTTTGTTTGCTAATAATTTCTTAAAATGCAAGTCCCCAAAAGGCTACACAATTCTTTCATGTTTGGGAGTGCCTTTCCACAATGGTCCCTTCCGAGCTAGGATCTGTATCATCTTACAGTTCTTCAGATCAGGTGCTTGTCCCCAGGAAGAAGTGTGTTCAATGAGTATTTTTTTTTTGCCCTAGATGTTACCTTTCAACAGGGACAGAAACTCTTCACTTGAGAAAGCTGTAGATGAGGGCTTCTTATCCCTGACTGTACTTCAGAATCGGGGGTGGTGGGGGAGTGGGGGGGGGGAGTGGGGGTGTGTGGGAAGCTTGAAAAGAATCCCAGTGGCCAGGTGATACCCCTGACCCATTAACTTAGAACCTCTTGGTGGGGAGCCTAGGCATTGGTAGTTCCTAAATGTCCCCAGGTGATTCTAATGTGGGTCAAGGTTGACCACCACTGTGAAAATTTATAAAGGGAGAACCGTCTGCTATTTGAAATTAAGGTTCTAATCGCCATAACCAATTCCATTGAGAATTCAGTTCCTGTCCACACATGTTTATTGAATGCCCACAAAATGGTAATTGCTTAGGAAGTTGTATCTCAAAAAGAAAGACAGATGGGGCGCCTGGGTGGCTCAGTCGGTTAAGCGTCCGACTTCAGCTCAGGTCATGATCTCACGGTTCATGGGTTGGAGCCCCACATGGGGCTCTGTGATGACAGCTCAGAGCCTGGAGCCTGTTTCAGATTCTGTGTCTTCCTCTCTCTCTGCCCCTCCCCCACTTGCACTCTGTCTCTCTCTGTCTCAAAAATAAATAAAACATTAAAAAAAAAAAAAAGAAAGAAAGAAAGACAGAACATCAACACCAAATGAAATGTCCTCCTTGTTCCCAGATAGGCTAGTATCGAAGTCATCATTTCTGGGAACCGGTTAAATATGCAGAATTGGGTATGTAGGTATATGGAAGCCAAAAGGTATTAATACCTAAAGTACTAGCTTTATTTTTTAATTAATTAATTATTATTTTTTTTTTTTGAGAGCGAAAGAGGGAGAATCTTAAGCAAGCTCCACTCACATTCAGTGTGGAGCCCAGAGTGGGGCTCGATCTCACGCCCCTGAGATCATGACCTGTGCTGACATTGAAAATCAGATGCTTAACTTACTGAGCCACCAAGGAGCCCCAAAATACTAACTTTAGAGCCATCTAATGATCATTTTGGAGATGACTTCATTTATCTTACCCAAAATCTGTATGTGGGGAGCCTTCAATGTTGTTTGTCATTAGAAGCAGCAGCATCACAATATAGAGCTCTCAGGTCCTCCCACATACCAGCTAAGCAACCTTTAGCAGGTCCCTTGATTTATTTTAGATTTGCTTTCCTCTTTTGTGAAGTAGAGGTAATATGATACCTATGTCACAGAGTTGGTGGAAAGATAAGATAATACAATAGAAGCTCTTCTGTGACCATACAGTTCTAGTCAACACACTTTCACCGGGGCTTACATTGCAGTGGGACAGACAGAAGGAAACAAGGAAACAAGTAAAATATAATGCATGCCTATGGTGCTAAATGCCATCCAGAAAAGTTAAGCAGGAGAGGGGATAGGAGTGCTCGAAGGAAGGGGTGAGAGTGTTGTTTCAAATAGGATGATCAGAAAAGACTCACTGAAGAGACCCCCCAACAGCTGTTAGTTATCATGACAGTACTGATGAAAAATAACAAACCATCTGATAGGACTACAGCAAGGTCTAAGAGAAGGCAGTGACCAACTTACCCAGAACTTTTGTCTCCTTCTCTTGTTTGATCCAAAATTGTCGAGGCCCTAATTTGGACAGGGTATAACTTTGCAATATCTGGTGATGCCTCTTGTTCTAATAAGATAATCAGATATGGATAAAATAACTCCCCACTTTTCAGAAACCTAATGGTATACCTCACTTAGGTATAGACTTGGGTCAGCCCCAAACATAGGCAGTTGACTTTGTGTGTTACATGGACATGCTAACTCCAAACCAACCTGCAATTGATAAGATTAGAGGCTGCTTAAAACTCCTTCTAGAAAATGGGTCAAGAACATGAAAAGAACTTCACAGAATAATTCATGAAATTGGTTAATAAACATATGGAAAAAGCTTATTTTCACTAGTGACCAGGGAAAGACAAATTAGACCAAGATAACGTTGGGAAATTGGCTTGGTCATAAAATGGTGGCCGGGGTACGAAATGACACCTCCTTTTTTGGAAGGCAATTTGTTGATGCCTGTCAAAATTTAGAATCGATGCACATAAACCCAGAAATTCCATTTTTTGGAATCTATCCCCTAGAAATAATCACACACAGTATATAAAAATATATGTATAAAAGTGTTTATTATAATAGTACAAAAATTATAGACAATTATTATATCATAGGTACTTGATATATATTTGTTACATGAATGCATAGATAAATGGAATATGGACTATTATAAGGCAATTATAAATGAGGTAGATCCGTATGAACAAAAAGGAGAGATTACTATGTTAGTGAGAAAGTACATTGGAGAACAATATTAATACATGCAGCGTGTAAATACAAACACGCATACCGTGTTATGAAAAGGTCTGAAAAGCTGCTAATCAGGTTGTACAAATCTATCTGTACAATCTGCTAAGAATAACAAAGGGCACTTACGTAAAGCTTCTCTTCACATGTTGCCGAGTGGGAGTTAAGGAGGTAGTGAGGGGAGCTTTTCGCTTTTCATTTTACACATTTCAACATTGGTACACATGCTTTCAATGATCACTTACTACTCAGGTGATTTTTCAAAATTCAAATAATTCGGGGCGCCTGGGTGGCTCAGTCGGTTGGGCGGCCGACTACGGCTCAGGTCATGATCTCACGGTCTGTTGAGTTCCAGCCATGCGTGGCCCTCTGTCCTGAGAGCTCAGAGCCTGGAGCCTGCTTCGGATTCTGTTTGTGTGTGTCTCTCTTTCTCTCTGCCTCTTACCTGCTTGCTCTCTGTCTCTGTCTCTGTCTCTCTCTCAAAAATAATAAACAATACAAAATTTCTTTTTTAAATTAAAATAATTTAATGTATATTTAAAAAGCTTTTTAGAAATATATGTATTTGTAACTGGGGAAAAGCATAATATTCCTCCTTAGCTAACTAACACTCATTTCCGATCTAATGTAACTGGTTGAGCATGGAAGGCATCTCCTAAGTGTCAGGCCCTTTGCATATATTTTTTCATTTAATTTTGCCAAATGGGGAGATGGAAGCCTCTAGAAGGTAAGTAATTTGCCAACGACCACACATCGGCATGTTGTTAGACTCATCTGGTTTCAAAGATCATGAGTCTTCTTGCTGCTGACCAGTGATCATGGAGGAGGTCAGGGTCCCGAGGACACAGCCTACCAGATAGAAATGAGGGCTCTGAGGTCATACCAGGGCACTCTCAGTGACCCAAGAGCAATATTGGAGGCAGGGACATAAAGTACAAACTGCCTTTTTCACGTTTTGCCTAGCGTCAATCTACGTGCAATTAAAAACCAAGATATGGCGCTAGAAAATTTTGAATCATTTCAACACTACGAGGCCAGACACGGGCACCAAAGAATGAGTTTAGAACTCACTGAGTTGCATTTCAGCCACTGAGCCACAGTAACCAGAGAAAACCATCTGAAACCAGAGAAAGCCATGTGAAAACCAGTTCTCATTTGCTATAAAACAGATTTCTGGGAAACTGACCATTCTGTCCCCCAAGGTCCTGAGTACATGATTCTGGGGAAACATTTGTAGAATCGAGTGCCTAGGCAGGTCTCAGTTGGTCACCCCAAGAAAACAGCTACACTTTCTCCTTTCAGATAACTTTCAGACAACTAGAACCTTGTAACCCACATGACGCTGCTTTTTGGCTCCGGTTGTTAGAAAGCAAATTTGAAGCTCAGTTATTACATCTGTTAGGCCTTAGAGGTAGCAGATCTGTTGACTCTGGATATTCTCTTCCCAGATTTTCTAATTTTGCTTATATTATATTGCCATGTCTTTTGCCCACAGAGTCAAAGCCAAAGTCCTAACAATGTCCTGTCAGGCTCCCTGTGGCCTGGCTCCTGACCAGCTTTCCAGCCTCACGGCTAACCATTCACTCTGACCACAACACGCTTTCTGCAAACACACACCAAAGTCAGAACTGCTTGGGGCTTTTGTCCTCTCTCGGTTCATTTCTGCACTTCCCGTGCAGCTCTTTACGTGGTTGGTTCCCTTCAGGTCTCGGGGGAAGGCCTTGGGGAGGCCCTCGGTGACCTTTCCCCATTCAGTGTCAGTTACGCTGCACCGGGTCACCATGTTCATTTCCTTCGGGGCATTTATCGTGGTCTGTATTGATCTTGTTTACTTACTGACCATCTCTCACCATTGAAAGGACCAGAGTTCAGGACCTAACTTAGTCCTCTCTATTCCTGACTTAGTCACCTCTATATTCCTAGGGCCTAGAAGGGTAGCATGAAGTGGGCACCCCGTAAATATTTGTTGACTGTTTGGTGAATAAATTTGTTTTAGGCTGCTTCAAATTCTTCTTGGTTCTACAGGAAAGGTAAGTTATAGATATTCAGATCAATACAAATCTCAAACATAATTGTGAGCTGGGGAACATTTCTCTCCTATTTGCCTGTGGAGCACATACCCAGGATTTTAGCTTATTGTACTAAGCACTGCAATTACTGTATTTCCTGTAGACAGGTCTCTGGCAGGGTAGAAACTGCTTTATATAATCCTTGCACACCAGCTATCAAACTTTATTCCTTAGTCTCCCTTTCATGGACCCACAGAATACTTTCATTGAGGGGGTCGAATGCTCCCTCTCGGCCTTCAGACTACTCTAATTTCTCCTTTCTCTGGAATGTTAGGCATCACACAACTGATTCACCCCTGAGTGTGTGCTCTTTCCCTTTGTCTGCTCTTTCCCATGTGTTGATCTCGTCTCGAGGCGATGTCTGGCAGGGTAGGAAGGGCTTATATTTTCTTATGTGACTCTTCTCTCACTGCCTGGGACCTCGCACAGCATAGATACTACGTATGCATTTGATGATTGAATGATTGATGGGCATGTCATGTTATCAACAAGAAGGCATGTTTATTTCATATTTAACTGAAGCTGTGCCTTGACAGTGTGTCATTTAGTAATGTGCTAGATGAAGCCAGAGAGCACACTCATCAAGGGGAGAACAGATCTAGGTGTTCTGGAGGAGGTTGGATGAATTAGATGGTCTCTGCCTGCAAGGAGCTTGTGGTCTCACTTGGGAAGTGGGAAATATAAAGTTAATTAACTTAAAAGTTAGCAAACTATATACATATATATATATATACATACACATACGCATATATATAAACATAAACATAATATTGTGTTGAGATACTATATAGTAAGCTCATGGAATTTTAGTGTTAGAAAACATAATAAGGATCTAGGCTAGGTATTAGCAAACTTTTTCGGAAAAAGGCCAGACAGAAAATGTGGTAGGTTTTGCAGGCCATGTGGTCTCTGTTGCAACTGTTCAAATCTGGTGGTTATGAGCGGGCAGAGAGCAGTATTTGGCCCCAGGCCGTAGATTGCTGACCCCTATCCACAGCATTTCAGTAAATGTCTTCGGGTAAGCAGAAAGCTGGGCTCCTGTGGTCCGGAAGGCAGCACTGAGGTAGGAGGTGGGAGCTGACCTGGTCTTTAAGGCATCATTAGGTTTGGAAAGCAGACAAGAGGAAAAGCCACGGTTGAAGTCAGATGACTGTCACAAGAAACAAAGCAAAGCTGGGTATTTCGGGAAATGGTGAGAAGGTATGTTGGTAGGAACAGAATTGGCATTCGGGAATAAAAAGAGGGAGATAAGACAGGAAAGGCGGTGGGACCTTTGGGCTAACCCTGTAGGCTAGAGCTTCTGGAACCTTTCTACTCAAACGGCAGAAGGGGGTGATAATCTGAAATGATGCTGTCTTTATGAACGATTTTATCTTTTTTTAAAAAAAAATATTTATTTTTGAGAGAGAGAGACAGAGCATGAGAGGCGGAGGGGCAGAGAGAGGGAGACACAGAATCTGAAGCAGGCTCCAGACTCTGAGCTGTCAGCACAGAGCCTGACTTGGGGCTCGAACTCCCAAACTGTGAGATCATGACCTGAGCTGAAGTTGGACACTTAACCAACTGAGCCACCCAGGCGCTCCCTGAATGATTTTATCTTTAAAAATCATGGAACTTATCATTCTACTCTATAATGTGTGTTTTAGTGAAAACGACTAATGGCATAAACTACTTACTGCTGTGTGAAATGAATGCTTTAGGAAAATGTGCTCTTTTCATCCAGTGGTTTTGAGGACTGTGCTGCCGTGCTGGAGGTCCTCTTATTTTAGTCTGAGAAGGATGGGTGTAGGCAAGGAGAAGGATTTGCAGAAGGACTGGGACTGGAGAAGGAAGGCCCTTTATAAAGGTCAGTGTAACATGCTCAGCTCGCTGGGCTATATGCAGAGGGACTAACATTGAGGGGCCTGGGGACTGATTAGAAAGCTCTTTTCATAGACAGCTTTGACATAGCTATGACACAGATAGATGAGAAATCATGAGGGTCTGTAGTGGAGGGACTGGAAAGACAAACACATCGAGGGGCAAGGATGCCAGGGCGTGGTGACAACCAGGTGGGCAAATAGGTATACACATCCAATAACTTCAAACTTCAAGTTAAGACAAAAGACTGACCATTTTGTTATGCTCTCAGTTTAGAGATATCCATCTGTTGGGGAGGACTGAGAGGCAGGCCTCGTAACATCATAACATATCTGGAGTCGGAACGCATCAAACAATTGAGGATACAACACGAAATTATGAAATTATGGGATGTTTTACCATGCCTGCTTAGATTTTCTTTTTAATATTTATTTATTTTGAGAGAAAGAGAGAGAGAGTGTGGGGGGGTTGGGCAGAGAGAATCCCAAGGAGGCTCTGTGATGTTAGCACAGAGCCCAACTCGGGGCTCGGTCTCACCAACCCTGAGGTCATGACCTGAGCTGACATCAAGAGTCAGACACCTAACCGATCGAGCCACCGAGGCGCCCCTTAGATTTGCTGAAATACAGTATTTGTAAGGTTTCAATGACAAATTAGCAGCTAACAATTTCTCTATTTAATATACTAAAAACTGCTCCAATGTGCAAGTAATTTTATCTCATATTTGTGTGTGAATGAGTTAATCAGACTCTCTATCTAGTAGGGAAACAGAGATGGGGAGGCAGAGCTGACTCCAAAGAGAGTAAAAGGTAGGTGCAGGTCTGGAAACGAGTGAGGCTGGGTAAGCGATGAAGTGAGGGGAGGCTCCAAGCCCTTCACGCCCAGGCTTTCTGAGCCCATCGTGGGGTTTTTTGATCCTATTCTAAAAAAAGGGCTGTTCTCATTGTCCTGTTAATATATGGAGGCAGCACAGACTAAGCTCCCAGGACTTTTCTTTTCCTCCTGTAACTGCTCAGAACAATGCAAGTTTGTGTGATCACTTAATTTTTCACCTACTATCCAGCAGAGACAGCATTATATACAACATGTGAATAAATCCAATAACCCTTCCATGACCTTTGAGAGGATGTAGATTTTGTCAAACCAACGTGAAGATTTTTTCTTCAGACAACGTCCTACTTTTATTTATGGCAGTTAACTTACGGTAAATGTCAGCTCCACTGTTTTCGGAGCAAAATATCAGGTAGTTCGCAATATTCTAAAATTCTGGAAGCTGAAAAATAAAAAAGTAACCCCAAATTTTGGAAGCTGTCCTTTTACTGGGAGATGAGTGAGTCATCTTGCCTCAGCCTTGGGTGGAAGGTCTGGACTGGCCAGAGGTGAGGCGGGGAGTGTGGGCGTGAAGGGCTTGGAGCTCCCCGCCCCCCCCCCCCCCCCCCCCCCGCTTCATCGCTTACCCAACCTCACTCGTTTCCAGACCTGCACCTACCTTTTGCTCTCTTTGGAGTCAGCTCTGCCTCCCCGTCTCTGTTTCCCTACTAGATAGAGAGTCTGATTAACTCATGCACACATAAATAAGAGATAAAATTACTTACGTTCTAACCCCCAAGAGGCTTTTGCATTTTCAGTTATGAGCTCATCCTTTCAGCCAAATTGTAAAATTTCAGAAACTCAAACTTACACTTAAAAATGTACTACAGGGGCGCCTGGGTGGCTTAGTCGGTTGGGCGTCCGACTCTTGGTTTCGGCTTGGGTCATGATCTTGCGGTTTCATAGGTTTGAGCCCCTCCATTGGGCTCTGTGCCGGTAATGTGGAGCCTGCTTGGGATTCTCTGTCTCCCTCTCTTTCTCTGCTCCTCCCCCATTTGCCCTGTCTCTGTGACTCTCAGGATAAATAAACGACTAAAAAGTCAAAAAAATGTACTATAAAATGTCATCTGCACATAAAATAATAATAGTAATAACGATATTTTATAGGGTGGTTGTCAATGAGCTGATTTTCTCTGAGTGTCGAGCACAGAGTACACACTCACTAAATGCTGACTGTTATCACTACTGCTATGTAGCAAAATCCCTAGGAACTATCAAAAGATGTTATCTCTGCAATGGTGCAGAGACAGTGAATTCTCCTTCCCAGCTGGCCTAAGCCAGGAGCGGTCTGATGTAGGCAGTGAGCTTCAAGAGCTACACATTTTATACTGTATTTCTGGTGTGTATTTTTTCAATTTGAAACATGCATGCATTTTCCCACCGTGGCTAGGTTTAGCTAGTAGTAGGTCTCACTGAGCAATGGCAAATTTCAAGGGCAATGAGCTAATCCAAACGTCTTGGCAAATGGTTGAGGACCTATGTGGGATGGGAATTTAGAAGGGATCTGCTAACATCATAGTCTTCCTTCCTTAAATTGCCCTCCCCCCACAATTTAAATATTTTTAATGAAGTGAATTTCGTAATGTACCTATGAGATGTCCTTCTCAGGACACAGCTTCAAGGAGATTCCAGGCTGATAGTCAGGTTCTGAGTCGTGGAGTGAGGTTGGTGAGGTTGGTCGGACCCTGCTGGGATTGGGGTTGATTAATGACGTTGTGATAAGCAAGGAAACAGAGTGGCGGCTCCTGCTCCCAGCTGTCACAGCTGTGCCTCTTCACTCTTCCAGCCCCAGGGTGCTCCCAGGCAGCCTTTAAAGCACCTCCTTTCTATGGAATTTCTGCAAATTATTTGCTCAGATGCCAAGACGCCATAGAAGCAGCTGACTCTGAGAATTTGGTCAGATGCATGTATTACCTTTTAGCAATTCCTCCTCCCTGTCTTCCCCAGGAGCGAAGGGGAATACACATATTCTAACTTTGGGGAGAGAGAGAGGGAGAGAGAGAGAGAGAGAGAGAGAGAGAGAGAAAGCTAGCGAAGTGGCAAAAGCCAAGTGCACAGTTAGTAGGGGAATGTCGTACATCATTTCTTTTTCTGAAATGTTTTATAAAGGTGACTGATGGGTGAGCCATACATGGGCTTCTGAGACCCTTACACAGAGAGTGAATTGCCAAGTGAGACTTGCTGTCTGAGTTAATTCATCCATTGCAGCAATGTGGCATTATTTCCATGGGTAATGGAATAATAGTAATCCAGTGACCTATTACATAGCAACAGGCACTCAAATCACCCTCAACACAGGGATTCAGAGGCATGCTTTCATTTTCAGGAGTCTCCAAAGGGTCAGTCCATTAGGTCCTGAAGAATGATTTAGGCTGGCTGAGGGAGAAGCCAAAAGCAGGCCATGCGAACAGTGCTCCGTTTTACCCCAATATGCGCTGTGTGCATTGGGTTTCGAGGACACTAAGGACAGGAGCAATCCATGGCACGTTTACCATGTTGGCTGGACTGGTATTGCTATTTCCATTTTTTTTAGAGGGAAACACTGAGGCTCACAGAGGTGGATGAATGAGAGAACTAAAATAAGATCTGGACCCACATCTTCTGAGTCCTCAGGCTGTTTTCTTTCTACCACATCATATCAATACATTTGTTTTTCTTAAAAAAAAAAAAAAAAAAAAAAGAAAAGAAAAGGGATAACACTTGACAATCTGTAAGGTCTCTTCTGGTTTTTTTTTTCAATGTTTGTTTATTTTGATAGAGAGATAGAGAGAGCCAATGGCAGAGAGAGAGGTAGAGAGAGGTAGAGCTGGTCTGAAGCAGGCTCCGTGCTGTCAGCACAGAGCCCGATGTGGGGCTCAGTCCCACCAACCGTGAGATCACGACCTGAGCCAAAAATCAAGAGTTGGACACTTAACTGACTGAGCCACCTGGGAGCCCGGGGTCTCTTCTAGCTCTTGTGGTCTGTAAGTCTATGATTCTGAAATGCAAAACCTGGATTTTCAGACTCAGGTGACTGTTCTGGTCAGCGTCTCAAAGGCTGCATCCCGCAATGCAGACTTGTTCATTCTGAAAAAGTACGTTGTATCCTTGAAGTCAGAAACAGAACGAGATGATTTAGCAATATTTGTTATTATGGCATCTAAATATGTCTCAATAAGTGGTCTCCAAGTAAATAATGAGAACAATACAGTGAACACTGAAAGGCATTTAGAATTCTTGATCCTTTCTGGAGCAGTTTCAGAAATATGAGCAAAACAAAGCAATCAAAACACTTTTGAAGAAACTCTTGTCGGTTGGGTTTCATGCTATTAAAATAAGACATTACTAAAGGCAACTCGGACCTCCACACTCCTCCCAAGGCTCCTTTACACAAAGCTAGCAGGTAATTTTTCTGAGAGACATTGGAAGACCCATAAACCAAATCTCTCATTAAAACAGGATTATGGAAATGTGTTTTCCATGGGAGAAAGTTAATTTTTTAAATATACATCTTTTCAACTTCTAAATATGGAACAAAAAGTTTCTCTTTATTTTTAGATATAAAATGCATATTCCTGAAAGCAACGTGACTGAAGACCTTTTGTCTGCAACTTCTACTACTATTTATTTATTTTGCCATTATCTGGGATGTCAGCAATGTCTTGTAATGCCTTGTGTCATTACACAAAAGCAAACACAGTCATGTTACATTAATGACTAGGCTGAGATCATATAACTGACTGGCTATAATTCTATGCCCCCTTGCTATAAAAAACATGACCCTAAATCCTAACCAGCTTTGGAATAAAAGGCCCCACAATTATGATATAGTAACAGCGTTCATGTTATATACAATTTGATTGTTTCAATGCTCTTTGTCTATGCATTTTCTTTTACCTACTATTTATACGTGGTAGTGAAAAGTCAAGCAGAAAATCCACTCTGGTATTTTAGGTACAGGACTCATTTACCCAACATGTTTGGCAGGGTAAAACTAAATACAGTGGAACTCTCTTTCATAATCCCGGTGTTTGAAAGTTAGAACGGTGTAATTGTAATCACAGACCTTTTCCATATGTATTCATGTTTTTCTCAAATGAGGCCTGGGTAACGATCTACATCTAAATATATGATCCATCATCCCCAATTACCACCTGATTTTTAGCTAACCTTGTCTTTGCCAGATAGTAGGTCCTCAACAAGTGCTAACTATCTGAGGCAGAAATAAGCTTTGTTTGGGCTGTGACTTACCCAACAGGTTCAGCAGAGATTTTTTTTTTAGTGAAAGCAGTGATACGTGCGCGATATTAGGCAAAACAGCGCTAGTAAAGGGGATCTGTATGATGCTGTCTTCCTGAGGCTAGATAGAGAAGGCATCCACCATCGTATCATTTCCTTCAGAGCCAGCAGCTTTTATTCTTTTCAACAAGTGTTTAGAGGAAAGTGTTGGTGCTTATTAATCTGTTTCTTGTCTTACAAATGTGCTGATGCATGATTGGTGGCAAAACTACCCATCTGACAGCTCTCAATGTAATCTACGCGGCAGGACAAGATTGTTACACTGAACAGATCTGTTTGGAGTTGTTATTCTTTGTAATTACCTTCATTAAGTGAAAGCATGTGTCAATCAACTTTGAACTTTAAACATACCAGTAATTTGCAAGAAAAAAATGCATTTCTATTTCCTATAGGCGCATGTGTGCTTGAAGATGAGTATATATGTAGGTAGGTATATATACTGTATTAGAAACGTATTTCTGTAACTCTCTGAATATTTACTTACCCCCTGGTTTGCATTTGATAACTTTAAATATAAATAAAGTGCACAACTCCAGAGAACTGTCAACAAAGTAAGTTTAATAAATAGCTAAGTTATGTGCTGGCGTGAAGACAGTTTTTAAATAAAGAACACTTCTCCGCAAATTTCTGCAATAAGAGTGTACATTCACATTACTTTCAAACAAAAACTGCTCACTAGGGATATAATTTGAAAACACATCAACTCTGTTGCTCTACCGTATTGTAAATCAACCAGGGTATTGCAACTTTCTTGATCTGATCAGACTCATCTGGCTCAGAAACCTGCAGACAAAGTGCAGAGCATTCCACGAAAGCATCTTGAACTTTAACAAGTTAGTCAACAAGCACTACTCATTCTGCCCTTCACTGACAGTTATTAACTGGTACCTTTCTCTCCTCGGTAACAGATGCCCCCATGTGTTTATTCATTTATTCATTCACTCAATCAACCCACATTTATGGGAATCCCTGCGATGTGCGCAGCACTGTGAAGAATAAAAAAATGAATAAGATGCTCACAGCAGAGGCTCTAAGAAGGGTAAGAGGAGGAAAGCTGCGGAAGTAGCCGCATGGTGTCCTGGCGTGGCTCTCCCGGGCGGCGCATTAGGCAAATTCCTTTTCTGCTTCTTTCAAGTGGCCACTTACCTCCACCAGGGGGTGTTCAGGGATAGAAAGTAAAGATAAAGGGAATGCAGGCAGCTGTGCAATTGCCTGGCAAACTCCGTCCCTGGTAAGGGCTAGGATTAGTGGTGAAAGGGAGGGTCTCAGTTAACCTGTTGACTTCAGTTTATGCTCAATACGGGGATCCCTGGACACGGCCAGTCCCCAGTCTTAAACCTGCCAGCGGCTTCCCAGCTCCCGAAGTGAAAGTCGAGCCACTGTCACCTCATTTGTCCCCTGGAATCCCACACCGTATCCCCCACGACTCACCCCATCTCTCAGGCCACTGCAGCCCCACATCAGCGTTTGCACAGTCTGTCCTCTCTGCCTGGACCTCTCTTCCCCGGATGTGCTCCTGGGTGTACCCCTTCCAGTCTGTCAAATGTCACCTTCTCCATGAGACCCGCTCTGACTGTGCAACCCCTCCCTCTACATGCACTGGCATGACCTCCCCTCCGCCCCGACCTTAAAATAGCATGTACCTCCTTGTTTTAAAATTTCTTTTTATTTTTGTTTTACTCTCATTAGATATATTATAAAATAGCACGCACCTTCTAATACACCACATCATTTATTTACTATTTTCATTGTCTGTCTCATCTCACGAGGAGAGAAGTTCTATGAGCCAACGGGTTCTTGTTTTATTGTATGTATTCCTAGTTCCTAGAGCAATACCCAGATCCTAGAGCCATAGACATCGTGTCTACTAAATATTCTGCAAATAAATGGGTATTTCCAGATCCCCATGATCAAGCACAATGGGGTTGGCTGTGTTAGGCCGTCTCCTTCACTTACGTTTTGCTATTTCCAGTGGAAACATCGGAGGTGAGTGTTGTCAATGCCACAGTGCCTGGCACATGGTAAGCTCTCGCCACGCGGGAGGGGAGGTCATGATGGGAGGCACAGGGTTAAAATGTGTGCTTTGAGTCTTTAATCCACCTTTCCTTCATGCGCAGCCTTGGAAGATGACTTCATCTCTAGGTGCCTCAATTGTCGCTTCATAAAATGGAGATGGTAATAATATGAACTACCTCAGGCTGGGGTGAAGCTTCACTGACTGAATCTCTGTGAGGTGCTTGGACGAGAAGCTGGTTCCTGAAAACCTCTTAGGGGATGGCTTTGGGAGAGGACGATGGGGGACTATGGTGAGAAAGAAATCTGAGGAGAAACTGAGGGCTAGTCTAAAAACTCTCAGTTCCAGGAGTGCTTGGAGGCAGAGTGACTGACGGAGATCACGAAGCTCTTTGAACAATTTGAGAAAACTTGACTCTGGAGAGCTGAACTGGTGGTGCCCCTGAGGGCTGGTTCACTGTGGGGTCTTTAGAGGAAGAAAGCCTACAAAACTGTGGCATTTATTCAACTCACAAAGTCCCTCGTGGTCTTTACGTGGGGCTGAGTGTATGATGTTGGGTAGATATTGGGTGGGGATGTCATTTGGATAAGGGTCGGTCCCGTACTTGAACACAGGGTCTTTAAACACGAAATCCTAATCTCTTTGGTGAGAAGGGCTATAACTTCCACAACGACCTGTAAGTGGAGGTTGTGAAAATTAGTGAGCCAAATACAGAAAACTTCATGATTGACAAGGAAGAGGTGCCATTAAATTAAATGGGAGAAGGGGAAGATGGGGAAATAGCATATAACATGCCCAAACAGCACATGCAAAGGTCCCTGATGTTTCCATAATTAAGGAAAACATTTTTGGAAGTGATGGGTCGTATTTCTCTGTGTTATATGGTGACTGCTCTGACTGTAATATTCCAACTAACACACTCACTTAAAGTCTACATGATTTTTTTTTTTTAATTTTTTTTAACGTTTATTTATTTTTGAGACAGAGAGAGACAGAGCATGAACAGGGGAGGGGCAGAGAGAGAGGGAGACACAGAATCCGAAACAGGCTCCAGGCTCTGAGCCATCAGCCCAGAGCCTGACGCGGGGCTCGAACTCACGGACCGCGAGATCGTGACCTGGCTGAAGTCGGACGCTTAACCGACTGCGCCACCCAGGCGCCCCAAAGTCTACATGATTTTTAAAAAATATGGTCACTTCAGCATTCATAGTGTTCTCTTGTTGAAGTACACATGTTATTTTTATTTCTAATGGTTTTATTCAGATATGATTCACATGGCATATAATTCACCCATTTAAATTACACAAGTCAATGGCTTTTAAAGTGTATTTGCAGAGTTGTGCAACCATCACCACAACTGATTTTAGAACATTTTCATCACCCCAAAAGAATTGTACTCATGAGCAGTCACTTCCCATTCCTCCCTCCCTCAGGCCCTGACAATCACTAGTCTTCTTTTCATCCCTATGGATTTGCCTCTTCTGGACATTTCATGTATGTGGAATCATGCTGTGCGGGGAGGCTCCTCCTGACATCTTCCACTTAGCATATGTCTTTAAGATTCACCCACGTTGCAGCATGAATCAGTACTTTATTCTTTTTAGGGATGAATGATATTCCACGATATCCATTCTTAAATAAAATGTGGTGCAATCATACAGTGGAGTATCGTTGATATTGATGTTGATGGACATTTGAATTGTTTCTACTTTTTTGGCTCTTATGAATATTGCTGCTATGTATATTGGTATAGCAGTGTCTGTGTTGATGTATATTTTTATTTCTCATATATATTTATATATAGGAGTGGACTTGCTGGGCCATATGATAACTCCATATTTAATTTTTTAAAGAACTTCCACCCTTGTTTTCAAAGCAGTGAAGCACAGATTCAGCCGTAAAGCAAGAATTGTGTATATGCTATGGCTTTTCAACAAGCTTTGATTTTTATCCAGACCTTCTCCTGAGAGCTGATGTCTGCAACCTGAAGCCTCCAGGGTAGCTGGCCTGCCTACGGTGTCACGGGCAGGTGTGTGGGAGGTCTGATGGAAGAAAGTGAGAGGACAAGCAGGACAAAGAGAAGAGAAAGAGCAGGAGGAAAAAGAAAGAAGGAAGGAAAGGAAGGAAGGAGGGGAGGGAGGGGGAGAAAGAGAGAGAGGAAGGAAGGAAGGAAGGAAGGAAGGAAGGAAGGAAGGAAGGGAGGAAGGGGACAATGGAGGCAGGAGTAACAGAGGGTTGGGTTGTCTATTTGAGGCTGCCCACTGCTAAGCCTCGAGTTGATTAATGTATCTGTGTTACAAGCTTTGTGAATAATTCTTCCAAGTGCTGGAGAGGAAGCGTGTGTGTCTCAGCTCCGTGAAGAAGGCTGCACATTGTGTCATCGGCTGTAGCCCATCCACAGGATTACTCATGTCCTGTGGTGAAGGGCAGATAGGAAAGTGACTCACCTCACCTACGGCAGTGCTTCTGACTCACATGAGAATCACCTGGGAGCTTTTAAAAACTATGGATGCCGGGGCCTCATGCCAGACATTCTGATGGGATCGGTCTGGAGCGGGGGCCTGGGTGCAAGTATATTTTAAAAGGTCCCCAGGTACTTTGTATATGCAGCCAGGGCTGAGAACCACTGATGCAGCCCTACAGATTTTATATTTCCACAGACATTTTTAAGACAAACAACTACCGTGATGATCTTTAAATGATCTTTTCAGAAGCACATCAGAGCCCCATTATAGCTGCTTCTAAAGGATGCTAGTGAATAGGGGATTTTGACTATGATATTAATTTGCCTCCTTAGTGCTCTCCTTTGATCAGAAGCTATTCTATTTTGGGACCACAAAGCACATCTGTTGGGACCCATGAGAATCTCGAGGGGGAAGTAAAGAGTGTCTGGTGGAGCTAGACTAGGTAAGTCTAATCGCTATGGCCTCTCAGAGACCCGTGAGCCCAGAATGAGTTTCCTGATCTCCAATCTGGGGGTCATTCTAGGGAGTGATTCTCTTTATCCAGCCATATATTCATCCAATACGTATTTACAGGGCCCCTTCTGAGCACCTCGTAATAATTCAGGTAGAGTTAGCAGCCTGGTCCTCTGGGCTCTCTGACTTCTGTTTCCATGAGTCTCAGTGCCCTTCGCACTGCCACCCTAGTCCGGGTCACCATCTTCCCCAGCCTACACCTTTGCAGACCTACCTGGTCTCCCTGCCTCTGTTCTTAGTCCCGTGTGACCTATCCTTCTCAAGGTTGGAGGGATCATTAAAAAAAAAAAAAAGGTCAGACGTCATCATTCCTTTGCTCAAAGATTTCAAATGGCTTCTCATCAGACTTGGAATCAAATTCAAGCCCCTCGATCTTACAAGACCTCACCTGTTCCCATCTCTCCGCTCTCATGTCTCTCCTCCTCTTTCTAGCACTTTGGACTTCGTGCTCATTTTCTCCTCAGGGTCTTTGCACTTGTCCTTCCTTCTGCCTGGAGTGTCCTCCCCTCAGCTCATCGGTAGCTTTTCTCTGCCATATCCCCTGTGAGATGACGAGCCTCTCTATAGCAAGGACCCTGTGCTTGTCATCTGTGTGTCCCTCACAGCATCTGGTAAGGTCAACTGCATTTAGGAGGTACTCATTAAGACACTTGAGGATGTGAGTGGACACGAATATAAAGAAAGCAACATGCTGGAAAAAACCCTTGTCCAAAGTTCTGTGGAACAGGTAACTCCAAAAAGCCAACTCAGCATATCAAAGTCTGATGTGGTTCTCTTGCTGCTCCGAGAGCTGCAAAGATTTTACGCTTGTGCAAGCAGATCCTCTAAAAGAAGTAATTTTCTCTTTAGGAGAGTAGCAGGACACAGGCTCAGCAGTAAATTCACAGCATTTTACAAGAAGATGAAAAGTGAAAATCATATGAAAAGTAGTCATCGTACACTAGCAGCAACTATCTCTGCAACTTAATGGTATGGTGCCATAATTCGCCCATAATTTCTCTCTCCCTCTCTGTTTCTGGCTCTCTCAACTACGGAAAATCCTTAGTGGTCTACACAGCCTGAAATAAACCAGTGGGAATATAGACAGATACATTTTGACACAGCACAGCCCTTGTTACCTATGTTTCTGCTGCCATTTCAGGAGCAGTAAGCTCTGCCTCTGTGTACGTAACGCAGACAATAGTGTGGGACCTTAAAGACATGGCCCGTGATGGCTGGAGTCCATGGGTTACCAACCTCAGATGAAGGGAGAGACTGGCAGCAGAGGTGGGCACCGTTCCCATGTGGGGTTTTTTTTTTTTTTTCTGTCTTTGCTTTTTTTAAAAACAAAATACTTTATTATTTTTAAGTAATCTCTACACCCAATGTGGGACTTGGCCTCACAACCCTGAGACCAAGAGTCACGTGCTCTACCAACAGGTGCCCCCATCTTTGTTTTTAATGGGTTTTCCAAAAATGTTTTCACCCTATAAGATTCATTCTACTTACTATTTCAAAGTTGCTCTTCATCACTCAAAAATTGTCTATGACTGACCTGAGTGTACAAGTCCAAGAGCAATCCATGTGAATTCTAATGGAATAAAGAAAAAACAGTCACCCATAGTTCTACCACTCAGGGAAAAGTCTTAGTAATTCTATATTCCTATGTGGGAATATTTGAACATTTTGAACTTTTTCCCTATGATTTTGAAAGTAAAACATCTTCGTCATAGAAATTCTGGAAAATGCAGAAAACTATAAAAGAAGCAGAGGGATAAACAGCCCATAACGCAGGAAGAAATTTTGATAATGAGTATTTTACCACGACACACATGAAAACAAAAGCATCAGGCTTACTGGTTGAAAGACCCAAGTAAAAAAAAATACAAGAATATTCCCCTAGGCCTGAAGTGAACAACATTTGTTGCCTCTCAGCATAGACAGTGCCTTCTAGTTTCTGGAAATGCTGGGGGTAATTCCTGGTCTGGAGGATGACTGTGGAGTGGCTTACAATCACCACAAGAGATGGGAAGCAGGGTGAAGTCTAAGAGTGTGTGTGTGTGTGTGTGTGTGTGTGTGTGTGTGTGTGTGTTTGCAGAGGGGACAGAAAAGCAAAGTGGGCTTGCTTACATGAGCATTCAGGGTGGAGAGGCCACCAGAAGTGGCTCAGGGCAGGGTCCTGAGCTGGTGGGCCATTCTAGTTTGCAGGCTGTCCTCCGGGGGTGCCTTGCGGGCCCTGAGATCCTGGCCTGGGGTCCTTCGGATGCAAGGTGGCCTTCTCTGTGGCCTGGCAGGACTATTTGTCTGTAAATCAGCTGCTCTGCACCAACTAGGGTGCCATCTACCCAAGTAGACCAAAATGAAGGGAAAGCGGGCTCCAGAGGTGGAGGTGGACCCTCATCCTGCTGTGTTATGGGGAGAAGTAACGGGGAGAGCTCCAGCTCTCCAGGTGCTTCTGGATGTAGCCTTGAGGAAAGAATACTCTCCTGGAGCTCATCAGGCATCCTGCTTCTCACCCAGCTCTACTACTGGCCAGCTGAAAGCCCATTGTTCTCTTTAGCCCAAGTGTTTTGTTTTTGTTTTTGTTTTTTTTTTAAGTGAAATCAACATCTGCCTCGCTCACCTCTCAGGAGTGTTATCATAAGAATAAAATGAGGTGATAAACACGAGAGAATATTTTTACTATTTGTAGTAATGTTCTGAGGCTGATTCCCACCCACCCCTCAGATCTGTTAGTTCAGCACTCCCTCCAGGAGGCCTCACTGGACCGCCAACCTGGGTGAGGTGCCCCCACTTCCATAGCAATTGATCCCTGGCAGATTGATTGGCAGTCTGTTTTCTTCTCTGCCTGAGCCAGTGGTTGGCGTCCTGGGTCTTACCCCAGCACCTCGCAGTGCTGGGGCCCGATACAATTTGTGGACTGAATGGCCAAGTGCTGCTATTGAGTCACTGCAGAATATAATGCAATAGTTACTGGTCTGCTTTTTATATAACACAACCAGAAATTGAGAGATAGAGAGAAGAAATAAAACTCAGGAAGACTCCAGCTGCTTGAGGCACATTTGTATCCTGGACTGGCCAAGCTCCACTGTAAAACTGCCACGCTGGATATTCACTGGGTGGGCATTTTGTGCCATGGGAAGGAAGTCTGTTAAAACCTCATGACTGCTACTTTCCTCCCAGGCCAACTCCTTAGAGCCAGAGGTAACAAAAAGAAGATTGGGCGAAGCAGGACACATACAAAGCCCTGGATTCCAATCCAGCCTCACCACTGGCCCGCTCTGTGGTTCTGGGCACATGTCACTGCTCTGGAACTTTGCTTGCCTGTCTGCAACATGAGTTGGTAGGGCTGTCTCTGACACCCTTTGATTTATGTTGTCCCAAAACACAAAAACGTGTGAACCCAGCAATACAGGCTTAGGCAGCCACCCAAAGAGATGGGTTTTGTTTGCTGGCTAAGATTAGCCAGCAAATAACCTTTTTGTCACAACGTCTGGCAAGGATGAAAACATTTAAGCAAAAGACGTGAAATGGAAGAATTTGTGCCGTGTGTGTGGCTAAGTTCGCACGTCAGTGTGTGTGCAGAAGGTTAGAGCAAGGGGACGGGCCACACCACTAGTCCAAGCTGGTTAAGGATGTGTGCCATACTGATTGATAATAAAGAGAATCACAGAAAGTGTGTGTGTGTGTGTGTGTGTGTGTGTGTGTGTGTGTGTGTGGCAGGAGGAGCAGAGTGGAGGATTAGTAGGGGAAAAACCATTTATCTCATCATAGGTACACTTTCACTTGCTATTTTGGTAAATTTTCTAGGGTGTGATATATTTTTCACACATATTTGTAATGTGACTGACTATTGTCACCATCTCCTGCTGTGTCACAATTGTTCCTAACTCAAGGACATTCTCTATTCAAATTGTAAAGTTATCCCTGAGCACCTTGTGTTATTATGTTGCTAAGCTCTTGGCCTTATTTTATTTTAAATGAATCTGATGCAGTACCTGACATGTTTGTTATACAGATATTATATTTAATATGCACTTCATGTGTATTAAAAGTGTGTAATACAAAATATTTCTGACTTTACATTATAGCATTGATGACTCTGCTTTCTAAAATTGGTAGCATGCTTCTCGAATCATATAAGGAATATTTTCTAGAAAGAAGTAAATTATTAAAGGTTTGGATGGGCGAAAAAAGTAGTTCGTACTTTCTTTAATATTTTTCATTAAAAGAAGTTTTTGTTCATATGTAGTTATTGCAAGATGAACGTGCTGTTTCCTGGTAATGTTCTCATTCCTGCACCCTGCAGCCCCGCCCATCTCATCACTGAGTATTTATTTAGTAGCTAAAAGTATCATCCTCAATTGAATGGAGGGTGTTTCAGATCAAGGCACTGGTTATCTAATAATCAAAAGGATGGTTGACTTTCCTACTGTGCCATCCTAAAAAAAAAAAAAAAATCAGTGCATATTTTGGAGATTAGAGTGATCCATCATGCATAGAAACTCTTCATTATTACTCTACAAACTTCTAAAAAATAGCTGTTGTGGATCCAGAAAGAAATGTGTTGTAGACTAAGAATTGCATCTGAGTGTAAAAGAAAAAAAAAAATAAGTCTGTTCTCTTGTAACAGTGTTTAAGATTTATATAGAATTAAGCTTTTTCCTTTGTTTGAAGAGAACAATAGCACAACTCTCTGTTGGGGATGATTTATCTCTTGCTAAATCGCCCTAACTGTTTATGACAGCAAAAAGACAGGTATCATTAACCTTAGGTGTTGACAATTTAGAATTCATGAGAATGAGTTGGAAACACGATAGACGGGTCCCACCCCTGAGTTTGTGGAAAGCAGATGAATCCTATGAACTATTGCCACTGAAGCCTTTCGTTACCACAAAAGAGTTCCTCTCAAATTTTCATAGAGGGCATTTGGTTTTTAAATGTCCCTTTTCTCTGAAGTTGAAGTGGAAACTGTTTTTAGGAAAAATGGATCTATATTGCAATCCAAGTATTTGCCAAGGTCCTAGAATCAAGTTTATTTGTAAATCCATAATTTACTGAACCATTTTACCTTTCTTGGAAGTGATTCATGTATAAATTAGTGATGAATTCCTGATTAATTTATTTTTGCTGCTGTTCTTGGATTTTAAAAGCTTGCATTCCTCAAGATCACCCTCTTCATAAATACCTTCAATAAATTTCAGCACAGAACGATGGCTCACGCTCTCTTCTTTACAGGATGGTCTAATCGGGCATTCTAAAGCAAATAAGAATTCGGTGACCCCAAAAATGTACCAGATTAAAACCTACCAATAAAAAATAAGGTGTTGCTGGAGAAAATACTCTGCAGCTCTTTTTTGCTTTAGGCATACATAACAACAACATGAATTTAGGGTAGGATCTGGTCTTAGTGCAGCATGCATTAATTCACATTTTGAGGTCTTTTACATATATTTATTTTCCTATGGGCCTATTGCTGCGCTACATTAGATCTACTTAAAATCTATTGAGAGTATTGATTTTTTTTTCTTCAGAAAAATCAACGCAGTGAGATGGTCTCTCTCCTCTTATAAAGCCCATTAGAGAAAGCCAGAATTGTGTTGACATAAAAGGAGAATGCTTCCTAATGTACATGACTTATTGCCGTGGTTCAGAGGACTCAGCTCTCATTCAAATCTAATTAACCGATTTTGTCCAGCTCGTGCTCCAGTCTCTGCACGGTGATCACACCTCTACCAACATAAACTCCCCTGCTTAAGAAGTGGCTAAAAAGGACTGATAAAAATATAACTCTCTTAGTGCTAGGGATAATAGTATATCCAATAATGGCATGAAATGTTTGAATTTCATTGGGGCAGCTTTTTTTTTTTTTTTTTTTTAAAGATAATTTCAATTCCTATGAGCCTGGAATTGAAGAGTGTATGATTTAGCTGAAGTGTTTTAGTAAAACTTGGTAGATAAATCAAATACCCTGAATTCCTTTAATAGCTGTTACGATTCTGACATCTCCTTGGTTTAAAGAAATTGCTGAAAATTTGACAAAACTAATGTGGATGGCTAAAATTGAACTTGACAACATCTATATGGGGGAAGAGGTGAAATCACTATATTTAGAAACGAATGTTCCCATCCCAGCCCAACTACATATTCAGGTTAAATGTGTGCACATCCTGGTAGCTGGAACATCTGTTTCTAGCTTGTTGTTCCTCTTGGCTGCTTTTCAATTGGATTTCCTCGAGCAGGTCCCAGGCTTGTCACCGCAGCTAGGGTCTGTTAACCATCACCACTGGTCCTACATTAAGTAGGAGGTTCAGGGCTAAGCTAATAACTCGCCTGCCTTTCTGACTGATCACAGTGATGCTCCCCGTGGCCACTTATCATCAGACTCCTCTGGGAGGGTGCTTTTCTTTGTCTGTACCTTTGGGGGGAATTGGTTTTGTTTTTCCTTGCTCCTGGAGTTACATGTGAAAAGGCACAGCTCTTGCTTCTTTGGTGCGGCTGTGCGATGCTTCGCCTGCGTCCCTGCTGTCCCAGAGTCAAAGGAACCAAGTCTCAAACATGACACTCCCTGTGTCCTTTCCCAGGAACCCTGTTATGTGTCTGGGATGATTCTCTTCTTCCTCTACTCTGAAAAACAGAAAAGGAACTGTCACTGAATATGGGTTAAAGGCAGCGAGGCAACTTTTAGCATGAAACACGGTACTTTAGTGTTCCAAATCGTGGTTATGATTTGGCATAAAATCCCAAGTGGAAAACATTTGATGTCTATAGGGTGGCAAGCATGTTGTCCACATCCCAGGGGGTGAGCTGAGGGTGGGGTTGGAAGGAGATAGGCAATTGTAAAATGCTTATAAAGGCTTTTGTACAATTCGGTGGCTTCCTCTTTAATAAGTGTTCCAGGCTGAGTATAAAAGGGGATGGTCACATTCAAGGATAGATGAAATGCACTCAGAGAGTTTGCTAATGAGTGTGGGGACGCTTGCTGAATTTGCTTCCCGTTCCTACTTTCCAAATGGCTTCGGAGATCGCAGAGAAATGTGGATTCAATCCAGTCCTTATATCCCGGGATTGACACCATCCTGGGGTGACTTCCACAGTTGAGCTCTGATAGGAATCGGTTCCCTCTGCCAAACCCTATGCTCACTTTAAACTTGGCAAGTATTTCTTTCCCTAGGGCAGGGATTTCATAGGGAATTCTCTTGCCAAACCTTGCCCTGGTCCCTTGTAGGGGTCTATTGCCAGGTGAAACACGGACGCTGGATGAGTAACCTCAAGAAATAATAACACCAGAGGGATCAGGTATGGTTATTGAAGTATAGGAAATAAGATCAGGACACAGTACTATTCTGATACATGTGGGTGTTCCTTCTTTTGAGGGGAGATGGGGAGCTGGTGGGTGTTATCCAGATTTCTGACTACCAAAGTCATGAGTAAACCTAGCACTGAGTCTTACTGAATAGGACAATGACAGATATTTTGTTCTGATTTTATCTATTCCCTTTGCTTACCCATTTTTTTGAAGTTTATTTATTTTTGAGAGAGAGAGAGAGAGAAAGAAAGAGAGAGAGAGAGAGACAAAGAGAGGGACAGAGAAAGCACAAGCGGGGGAAGGTCAGTGAGAGAGAAGGAGACACAGAATCCGAAGCAGGCTCCAGGCTCCGAGCTGTCAGCACAGAGCCCAACGCCGGGCTCGAACTCACGAACCGTGAGATCATGACCTGAGCCAAAGTTGGACGCTCAACTGACTGAGCCACTCAGGCGCCTTCCTTTGTTTTCCCATTTTATAAACACTTCTGGGAAAGGATCCTACCTTTAGGAATTGTGGTTGTTAAAATCTCCTCATTAGCCTGCTTTTAAAGCACAGAATTCCATTGTTAGTGATTTGAACTTTAAAGAGAAAATAAATTGATGACATAAAGAATCAGTGAGAGCTCTCGCATTTGGGGATGAGCCAGTGATTGCCCTTTTGGTCCTGCTGGCAAGAAAAAAGTTGCACCTGCTGCTGTTGACAGGTGATGGTGCAGAAGTCGCAGGCTAGTACTTACTGAGCATTTACTATGTAGCTAGTCTTGTACTGAGTGCTTTCCCCGTGTTACTTCCCTGAATTTTCACAAGAATCCCACAAGGTCTCTGTTGCCTTTGTATTTACTGAACCAAAAACAGTGCAGTTGTTCTAAAAGTTTATCAGCACAGCAAGCGTCTACTTCTGTTTAAGAAAAGTCTAAGAGGTGGGTTGGGGGGATGGGTGAAATAGGTGATGGGGATTGAGGGGTGCACTTGTCATGATGAGCACGGGGCGATATGTGGAATTGTTCATTGACTACATTGTACATTGAGACTAATACAACACTATGTGTTAACTTGACGGACTTAAAGTGAAATAAAATTTAAGACAAACATACAAACAAATAAAATTGCCAGCTACTAAAAAAAAAAAAAGAAGAAGAAAACTATGAGAAATACCTGGATCCTTCCTTCCCTTCACGCCCCCACTTTGTCCGTTCCCTTTTAGGCTGAGGGAAACTTGTATCGTACATAAGTATAGGGTGAACCCGAGAAAAACCTTGAAGAAAGATGACGTAAGTTGAAAAATCACCTGAAACTGCAGTTCCAGTCCCGAGCTTTGCAGAAGAAATGAAAAAAATCTGGAGGGAGGATAAAGGCAGCAGAGGGTGGCTACAGAGAAGGAAGAACCAAAGGCACAATGAATGTGGTCTTGAAATTAAGAATTTCAAGACAATTAAGATTATCCTTATTATGATGCTTTTTTGAGTAATCTATCATTTTCTATACTAGAGTGACTTTTTTTTTTGTTTGTTTGTTTTGGGACAGATGCAATTATGTATGATAATAATGAAAGAATTCTCCCCAAGCATAGTAACATGTAAACACCATGACTAAATCCAGACTATTTCCAAATGCTGGGAAGGGGAAGGGAGATACGTATTACAAACTAGCAGTATTAATTCAAACTCCTTCCTTTTTAAAAAAAAATTTCATTTTAAATGATTTTATATACCACATACATTATTTCCTTGACAATAAATAATAGTAACTGCTCATACTTTCTGCCTATATTGTAATTTTCTTATTTTAGGATTTTGTTTTACTTTGATGTTCTACTCAGGCTCCAGATTCAATTTTGTATACTACCTTCCCCTTCTTAGCATTCTATCTGAAGCATAGCACTTGCTATGGTCTTAAATATGATACAGACACAAGGTTTTTTATTTATGTATTTTTTTAAATTTTATTTGTAAGTAATCTCTGCACTCAGCATGTGACTCAGACTCACAATCCCAAGATCAAGAGTCACATACTCTTGTGACTGAGCCAGCCAGGTGTCCCCAGAGACAAGATTTTTAAAGGCTATATAATGTTCTGTCCAGAAGGTGGTTCAGAATTACCCCCATAGCTCATATTTTGAGGTTGTTGCCAATGTTTTAGTGGCAAATATGTGTATATGTACAAACATTTTAATAACTAGAATTTCTTCTGTGTTATAGTCCCAGCATGACTGAGTTAAAGGTGTGCATAGTTGAAGAAATTTGAGGTTCTTTAATTTTTTTCTTTTTCCCCCCCTTTTGAAAGTGTGCCTTAATTTTTTCAATACCAGAAAGAATGCCCTCTTTCAAAGTTTTAGTTTAGCAGAGGAGCTGAAACTTCTACCACAGGGAATTTGCTTATATGACCCACGTCTTAATACACAGGATGGTTCCTGGCTTATTCAGAAACACTGCCTGGGTGGCTCAGTCAGTTAAGTGTCTGACTTTGGCTCAGGTCATGATCTCACAGTTGGTGAGTTTGAGCCCCATGATGGGCTCTGTGCTGACAGCTCAGAGCCTGGAGCCTGCTTCAGATTCTTATCTCCCTCTCTCTCTGCCCCTCCCCTGCTCGTGCTCTGTCTCTCAAAAATAAATAAACATTAAAAAAATAATATATATATATATATATTTTTTTTTTACGGGGGGGGGGGAGGGGCAGAGGGAGAGCGAATCTTAAGCAGGTTCCATGCCCAGTGCAGAGCTCGAGCTCACAACAGTGAGATCATGACTTGAGTTGAATGCTTAACCACCTGAGCCACCCAGGCACCCCAACCATAAAGAAAATTTAAAGTGAAAAAAGAACCACTGCATACTCTGTGCTCAATACAAACATATTTTCCAGGGTAAAAAAAAAAAATTCTGATTTATCTCATCTATTTATAAATTTGGCTTGTAAATATATCTTAGGGAAGGCAGCAGATGGGATTAGGAGGATGCACAAACAGAGAGGGTGTATTAATAGGTCTGTAATGATATAAAATTTATTCTGGGGGTAAGGTAAAACTTAATGGTTCATAAATAGCAAATTCATTTTGTTTTTAAGACTTGGGTTATATTAACACCATATAACATCTTTATGGTACCATTAGTAGCATTTAAATCCTTGACTCAACTTGAAAAACAAACATTTCCAAATCTTGACCATGAAATGATTAGCCAAATAAAATGTTTTAATAAATATTATTGGATTAGCACATGGTTGGTTGGGTCATAAACTGTCTTATAAATGTTTTATGTCATCTGTTACACTGCATTTTTAAATGTTAACAAATTAATTTATTTTAAAGGCCACATCAAGGTGAAAACACCTTGTTTTCACTGGGGCATTAGGTGGCAGGCCAATTCATCATGTAAGCCATTTCTCATTCAGTCATATCAGTGGCAGAAGAGATGTTAAGACATAAAATGTGGTACGGTTTGTTAAATATTCATTTATAATTTGCATTCATTATTAAATTCTGTGTTGGGCTAATCTTTAATCTTAAAAATACATACAGTGTCATAAAGCTCTCAGAAGACATAATAAATATTTAATAATTTAGTGTTACTTTAAGTGTTGACTAGAATGCACACAAATGTTTGTCAGTAATGATACTTAATTATTCCAAGGAGATTTGATCTGCATTGGTATTGAGTTCAATAATTCATTCCAGCCTTCAGGTCACTAAGAGAACTATCAGTTTGGGGATCCCATCTCTTCATGATTAATGGTGATTCAGCTACTTTCTCCTCATGGTAACACTGTCATTCATTCATTGCCTTAAACCATTTCGACGGAGTGGTGATTTTTGAAGGGTTTAATTTTTAGTGGTCTCCATGACTATCATGATAAACTTCACTTTGGGTTTGGAAGCTTGAGAGTTGAAATTCTCTGAGATTCCGTCCTTTGAGTGACTATCCCAGAATACAGTAAATTCCAGGCTAAGAATTTTTCATGCTCGAATAGTCAAGTATTTGATTAAGCTCCATAGCCATGATATTCAATTTGCATTTGGTAAACTGAAAAAGTACAACCATCATGAGAAAGCTGGATGTGGCAGAGTGGTGATTTGTATTATAGTAGCCTGGTAGCTGCCCAATGAACCATGTAAAAACAGTTCATTAAAATGTTTATGTGCTTGGCTGGTTAATGCAAAGAAAGCTTTATTGCAGCTTTATAAAACCTTAGCAACTTCAGGTTGGAGTCAGATCAATGCATTGTAATAACTCAGGCATATGTTTCATCTCTCCTGGAGTGGAAAGAAGAACCCAGAAACTTCCTTTTCTTCCTTGTTTCCATGCCCACATATTTTCAGGTTTTTTTAAGCCAGTCTAGACTTCATTCCTTTTAGCTCTTTTTTTAAGCCAGATAAAATATTCCAAGTTCATTTGTAGGCAATTTGTAATAATTTTTTTTTTTTGCATAAAACCTTGGGGGTACTGCTTGTAATAAAATCTAATCAATGAATATGTGACTGCTACATTTTGTTTGGAGGTTAGACTTTTATGGAATCTCAGCTTTATTGAACATCAAAAAAAAATAATATGTATTAAATTGGAAAACAGACATGCTTATTTATTTGCCAGCTGGCTTCTCTGATTTACTTAAACATTTTGGGGCGATATATGGACATATTTTAAGCCCATGAAGATATTACTGGGAGATTATAACTGTCTGAGACTATTAGATTCCTCTATGTTGACATTTAAAAAGTATTTAAAAACAACTGGATTTATAACAAGAAATTATTTTTTAAATTCCCTTAAAACAAACAGAACATCCGTTTTAACAGGAAATCAATCTCTGTGGGCATTTACCTTCATAGGATATACACAATTAGGCTTACAGTTGGAAAGTAGTATTTCCAATTCATCAATACAAAGTCCTCTAATAAAAATGGTTTATTTATTAGATTAATATGTTGAAAACAAGCATGAGAAGAACATACGCTTTCAGGAGCAGAGCCAAAGATGCTAATGTCATAAAAGTATTATATATATATACATATATATATATATATGTATATATATATATGTATATATATATATGTATATATATATATATATAAAGTTTATTTATTTATTTTGAGAAAGAGAGAGCATGCACACAAACGGGATGGGCAGATTGAGAGAGAGAGAGAGAGAGAGAGAGAGAGAGGAGAGAGAGAGAGAGAGAGAGAGAGAGAGAGAATCCCCAACAGACCCCACACTGTCAATGCAAAGCCTGATGGGGGGCTCGAACTCACTAACCACGAGATCAAGACCTAAGCTGAGATCGAGAGTCAGACGCTTAACCGACTGAGCCACCCACATGCCCCCAAAGACTACAATATTAAGAAGTATGTCTCTATATATTTTCTCTCCTTCCCTTGCTATACATACCACTATTAATTATAAAAAGCTAACACAGAGGAAGAGACCACATAGTACAATATTATGGTAAAAAATACATCAATTAAAATAGATGCTACTCGCACACAGAAGTCTCAAAATATTCTTAATGTTCTGTGCATCAGCCGAGCCATGACATTTGAAAATTGCACCTTAATATGCTTGTGAACATCCAAATCTACCCCTACCCTCCCCACCTCCTGTAAAGTTGAAAATTGGATGGCTGCCTCTAGTTGGCACTTGGAGTTATACTCCCTAATTCCCAGAACTGTTCAATCTAAAGGGGAGTTCTTTTGGAGTTAGGTACAATATCATAGCAAGATGAATTTGACTGCAACATACTGTATATATTCAAAAAGTATCAGTAATAAATCTAAGCCAGCACCAAGCACAATGTTTGATACATGGTAGACACTCAGTAAACATTTGTTGAATGAATGAAGGGATGTTGAAGGAGTGACTTTTCAAATCTGCTTTGAAATCCAATGGCTGGTCCTCTTACCTGAGAGTCTGAGGTTGGAGGGAAGGAATGGAAGGGAAGAATTCATGAAGCTAAATACAAGAAGCCAAATACTGATCTGCTTTGGAGCCCTAGCCTAGGCTTCAGATGTACACAGAATACCATTTAAAACACCTATCAGTGGGGCTCCTGGGTGGCTCAGTCGGTAAGCATCCGACTTCGGCTCCTTACTGACTTCAGCTCACGTCATGATCTCACGGCTCGTGAGTTCGAGCCCCGTGTCGGGCTCTGTACTGACAGCTCAGAGCCTGGAGCCTGCTTCGGGTTCTGTGTCTCACTCTCTCTCTGCTCCTCCCCGACTTGCACTCTGTCTCTCTCTCACAAATAAACATTAAAACAAACAAACATCTATCAGCACACTGCTGGACACGAGACAGTTTTCCTTCCCTATGTGCATTTTTAAAGGAGACTTTGAGTTGTTGAACTGGGTCTGAAGCCACACCAGTTTAAGACCACTTAATTGAGAATCTCTTCTTATCATTTTAGATTGCACATCCCATCAACTTCCCCATAAGATTAAGAGGATGTAAGCAGTGATGTGGCCTCTGGTGCATTATCCTCTGGTTCGTGATTATAAATGGGGCACTTATGTGTGCTGACCCATATCTTACACTAGCACTACAGATATCTGTGGCCATACTCAGATTTGGATGACTGTTTTGGCTTCAGATGAGACTCAAAGCAAGTCAAGAATCAATTTTTAAATTTATTTGAGTAAAATCTGTGTGTGTGTGTGTGTGTGTGTGTGTGTAGCTATGGGTATGACTATGTGAGTACAGTGGGAGAGGGGATAGTACAGGGCTGGAACAGAAGGCCCTAGATCTGAAACTCACTATACTCCTGAGCATGGCTTTTCAATTCCTAGGATGAGAAAACAGATCTTGGATAAGTTTAATTAAGTTCCCTCATCTCTTGCAGTTTCAAAAAGGCTGAGTGGGGTGGAGGGAGGAAAGCTTGCTAACCATGTGGGTCTCCTCAAGCCCTCTCAGATTTAATTGCAAGCATAAATGACCCCCAGTCCTGCAGCGTATCAACTTGATGTGTATAATTGATAGCCAAACATTTTTTACAGGCTGTTAAATGGTAAGGCCAGAACAAAATGCATATAATGTTGATTAAAGTGATTTTTTTGGTACAAAAGGGTCAGAGACATTAACAAGTTAAAAGAAAAGTTGTGAGCTCTGTTCTTATTCCTCTAACCTTTGTTCGGTTTTTTCCCATAATTGACACCACATGTTTACTATGCCTATTTTTGTCAAATCTAAGGCTGTAAGTATTGAATGTGTTTAGAAGTGCTCTTGAGATTAAGACACTCGCAGAGTGCTCAGAAAGGTAGATTTCAGATATTATTGTATAGCACACGGTAAAGGAGTAAGATTTAAATAAACCCCTCCAGTGTGCCTCGTATTAAATTGTCTGGCTCCTAATGGCAGACTAAAGTAACAGTAACTCTGAGAAGGATTGAAACGGACATCTAAATGATAATTACTGGGTAATTTTGTTTTGGTTATAATTTGTGGTGTTATTTTTATAACTGACATGAGACATAATATATTTTTCAGGGTTCTGCGATAGCCGAGCAACAAATGGAAGCTGTCAGAAAGTATTTGTAGGAACGGTTATTGAAGAACGCTGTGAGGTTGCTGAAATGCTACACAGACTAATTTTTTTTTTTTTTTTTTAGCCCATACAGCAGTGGAATACCTTCTTAATAGTGTAATGACTGCGGACATGTGTTGTATGGCAAGCCCTCTGCCTAGGCTGTTAAAATCCTTTTATTTTCATTAATGCAAAACCCGAAGTTACCTTTCAAGAATTTTTTTTTTCCCAACACGTCCTGTGTCGTAACGTCAACATCACTGAGCATTTGATGCTGGAGGTGTTCACTGTCTCACCTCCTATTCTCTGGACCCATTACCCCTCTCCCTCTTCCTCACTCTTTCCTCTCCTGTCTGGGCTTTGGATCTGTCTGTGGCTCCAAGGACACCACAGGGTCTTTAGCTCTTGGTCCTTAACTGGCAGCACTCAAGTCTGCTGAATTTACTGACCTCTGCCCGAGCCATGAACTGAGACGGATGAGCAGACCACCCAAACTCCCTGCAACTGCCAGATGGCGGCCACACTCGGCCCTTCCAGCACGAGGTAATTTCGTGAAATTTACCTCTCTGCTCATACGGCTCTGATTTGCTGACTTGCAATTTTAGTTACTTGCGTGCAAGTCTTATCTTCCTTGCCAGACTATACGCTGCTAGACGACAAGAGCTATGCCTGGTGCTTTTCGTGCGTCTTCCCTCCTCCCCCGGGCTTAGTATGGCGCTCTGCACAATGTGGAAATTCAGCAGACACACAGTGTGAATGAATCGGTGACATTTAAGCTACAGACATGGGATATCCTAAAGACAATCCAGGTATGAATGCCCAGAGATTGGCCACATCCCTGGCTAAATCTTCAGCTGTTCAAAGTAAGTTTCCAGTTTCTTAGTTTCATAGCTATGAAATCAAGAGGATCTACATTTCAAGATTTCCACAATATCTTATTGCCAGAGATTTGAAATCAAGATGTTATATCTTCCTTCGATGAGTAGGAAATAGCTCTCAACACCCTGCTGTGGCAGTACAAGGCTGAGGGAGTTATAATGATCCTTGAACTCAAATCTACTGATAACACATTTTGTTAACTGGCTGGAGACCAGAATAAGACTGTGGGTGAAACCAGCGTGTCTGAAGCAATTCTAATTTTCAGGCACGGAAACTGCACTTTTTAGCAGCAGAATTTAATTTGAGAAGTGACATTACAAGAGGAAGTTCTACCAATCATTTAGCTTCTTTCTTCCCCGAAGTTATAGAAAAAGGGTAACTCATAGCCTCAAATCCTCAAATATTTTTGACGTTATAATAAGTAGACACATTTGTATCTTGTTTGCACAATGGTAATTTTGGAGAAATGCACAAGAGGCTAACTGCGTTTCTAACTTTTCCAATTTGTCCTGCCTCGTTTTTTGCCACATAGAGATTTAAAATAATAAAATAGTTATTATTATTCAATAGTTACTGAAATAATTAAAACAGGAAAAAGTCAGTACTATTCTACATATATTGCCTTCCAGAAAAAGGATTCTTTCATCCCAAATTTTATTTTTCCTCAATTTCTGTTCAGTCTTTGATATTAAATTTTAATAATAATTTAATAATAAAATATTTTTCACATCGTAAGCCCATCAGCAGATAAGGTATTTCTACTGTAAGTTATAAAAGTGAAAATTCGAGGATACCGAAGTTAGAAACATGTTTGTGTCTTTTTTCCATGACTAACCCATGTCTATTCTCTATGAAATTGATGTCAAAAAAGTATTATATATTTTCAGTGGGAAATAGAAGACTGCCCTCTACTATCCTTGTCAGGATGTCGTATCCCTTTAATCATACTTTTCATTTCAGTACATTGAAATTTCCGTTACCAAGGACAACATCATAAATAAAAGTGTTTGTGAAATTTTACCTGCGGCTTCCTAACTTTGTGCATTAAGCATGAGACTAGCAGAGAGGTGGTCAAATGTGAAAATTTATAATCATTTATTACGTACGGCTGAAGCAAGAAGGGAATAAAAGCGTGAAGGCATACATCTATAAACGGAAGCCGAAAAGCTTAAATGAAAAGTAAAGTGAATTTCTGTGTCTTGTCATAAAGTAATGAGAAGCTAGAGCTTTTATTCATAGCAACCCAAGATGCATTTACTCTCAATCTAGCTTCAGCAGTAAACGCTTCCCTGATGTATTGCTTTGGACTTACAAAGAAATATTTGTGCTCTACATAATAGTATAGTTAGGAGAATTACTGCATGGTTGAGAAGATTCTATAAAGGTTTATAGCTGGTGGTGTTACTGTAATTTAATCACAATGTAGCTAATGTAGTACTTTAATATCATAGGTTACTTTTTTATTTACCATTTATTAGTAACTGACAGAGTCAATCATCTCTACATCATAAACAAATCACGGATGGATTCTGTAGAAACCCTAAAATTCCAGAATAGATGTACTATGGTTGTTTTACACTACCACATTCCCTGTAATGAGCTAACCATCAAATTATTATTTACATCTGTGGAATGTAAGTCAGGCTTCTTGTTCTCAGTCCATTGGCCAAAGACAACTTGAGAACATTTTATCTTATGAATACAATTAGCCCTGCACGTTGTTTACGCACAGAAATGAGTCCTTGGTCCAATTCGAGCAATAATTGGAAGTGATTTCTGAACTTACGGTGTTTAGCTAGAGATTCTTCATGAGTGTTCTGTAATATATTCATGAACACTACCATAATATTAAACTTAAACAAATGCTTTCTCATTAGACTTTTTTTTAAATGTTTTTATTTATTTTTGAAGGAGAGAGAGACAGAGCATGAGCGGGGGAGGAGCAGAGAGAGAGGGAGACACAGAATTTGAAGCAGGCTCCAGGCTCTAAGCTGTCAGCACAGAGCCCGATGCGGGGCTCGAACTCATGAACCGTGAGATCATGACCTGAGCTGAAGTCGGACGCTTACCGACTGAGCCACCCAGGCGCCCCTCTCATTACACTTTTTAATAAAAAGTTTGTTTTTGCATTTGAAAACAAAATGCAATTACTTCTATACTTTCTGTTTATATATATTCCTCTTTTGATACGTAGATAAAGAGATGAATGAATATGAACAGATACTAATAATTACTTGTTACGTAAATCAAGCCGTGTTAGGCAAGGAGTATTAATCAGGACTAGTCAAAGAAAGGCACTGATGTAAGCTGTGTCACATTGTGGAAATTAAGCCAAGGTTTAATTCTCCGACCTTGGACAAGTCTCCTGACCTTGGTGAATCTCCATAGTCCCATCCATAAAATAGGAGTAGTGGGATTTGCCCTACTAATCCCTTTGGATTATTGTAAAGACCAAATAGGACATTGCATGAAAAATCATTCTGCACACTGAACAGGTACACAAACTATCAGTACATTGGACATGAAAGACATTAAATAAATGTAGATTTGAGTGTTCAGAGCAGATTCTTTTTATGTAATATTTCAGCAGGCTTTATTACAAAGTGGGCACAAAAGTCATCTGAAAAAAAAGGTCTGTCATCTAACTAGTATTTTTTGAGCACCTACTATGTGTCACACTGATGGAGCCTATTGCATTGAGAATAGTTGATGAAAGTTTCCAAAGGGATAACGAATTGAAACTCGGTTAAATGTTAGTATATGGCTAGTCTCAATCATCTCTTCCAGAACCTTTGCACTTGAGACTATATGTCATTCTGCTTTTCAGTGTGATTGATTAGAGCTTCTGAATTCTTTAATTTCTGGGAATTTACAGACTTTCAAATTTTCTGTAGACCTCCAGCTCACATAAGGCTAGTCCCATGTGAAGTCGTTAGGCCGTAATTCGATGACAGTGACCGATTTCTAGTTTGGGAGGTGATACTTCTGGCAATAAAAATAGCCCCGTTCAAAAGTACAGTCTTAGATTAACAACTCAAAGAAAGAGAAACAGTCTTCAGGTAACTGAAGTGACCATTCAGTTGAGAACAGAAACGTCAACACAGGCATGGGTTTTATTGATTTTTTTCACGATGTTATTTAGTTCATGGTGCCTGGAATACCCTTCCCTTTGTCTGTCAAAGTCTTGCTAATTCTTCAAGGTCCAGTTGAAGGGTTACCTCCTTTGTAAAAATTCTCCTGTCTGCCCCTTGTACTCCACTGTAGTCCATCTCATAATTCTAACATTCTGCTCCTATTACTGTTATTTCCGTGTCATTATGTATTATACTTTCAATTTTTACAAGCAAGGGCAAGTGATCTTCATCTCTGAGCTCCTTTTGGCTTCTGATGCTATGCCTTGCACGAGAAGCTAACCAAATGGTTGTTGAATTTAATTACCACTATTTTTAAAAAACATGATCTAATATGCGTGTGTATATAACATCAGGATTTTAAAATAGTGGTGACTTGAAAAATAAGAGCTAAAGCTATGTTAGGTATGATAAGACAGTGATATATTGGTTTTATTGTTTTCTTTTATGAGATTAATTCTTAAAATTAATATTAAATGAAAATTATGGTTAAAAAAATTTTTTTAATGTTTATTTATTTTTGAGAGAGAGACAGACAGAATACGAGCAGGGGAGGGGCAGAGAGAGGGGGAGACACAGAATCTGAAGCAGGCTCCAGGCTCCGGGCTGTCAGCACAGAGCCCGATGCGGGCCTCGAACTCACAAACCGTGAGATCATGACCTGAGCCGAAGTCGGACGTTTAACTGACTGAGTCACCCAGGTGTCCCAAATTAAAATTACGTTTTAAACATCACCAAATTTTATACTTTAAATGTAGCATCACCTTATTCTTTCTCCTCTGTAGTTAATTTTAACTCCTTTTTTGGGAACATATTATGACATTCTCTTTAGTGAAAAGTAACAACAGTTCTGGCCTGAATGGTCCTCCTATGTTTGTAGCACTGTGATGGGTACAAAAGAAAAGGAGAAGATGAAGTACCTTCCAGGAACCTTCCTCGTCTTAAGAGTTATCACAGATTGGGGGATCACCCCTCTATCAAAGCAAAACACTGTGATGATCCCTGTGAAGGTGTAGGTTCTATTTGATTCGATATGGATGGCATATCAAAGAGGGAAAACTGAGACAATTTACACATCCCGCTTTTCCAGCCTGACTGTGGTTGAGGCACATTATTTCCATTCTAGGATATTGAATATCTTATGTTAGGGACAAGAGAACAGAAAACTACAGCAAAGTAGGATTAATAAAATATGCCCAATGCCTTCCTAGTTGAGGTAATTTTTGATCATTTTCTAAATAATTTATCTTCCTATCACCATTGGGTAAAGAGATAAACATTTGTGTTAGTAATAATAGAGAATTATGATTTAGTGCCCCCAAACCCCACCACAGCTTGGGAAGTTCTGCGCATTACATAAGCTCTGACACCTGTCTGAGTATCTAGCTTCACATCTATGTATATAAAAACATTGATTTTGTTCATAACACATTTTGTGTGAAATGTCTAACTGTACCTTTTACAATTACAGACTAAGAGAATTTAGTTTGGCTTAAACATTTTTTTGAAAGTCTACTCTGTGCCAAGTTCTTTGCTCGGGGTGCGCGTAGGCTTGTGTGCACACGAATGCGTGGGTATGAATGCGTGTGTGTGTGCGCACGTATGTGTGCCTGTGTTCTGGAGGATGTTGTGAAGAGAAAGATAAACAGGACTTGAAGTCTGCTGGGGAGGAGGAAGTAGATCACTTAAATGCAAATGGCTTACCATTGATGGTGCAGTTTGCACAGCATCTATAAGGGAATTCACTAATAGGAAGTAGGATCTCTCATATGATATTTGAGACATATCTTCCCAATTACCTTTCCTTTTAGTTGTTTTTAAGTGCTTTAGATGTCTATTCTTCTTGACTGGAACCTATTATCTTTTGTGATTTTTTTTTTCTATTTTCTTCCAAATCTTGGGACACTATCATTCTTCCAAAGGAGTGATAAATACACATGAGCTTTTCATGATTAATATTTGACTCCTTCAGTCAATGTTGTTAAAGACACTTTTAAACCTCATTTTTCCAGATACACACAAAATAGAGGAAACTTGCAGGTGTAAAGAGCCCCTTGGAAATTTTTGAAAGGCGTTTTAGCACAATACAGAAAACAAGTAAAAGAAAATCTTGCTGGGTTTAGAAAGAATCTCCACTCTGGAGAGGTATGATAGGTAGTAAATAAAATAGAGCAGGGGAAAATATTTGTCACTGTGCCTGGTATGTAGAAAATACCCAAATCCTTGTTGTATTTGAAGCTCAGGGAAGATGCTTGTGATAACTCTGGAAACCACTTGAAATTCCAGGTATGGAGAAGATCCTACGTATGATGCTTTTTACTCAAGCCTAAGGGAAAAAGCGGGAAAGATATTGTAGGCATGAAAATCAAGGTGAAAAGTAAGTGTACTTACATTTTTGCATTTCTTGAAATGTTGCTTTACGTTATATAGTTTCAGGGCACCTGACTGGCTGAATAGGAAGAGCACGTGACTCTCAATCTCACAGTCGTGGGTTCAAGCCCCACGTTGGGTGTAGAGATTACTAAATAAATAAAAAAAACTTAAAAAATAAATGACATGGTTTCAACTTAATTGTAATTATTTAACTTACTTAACATAATTACTCAGATGCAGTGTTTCTATTACTGATATTTAATGATAGTATTTAATGTAAAGCAATGATCAAATTTAATGAGATTATTTAGCTGCCTAGAGAAAAGCATAGCCAAGTGGCTAATTCTGCCAAATTGGTACCTCAGTTAGTTATACTCATTCATTCATTCGTTCATTCAATACTATTTATTGAGTTTCTACTTTGTGCCTGGCACTGTGGGTATAGCCAACAACCAGCTGTAGGGCTTAATTGTGGCAGAGAGAGATATTCAACAACTAATTACAAAATAAGTATTTAACTACAAATGTGCAGAGTGTGTCACAGAAGAAGTACAGGGGGCTAAGAGGGTACAAGTTAGATGTCCCAGATGGAAAGCTGGCTGGTGGGTTTTTCTAGAGATGAGGTCACAACTGAGACACCATGAACTCATCATGGTGTCCAACCTCTCCTACACTTGTATAACACCTTCCTGAAGAAGGAGGAAATGGCCTATGGTGAAGATGGGCCCTCTAGGCCCATTGTCACCCCTGTTTGATAGTCGATCTAATTGTAACTGGCAGGGAGGGCAGAAGAGGGAGCAAGAGAAAAATTCATTATGAGAAACGCAAAAGGAGAAAGTCACAACTGGGATTTTCCCATAGACTCAGGAATACTCAGAGAATGGTTTGGAGCCGCTGTTGGACTTACCTTAAATGTTATCAAATAAGGTCTCTGGCAGCAGAGGGCAGGTGGCAAAGGCAAGGAGATTTAAAAGAGGCTGAGGGAGTGAGAAAATGAACGAGCGATTTAAGGAACATTTGAAAAAGAACTGAAAGGAGACAGGGGGAATGTCCGACAACATTGCAACCTAATATGAAACAACTTATGGTTATTTAAATTAACATACTATGTCCCTTTGTGGTGAATATTCAGCTGAGTGCCTTAAATGTGCTAGGTAATGTGGTAGGTGCTGGGAATACAAGGGGGGGACACAACTAGACCTTATTCCTGTTTTCATGAAGTTTGCAGTCCAGTAAATCACAAAGTAAAGTAAATTGTAGGGAGAGATGTATAATTAGAAGTGGATTCAGCTGGATTACATTGGCTAAGTGCTGTGAAAGACACAGCTCTACAACAGCATGCCACAGGGGAACCCCACCTGGTCCAGGACAAAGGGCATTAGGCCAGTGATATCTGGTTTGAAAGGTGAAGAAGCAATATAAGGGTTCACTAGTAGAAATGGAATGTTCCAGGGACAGGGAATACCATGTGCAGAGGCCCTGTGTCTGAAAAGAGCGTAATGTGTTGGGGAGTCTAAGACATTCAGTATGATAACAGCCAAAAGCAAAAACAAGTGTAGACAATGAGACTGGAGAATAGAGGGGTCAGGCTGGACAGGGCTTAGTAGAGCATATTTAGGATTTGCCCCAAGAGCAGTGGGATGTGTTAAAGAGCTTTAAATAACAAGTGCTATAATCTGAGTTTTATAAGATTGTTACTGTCGTGAGAAGCATGTACCGGAAAAGGACTTGAATGGATTCGGGAAGACTGGTTGGGATGCAGCTGTTGTAGCCTAATGGAGCGATCCTGGAGGTGTGAGCTAGAGGGGGGCTGGTGCTGCTGAACACGGAGAGAAGCAGACAGACCAGGCGTATGTTTAGGAGGCAAAGTTTTCAGGACTAGGAGAAAGTTCTGGTCCATGGAAGTCGCTGTTATTTCCTGGTAGGGTCATTTCCTGACAGAGGGAAGCCTGAAAAAGGACCAGATGTGCCTTGCAGACAAGCAAGTGGAGATGTTGAGCAGGCAGCTGGATATTTGTGTTTGGAGCTCAAGTAAGCGATCAGGGTTAGAGCTAAAAATGTGAGTGCATTGAGCTGTGGTCACAACTAAGATGGCCTTAAGAGGGATTTAGGGGAAGAAAAGTACAACTTTTGGGATTAGCCTTGAAAAGTTCTAGCCTTTAGGGTTTAGGGAGGGGGGAATAAGGCTGAGAAGGAGCCAGAAAATAGGGTCTGGATTGCAACTCCAGCTTTCTGAATTCTGGTATTCCAGTATATTGCACTTTTTTTTTTTCTCTCTTCATGGAAAACAACATACCATTATCTCATATTCCACAAATGCTGATCTGAGTCATTTGTGTCTTGAGACAAACCTAGATGGTTATGTACTGTTCCAAAGTCTTTAACTGAACAAAGATGCATTGATTAGCAAAGCACTTAGGTCACATCTCTCTCCCGCTCAAAATCTGTCCAAGGGTTAAAATATTGCTATTTTAATTCCCATTTCTTGAGTTACAATGAGACTGAGCACTGTTTCCTTTTCTCATATTGATAGGGAAATGGGAGCCACCTTAAAAATTTATGGGGGAGGGGCGCCTGGGTGGCTCAGTTGGTTAAGCTTCTGAGTTCGGCTCAGGTCATGATCTCGAGGTTTGTGAGTTCAAGCCCCACGTCAGGCTCTGTGCTGATAGCTCAGAGCCTGGAGACTGCTTCAGATTCTGTGTCTCCCTCTCTCTCTGCCCCTCCCTCTGTCTCTCTGTCTCTCAAAAATGAATAAATGTAAAAAGAAAATTTTTTTTTAATTTATGGGGAAAAGGTGGAGAGGAGGACAAGAGGAAAGTTTCCAGGACTAATTCTTAGTCTCAAAACCTCTCTTCCCTCTGCCCCATCTCCTGGGGCGTAGCCATGGTTTACCTAAAATAATTCTTGAAATAGACCCTGTCATCTCACGTGGGAAGAGATTCAAGCTGCAAGGACAGCTTGAACCCTGGCCTTTTAGGATGGGAGAACATCTGAAGTTGAAGCGTGGGTGGGAGGGTGATCACCTCTTGCCTCTTCTGAGTATGTGAAGTAAACACCCCAGGATCACTATTGCTGGTTTATATCCGTACTGCAGTCGCCAAGAGGGAAGAAAATGAGGAGACCATGGTGTCACCAAAGTCGAGGAAGATATTTCAAGGAGAAGGTCAAGTAAGATATGGCCTCAGATATGTCTCATAAAGCTGAGGAGATCATTTTTCATGGGAGCTGTTTGGGGGTGAAGGCATGGGCACTGTTTCAAAGTGAGTTGAGGAGTTAAGTGGGAAGTGAAGAAATATATCGGAAGTACAGATGTCTCTTTAGAAATTTGATTGTAAAGAGGAAGAGAGCAATAAGGCCGGAGAAGGATGTGAGGTTTAAGGAAGGTTTTTATTTTTTGTTTTTTGTTTTTATTGAGATGGGAGAATCCTGAGTGTGTTTAAATTTCTATGGCAAGGATCCAGTTGAGAGAGTGCGGTGAATACGCCTGTAGAGAGGAGGGATAGTTAAGAGGAATTGAAAGTAACATTCCTAAGAAAGAAGGAGAGACTGGGATCCAAACTCCTGGGGCACTGGCCTTACATAGCAGAAGGGAGACACAAGAGAACTCAAGAAATGGGCAAAGATGCTCTTGAAATAAGGACTGCATCTTCTCATCTTGAAAATGAGGGAAATGAAGCAGTTTTAAAACTGGCTAAAAAATTCTCCCACTAGGGGCGCCTGGGTGGCTCAGTAGGTTAAGCCTCGGACTCAATTTCAGCTCAGGTCAAGATCTTGTGGTTCGTGGGATCGAGCCCTGCCTTGGGCTTTGCACTGGCAGTGCAGAGCCTGCTTAGGATTCTCTCTCCCCCTCACTCTCTGCCCCTCCCCTACCTGCACACGTGCACTCTCTCTCTCTCTCAGATAAATAAACATTAAAAAAAAAAAAATCTCCCATTGGATTGTGAGTTCATGGAGGTTAAAGACTCTATCCTAATTATTTTTGCTAAAAAAAATAAACCCACTCAATAAATGTGTGTTGAACTGAATTGTTAAAAGCCTTACTATTTCTTAAATCTCTAGTAAATGAGTGCTAAAATCCAAATCCAAATCCTGTGGGCTATGGATTATGATGTAACATATAAAACATACAGATCTTTTTTAGCCTGGTGAGAGGATATATCTTAAAATGCATGGAGGTTGATAGAATGAAGCCTCACCATATTTACAAAGAGCATCATTATTGATAAATTTTTATTTTAATCCAGCAGAATTTAAGAATGTGTGTCTTACCTGAATGTGAAATTCAATTTTATTTGTCTATTTGCCTGATTTTAATGCTTGAGCTAGTGCTCCAAGAAAGCCCCAGACTGGTATGTTTGCATTCTGTAGAGTCCTAAAACTAACCATATCTTATTTTATAGTATTCAAGGTATGTAGTGGTATTTAAGGTAGATCTATAAATGAGGAATAATTATGCATTAGAACACTTGTAATATCAAATAAAAGTCAAACTTGTTGGCAGCCACAAAGATAGCCACGAAGAGCATTATATTAGGAGAGAACACTAGATTGTGACTTCTGGTTTCAAAATAAATAATTATCATAAACAATTGAATCAGCAGTAAGTCTGGAAAATTTCTACTTTCTTTATTAAACTAGATTTTTGTAGATAGAGAACAAGTTTCCCTTCCTATTTTTAAATAAAGTTCATCTGTCCCTCCCTTAAGTCAGTCTGACACCTGTTAAGTCTTTAACATAAGGAAGATACTTGCATGAGAGATACAGTGTTGGCTTGGGTCACTATTGAACATCATTAGAATATTCATTCATATTTATTTATATTGATATTAACTTGTTATCCAATGTCAAGTTCCGTAAGTTCCATGTCTCTTCTGCACTCATATAATTTTTGTATTCACATGTTTTTATGCATATGTATCAATGCTGAGCACAGAGCCTGGCTTATCAGTCAGTGATTATCAATTAAACAAATTAATGCTTCCCAATGATACATGTAGATGTCACGTATGTGTCTCCTCCATTCAACAATAAATGTAGGGCAGGTGCCATATCCTGTTCACCCTTCCACCTCTTACATTGCCCGGCATGCGGTAGATATTTCATAGATATTTGTGCAATAAGTGCATATTTTGATAATTGCATTTAGTGCTGAGTTTGCCTTTAACTAACAATGTCTCGAAAATAATCATTATTTGCTTTCTTTAATTTTGGTTCTTTTTTTTCCCCTGTTCCTTCTCTCCCCTTATATTGGTCAATTTCTCTCTTTACCCTTTCAAGTGTATTTTGGTATTAATCCCTTTAAATTTTGCAGTCTGGCTGAACAGGGGGGATTAGGTCACACAGCCTCTTCAGTCGTAAAGACCCCCCAGTGTCACTGCTATGACTGATAAAGTATAGTCAGCACAATGATGACTCACTGTGACGCCGGAACATGTGGATGTCCTTCAGAATTTGTCAGTTGAGGTGACTTCAGTGTGTGTGTGTACAAGTGTATGCACAAGTGCATGTGACTGTGTAAATGTGTATGTATGTTCCATTCACAACCTCTATCCTTATTGTAATAGAGATAAAAGAACACTATTTTCCACTTCTCTTTTTGTGGTTTATTGACCCTTCCTTGTCGTGTATTCATAATAATGATTTTGGCGTTGGAATCATGATATTTGTGGCTATATCAGCTTCCCTTGGATGTTTAATCACCCACAAAAGCGGCTCATTATGTTTTATACTCCACTGCCACGAGCATTATTTCTTAAATATATTTTGATTTAGCTCAATGGGATTCATGTACTTTAAAAAATAAAGTAACAATTATTATAAGTTTTTGAGTCTGATACGGTAATTCTTGTTTGCACTTTCAGACCCTCTTTTTTTAGGTGGGCTCAAGGAAGCAACATTAAGCTAATCTGAGTCTGTTTTGCATCTTGACAAATTGTATCTTAGTGAATAATAATAATTATTGTCCTTGATTGATGGTTTACTCTGTGACGGTATTTGACTTATATTATTCCTCACCATCACTGCATCCATACAAGGTATTATTCTCCTTGTTCAGATGAAGAAATTGAGAGTTAGCAAGGTTAGATTACTTGCTTATAGCTATTCAACTGGTGGCTCAATTATAAAAGAAGGAACCCTATACACAACTTCCAAAGAGAAACATACTTTGTAAATGGGGTGGAGGGTGGTGGAAATGGGGAGAAAATGGTTGGACAAAGAGGATAGACAGGGAAAGTGATTCCCTGACTCCTGACTTCCTCACATGACTGCTATGATCCAGATTCCCACCAGGAATTTCTGGCACCATTGCTAAACGGAGGTAAGAAACTAGTATAAAGTCATGCCCTACCCCAGAAAAAATTTTCTACTGGCATAATGAGTGGAGGGAAAACAGAGATGTGGGGATGGGATTAGGAGATTTCATTGAGGTGTATTTCGAGTAGACCATTCATCACCTGCATCAGATCACCAGGCATGCTTGTTAAAATGCCAGTTCCAGGGGCTCCTGGGTGGCTCAGCTGGTTAAGCCTCTGACTTTTGATTTCAGCTCAGGTCGTGATCTCATGGTTGGTGAGTTCGAGCCCCGCATCGGGCTCCATGCTGACAGTGTGGAGCCTGTTGGGCTTCTGACTCTCTCGCACTCTCTCTGCTCCTTGCCCGCTTGATTTCTCTTTTCTTTTCTCTCTCTCTCAAAATAAATAAATAAATAAACTTTAAAAAGAAATGCAGTTTCCTGGACTTGCTCCAGGCCTGCTTCAATGAATCTTGGAACGGATGGGATGGGGGCTTGCCAGGTGACACTTAGGCACAATGGGGAAACTCCTAATTTAGGGTAAGAGCCAAAAGACTGAAAGGTGCTAGAACAGGAAATCATGATGGAAAGATGATATAATTTAATATTTCCAGCTTGCTCTCCAAAATTGACTTACAGTCCCTGCTTTGCCAGCACATATAGCAAAAATAATTAACAAGCAAAAAAAAAAAAAATCAGTGAAATAAACTTACTGATAGTTTATTGGGATTATATTTACAAGAAAATTAGGAAATTTAGGAAAATATAAAGAAGACAATAAAAATAACAAAAAATCCCACAACTAGAGAAAATCCCCGTTACTATTCTTGCTATTTCCTGTCAGTCTTTTTCGGGATCCAAATCCCAATATATTTATGTAATTGGGGTTACACTCTTTATACTCTCTTCTCCTAACGTTGTATCTATCATGAGCAAATATTCAAGTTGCTAAAGATTCTTTGAAAAATTGACTGCATAATATTTTATCATTAAAATGAAACAATTCAATGATCTTTTCATCACTGGACATTTAAGTTGCTTTCATCCCCCCCCCGCCCCACATTATAGTCAGTATCTCCAATATTGTTTTTATTATTTAAAATTCAGCTTTAACTGAGTTAACTAATCTTTTTCACATGTTAGAAAGTTCAAGGAAGGTTCTGAAAGATATGTGTTTCAGGTATTTTTTTAGTATTTTTGCATTCTGAGATGCACGTCTATTTAGCTGGGGCCCAAGGGAATGGATGTCTCTGGGTACAAACAGGGGTAGCGTAATGAGTTTGGCTTAGAAGCGCATTATTAGAAAGAATGAATGAATGAAATAGTTATCTGAATAAAATCAAAACCAGGGGATTTTGCTGAAGCTGCTTTCAAAACATGAATGACCTATGCTGACATAAGGAAAGAATAAAGATTACAAGGTTTGGTTTCTATATGATTGTTTTGGGGGTTTTCCAGTGAAAAAGTGTTATTTACTAGTACTATAAAAGTATGCCAAAAATATGTCTTCAAATGCAGAAGAGATCATTGGGTTTCACTGTCCCAAGTCAAAAGAAAAAGAATTATTTTCTGTCCAATCTCTAAAACTTTGGCCACCTGCCTGGTATTTCTCTTCAATTTCACACTTTGGAATGGCCTCCGGGCAGACACCGTTCAGGATCAGTACCAAAGAACAAAGCTGCCAAAGTAACCTTTCCACCCATTTTTCAAAGCAAACCAGCCATATTAAATCTATATGGAGAGGGATTGCTAAAATTAACTTTTGCTTATGGAAATTATTGTTTTTGTGTCATATTTCTTATAGTATGGCTATCCCTGATTATAAGCCAACAAAACTCATGCAATTTATAATAAACATAAGCTATCTCACCTGAATCTTCAGGCTTATAAAATTTTAACTAGATTGTGCTCATTTCCCCACAAAACTAACTCTCGGCATATTTTTGAAAAAGATAAAGTGTTTCTTTGGATATTCTTGCACTGATGTTTTTGGGGTCCTTACACGTTCTTCCTTTTTTCTATCTGCAAACCATTCACGCTAAGTTACAAAGCACCAAAAATCACATAAAATGTTACCCCTCCCAGATGTTATCGCCTGTAGGCAATATTTCTCAAAGTTTAGAGTGCAAAAAAGTCCTTGCTAAACTGCAGTTCCTGTCCCCGCCTTCCTGGGTGAAGCCCAGGAATCTAAATTATTAATAAATACCTCAGGTTACTCTGATGCAGGTGATAGAGAACCCCATATATAAGGGGAGAAAGCTCAGATGGTTGGGATTATAAATGCTATCCAGTGGGCAGCTGAATTATCATATTGAATATTGGACTCTTTTCTGTGGTTCCTAAAATGGATGCAGGGAAATGTTCTTTTTTTTTAAATTGAAGTATATATGACATGCAACATTATATTAGTTTCAGATGTAAAACATAAAGGTGGTTGGACATTTGTATACATTGTGAAATGATCACCACAATAAGTCTAGTTACTGCCTATCACCATACAAAGTTACAACATTCTTTCTTCTTGTGATGGGAACTTTTAATATTTACTTTCTTGGCATCTCTCAAATTTGCAATACATTATGATTATAGTCACCTTGCTGTGTGTTACATCCCTATGACTTATTTTATAACTGGAAGTTTATACCTTTCAATCCCCTTCACTCATTTTGCCCACCCACAACCTCCCTCCCCTGAGGCAACTGCCAGTTTGTTCTCCGAATTTATGAGTTTTGTTTTGTTTTTTAGGTTCTACATTTATGTGAAATCGCACGATATCTGTCTTTCTCTGACATTTCACTCAGCATAACACCCTCAAGGTCCATCCATGTTGATAAAAATGGATAAGATTTTATTCTGTTTTCATGGCCGAATTGTATTCCAGTGTGTGTGTGTGTGTGTGTGTGTGCACGTGTGTGTGTGCACGTGTGTGCACATGGGCACACGTGCATGCATGCTCACATATGTACACCATCATCCGTATCCATTTTCTTTAGCCATTCATCCCCTGATGGACAATTAGGTTGTTTTCATATCTTGGCCATTGTAAATAATGCTATAATAAACATAGGGGTAAACATATCTTTTCAAATTAGTGTTTTCATTTTCTTTGGGTAAATACTCAGAAGTGAAATAGTTGGATCATATGGTAGTCCTATTTTTAACTTTTTGAGGAAACTCCACACTGTTTTCCACAGTGGCTGCTCCAATTTACATTTCCATCAACAGTGCCTGAGGGGTCCCTTTTCTCCACATCTTCACCATTCGTTATTTCTTGTTCTTTTGATAAAAGCCATTCTGTCAGGTGTGAGGCTACATCTCATTGTAGTTTTGATTTGCATTTCCCTGATAATTAGTGATGTTGAGCACCTTTTCATGTGCCTATTGGCCATCTATATGTCTTCTTTGGAAAAACGTCCATTCAGATCCTCTGCCCATTTTTAAAATTGCATTTTTTTGGTTGCTGCTGTTATTGAGTTGTATGAGTTCTTTATATATTTTGGATATCAACTCTTCATCAGCTATATGATTTTCAAATATCTTCTCCCATTCAGTAGGTTGCTTTTTCATTTTGAAACCATTTGTTTGCTGTGCAGAAGCCTTTTAGTTAGACGTAGTCCCATTTTTAAATTTTTGCTTTTGTTGCCATTGCCTATGGAGTAAGATCCGAAAAACATTGCCAAGACCAATGTCGAGAAATTTACTGCCTATGTTTCCTTCTAGGACTTTTACGGTGTCTGGTCTAACATTCAAGTCTTTAATTTGAGTTTATTTTTGTGTATGGTGTCAGATAGTTTCATTCTTTTGCAGGTGGCTGTTCAGTTTTCCCAACACCATTTACTGAAGAGACAGACCTTTCCTCATTGCAAATTCTTGCCTCGTTCATCATAAATTAATTGACTATATAGGAGTGGTTTATTTCTGGGCTCTCTATTCTGTTCCACTGATCTATGTGTCTATTTTCATACCGATACCATACTGTTTTGATCACTAAAGCTTTGTAATATAGTTTGAAATCAGGGAACGTGATGCCTCCAGCTTTGCTCTTCTTTCTCAAGATTGCTTTGACTATTCAGGTTTTTTTTTGTGGTTCCATACAAATTTTAGGATTGTTTGTTCCAATTCTGTGAAAAATGTCATTGGAATTTTGATAGTGATGGCATTAGATTATTTCGAATAATACGCACATTTTGATAATATGAATTCTTCCATCCATGAGCACAAAATATCTTTCCATTTATGTATGTCTTCAATTTATTTTTTTAAGGATTTAAAAAATATTTATTTATTTAGTTTTTGACAGAGAGAGAGACAGAAAGAGAGAGAGTGTGTGTGTGGGGGGGGGGCGGGGAGGCACAGAGAGAGCAGAAGAGAGAGAATTTTAAGCAGGCTCTGTACTGTCAGTGTGTACTGACGTGGGGCTCAATCTCACAAACCGTGAGATCATGACCTGAGCCAAGATCAAGAGTCAGACGTTTAACTGATTGAGCCACCCAGACGCCCCTCTTCTTCAATTTCTTTCATCAGTATCTTATAGTTTTCAGTGTATGGGTCTTTTACTTCCTTGGTTAAATTTTGTCCTAGGTATTTCATTCTTTGTGATGCCATTGTAAGTGGAATTGCTTACTTAATTTCTCTCTGATGTTCACTGTTAGTGTATAAAAACAGAACAGATTCTTGTATATTGATTTTATACTCTGCAGCTGTACTGAATTTGTTCATTAATTCTAACAGTTTTTTGGTAGAGACTTCCATATATTTTTTAAAAAGGGTCTTTTAATGTATAAAATCACGTTGTACACAAATAGTGACAGTTTTACTTCTTTCTGTCCACTTTAGATGCCATTTATTTATTTATTTATCTTTCCTACCTAATTTTTCTGGCTAGGACTTCCAGTATTATGTTGAATACAACTGGTGAGAGTGGCAACCTTGCCTTGTTCCTGATCTTAAATGAAAAGCTGAAGCTTTTCGTTGTTGAGTATGATGTTAGTTGTGGGCTAGTTATATATGACCTTTATTTTGAGGTATGTTCCATCTCTATCCACTTTGTTGAGAGAGGGAGAGGCTCTTAACCTACTTCCAGCTAGGTGAAATCTATTCTTCAACTGTTTGTTAACTATTCATTCACTTACTCACTCATTCGTTCACTCACTCATTCAATCATTTAACACATTGTATTTTATGGGACGCCTGGATGGCTCAGTTGGTTGAATATCTGACTCTTAATTTTTGGCTCAGGTCATGGTCCCAGGGTTGTGGGGTCAGGTTGCACCCTGTGTCAGGCTCCATGCTGACCATGGAGCCTGCTTAATGTTCTCTCTCTCCCCCGCTTGTGCTTGCTCTCTCTCTCTCTCTCTCTGTCTCTCAAATAAAAAAAAAATTATTTAAAAAACATTTTAAATGCATGATCTTTTAGGGAATTGATGGGGTGGGATGTGGAAAAGTAAAAGGTGAAAAAGACTTTATATTTGCCTATGAATTATACTATGGAATTTGCATATGTTAACAAGGAACCATGGTATGAGACAAAATTCAAGATATACCAAATAATATTAATTTTTTGTAAGTTTTTATTGACTTATTTCTACCTTATTTGGTTTCAAAAAACGATGTGAGACACACAGCACACAACTGAATGAAAACAGAACAGATGAAGAAGTCAGGAAAATATAAAGGTAGGAAAACAAGATGAAATCAGAGTCAATACCATACACAAAATGTCCATCTTAAGCATATGTATTACTAGAGATGGGCAGCACATTTGGATCTGAACTCTCTTGGCTGCCAAAGAACTGGCTTATATGTGGCAAATTCACTATATCTGTAGATATAAATCCTCCTGGAACTAAAGCTTGAGAAAAATCTCTTTTGTTGGTCTTCATCAGGGATACCTGTGTGATATAGTGGACACTGTTACCAACCAACCCCATTTCTTCAAAAAATACAAAGTTGTGTTTCACAGAGCAGTTTATTATAATGCTAAGATGCTCCTTGTAAAAAGAACCTAGGACAGCTACATGCAAAAGAATGAGTTGGGTCCTTACCTCACACCATATACAAAAATTAACTCAAAATGAATCAAAGACCTAAAAGTAAAATCTAATGTTAGAAAACTCTTAGAAAAAATGTAAAGGTAAATCTTTGTGACAATGGATTCTTTGATATGACAACAAAAGCGCAAACAACAAGTACATGGGATTTCATCAACATCGAATGATTTGTGCTTCAAATCAGCAACAAAGAATGAAAAGTCAACCCATAGAATGAAAGAAAATATTTGAAATATAAGGAACTTCTTTCTTGAATATACCAAGAACTTTTACAATTCAACAATAAAACAACAAAGAACCAATTTAAATAATGATCAAAGGATCTTAATAGACATTTCTCCAAAGAAAACACACAAAAGGCCAATAAGCTCATGAAAAGATGCTCAACATCATTAGCCATCAAGGAAATGAAAATCAAAACAACTAGATGCTACTTCTCTCTGACTAGGATGACTGCAATCAAAAATTCAGATAGGGCACCTGGCTGCCTCAGTCAGTAGAGCATGCAACTCTTGATCTCGAACCCTACATTGGGTACAGAGTTTACTTAAGAAAAAAAGTCAATTAATAGCAAGTGTTAGAGACGATGTGGAGAAATCAGAACCTCATAGACTCATGGTGAGAGTATTATAGTTACTGTGGAAACCAATCTGGCAGTTCCTCAAAAATTTAAATTAAACATAATAAGGGGGGCCTGGGTAGCTCAGTTGGTTAAGTGTCTGAATTTGGCTCACATCATGATCTTGCAGTTTGTGGATTTGAGCCCCACATCAGGCTCTGTGTTGATAGCTTGGAGCTTGGAGCCTGGAGACTGCTTTGGATTCTGTTTCCCTGTCTCTTCCCCTCTCCTGCTCGTGCCCTGTTTCTCTCTCTCTCTCTCTCTCTCTCAAAGACAAACATTTTAAAAAATGACAAAAATTTAAATGTAATGATCCCATTTGGCCCAGGAATTCTACTCTTAGGCATATACCCAGAAGAAATGAAAACATAAACCCACCCCAAAACCTGCACATATTGATAGCTGCATTATTCATAATATTCAAAAGGTGGAAACAGCCCAAATGTCTATCAACTGATGAATGGATAAATAAAATGTGGCATATCCGTACAATGGAATATTATTTGGCCATTAAAAGGATGAAGTACTAACACATGCTACAACATGGTTGAACTTTGAAAATATTATTAAGTAATGAAGGAAGCCAGTCACAAAAGACTACATATAGATAATTCCATTTCTATGAAATGTCCAGAATAGGCAAATCCATAGAGATGGAAAGCACTGTAGTGGCTGCTTAAGACTGGGGGAGATAGGCTGTGGAGAGGTGATTAATGGGTACTTTTGTTATCATTGTCATTAGATGATAAAAATGTTCCAAAATTGATTGTGTTGATGGTTATACAACTCTGTGAGTATTCTAAAAACCACTAAATTCTACACTTTAAATGAGTGAAGCATTTATATCTCAGTAAAGATGTTACCAAAGGGGGAAAAAACCCTAGGAGATTTCAAAAAGTTGCAGTCAAGTATATGGCTGTCTGATGGTTTGGCTTGATCCCAGACAAAATTGAAAATATCTAGGAATAGACAGGTTATATATCTTTCTGGAAATTGTCCATTAATATCATTTCTCATCAGTGGGCTTTGATAAGAAGAAGGTAGCAGAGAGTTCAAGTTACATTTTCTGGCAGGATTCCAAGACATAATTATTTTTTGATGATTAAGGATAAATTCACATACTTTGGCAATCCAAAATACAGTTCTTTCTACACCCGAAACTAATATAACACTGTATGTTAATTATGCGGGAATTAAAATAAAATTTTAAGAAATAGAATTCTTTCACAGGGCCTGAAACTTTCGATATATTGTCTCGAAACTGCTTTGAGGTCTTTTGATCAAAGCACCGCTCAGTACTGAAGATAGACATAAAACGTCATAGTGATTTTAGTCAAGTCAGAATAGTTGTTCTCAATGCAGAATGTACTTTTAACAATTAAACTAGCAGTGGTCCCAAGTGCCAGAATAAATTAAAAACAACATAATTTTCTTTTTTAAAAAACATTTTTTTTGTTTTATTTTATATTTGAGAGAGAAAGAGAGAGACAGAACATGAGCAGGGAAGGGGCAGAGAGATGGAGACAGAATCTGAAGTAGGCTCCAGGCTCCACGCTGTCCACACAGAGCCTGATGCAGGGCTTGAACTCACAAATGTGAGATCATGACCTGAGCTGAAGTCAAGAGTCAGACGCTCAAACAACGAAGCCACCCAGGTGCCCCGAAACAACATAATTTTCTAAAAATAGTGGCATCTTTTGTGGTTTTCCTAAAGTTCTTACATTAAGAACCACGGTAAGTGAAAAAAAAAATGTATATTTTTTTAAAAGACTCGTGGTCAACCAGAATAGTCTTACATAAGCTCTCGGTTAGCAGGTGCTCATCAGCTTCTCTAGTCAATTTGTTGTGTGATGCCTGTGGAGTTTGCACAAGCTCATATTCCGTCTATCAAAAATAATTACAGTGTAGGGGCGCCTGGGTGGCGCAGTCAGTTAAGCGTCCGACTTCAGCCAGGTCACGATCTCGCGGTCCGTGAGTTCGAGCCCCGCGTCGGGCTCTGGGCTGATGGCTCAGAGCCTGGAGCCTGTTTCGGATTCTGTGTCTCCCTCTCTCTCTGCCCCTCCCCCGTTCATGCTCTGTCTCTCCCTGTCCCAAAAATAAATAAACGTTGAAAAAAAAAAATTACAGTGTAAAGGGGAATAAAAGCCAAAGATCATCTTGCTCTAGGTACCCCAAACTTGGATAACTCTTCTCCTTGAATCATTCTTTTGGTTAGAAGGAGTGCAAGAAGACAAGACTGTCTCACCCATTTGGAAAGCCCATGTTGGCAGCCATCACTGCTGTCTCCAAGGAAGAGGCCTTTGCCCAGCCCAGGGGCCTAGAGACATCCTCACAGGCTGCCTGCTTTGAACGTTTTCTAACACAAGGCTTCGTTGTGTCACAACAGCGCCAGAGGAGGCCACCCAGGTCCAACTCTGTCACCTTGAAGCTCCATCTGTCTGCCTCTACGTACTGCCGACAGTTCCCATCTTGGGTTTGGGCCCTCCCCCTGAATTATTTTTAAGGCTTCTAGAGGAAGCAACTAAGACTATACTGCATACTGCTTGCAGAAGGTGCAAAAGTTCATGGATAATAATAATGAATGTAAGTTTTCTAAATGACTTGTGTTCAAAATGATTTTTCCTGAATGAGATGGAGAGTCACATTATCATCTTATCATAGCAGAGGCTCTGAACAGCACATCAAGAAGGGGGTGAGAGGTAGACCCCATCACTACTATTTACTGGGCCAGCCACTGAATCTCCCTGGGCCTGATTTTCTTCATCCGTAAAATAAAAAGGTGGGGCTGTTGTATAGTTATTAGGAGACGGTATTTAAGGCATTTTCCAGCACTAACATTTATAACTATTTTAATGGATCCTACTCGTCAGATGCAGAGAGAAATCAATCAAAACTGTGCTGCTAACCTGTTATTTTGTTTCCCTCAAGAATTATGGCCTTTATACTGGAAAGAGTGACTAAGAAAGATTTGATGCCCTATTTGGATGTCAGAGTTTTGGAAGAAGGTTCAGCTTAGAACCCTGACTCTACCCCTCAGGATACAGCTCCTGACAAGGAAAGGAACCCATCCTGACCGGCTAGGATCCTTTAAGACTTATGAATTCTCGGGGCGCCTGGGTGGCGCAGTCGGTTAAGCGTCCGACTTCAGCCAGGTCACGATCTCGCGGTCCGTGAGTTCGAGCCCCGCGTCGGGCTCTGGGCTGATGGCTCGGAGCCTGGAGCCTGTTTCCGATTCTGTGTCTCCCTCTCTCTCTGCCCCTCCCCCGTTCATGCTCTGTCTCTCTCTGTCCCAAAAATAAATAAACGTTGAAAAAAAAAAAAAAAAGACTTATGAATTCTCTCCCAGGGGAAGACTCCAGGTGTCCTTATCTGCTGCAGGGTTTTGCCGATGGAACAAGAGCAGCAGGTCACTGTCCTGGATCTCAGGCCTAGCTTTTGCCCCATGCAAGGTTTCTGTCATGTAGCAAATATTTATTGAGCACCTACTATGTATTAGATCTTGAGACCTTAGCAGTGACCAGATTGACAAGGTCTTCCTTCGTGGAGCTTGGGGGAGGTGGGCAAAAAATAAACAAATAAATATGGTAATTATTCATACGGCAAGAACTAATAAAGAAGTAAGTACGATGTCTACATGAATGCAATGATAGAGAATTATGGGTATGGGATGGGGAATGTCCCAGAAGGTTAGGTTAGGCAGTGCCCCTCAGTAGAGGAGACTTTGAACCTGAGACCTCAAGGCAAGAGGAAGCTGGCCTTGCAAGGACTAGGCAGAAGGAAAGCCGACACAAAATTCCTGATATGGAGAGAGTTTAGTGTGTTTCAGACTCACGGAGCAGGGTGGTGGTGCAGAGGAAGCAAAAGAGAGAGGGGTAGCCTGCTTGGGATTCTCTCTCTCTCTGCCCCTCCTCTGCTTGCACTCTCTCTCACTCTCTCTCAACCTACATAAATAAAAACATTAAAAAAAAAAAAAAAAGGTAGAGGGGCAGACAGGAGGCTGAAGGGAGAGCCTGGACCGACTTGTCAGGGCCCAGAAGGCCCTGACAACCGTCCGGGTTGTAAGAGGAGAGAAGCAGGATCTGATCATGGGTTTTAAGATCAGTCTGGCTCTTGGGTGGAAAATAAATGAGAGGGGGTAGGGGGTAGGGGTGCAAGGAGAGGAGGGTCACTGACGATTGATCCTAAGGAGTAAGAAGTTCCATTCAATTTTGCCTCAAATAGCCAGTTGTACCATAGTATTAATTAACTTCTCTTTCTTTGAACTCTTCTAATTTATATTCTCCATCCCCAAGTAAGCACATTGATCTCTTTCTGAGCTCTATTTGATCCGTCTGTTGTATATTCATGCCAGGGCCACCGTTTCAATTGCCATAATTTTATACTATATCTCAGTATGTGGTAGAGCTAGTTCCCCTATTACCTTTCTTTTGCATATCTTGAGTACTGTCATATCGGTGGTCTTCAAACATTGCAGAACACTGGAATCACCTGGGGTGCTTTATAATGCAACCAGAGCATTCGGATTTTTTTTTTTTTAAGTAGTCTCTATGCCCTACATGGGGCTCAAACTCACAAACTCAATCAGGTGTTGCATGCTCTACTGACTGAGCCAGCCAGGTGCCCTAGGGCACCTGGGATTTTAAAAGCTCCCTAGGTACTTTGACAGGGATTGCATTTAGGTGTGTAGATTGCTTTGGGTACTACAGACATTCTAATAATATTTGTTCTTTCAATCCATGAGCATGGAATGTTTTTCCATTTCTTTGTGTCTTCTGCAATTTCTTTCATAAGTGTTTTACAGTTTTCGGAATACAGATCTTTCACGTCTTTGGTTAGCTTCTTTCCTAGGTATCTTATGGTTTTTGGTGCAATTGTTAATAGGTTCGATTTCTTGATTTCTCTTCCTGCTGCTTCATTACTGGTGTATAAAAATGCAACTGTTGTTCACAGAGCTAGAACAAACAATACTAAAATTTGTATGGAATCACAAAAGACCTGAATAGCCAAAGCAATCTTGAAAAAGCAAAGCAGGAGGAATCACAATTCCAGACTTCAAGTTATATTACAAAGCTGTAGTGATCAAGACAGTACTGGCACACACACACACACACACACACACACACACACAAACCACAAAAACAAAAACAAAAAACAAAAAACAAAAAAACCCCAAAAAACAGACACATGGATCAATGGAACAGAATAGAAAACCCAGAAATAGATCCACAACTATATGGTCAACTAATCTTTGACAAAGCAAGAAAGAATATGCAATGGAAAAAAGACAGCCTTTTCAACAGATGGTGTAGGGAAAACATGCAAAAGAATGAAACTGGACCACTTTCCTACATCATACACGAAAATAAATTCAAAATGAATGGAAGACCTAAATGTGAGACAAGAATCCATCAAAATCCTCGAAGAATTTCTGGCCTTCCCTTTCAATTCATCCTTATGAACTCCCACCACCATCATCTCTGCCCAGCAAGGAAACTATTTTTTGCTTCCGTGAATCCTAATAGCATTTTGACTAGACTTCTCTTGTGGTTCCTATTCATTATGATAATGATAGCACTTATAGCTGGTTTCCTTACAAACAGTAGGCTTATTGAGGTTAAGGTCTTTTTTGTTTTTCCCCATAGTCCGTACCTCAGTAACTTTGTAACATATTAAACACTCCATAAATTTTGTGAAAAAAAAAAAATGAACGATGACATCTGTGTAGAAAAAAATAGATGACGTGATAAATGAACAAAATGAATGAGCCCTTGACTTAACCACAATGAAAGTTCTGTGCTGACTTTTGCCTAAAAGTTCAAATAAACCTAAAAATTAGGAGTTAGTAGTATGCTGTGGGAATTTGTCCTTGATCCTATGTTGAACCCTTCAATCCTTCATTTCTTCTCTCATTCATAATGTCCTTCTATGTGCCAGGAACTATGTTCACTCGGGTGGGAGCAGAGGAGTAAAACTCAGAAGGCTTGGTCTTTGCTGTCTAGTAGACTCTGGGAAAGCAAATAATAATAATAAAAAAACAATGATAGAGGATTAAAATGATTGGCTACAGAAGGTGAGTGGGTGAACTGGAAACACAAAGAAAAGAGCAGTTGATCTGAGGTGGGAAGAGGGGAGGCATTGGAAAGGCTTTATACAGAAGGTAACCCTTGATGTGAGTCTGTGTTTGGAAATTTTATCAAATTCAGATTAAGAAAAAAGGTGTGCTTATCACATTTACCGAAAATACGAAACTAGGAGAGACATAGTAGATGACAAAGTTAGGAATTAAAAAAAAAAATTATGATAGTAGTGCTTCTAGTAATTTCTACCAAGGAGATAATCACACAAGTGCAGAAAGACTGTTTACCATAGTTCTGCTTATAAAAGTGTAATTTGGAAGCAAATCACTTGTCTAAGTTGTACTTCACAAATGCAATAGAACACTACACAACCATTAAAAATAATGTTGTTATTCTCTATTTATTACCAGAAAAGATGTGTATGTTGAGGGAAAAGAGCATGTTATAAGACAGAATATAGTGTGATCCCATTGTAAACATTGCACATTCACATCAATATGCATGGAGTTTCTTTTTTAATTAACCAAAGTGGAATTACACCGTTTGGCAACTTGTATTTTTTCTGTATTATGCCACGGGTCTCATTCTAAACTTAAAAATGACAGAACACAGGCGCCTGGGTGGCTCAGTCATTTGTGTGTCTGACTCTCAATTTTGGCTCAGTTTATGATCCCAGGGTCATGGGATTGAGCCCCATGTTTGGTTCTGCGCTGAGCGTGGAGCCTGCTTAAGATTCTCTCTCTCCCTCTGCCCCACTCCCCTGCTTGTGCTCTCTCTCTCTAAAAATAAATAAGTAAATAAGTAAATAAATAAATAAATATTTTTAAAAAGACAAAACATAATTAACAAAGCAACGGTAAACTTACTATTATAAATAATGTTTTCTTTGATACCATTATAAAAATAAACTTGTGTGTTGATTTTTTTAAAAATGCAATCACTCCTAGGTGTAGAATTTGGGATGATTTTTACTTTCTGTTTTGTACTATTACCATCTGAATTTTTACAAGGAAAAATAATTTTTTTAAAGCATCAATCTACTCTTTTAATCATAAAAAGCTAGCTACATATCAAAATAAACAAGCTGAGACAAAGAGGGATATTTTATATCCTCCAAATAAAGCACACAAAATAGGGGAGGGGCAACTTGATAGTTTATATGAATAAGATCTGGGGTTTTAATTATTCATATAATTACATGCCCACCATGCATAGCCCAAGGGTATGATGTAGTTATTAAAATTTGAATGCAATTTTAGGCTACATTAACAGAATTATAATACGCCAACCATTGGACTGTGAGCCTGTTTAACCACATATGGATTCAGTTCCAACTTTGCTCTATAGTAAGAGACATTATAATTTAGGGTGTGTTCAGGCAGAAGAGAGAGATCAAAACACTGTCACAGATCAATGTTGAGAAAACTCATAACAATTAGCTTGGAAAAGAGAAGATGCAAGAGGGCACATGTCCGATATCTTCAAATATTTTGAAAATGGAAAGCAGCATAGAGTTCTTCTGTGTTGTCCCAAAGAGCAAAACTGGGCATAGGAATGGGATTTATAGCAAGGAAGGGTTCAGCACAATATCGCAATATAAATCAGAGCTGCCCCCGAACAGATCTAGCTGCCCACAAAGCAGTAAGGGTTGGAAGCAGGTAGGAGATCATTGGGGGGTTTTGTTTTGTTTGTTAATTTATTTATTTTGAGAGAGAGAGAATGAGAGAGAGAGAGAGAGCATGCGTGCATGAGCTGGGGAGGGGCAGAGAGAGAGTAGGACAGAGAATCTGAAGCAGGCTCTGTACTGACAGCGGCAAGCCCAATGCGAGGTTTGAACCCACAAACTGTGAGATCATGACCTGAACCGAAGTCAGATGCTTAATCGACTGAGCCACCCAGGTGCCTCGGTAGGAACCATTTGACAAGGAGGTTATAAGTGCTGGGAAATGGCTTCAAATAACATACAGATGAATTAGATCCCTTCTATTTTTAAGATTCAATGGCTTATTTTTTCTCTCCATAAATGTGAATCCTCATTGGCCCCATAGGTTCATATGTTCATTTCTGACTACATCTTCATTTTATTTATTTATTTATTTATTTATTTATTTATTTATTTTTTTAGGAGCAGAGGGAGAGGGAGAAGGAGAGAGAGAATCTTAAGCAGGCTCCATGTGAAGCACAGAGCAAGACTTGGGGCTTGATCCCACAACCATGAAATCATGACCTGAGTCGAAATCAAGAGTCCAATGCTTAACAGACTCAGCCGCCCAAGTGCCCCTGTCAGTCATTTTAAATCATAGTCTTATAATCCTTAGCCAGGAGAGCCCATGGTCCAAAGGCCAGATGGTTATTAACAAGGTATTTCTTGGTATGAGTTCATGCCAAAACAAATTAGAAAATGTATCTTGCTGAAAAATCTCATGTCTTTTCACTTCTAGGATTTGTTTCAATAAAGGGAAGTTTTTAATTAATAAAAGATATGCAGTGCCACTTGAAATTGGTAATGATAATTCAATTCCCTTCCCTTAATGACCCATCAAAATCACTCATAGCAGGTCTTCTATGGATTATCCCATCCTCTCTTGGCAAGGTACTTTTATAGGAACTTCTGTTGTTGGCAACAGTTACAATAAGGTTAATAACAGTTAATAAGCTGTTAAGAAGGTTATTTTAACATAGCTATTTAAAGATGATCATTTTGGGGCACCTGAGTGGCTCAGTCAGTTAAGCATCTGACTCTTCATTTCAGCTCAGATCATGATCTCATGGTTGGTGAGTTTGAGCCCCACATCAGGCTCTGCCCTGACAGTGTGGAACCTGCTTGGGATTCTCTCTCCCTCTCTCTCTTTGTCCCTCCCCTACTTGCATGCACTCTTTCTCTCAAAATAAATAAACTTAAAAATAAATAAATAAAAAGATCATTTTGACAAAGTAATCTGTGCAAGAGACATTCTAGGCTCTCAATGCCATCCCTGAACCTATTTCCAATCCTTATTGAATTTTTTGTTCCATCCCTGAAAATTGCCCCATCACACAACCTTATCAATTTGTTTATTCCTACTCCATGACAGATCCTGAGCTCATCCTCACCCTCTCCCATCTAGGAAACTAGATGGTTCCTTGGGAAACTGAACTCAGAAGGCCTTAGGCAGGAGGTAGGTGTGAGAAATAATTTCTCATTTCTCTCTGAAACCACTTTCTTAGATACAAACATCCGGAAGTCAAGATGTCTAACGAAGGCAGGAATTAGGGAGGATGCTAAAATAGTGCCCACCATATGGAGGCAAAACATCAGCTAGAATGGGGCTACATTCCTGAGGGGAAGATTAATTTTTAAGCAAGATTATTTATTATTATTAATCTCTGTTGTTTCCTGTTGTACTGTATAATGTTAAAGCCTTTATTTAGTCTTTCTTAGAAGTTTTATTTCCACTTGATGATCATAACCGAACCATTTATTAATTTGTTGATTTGTTTAATCATTTATTCACTGATCCATCAAAGATTTATTGAACATTGCATTCAATGGCAGGAACACAAGAAGGAACAAGATACAGACCTACCTTCAAGATGCCCACACTCCAAACTGGATGGGATCTCCATTCTTGATGCTCCCAAAATAAAAAGGTCACACTTGGGTAAGTATAATGGCCCAGCTGTGATCTCTACTAGTGAATTATGTTCCCCAAAGCCAATCTTAAAGAAGGAGGTGGGGGTTTGTTAAGAATGTAGCTCCCTGGGGTGCCTTGGTGGCTTAGTAGGTTGAGCATCCAACTTCATTTTGGCTCAGGCCATGGCCTCATGATGCTGTCAGCACAGAGCCCACTTTAGATCCTCTGTCTTCCCCCCACCCCCCCTGTTCACTCTCATGCACTCTCTCTCTCTCAAAAATAAACACTAAAAAAAAAAAAAAAAAAAAAAAAATGTAGCTCCCTGGGAAACTCCTATTCATCCTTTGAAACTTAGGTAAAATATTTAGAGTAGTGTCTGGTGTCATATTTAGTAGACCCTCCTTGACTTGCCCTGATGCTGAAGAATTTTGAAGAATCCCCCAGACAACTTTTGTACTTCACTGTTTGCCTTTCTGTTTTCTTTTCCAGATAGTTAATTTTCAAAAGGAGGGGCTGAATTTTAGCATTACTGTATCCTCGCATCTGTCAGAGTTCCTGGCATGTAGCTAGTGCACTAAACACCTCCAGGAGTGAATGGCCATGAAGGCTCGGTGGTCTGCTGTTGCCAAAGCCATCCTCTTCCTGGTGTTGGGGTCACCTCTTTTTTCAGATGATATCTCTCCCCAAACAATCTAGATACCAAGGTTCTTAGACTTGCTGAGTCACAATAGGAGAGAGTCTTAGAGGGAACCTTTCTACTTTAAAGAACAGTTATTTTCATTCTCTTAAATGTCAGCATTGTGTCTGCTTCCATTTTAAGATCCCAAATAGGAGTTCTTCTTTGTGGGGAGAGCTTGCAGCTCGGTCATTTCCGGACATGCCTGTCCTTCACCCAGAGTACCACGGAATGGAATCCTTGTGTTTTCACACAGGATTGATTATTTCACACAGGAGTCGTTATCATTAAGTCTGTTTTTCAGGATAGCCTATACTGATGCCGCCAAGGTTTTATGAACCAAAAATCAGAGCTCATGTTCAATTACATAAGGAAATACTCACAGATAGAAATTGGGACTGTCACAAATAACTGGGACATAGAATCATTGGGTCTCATGCTCCTCTCCCCACATATAATTCTTCTGAATGTCAAGCATGTGCTCTGCTCTTCAAAAAGTATACCATGGATGTTACCAGTTTGTACAGAACCCCCACTGTTCTTCCATAGTATTCCACAAGAAGGCTGCGTTGGTCTCAGGGAGAAAACACACTTGGAGCTGGGTTTTAATTCCTGGCTTTGTAACCTACCATCTTAGGTGTGACCCAGAAGTTAGTGGACTTCTCTGAGCCTCTTTTCTTAACTACAAAAGGGTTATTTTGGGAATATATGTGATGAAGTAGATAACATGTCTAGCAGGCATGACAGACACCTGATATATTCTAGATCCTCGTTTGTCTTCTTTAGCTCCTGTGAGATACTGAAATGATCACTTCATAAAACCAAACCAAACTAAGCCCAAACAAGAGAAAAGTAAATTTTTTAAAAAGGAAAAGACAATAGGTTTAAAATTCTGGCTTCCAAAGTCCTGAGTACTTTACTCCAGGAACTGTGGTCACATTGCAGAATAACCTGGGTTACATCTGGATTGGGGTCCCCGTGGCTCACTGTGGGCCCCAGAACTGGATGTTGTGTTTTTCTTTGGGTTGACAGTGGCCAATTTCCTAAGAATCAAATTCTCCATGTGACTTGCAATGTTGATTCGGCTTTTGTCATGTATGTTGATAGATGTCATTCAGAACACAATTCAAAAACTTGTCAAAATCATATTCTGCATTCCTTCAAACTCAAATAGTAGAATTTATGGATCATCAATTTTGGTAGAAATCCAAGTTCTCTGTAAATCTCCAATGCTACAATTTCTCAGCAAGTAAAATTATGAAAGATCAGGTTTTGTCTAATAAGGGTTCTTTGTTTCAAAATCAGTTTATTAGTTTCCTTAGAAAGGTTTTCAAGTTCATTCTTGATGGTTTTTCCCTAAAATTTTCCAAGCCATTAAAGCGAGGCTGACTAATACATTATGTGCAATGTAAACAAAACTCCAAAAGGAAAACAATTGAACTTAAATTTAATGACAATGACAATATGGTTGTAATAGGTTACGTGAAAACCACAGGCTATAAAACAAAGTATAGGATGAATTTCGGTTTCCTTTCAAACAGAATGCATTTAGTTATGAAAAAAGTCCAGAAAGATATGTACCAAAGTGATAACAGTGGTTATCCCTAGACTTCAAAATTACAAATAACTTAAACATTTTTTTTTCTAGTTTCTAACTCATGAATCAATTGACAGGTAGTCTAAAATGAGCATATGCCACTTGTTTAATATAAGATAAAAAAAGCTTCAAAAGTTATTTTGATTTTCAAAAATCTGACTTTTAAAATGATAAACTGGTTGGACAATTGCATTAATGTTATTTATAGCCCATGCTATAATATTTTAAGCCAATAAAACACCCTAACCAGATAAGCATTTGGTGAAACCTCCAACCCCAGGCAACTTTTTTGTGTCCTACTCTTAAATAGACATAAAAGAAAAATTTTTTTAAATCCCAAATTCTATGATTAATATAATTAGTATCCCTGAAATGAGAATCAGACACTGTTAAAAGAAAAAAAATCAAAGAGAAAACACACAGTTTTTGAAAATTAAATTATGATGTGACAAATGAAAAAAAAAATGGAATAAAAGGAAAGAACATAAAGTTGAGGAAATATCCCAGAAAGCAGAATAAAATAATAGAGAGGGAATATAAGGAAATAAAGAAAATTTAGAGATTCTATTCAGGAAATCCAACATTCAAATAATGGGGTATTTCAAATGGTGGGGGAGGGGACAAAGAAATTAAGAGAAGAGAGAAGAAACTATGGAAGAAACAACTTAAGAAAATTTCCCAGACCCTTTCCAACTGAAAGTGTCTCCAAATGCCTTCCTCAAGGAATGAGATTTCACCCACACCAATGACAGCATTAAACACTGTCAATGAGACAGAGTGGGGTTAAAGAGCCAAATTCACATTTTCCATTGTGGCGAGTCAAAGATAGAATAGAAAATGAGGGGCACCTGGATGGCTCAGTCAGAGTCACGAGTCTGAACCCCACATTGGGTGTAGAGATTACTAAAAAAAAAAAAAAATTAATGGAAAAAAAAGAACAAAAACTGAAAACCAGGAGGTAGCAATAGAAGCATATTATTTAGACATACTGAGTTAAGTAAGAAAACAATCAGTGAAAATCAGTGGCCTTTGTGAGGAGGAAATTTGAATTTGGAGGTAGAAGTCAGTGTTTCTTACTACATGTCTTAGAGAACTATTTAATTCCAGAAATCATGTCCATGCATAACCTTGATAAGAATAAAACTTTAAAAAATTCCTGTAGAAATGGCATTACTCACTGAAGGCACTTGTGTAAGGGAGCAGTGTTGATGTGATCCAAATACTGTATTATTGTTTTCTGACTTTACACAGAAATAGCACTCAAACAATCTAGGAATAGTTGACATATATCCTAGATGCCATTTCTCACAAATATCAGGTGTCTAGAAACAGCTTTTGGCAAGTTCTGGGTTGCAGTCAATGGATGCTTGAAACCCTGTCAAGTGTCTGAAGAGCTGATATTCCATGTTGTTGATGGAAGGGCTTCCAATGACCTTAGAAACTGGATATACAAGACAGAACTATCGTTTTGTCGTACCATACTAAGAACTTCTGTGTACTCTTGCAGATTGCGGATTAGCATACTTGTACATGGATGTGGGAGGAGGGGCACGTGCAAGTATTCTTTTGAACACTTTCAGAGCCATACAGAAGCCCAGAAATTTGTTGCAGTAACACAGAAGGTGTTATTTTGGCCTGAAGAACTCTTACCTGAAAAATGCAACCTAACAGAGCTCTCAAGATGTCCGCCACCAAGGTATTCCCGAGTATCTGAGTATCATCCTATTGAACAGTCATCTCAGTTATTTTAATGTTAAAGGACTTCTGTTATGATGCTCTTACTGTCAATATATTTGATGCTAAGTTGTTGCTTCCTACTTCGATAAGATAACTGGATTAGCTACTTCCAAAGTCACACTCAGGTGACGCAGAACACTCTAGACCATCAGCTAAGAGGCTGGTGCTTACTCAGTTCATGGAGTAATTGTTATTTAACTATAAAGTAAAATAATAAAGAGCCTACAATAACGCCTTATTTTATACTCATTAGGACTGAAAGTACTTTCCATGATTTACTCAGTAATGTTTCACACATTTTGAAAAAGAATGGCTAACGGTCTAGGATTTAGAGACAATTTAGTTGCTGTTCATGGTGTCAAGAACTGAAAGTCTGATTATGTTGCAGAGACCCACATTACCCTCAACGACTCACGGTGAAGTGAAACAGGATGTAAATTATAATGGACCCATTGCTTTTGCAAGCTGCTTAATCTTCTCAGATGTCAGCTTGAGTCCAAAAATTTGTTGAGTAAAAAACTCAAGATATTTGGCAGAAATGGTAGATTCAGTTTCACCTTTTAAAGATGGGCTACACGTGAAACTAATTTAACACTGTATGGTAACTATGCTGGAATTTTAAATTTTAAATGAATGAATGAAGGAAGGAAGGAAGGAATAAATAAATAAATAAATAAATAAATAAATAAATAAAATGGGTTAGATAAAATTTTGAATCCCTCTTAGGAATTTGTATTTATATACTATCTTCTATAAGAAAGTCACCAATTAATTTTTGGTCTACCATATGAAGAGAGCAAAGATGATAACTCTAGGCATAAAAGAAAGAGAAACAGACACAAATAAGCCATTTTATTAGTTAAATGGAAGTGTGCAATAGTAGAACAAATGCCAAACCAAGAGCCACAAAATCTAGGTTCTATCTTTGCTCTGCTACTTTATTTTGTTACATTGGGCAAGTAACTTATTTTCCTCATTTTTTAAAATGGGATTCACTGAGTCCAAAATGAAATCATGTTCCATAAAAGTAACTTAAAAAAAACCCATAAAGTAGTGTGCAAATGTTTAAAAATGAACAAATTAAATGCAAGGAACTGGAAAAGGGAACTTGCATAGGGCTAGCCTTAGGAGCTCTGGCTCTTACAAATACTATGACGAGGGTTAGACTTATGGGGAAATTTCCAAACATTTTGGCCTTAGGCCATTTTATGGTTGATTTTTTAAATTTCGTACTTGTTCTTTATTTCAAAGTAGGTTTTTTTTGGTTTGTTTTTGTTTTTGTTTTTTGTTTTTTGTTTGTTTTTACTATGTTTAATACACCAAATTTTACACCAGTTGGTATATGTATAACAGAGAAGCCCTTGGATTTGATGACAAGTCTGGAGACTAGGATTCTGGAAGTTAAATATCCAGGCAATTCAAGCACCCAGCAATGCATGTTCCTAGTGCACACTCAACAGTACATGTTCAGTGAAGGTAGGTCCTGATGAAGTTCAACTTGAAAGGTACATAAGGTCAACACAGCACCTTAAGATGAGAATTTTATTGAACTACACTCTGAAGTCCAAATGATATGTATTCCAAGAACTGCAGTTGGCTTTGGCAAAAGATACAGCTCGGCTCAACATGCCAAGACTTTTATACTTTTTTTGCTTTTCAAAATTTTCAACAAACCATGTCAATTACTTAGTTAATTTGTTGGCCTAGAACAATTTGCCCAAATTCCCTGAAGAGGCTACTGTAGCCTCTTTTTGGTTCATAGCAACAACTTGTCCCTATGTTCTGTCACCAGATGGCAAAGTAGCATAATACCCCTATGTAATTATGTCTACTCCATGTGATTATCTTCTAGACACAACAGGAAGTATGGAAGTTGTTGTTAGCTCTGATCTTCTGGGAAGTTCTAGGAAACTTAACAGGTTGTTAGTTTCTGCTAAAATGTTAAGATGGTTTTGCAAAACTCTTTCCTGGAAGTGTATAGTGACCTTTCAAAATGAAAGTAGAAGTCTAGATTTCTAGCAGATAACATTCATAAGTAGCAGAAGAGCTACTCTGGATATTTCACATTTATTAGGTTTTTATGCTTATGAAGCTCTTTTTACATTATTTGGAGAGGCAGTTCTGATTATAAAAGAAACACAAACCCATTGGAGAAACAGGAGAGAGTAAGGATAAAAATGCAGGAAAAAGACATTTCCTGGAGTTTTACCACATAGTAGCAACACTTAAAATATTTTGGTGCATTTTGTCCATTTTTTAAAATGTGTTTTCTTATATGGTTGTGATTATATTGTGATACAAATTCCTATGCATTTTTCTTTCTTTCTCTTTTTAAAGTTTATTTATTTAATGGGGGGAGAGGCAGATAGAGACAGAGAGAGAATCACAAGTGGGCTCCACACAGAAGCACGGTTTGATCCCACGACCGTGAGATCACAACCTGAGCAGAAATCAAGAGTTGGTCGCTTAACCAACTGAGCCACCCAGGTGCTTCTGTAGGCAGATTTTTCTTATTTAACAGTTTACACTTATTGCCCCGTGCCATTAAAAATCTTTTAAAATCAACTTTTAGAAAATATCTTTCTGATAATAAGAAATATACAAAGTTTGAGAAATATATAATAGTATAAGGGAAATAAAATTTATCCATAATCTTGGGGTGCCTGGCTGGCTTAGTCAGAAGAGCATGTGACTTTTGATTTGGGGTCATGAGTTGGAGTCCCATGTTGGGAGCAGAGAATACTTATAAAAATAAAATCTTTTTTTTTTTTTAATTTTTTTTTTTTAACATTTATTTATTTTTGAGACAGAGAGAGACAGAGCATGAACGGGGGAGGGGCAGAGAGAGAGGGAGACACAGAATCGGAAGCAGGCTCCAGGCTCTGAGCCGTCAGCCCGGAGCCTGTCGCGGGGCTCGAACCCACGGACCGCGAGATCGTGACCTGAGCTGAAGTCGGACGCTCAACCGACTGAGCCACCCAGGCGCCCCCAAAATAAAATCTTTTTTAAAAATGTTTACTTATTTTGTGAGAGAGGAAGTACACGTGCGCTTGGGAGCAGGGGAGGGGCAGAGAGAGACCAAGAGAGAGAATCCCAAGCAGGCTCCATGCTTAGTGCAGAACCCAATGTGGGGCTCAACCTCACAAACCGTGAGATCATGACCTGGGCAGAGATCAAGGGTCACTTAACTGACTGAACTACCCAGGCATCCCCCTAAAATAAATTCTTTAAAAAGAATTATCCACAATCTTACAACTAAAGGTAATCATCAATACTTTGGCATATTTCCTTCCTTTTTCTTTATGTTTTTTTTAAAAATGTTAAATGTTTATTCATTTTTTGAGACAGGGGGGAGAGAGAGAGAGAGAGAGAGAGAGCACAGGAGGGGCAGGGGCAGAGAGAGAGGGAAGCACAGAATCCAGAGCAGGCCCCAGGCTCCGAGCTGTAATCAGCACAGAGCCCAATATGGGGCTCAACCTCACGAACCACAAGATCGTGACCTGAGCCAAAGTTAGGTGCTTAACTGACTGAACCACTCAGGTGTCTGTTCCTTTCTCTTTAAATGCATTTCCTTTTACACAGCTGGGGTAATACCTTTTGTAAAATCCTGTTTTCTTCACTCATTTATCTTTTTTTTTAAGTTTATTTATTTTGAGAGAGACCCAGATAGCGCAAGTGGGGAAGGGGCAGAGAGAGGGAGACAGAGAATCCCCAAGCAGGCTCTGCACTGTCAGCCTGGTGCCCGATGTGGGGCTGCAACTCAGGAAACCATGAGATCATGACCTGGAAACCGTGAGATCACGACCTGAGCCGAAACCAAGAGTCAGACGCTTAACCAGCTGAGCTACCCAGGCACCCCCCCTTCACTCATTTATCTTAAGCAGTTTCCCACATGATTAAAATCTTTCCCAAAAGGTTGTTTTTAATGTCTGCGGTGTAATGTTATATCAATACACATAATTTCCTTCACCATTCCTCTTCTTGGGGCTTTTTTTAATAATTTTTTATTTTTTTATTTTAGAGAGAGATCAAGAGCAAGCCAGGGAGAGAGGCAGAGGGAGAGGGAAGGAAAGGGGGAGAGAAAGAGAGACAGAGACAGAGACAGAAAATCTTAAGCAGGCTCCATGTTCAGAGCAGAGCCCATCATGACCTGAGCAGAAATCAACAGTCGGACCATCAACTGACTGAGTCACCCAGGCACTCTCCTTTAGGGCTTTTTCCAACAGTTTAATTCTTTCATAGAATGATCCAGAAGTCTTGAATTTTATATTAATTTGTAATATTTCATAAAAAAGGTTGAGAAGTTTATATCAATAAGGTATGAAAGAGGAAAACAGGACATTATACATATGAAGTCAAGAGGCAGTCCTTCATAGTCATAGGGACAGTGCTGGACCCTAAATACATGCTGCATGGGCTTTGCTTTCTTACCTTTTCCAAGGAGGGTTTGGGATGGCGTATAGAGATACTCAGAAATTAGGACAAAGTGAAAACGGGGCTAATGGCGAGCCACAAATTTAATTCTGAGCACCCAGCAGCCAAAGAAATTGATTTTAAGAAAATTTCCTTAGAATGAAAACCAAGTTGGGCACCGAAGGGCAGCTACCTGGTATCGAAACGTAAGAGAAATCTTTATAAAAGAGTGCAAGATGAGGGCATGGTCTGTGGGTTATGCCCGAGACCAGGGTACAGGAGGTCTGGATCCCAGGATTGGCTTTGCTACTAACCAGAAGTGCAAACTGGGTAAATCACTTAATCACTGGTAAGGCCTTTATTTCTGTCATTTAATGTTCATTTGTAAGGGCTCACTATGTGCCACTAGGATTACAAGGGCAAATGAGTTTGTGTCCTTAAGGAGCACAGATACTCAGGAGGAAGACAAGCATGGAAGCTGTGTGGGGGAATCCACTGCAGAAACGGTATAATAGAGGGATGAACAGGGACATGAATGTCTCAGCTGACGTACATCTCGACTTCTAGGTTAATCTAGACACCAGATATCACCTTCTGTAAAATTCCATTATGTTAAAATCAATATCCTGAATTAAGAAATATTAAAATCCTAATAGGATTGAATTGACTAAAGTATCTGTGAAGCAACCGTAACTGAGAATGGTAACCGTGTTAATGTGGAAAACTGATCGAAACATCTGTGGTTTTCTCACTCGCTTTTGTAATTGTAATAGGTGTTGCTTTGCAATATCTGTTCCATCCAAGGATGGTCTTTTTTAATTGTATGCTTTGTCAGAAGACCAACTCTCTCTATTTCTTTCTCTTCCTACACCCTCTCATGCTCTTTTCCTGTAAAATAGTCTGGCTAAGCTCTCCTTTCAGAATCTCTTCCTATTGCCCCTGTCTTCCACAATTGTCATTGCAAATCTCCTTTTTCTGTTTCACATTCAAGTTTAACATATTCACATTCCTTGGCACTTATTTTTCTTTGGTTTCTTGTATCCAGTCAATCAAATCCTACAACTTTTTTTTTTTTTTTTTTTTTTTTTTTCTGAAGAACACTCAGATTTTTCATCTGCCTCTGTTGTCACTGACAATTCCTTGCCTTCACTTGAGGTATATTCTCATTCGGGATCCTCCAATATCTTCCTCATGTGGGTTCTCTGCCTTTATTTCCCACACTCCATTCTAAGTATTTCCAGACCTCTTTACATCACTGGCTTCTATGGTGATTTAATTCTTAGAATTCATTTCAGAACACTGCCATTTTCCAGAGTAAATGACTAATTTGGTCTTAGTGGCAAAACTACCAAGACTCTGATCAGGATTTTCCATCCAAGCAGGTTTTATTTCATATACTTTTTTTCATATAATCTTTGTCTCTCAGATATAAGCCCTCTCATTGGTCACTATGATGATTTCTTCTCTTTTAAAATTCATAATCTTGATTCTCCACAAATCTTTTAGTATTTAACTTGTATTTTTATAATACCATAGTCCACATGTATAAGCCTTTCTTTATTTCATATATACAAATTTCTTTCTTTCTTTTGAGAGAGAGATAGAAGATACAAGTGAGTGAGAGGCAGAGAGAGAAGAGAAGGAGAGAAGTGGGGCTCACCTGGGGCTCCTGTTTCACCCAAAGCGGGGAACGTGCTCACCCAAAGTGGGTCTCGAGCTCACCCGATGTGGGACTCGAACTCATGAGCTGTAAGATCATGATCTGAGCCCAAGTCAGGTGCTTAATGACTGAGCCACCCAGGCGCTCATACAAATTTCTATATTTTGCTCCCTCACTAAGTTGTGAGTCCTGAGGATAGTGACCGTGTCTGCAGTAAACACTAACTGGGGTAGCTGACGTTCCCCACGTGATTACTTCTACCCCTCTCCCTCCTCCAGCTCTAGATAAGTGGTCTGAATGGAAATGGTCATCTTCTTTTATGATCCTGCTCTTCTGATCATAGGATTGGTTAAGGTTTAGACTTGTCACCATAACAGCTCATTCCCTGGACCACAGTGAGTGATTCAGAGTGACATGTGACCTAAATAGGGCCAGAATCCTATCTCAAGAGTTGAGAGAGAAAAACCAGTTTTTCTCTTGTATTAAAAGCTGTAAAAACGAGAGCCTGGACCCTTTGGGTGGTACATGTCCCACCAGAGAAAAATGATCTGGGAGAATGGCTGAGAAGCAGACAGAGAAATCTTTGTTCATTCCTCTTCTTGCCAATCTGAGATTTAATTATTTAACTGTTTATTCAATTCTTAGAGCTAGTTCTCAATAAATCTCTGTCCTTTTATTTGTTTCATCTGGTTTGAGTTGAGTTTGTCATTTACAACCATGGAGGTCCTCATTCATATAATATTTGAACTATATTTTGAAATCCTTGTAGAATTGATCTGTAAAATGGGGACCTCTATATATGATATGCCTCATATCTGATCAATTAACTTAACTTAAAAAAAAAAAGAGCTCCAGAAGAAATTTTTTTTTAATTTTAAATTTATTTTTTTAAATTTACATCCAAGTTAGTTAGCGTATCATGCAACAATGATTTCAGGAGTAGATTCCTTAATGCCCCTTACCCACTTAGCTCATACCCCTCCCACAACCCCCTCCGGTAACCCTCTGTTTGTTCTCCATATTTAAGAGTCTCTTATGTTTCGTCCCCCTCCCTGTTTTTACATTATTTTTGCTTCCCTTCCCTTATGTTCATCTGTTTTGTCTCTTAAAGTCCTCCTATGAGTGAAGTCATATGATATTTGTCTTTCTATGACTAATTTCACTTAGCATAATACCCTCATTTCCATCCATGTAGTTGCCAATGGCAAGATTTAATTCTTTTTGATTGCCAAGTAATACTCCATTGTATAAATATACTACATCTTCTTTATCCATTCATCTGTTGATGGAAATTAGGGCTCTTTCCATACTTTGGCTATTGTTGATAGTGCCGCTAGAAACATGGGGGTGCATGTGTCCCTTGTAAACAGCATACCTGTATCCTTCGGATAAATACCTAGTAGTGCAATTGCTGGGTTATAGGGTGGTTCTATTTTTAATTTTTTGAGGAACCTCCATACCATTTTCCAGAGTGGCTGCACCAGCTTGCATTCCCACCAGCAGTGCAAAAGAGATCCTATCTCTCCGCATCCTTGCCAACATCTGTTGTTGCTTCAGTTGTTAATGTTAGCCATTCTGACAGGGGTGAGGTGATATCTCATTGTGGTTTTGATTTGTATTTCCCCGATGATGAGTGATGTTGAGCATTTCTTCACGTGTCGGTTAGCCATCTGGATGTCTTCTTTGGAGAAGTGTCTATTCATGTCTTTTGCCCATTTCTTCACTGGATTATTGGGTTTTTTTGGGTGTTGAGTTTGATAAGTTCTTTATAGATTTTGGATACTAACCCTTTATCTGATATGTCGTTTGCAAATATAGAAGAAAACTTTTGTTGTCAAAACTCTTTAAATTCTATCCTGAAATTCTTCCTAATTTATTTACTCCCTAAGCTTTTTGGTTACAATACCTGAAAATCAGTGCATGACAATTTAATTTGCCTTCTAATAAGGCACACTCCCACCTCCCTAAAGTTACAGACTCTAATTTGTCGATTGTCCCTTAAAACTGTGATTTGTTTATTTTACATAACAAAGATATACTGAAGGCTTATTTTGAGCCAGATGTGCTAAAAATTTACCTCTTCAATCCTCCAACACACCTCTGAAGTAGGTACTATTATTATCCCCGTTTACAATGAGAAAACTGAGGCACAGAGAGACTGAGTAATTTGCCCTAGGTCACAGAGTTAGTACATAGTGGAGCTGGAATTAATTCTTAAACTTTATTATGCATCAGAACAACTCAGGTGTGTGTTAAAAATGCAGATTCCTGGAACCTACTCGTCCAGAATCAGACCAAGAAAAGGTAAGACTACTTTTTAGATTTTTTTACGTTTACCAAAAAATTCTCTCATCTGTAGCCTTCAGCTATCTTAAATTTGGTTGAGAATACATTTCATCTTTTTTGATTTTTGTAATAGAATGAGATTCTGCCACATGTGGATCTGATATTTAAACTGTACTGATCTTCCGTATGCTGAAAACTATAGAAAGCTTATAAAGGAAATTGAAGAAGATATAAAGAAATGGAAAAACATTCTGTGCTCTTGGATTGGAAGAATAAATATTGTCAAAATGTCAATACTACCCAAAGGTATCTACACATTCAATGCAATCCCAATCAAAATTGCACCAGCATTCTTCTCGAAACTAGAACAAGCAATCCTAAAATTTATATGGAACCACAAAAGGCCCCGAATAGCCAAAGTAATTTTGAAGAAGACCAAAGCAGGAGGCATCACAATCCCAGACTTTAGCCTCTACTACAAAGCTGTCATCATCAAGACAGCATGGTATTGGCACAAAAACAGACACACAGACCAATGGAATAGAATAGAAACCCCAGAACTAGACCCACAAATGTATGGCCAACTCATCTTTGACAAAGCAGGAAAGAGCATCCAATGGAAAAAAGACAGTCTCTTTAACAAATGGTGCTGGGAGAACTGGACAGCAACATGCAGAAGATTGAAACTAGACCACTTTCTCACACCATTCACAAAAACAAACTCAAAATGGATAAAGGACCTGAATGTGAGACAGGAAACCATCAAAACCCTAGAGGAGAAAGCAGGAAAAGACCTCTCTGACCTCAGCCATAGCAATCTCTTACTTGACACATCCCCAAAGGCAAGGGAATTAAAAGCAAAAATGAACTACTGGGACCTTATGAAGATAAAAAGCTTCTGCACAGCAAAGGAAACAACCAACAAAACTAAAAGGCAACCGACGGAATGGGAAAAGATATTTGCAAATGACATATCAGACAAAGGGCTAGTATCCAAAATCTATAAAGAGTTCACCAAACTCCACACTCGAAAAACAAATAACCCAGTGAAGAAATGGGCAGAAAACATGAATAGACACTTCTCTAAAGAAGACATCCGGATGGCCAACAGGCACATGAAAGGATGCTCAACGTCGCTCCTCATCAGGGAAATACAAATCAAAACCACACTCAGATATCACCTCACACCAGTCAGAGTGGCCAAAATGAACAAATCAGGAGACTATAGATGCTGGAGAGGATGTGGAGAAACGGAAACCCTCTTGCACTGTTGGTGGGAATGCAAATTGGTACAGCCACTCTGGAAAAGAGTGTGGAGGTTCCTCAAAAAATTAAAAATAGACCTACCCTATGACCCAGCAATAGCGCTGCTAGGAATTTACCCAAGGGACACAGGAGTACTGATGCATAGGGGCACTTGTAACCCAATGTTTATAGCAGCAGTCTCAACAATAGCCAAATTATGGAAAGAGCCTAAATGTCCATCAACTGATGAATGGATAAAGAAATTGTGGTTTATATACCCAATGGAGTACTATGTGGCCATGAGAAAGAATGAAATATGGCCCTTTGTAGCAACGTGGATGGAACTGGAGAGTGTGATGCTAAGTGAAATAAGCCATACAGAGAAAGACAGATACCATATGGTTTCACTCTTATGTGGATCCTGAGAAACTTAACAGAAACCCATGGGGGAGGGGAAGGGAAAAAAAAAAAAGGTTAGAGTGGGAGAGAGCCAAAGCATAAGAGACTGTTAAAAACTGAGGGTTGATGGGGGGTGGGAGGGAGAGGAGGGTGGGTGATGGGTATTGAGGAGGGCACCTTTTGGGATGAGCACTGGGTGTTGTATGGAAACCAATTTGACAATAAATTTCATATATTGAAAAAATAAATAAATAAATAAAATTGTACTGATCTTGCTTCAATAAATAATAACAAATACATATCCTTCAGGCACTCACCAGAGATCTTAATCTTGAACTGACCGCCAGCCAGATCACTGCAAAGAAATAGTTGAAACAGGTATTTGAGAAAGACATGACCAAAGAACATGCTTACTATTTAATCCTTTCGTTTTCCTTACTCTATCACCCAAATAGAATAAATCCCCCACAAATCCACATACTTGGACTTTGTCAGTGTGATTCTCTGTGGAAATGCTTTCAACTCTTCTCAATCTCTCAATTAACCAGCTCCCATTCAATGCTCAGTTTCTGGGTATTGTCCCCACCATACTTCTAAAGGCACTGTTACTGAGGTCACCAGCAGCCAACTGGAGACTATACGATTTTGAGGCTAAGGAGGTGTTCTCCGAAGTCAGTCCAGCTCAATTCAAATCCCGATTCTGCCACCTCCTGGCTCCAGCTCCTTGCTGAACCTCTCCGTGTTGCTCAATGTTCCTACCTGTAAAATGAGGATAATTATGGTACCTATATCCAGGGTAAGTGTGAGGAATGAGTGAAGTAATAATCCTTGTCAGGTGATTAGAACAGTGCACACACAGTCAATGAATGCTATTCGCCAGAATATAAGCTCCTTCAGAGCAAGTTCAATGTTTCCTTCATGACTATGTTCTCAGCGCCTGACATATAGAAGTTACTCAAATGTAAATGCAATGAATCCAGTAACTACCAAATCTAATGGCATTTTCAGGTCCTTTCTTAGTTGATCTTATGTGACATCAGTCAAATATTCAGATAGTACTACCTCTGCCAGGCACTGTTCCAAGCACTTTACACTTATTTACTCTTTTAGTTCCCATAACAATCTTATGAGACAGGCACATTACTGTGAGCATTTTATACATGATGAAAGTGAGGAACAGAGGTGCTTAGTAATTTGCCCAAGCTCACACAGCTAGTAAGTGGTAGAGCCAGGAATGGAACCCAGGCAGTATGGTTTCAGAGTTTATGCCTTTAACCTATGTTTGCCGCTACTCATTTCTTCTTTAAAACTGTCTTCCTGGGGTGCCTGGGTGTCTCACTTGGTTAAGTGTCAGACTTTGGCTCAGGTCATGATCTCACAGTTCGTGGGTTCAAGCCCTGTGTTGGGCTCTGTGCTGACAGCTAGGGGCTTGGAGCCTGCTTCAGATTCTGTGTCTCCCCCCCTCTCTCTGCCACTCCCCTGCTCCTTCTCTCTCTCTCTCTCTCTCTCTCTCTCTCTCTCTCTCAAAAATAAACATTAAAAGAAATAAATAAAACCAAATAAAGAAAAAAATAAAACTCTCTTCCATTGGCTTCCATGAAAGCACCATCTCTCTGACTCCTCCTTCATTGGTTTTCTCTCTGCTTAGCTCTGAAGCAGGAATGACATTTCCCAGAAATCTGTCTACAGCCACTGCCTTCATTTACTTTACGTGCTTCTTAGTTGAGGTATCCACTGCCATCCCTACTTGGATGATTCCCAGCCCTGTATCTCTATCCCAGAGATCCTTCCTGAGGCTCAGACTTGTGTGTCCAATTGCTCAGTGGACCACATTCCCATCTGACACATATAATAAATGTATTCTTTTCCTCAGCAAACATGCTTTTTTTCCATTTAATTCTCTGCCTTAGGAAATCACCCATCACTGAAGCCAGTGAGCTGACAATCACCTGTAACCCAGCTCTCGCTTTTTCCTGTCCTGTCCAGTCAGCATCCACCTCCGTTCGATATTTGACTGTACCTCCTAAACGTCTCTGAATTCTCATAACCATTTCCCTCGTTTTGGATTCTCTTACCCTGACTGTAGCTTCCTAACCGGTTGCCCTATGCCTCTTTAACCCATTTCTCTCAGTGCTGCAGGAGTTACTTTACAACAACAAAACCCCCCAAAGCTCCTGACATCACTTTGCTGATGAAAACTTTGTAATGACCCCCTTTTCTAAGAGAGGAATAACTGGATTCCTTGACACGATATGCAAGGCCTTTCGCAGTCTGGTGCTGCCCCTGCTTCTGGTTTCATCAGCTTCCCCTCTCTCGCTTGAAAGCAACTTGCTCTAGCAATTCTAAGCTCCTTGCGTGTCCCCTGAAGATCTCTGTGCCTTCATGAAGTTGTGCTTTCTCAAAGATCTCTCGTAAATGCCCTTTCCCAGCTGTCTCACCGACCACGCTTCCTTCTCCTTCAAGAATCAGATCTTCAGGGGGCGCCTGGGTGGCGCAGTCGGTTAAGCGTCCGACTTCAGCCAGGTCACGATCTCGCGGTCCGTGAGTTCGAGCCCCGCGTCGGGCTCTGGGCTGATGGCTCAGAGCCTGGAGCCTGTTTCCGATTCTGTGTCTCCCTCTCTCTCTGCCCCTACCCTGTTCATGCTCTGTCTCTCTCTGTCCCAAAAATAAATAAACGTTGGAAAAAAAAAAATTAAAAAAAAAAAAAAAAAAAAAAAAAAAGAATCAGATCTTCAGAAGAGCAGCAAACCAAACACATACCACAAGAGGCCGTCGCTTAATAGATTTTAGCTCCCTTCTCATGATGCACCCACTTTCCCTGACAAAATTGATGTGTTCTGCTGTATAAACTGCTTATTTTCTTTAGTCTACTAATCACGAGTATACATTTATTGGTAAATTATACCCCACTTTTAAAAAATAATAAATTCATCTTATTTTTTAACGTTTATTTTTGAGAGAGAGCGAGAGAGCGTGTGTGTGAGTGCAAGCGGGGGAGGGGCAGAAAGAGAGGGAGACACACAATCTGAAGCAGGCTCCAGGCTCTGAGCTGTCAGCACAGAGCCCGACGCGGGGCTTGAACTCACGAACACAAGGTCATGACCTGAACCGAGCTCTGACACTTAACCGACTGAACCACCCAGGTGCCCCAATGAATTCATTTTAAATAAACCCACTTACAACTTTTTTCATTCAAATGTATTATACTCTTTATTTTTTTATATTTATTTATTTATTTTTGAGAGAGAGAGAGAGAGAGAGAGAGAGAGCGAGAGCGAGAGCGAGAGCACATGTGTGCATGTAAGCTGGAGTTGCAGAGAGAGAGGGGGACAGAGAATCCCAGGCAGGCTCCATTCGGTCTGCACAGAGCCTGCCATGGGGCTTGAACTCACCAACCGTGAGATCATGACTGAGCTGAAATCAAGAGTCAGACATTTAACTGACTGAGCCACGCAGGCACCTCAGGTACTCTTTATATGAAAATAATAGTGGGGATGCCTGACTGGCTCAGTCATGTGACTCTTGATCTCAGGGTTGTGAGTTCGAGCCCCACTTTGAGTGTAGAGATTACTTAAAAATAAAAACTTTAAAAAAATAATAGGAGTCAAGAAAAAACCCCAATCTTACCCCAAATCAAATCAGTATTTTATTTGTCCATCTTATCTTTAGCTCCTTATCCATGTGCAGATTCTCTTTTCTATATTTATATTTAATACCCTCCATATGTACATTCCACCTCCTTTGATAAGGTCATACATGTTTTTCTAGTGTGCTTCTAACATGTTTCTGACTTGCTTCCTCTCCCTCACGTCTTTTCCACTAGGAAAACCAGTGACAACAGTTTGGTGTGCACCTTTCCACCCTGTTCTCCTGTTGAATCAGTTGTATTTGGGGAGGAGGAAAGGAGGTTTTGCCATTTGTTTTACAAAAAAGAGACGATATAACACACGTGTCTTTTCCTCTTGCTCTTCTCCTTTAACAATTCATGAAATTACTCCAGGCTAATAAACATAGCTCTAACTCATTCTTTCAGCTGCCTAGTATCTTAAGGGATGAAGAGACCACGATTTACTCAGCCAATCCTGTGTTGAAGGGCATTCAGGTTGTTTCCAGTTCTTTACCACTACACACAGTGTTGCAACAAGCAAATACACATATCCTTGCACACTAATGCTTTTGTTTCCATGGGATTTCGTCCCCCAAACAGGAATTGTTTATAGAAACTAGGTTGGAGCATGGTTTGTAAATAAATAAAAGCACACAGCATAGCACCATACATTCAAAGAAGGTCAGTAAATGATGATAATGATAAAGGATATTTGACTATGTGGTTACCTAGCAGCGTTTTGATGGGAAAAGATATGTTTCCCAGCAACTAGCAAGTATACATCATTGAATGAGAACTTGTAAGGAAGCACAAAAGACAGAACCTGGTGCATAGCAACTAGGAACCACTGTTGCAAAGTGTATTTCCTGTTGTATTTGCTAGGCCATCTTACACTGTGGAGCACTAGTCTAAGCAGCTCTATTACTGGATACTGAGTCCCTGACCTTCTACAGTTCTAATCAAACTATAATATGCTTTCAAAAAACCTCAGCATTTAAAGAGCTCACCAATTGTATTACCTTGAAGCTGGTGATTTCAGAGTTACGAAGGTGTCTATTTAAGGCAGTTATATGTGAAAGCACATTAGATGAGGAGTCAGAAACTAATCCTTGCCTCTGCCCACTTGTCAGCACGGCGGCATTTTGAGCAAGCCTTAAAATCCTCATATGTAAAAAAAAGCTAATAACACTCATGCTGCCTACTTTGCAGTATTGTAGTGAGGAACAAATGGAATTATGCAAATGAAAGTACTTTGAGAGAGCTATACATATATTAGCATTGTTAATATTCTTCTGATTCCTGAGTGGGCAATGTACTGTGTATAGTGGCACCTTCCTGTTCTTTGTATCGCCAGGAAAGAATACATTACCACAGAAAAGATTGATTTTGTAGCAGTCATGAAGTGCACTACGAAAGTACAGAACAATCAATATAAAAATAACAGACTAGATGTCAGCCATTGAATCTATCTGCCGACGTTGTTCAATGAACTTCTAGGACAATGAAGATATTTACAAAGCTGCCTCAGTTTTTAATGTTTCATACATAAATGAAAATAAAATAATATAGCATGATTTCCCCCCTTCTTTCCTGTAAGTTTCTATTTTTAACTCCTGTACAGCATCAGATGTAATACCCTTGTGTTCTTTCCCTGGTCCTGGCTCCTGCCCATAATATACACACAAGCTATAGGAATTCAGCTACGCTTGGGATGTTTCCTGTCCAATTACTGTTATTTTTACTGTGATTGAAACATTGAGAAATTGGTTCCATTATAGATTAATACTCCATATATATTTTGAATGGATAGGTCTATGGATGGAATAGCAGAAACTCCCCAACAGACATGAAGGATCATTCGTTTCAGAAATAAGGCATACTTACAGTGTTCACTCTTTGGTGGGACAGAATGTTGGTAGAAGGAGCTCAGAAGTCTCAGTGCCAGTTGAAATTTGGCAGTTGGTTCCTTCCAGCTGTTCTTAAAGGTATTCTCCCTGCGGGGATTTAAAAGTGGCTCCTAGTTATGGCTTAAGATTTTTATGTTTAGCTATTTCTGTTTTGATTCTTCCCTTGGGAAAAAAGAGAAAATGAGATGTTTAACCAGTAGTGAAGAGCTTATGAAGTTCTGTAGAGTTAGATCTAAATTATCACAACTGTCAATAGTTGGTAAAATCAGTGGGGAAAAAAGGCACCATGTATAAAACACACAATTTATTATTATTATTGTTATTATTATTATTATTATTATTATTAATGTTTTACTTTTCAGCTGGTTGTGGTGACATCAGGTAGACAACCCAAGAGAAAAAAAAGCAAAGATTCCTTGGAGTGATTTCAAGTCTCAGGCTTTTTCAGGATCTTTGAAGTAATAATTTGGGGATTGCTTACCATGCTTTTAAGTGTGCATCTGTTGAAGAGAAAGGAGAAAGAGAAAAAAACTTCTGAGACTGAAGCTGCCTTTATTTAAAACAGTTTTTCAGTCTAAATCTTTTTTTCAAAAGGCAGACTTTTGTTGTGGATCATTTTATATTACTTTAAAGAGTTAAATATGTGAGAACTTAAAATGTATAACAAGTAACATGGAAATAGAGTAAATAAAAATATTAGAACATACTCCATATCCTCCTTACTTTACCAAGACATGGAGAATAAATGTGATTTTTGAAATTTTCTTTTCTTTTAGAGAAAATTGAATTTACAAAATAGATAAATTACAGAAGTGAGTATACACATCATAGAAGGGTTCCTCTATAGATGTCTCAAAATATATAGATAACAGCCGAATTTCTTTTTTTGTGCATTTTTTAATGTTTATTTATTTTTGAGAGAGAGCATACGGAAGGGGCAGAGAGAGAGGGCGACAGAAGATCTGAAGCGAGCTCCTGGCTGATGGCAGAAAGCCCGATACGGGGCTCGAACCCACAAACCATGAGATCATGACCTGAGCTGAAGTCAGCTGCTTAACTGACTGAGCCACCCAGGCACCCCAACAGATGAATTTCTTAACATATAGAAATCACAGTGCCTATTGTTCCATACACAAGGCATCGTGGTGAAGAACTTAGGTACTGCAAAAGCAAAATACTCCTGTGTACTTAGGTACACAAAGCAAAATACTCCTGTCTCGTACATAGAAGTAATTTGAGTGACCTACTCTTAATTTTATATCTATATAACACAATAGGAAATAAAGAATTAGCAATTATGAAAGGAAGGAGCACTATTAATTATTGTATAGTTTTGTCATAAGTCAGAGAACTTTTTTCTTGAATTATCTAGAATATAGGCAAACAAGTAGCCTATAAAATGAGTATCATCTAAGACGCTTGAATTCACACTATGTAGATCTTGAGAAAGGCTACTTGGATGGATTTGAGTATTGATATTGAGCTATGGGACGTGATGTATACACAGTGAAGAAACTCTCACTGTACTTGAATTTTTAAAAGTCAATGACCCAGCAGACATTTTTGGTTGTTCAAAACTCTTTATCAACCTTTCTTCCTAATACAAATACATGTAATGAAAGTTTGTTTCTGATGTTATATAGAGAGTAGTATTGAAAACTTGTAAGATTAATTGTAATGAACATACCATACTAAAGTAAAATGATGAGGGGCACCTGGCTCAGTCAGTATTGCATGCAACTCCTGATCTCAAGGGTTGTGAGTTTGAGCCCCATGTTGGTGTAAAGATTACATAAGAAAATAATAAAGAAAGTAAAATTGTTCTTAAAAAATAAAATATGTTACAGAAGAAACTAACGAGCAAAACCTAGTTCTGTTTTATTCAATCTCCTTATTATAGGATTGTTTCCGTTATCTGTAAGATGTTAAGTATGCAGATATAAAACAAATATTAAAATATTCCTGTAATATTTTCCTTTTGAAATGTCACATTTCTTAACTATTTGAACCATTTCCAGACTTTAGTCCAGGCATCTATCTCATATTTGGTTTACTCATACCTAACAAGAATAGGATAATATAGATTTTTTCTTTCCCCTGCAAAGCCAAAATACATGGAAAATTTCTTGCTATTTTCTCTAATAAGTTTAAACTACATCAGTTTTATTTTCTTAAAAAATTTAATATTTTAGATTTAAGAGTGAGATTCATTTTATATTTTACAATTAAGTATTTTCTAAAACTAAGGACTAATAAACAGCAGATCTTTGAAACTTCTTTATAAAAAGTTTACAATAAAAATGTGTGTAGTTTTACAAGTGATAATGTGAAATTTTATCTTAACCTGAACTGGAGTTTTAAATATTGTTTAGAAACTATTTATTACCCTAAGTTTATCCTTTTAGTTGTTTTCATTAAAAAAAAATTTTTTTACTCCTGTGAAGACTTTAACCAATATATTCCATTTTCCATAGTCTAAAACAGTGTTTAGAAATATTGATGCTGAGTGCTATTGATTACTTTGACGACATTTTCTGAGTTTAATTTTTTCATTACCTAGCTATCTTTCAGAGACTGGCATTTTGATTTTTATAATTAATATTCTATGTACCAGGAATGGTATTTTTATTTTCTATTTATGAAGAATTGCGTAGCACAACCACTGTAAGTGATGTGCTGGTATGTTACCTTATAAATGCTCAAGGTACAGCTTCTAATGGTGAAAAATAGAAAAATAAATTGACCTTGATGAAGTGTGTCTTCTTTTGTCTGTTCCCAGGAAAGTTTATTTCAGGTATTTCTACTGCTGAAATGATTAGCGTTAACAGCTTTTTCCCTCCATTTTATTTTACAGGGTCTCTTCATCTTCCTGATATATGGGGTATACAACACAGAGGTAAGTCTGCTTGGAGTATCTCAAGGCTGACAGAGTGAATGAGAGAAATGACAGGTTTCTTATCTTGATAACTGAGGAACAAAGTTGGCTTTTCATATGAGTGTCCTACTGCCCTTCATGCTTGGACTAGCTTATATGCATCCCAGCTTACCATTAAACACTGACGCCCTGAATAAAGGGACAGCCTCATTTCTCACAGGCATTGACTAATATTTTACTACTGCCTTAAGTTTTGGAATTTTCAGTCTTTCTTTTAACACTTAGCTACCCTTGACGGTATTCAAGTTTTACAATTTAAGTGGCAGAATGCTTATAGGTAACTTCATGGAATTAGAATAATATTTCTTACCACCAAATGTTCATAAATATTACCTTTTAAGTTTCTGCACAGGTTCAGAGAGGCCCATAAAGAATAATGAATAATCTTATGGTTTCAATGGTGAAGTTTCTCAGAGAAGTCATTTACTATTTAGTTATGAGCAGTTATTTAGTTAGAAATATTGTGAGAAAATGGACTTGAAATTTCACGAAGAAAATATACTACGTAAACGAATTATTGTGATGGTTCTAGTTCTTTTATGAAAAAAATTGTGATTTATATAGGCTTTGTTAGGCAAGTAGCTGGTTTAGATTTTGGCACGTTTAATATGAAAGTGAGTGCTTTGTGTACACTAGCCACTGAGTAGAGACTTGTGTGGTATTTGTTAGTCTCTGATTTCAAGATTTTACTTTGTAATTTTCCCTCAAGAAAAAATTTGTAATTTTGCACGCGTTTCTCAGCAGTCTATACTGGGGGAGGGCAGAGTGAATCCTAGTACACGTCTTAGAAGGGCCTGGTAGTCAGTTTTTCCTAAATAAGTAACATAAGGGGCTAGGCAACATTGTAACATTGCAAACAGAGTCATTAGCCAGACTGAAAAGGTATGTGGGCATTTAAATAACATCTGATGATGATGAAGTATGAGTGTGGGCGTGTTTTACAGGGCTGCAGCACCCGGATTACACGCGGTTTCCTTCTTCAGTAGCCTTCAGGTAGGTTGGCAGTAAAACAACTTTTTTTTTTTTTTTTTTTTTTTTTGCAACGGTTTCAAAGCAGGCTCCTCCTATAAATGCAAAGGTACACGCCCACTATTAAAATATTTCCAACCTAAGAGGGATAACGGAAGAAATCTGTTTTAATAAATGTTGGGCATTTGAAGTTTACTGCTTTTAGGCAGAACCAAAAGTGCCCTAAGTGACCCACTTCTGGGTTTGGAGTGTGATTCAATACCTAGACTACAAATTGTAAGCTAGAAAAAGCCCCAACATTCAGTCCTCAGTTTCCCCCATCTTGCCAGCCTCTTTCTCTGCAGCCCCCGAGCCACGCCGCAGTAAGGTCCCGCGTAATTCCGCCCCTTGGGTTCCACCCCCTGAGCGTCCTCCCCCAGAAGCCCTCACCCACGTCCAACTCCGTCAGTGCAGCCCACCAATCACGCCCGTTCGCCTGGAAGCCTCTTTCTACAGGGGACCCAAATCCCCGCCCCTCGAGCCCTGGGCCTCCCCTCCGCCCAACCGCCCCAGTGATTGACAGGCAGACCGGGCGGAAGCTGCAGCGCAGGCGCCGTGGCGCCGCAGAGCTCCCCTCTGGCTGGGTTGAAGAGTTCCCAGCAGACACCGCGCCGCGGCTGCGCAGTACAGGGGAGGCTTTTAATTCCATTGTGGAGAGGACGGCGTTATTTTTATTAACTGGAGGCGACGGCGGCTGCGGCGGCGGCGGTACCCGTAAGTGTTGCCGGTGGGTCTGAGAGGGAGAGGGCGAGGCCCAGGGAAGAGTCCCAGGACCATGTGTGCCGGTGCCGGAGGCGACCGGGCTGGGAATTAGTGCTGGGCGCGTTGCGGTCTGGGCGGCGGCGCGGCGGGGTCCTGGGCGCTGCGGTGGTCCCGGCCCGGGGCCCGGTTCCACCCCCTTTCCTCCCTCTTCCCTCTTCCTCCTCCTCTCCTCAGCCAGGCCTCCTTCGGGGTATGAAAATCGGCAGTGGGTTCCTGAGTGGCGGCGGTGGTACCGGCAGTAGCGGTGGTAGCGGCTCCGGCGGCGGTGGTAGTAGCGGCGGCGGCAGCGGCAGCAGCAGGAGGGCAGAGATGGAACCCACCTTTCCCCAGGGTATGGTTATGTTCAACCACCGGCTTCCGCCGGTCACCAGCTTCACCCGGCCGGCGGGGTCGGCCGCCCCTCCCCCGCAGTGCGTGTTATCCTCCTCTACCTCCGCAGCCCCGGCCGCTGAGCCCCCCCCACCGCCAGCCCCGGACATGACTTTCAAGAAGGAGCCGGCGGCGTCAGCCGCGGCCTTCCCCTCGCAGAGGACCTCCTGGGGATTCTTGCAGTCTTTGGTTAGCATCAAACAGGAGAAACCCGCAGATCCTGAGGAGCAGCAGTCCCACCACCACCATCACCACCACCACTATGGGGGGCTGTTCGCTGGGGCTGAGGAGAGATCTCCTGGCCTAGGAGGCGGGGATGGGGGGAGCCACGGCGTCATCCAGGACCTCAGTATTCTCCACCAGCATGCCCAGCAGCAACCAGCCCAGCACCACCGTGACGTATTGCTCAGCAGCAGTAGCAGGACTGATGACCACCATGGCAGTGAGGAGCCAAAGCAGGACACTAATGTCAAAAAGGCAAAGAGGCCAAAGCCAGAATCTCAGGGAATCAAAGCCAAGAGGAAGCCAAGTGCATCTTCCAAACCTTCTTTGGTTGGAGATGGAGAAGGTGCCATCCTCTCCCCAAGTCAGAAACCTCATATCTGTGATCACTGTAGTGCTGCTTTCAGAAGCTCCTATCACCTGCGGAGACATGTCCTCATTCATACTGGAGAACGACCTTTCCAGTGCAGCCAGTGTAGTATGGGTTTCATTCAGAAATACCTACTACAGAGACATGAGAAAATTCATAGTAGAGAGAAGCCATTTGGATGTGATCAGTGCAGCATGAAGTTTATTCAGAAGTACCATATGGAGAGACACAAGAGGACGCATAGTGGAGAAAAGCCATATAAATGTGACACTTGCCAACAGTATTTTTCAAGGACTGATAGACTGTTGAAGCACAGGCGCACATGTGGTGAAGCCATAGCTAAAGGAGCCGCTGGTGCAGAACCTGGGTCATCAACCCATAGCAGTATGGGTAATCTGGCTGTGTTGTCTCAGGGAAATACAAGTTCTTCAAGGAGAAAAACGAAGTCAAAAAGTATAGCTGTTGAAAATAAGGAACATAAGACTGGTAAAACAAGTGAATCACAAATTTCAAATAATATAAACATGCAGAGTTACTCAGTAGAAATGCCTACTGTGTCTTCCAGTGGAGGCATAATTGGCACTGGTATTGATGAACTGCAGAAAAGGGTGCCAAAACTGATCTTTAAGAAAGGAAGCAGAAAGAATACAGAGAAAAGCTACCTTAATTTTGTGTCACCATTACCAGACATCATTGGACAGAAGTCCTTGTCAGGGAAACCAGGTGGCTCACTTGGCATAGTTTCGAATAATAGTGTGGAGACTATTAGTCTTCTCCAAAGTACCAGTGGTAAACAAGGTCAAATAAGTAGTAATTATGATGATGCCATGCAGTTTTCAAAGAAAAGAAGATATTTACCAACTGCCAGCAGCAACAGTGCCTTTTCTATAAATGTAGGACACATGGTCTCCCAACAGTCCGTCATTCAGTCTGCAGGTGTCAGTGTTTTGGACAATGAGACTCCATTGTCCCTTATTGACTCCTCAGCTCTAAATGCTGAAATTAAGTCTTGTCATGACAAGTCTGGAATTCCTGATGAGGTTTTACAAAGTATTTTGGATCAATACTCCAACAAATCAGAAAGCCAGAAAGAGGATCCTTTCAACATAACGGAACCACGAGTGGATTTACACACCTCAGGAGAACACTCAGAGTTGGTTCAAGAAGAAAATTTGAGCCCAGGCACCCAAACATCTTCAAGTGATAAGGCAAGCATGTTGCAAGAATACTCCAAATACCTCCAACAGGCTTTTGAAAAATCCACTAATGCAGGTTTTACTCTTGGACACGGTTTCCAGTTTGTCAGTTTGTCTTCACCTCTCCACAACCACACTTTATTTCCAGAAAAACAAATATACACTACATCTCCTTTGGAGTGTGGTTTCGGCCAATCTGTTACCTCAGTGTTGCCATCTTCATTGCCAAAGCCTCCTTTTGGGATGTTGTTTGGATCTCAACCAGGTCTTTATTTATCTGCTTTGGATGCTACACATCAGCAGTTGACACCTTCCCAGGAGCTGGATGATCTGATAGATTCTCAGAAGAATTTAGAGACTTCATCAGCCTTCCAGTCCTCATCTCAGAAATTGACTAGCCAGAAGGAACAACAGAAAAATTTAGAGTCCTCAACAAGCTTTCAGATTCCATCTCAGGAGTTAGCTAGCCAGATAGATCCTCAGAAAGACATAGAGCCTAGAACAACGTACCAGATTGAGAACTTTGCACAAGCGTTTGGTTCTCAGTTTAAGTCGGGCAGCAGGGTGCCAATGACCTTCATCACTAACTCTAATGGAGAAGTGGACCATAGAGTAAGGACTTCAGTGTCAGATTTCTCAGGGTATACAAATATGATGTCTGATGTAAGTGAGCCATGTAGTACGAGAGTAAAGACACCCACCAGCCAAAGTTACAGGTAAGGTCCCCAAAGTGACCAGGCTGGAGGTCTAATGTAATTTTGTTTTATTTTGAGAACACTGCCATTGGAATGTTTCTACACGATCCTATTAAGAATAATGTAATGCCCTTTCAATGCAACTTTTCATATTTAGTTTATTTTGTTAGTGTGATTTTAGCTCTGTTTGTATTATGATTTTTAATCAAAATCAATAGATTAAAAATAGTTTGACATTCAAAGTGACAATGTTTAGCAATCAAATTTACATGTATAGATTGTCAGGGAATAGCCCAAAAGTTTTAAATGCAAAAAAAACACAAAAATACAAAAAAAAAAAAAACAAAAAAAGCAAAAAAAACAAAAACAAAAAAAAAAACCTACAAAAAAGACAAAAAAAACCCACAAAAAAAAAAAAAAAACTTTTGTTGCTAGGATTAAGGTTATTCTAATTGCTTTACTCTCAGGAAAGTGTAATAACGCATGGGAATTCTGTACGTTATCACTGTAATGGAATATCCAATTTACAGATAGTATGATAATACATTTTATCATTTAAGTAAGGGATCGAAAACATTTCAAATTGCTCTATCTGGGCTGATACACATTTCATCATTTTAAGTAAGGGATCGAAAACATTTCAAATTGCTGTCTCCATCTAGGCTGATCCAAAATTCTGAGATGTTGGCTACCTATGTTTTGTTGCAGCTTTTAAATGTACTCTGAACTTCCAAACCATTCATTCCAGCCTGGTAGAACAAATATTCTTGGATCTTTGATCAAAGCCTGGAATGATAGCTTTAATAAAAGAAGAAGAAAAAATAGCACCCTCTCCTTATCCCAACTGTAACAGGGCTGTAGTTCCATTAGGAGTTATAATATCTGGCACAGTGTTGACACCCAAGTGGTTGGTTGGATCCAGTATTAGAACCCAAGTTGGAATTACATAATTTTTTGAAATTTGGGGTATGCATTATTTATTATACATGGCTTAAAGCATCGTTGTCTGTGTTATTACGTGTCACCCACACTTCTGTTTTTTTGTTCTTTTCTTGACTTACCCTCTTTCTTAAAGTTCTGAGCCTGCCTTGTTCCCTCTTCTCTCTGGACAGTTTCAATTTTAGAATGATTTACATTCCATTAGGTAACTCATTAGGCATTTTATATGCCTTGTGACATTCAAATACTAAATAATAGGATAAACAACCCCCCATCTTAAAAAAAAAAAAAAAAACCATAGAGATTTCCATGTATAATAAAGCCCCACATAGTCTGAGCTACAGATACTGTTAATAAGGTTGTAATTCCAACTGGTGACCTAGCTAATGTGAGGAATAAGTGTCTGCATTTAGTAGTGACATCAGAACCTCTTTGTGAAATTGCAGCCTTTAATGTACATTTTAAAAGGGTGCATTAGTCAGTATTGTACAGGGGTCTTGTAAAGTCATCAAAACTTGCTATGAACGCTAATTGCCATTTGAAGCTACTGATAAGACAGTGGCTTTGCTCTAAACCACTTTTTAGCAATTGTATTTTTTTCCTGATTATATTTTTTAATGTACTTTGATGTTTATGCTGATGAGTTTTTTATGTACTTTTGGTGATGTTTCAGTCTTATGTACTCTTCTGACGTCAGAAAAGTACCACTGGTTGTTTGCAGTCTTATTGTGTAATCAGCCTACCACAGGCTTCCATGTATAATAAAGTAATTAATATTGTGCAAGTGTAAAACACTTCTGTTATGAAAGCAGTGTTTGGAAAATAAGAAATTATTAAAAATGGTTACAAAATATTAGTTAATTTCCTTTCCCCACTTTCCTCCCTTAAGTCTGCTTACCAGCTAAAGGGTCACCTATTTGTCATTGCAAGATTCTTAGAAAATGTGTTTAATCCTCTTAAATACATCAATACTAAAACGTCTGTATTTCTTATTTTGGTAAGTGCAGTAAGTTCTATTGGGTACAGAGTACAAGCTGTAATCAAAGGATGGAGAGGACCTTTACCACTGTATCTCTTAAGCTGTATGATTTTTCTCCAGTGTTTGTTTTATACAGGTTTTGAATTTCTTTAACTTTTATTGTGTGTACTGAATACTGCATATGTATTATTCTGATTGTTTGCTCTAGTTTACTACCAATAAAAGACCTGTTAATCACAAAATTGAAGAAAGGAGATATCACTTAATATCCAGTAACATTTTTCAGTTTTTTTCATGAACTACATTTTCTAAAATATTCACATCAGTGGTATAACTTGCAGTTTAGAGACTTGTATTTCTATTGTTTTTTTTTTTTAACGTAAGTATTTCATGTTTCTAGGTTTATTTTATTTGAAAACTGGTTGAGCATTTTGTGTTTGAGGTGCACTATATGGAAGGGTAGAAAGTTAATATGTAAATTAGAACATGTTTTGTTGAAATTGGGTTACGTATCCTAAGTATTACATCAGAGAGACTATTGAGGCCTCACTTAAAATCAGATTCCAATATCTTTTGGTTCTAGATGCATCCTTTTTGCCTCAAAAAGGTTGTAATAACAGTAGGACACAAAAAGGGCCTTGAGCATTTTTAGTAGGAAAATTATTAGTCATAGTCTAACAATGTTTAAAAAAGTTGAATATAGATATCAGAAGGAAAGAGGTAAGACATTTAAATATTGAAGATGCAGAAGAGATATTTGAAAGTAAGTACCTTTTAAAGATGGAGAAAAAATTGTGGGTGGCTATGTAAAATCATGAGAAAATTATGCTTTGAAATTCAGTAGCTACAAATGTTGAATTAAGGAGTAAAAATATTAAAGGATAGAATAGGTCTTTGAAGCTTTGCTTTTTTTGGGTATATGATACTATTACAGGGAAATGTAAATTATATTAGACATAAACATGGGTTTGTCTCTAGAGAAATAATCTGCTGGGCCCATATGACTGGGAAAAGTAAATTAGTTCTTTCTTTGCCAAGGTCATTTCCTAGCTTTGGTATTTTCTCGAACAAGACTGCTAAACAGAATCTCCCTGATTCTGCATTCAAATCCAATTCTTAATTTTTCTGCACAGATGATTGACTTCTCCATTCTAGGTTAACCTTAACATTTTTTTTTTTTTACCCACCTCTCCCCCCCCCCCCCCCCCCGTTTTCTTCTGTTTGTGGAATGGCCATATTTGAATATGGTCATTTTAAAATTAAGGTTTTTACTTTCAAGGTGTTAGGGTATAAAGTAGAAAACTGTTGTGTTGCTGTACATTCGGGATGAATGTACCATAATTTACCATAATTTAGCAGTTGCTAGTCAGTAATTTGTGTGGTAATTCAATAATGAGAACAGAAATACGTGGAAAAAGATCTGTGCTTAATTTTTTTTCTTTATTAGTAGGCTCTACCGCCAGTGTGGGGTTCGAACTCATGACCCGTAGATCAAGAGTCACATGCTCTAACGACCGGGTCAGTCAGGTGGCCCTGTACTTAAAATTTTTAATATTTCTAAAAAATTGCAAACAGTGATACAAATATTTCTGCCTCACATTTAGTTTTCTGTATTACATTAGGTGAGAAAGGCAAAACTTTTTGTTCATTCCTGGTATCTGGCATTTTGTAGTTTCTTGTAATTAGTAGCATTTAAGCCTGAACTGGGTGACAGTTTGAGCAATAGGACATACACAGTCCTTAGCTTCCAAATTCGTAGGTCTTGTTAAACTAAAGAACTTTCTTCAAATGAAAATTAACTTCTGAACTTCAAAGTTATGTTTTTAAAGTAAACTACATCTGAAGACTTACCATTTTTTGAGTTTTATGGTCTTCATGTTTTCTGTGATCCATAATGACAGGTTTTAATTTTTAGAATGTGATGCAAGATTCCTTTTTTGGTGCTATGATACTCATACCGTCTATGAGAGGATAACGAGTTCCTGGCAGATTTTGAGGGAAAACGTGTTAGTTCCACTTGTTATTTACGTCCTTAGTCATTGATTACTTAAAATGAACATTAACATAAAGACAGCATTAGGAATTCTATTGTCTTATCCTTGATCAAAAAACTTGAAAATAAATCCTCTGAAATTATAGTGAGTTTAAACCATACAGAGGGCATACAATTCTAAAATTATTTCTCCTTTTTACCTGTTTCGCTTTTTAAAAAAGTATTGACTGCATGTGAGTGACCAACGTAAGTAGATTCTACTGTAAGATTTTCATGAACCTTTGCTCTAGGGAGAACTATATATAACATTTTTAGTGTCTCAAACTCTGGGCAGCTGATGAGAGAATTGATATCTCCCCACCCCCATTCGTTACCAGAAATATATTTGCACATGAAAGTTTACAAGCCAATTTGTATACTCACAATAACCACCCCCCTCCTCAAAATGAACAAACTCCAATAAAAAATTCTTAACCTGTGGACCTTAAAGATTCCCTGCCTTGGGGCGCCTGGGTGGCGCAGTCGGTTAAGCTCCGACTTCAGCCAGGTCACGATCTCGCGGTCCGTGAGTTCGAGCCCCGCGTCAGGCCCTGGGCTGAGGGCTCAGAGCCTGGAGCCTGTTTCCGATTCTGTGTCTCCCTCTCTCTCTGCCCCTCCCCCGTTCATGCTCTGTCTCTCTCTGTCCCAAAAATAAATAAACGAAAAAAAAAAATTAAAAAAAAAAAAAAAGATTCCCTGCCTTGGGGCGCCTAGCAGGCTCAGTGGCAAGAATACGCAACTCTTTATCTCAGGGTTGTGAGTTCGAGCCCCACATTGGGTGTAGAGATTACTAAAAAAATAAATAAGCTTAAAAAAAAAAAGAATCTCTGCCTTAGAAGAATGCCTAAATATTGAAATTTTGTGTTATAAATAGTCATTACCTAAATTAAGCGTCAGATATTAGGCATACTTAAAAGTTTCTTTATCTGCAATTTAATTAGTTACTTAGCATTTATGGAACCACATTTAGGTTACATAAGGCCATAAAGTTTTATGATAAAGCTGGTCAGATAATTAGTGGAATATAATTCTCTGCACAGTTTCCCATCTGATAATAAGTACCATAGAGACGCTAAACGTGACAATTGTTCAGTATTTTCAATCAACAAAGAAATGTGTTAACAGTGTATAATAACTACAGTCAACCATTGTGCTGCTTCAGTTGCACAGGAGTAGCTTCCCTCATAAGCAAGTATATTGATAAAAATGAAAGCCCACAGCCACCCCACATCTTTTTGCCTAAAGAATAATACTGAGTTCTTAATAACATGAAAACTGCTTCATATAGCCTGAGTGTGACTAGCTAGGTTGAAATATACTGTGCAAGATAAGCCTTGAGAAGTATGTTGTTACATGTTGAGATAAGTATCTCTTGGGAAATGTAGATAAACAGCTGGAGAAAAATGTAATGATTTGGATCTTATACTCCAAAGGGAAAATTTTGTTTCCTGTGTTTGTAGGGAGTAAAAGAATAATGAGCAGAGGTTGTGTGTTAAGGGAGGTAAGCAATATGTTAGAATAGGAGAAGGAAAGGAATAGGTTTGAAGGAAAATAGGGAATATAAAATTTACTCCAATATTGATAAGGGTCCTGGGGAATTTAAGTAACTAGAAAGGTAAAGGAGATCTTTGAAAAACTGTTCGTATTTTGTCATTCTCTCAGTTCAAACTTCTTTAGGTACTTTGGTTTGGTATGAACTTTAGTACTATTGTGGAACAATTAATAAATAACTCTTAACAGACAACTGTGGTGAACTTCTGTTTACATTCCCAATCTAGGAAAAAGATGGCTAATCTTTGTGTTTATATATTAAATCTTTTCTTTAGTAACTCATAAAGTCACACAGCTCCCATTGGTTGGTGAGAATTGCAAATAACTTTTCTTACCAAAACAATTGCAGTCAAAATTATTGTTATATGTGTTGAACTGAATATGCACAGAATTGAGGAATTAAGACAAAATCTCTGAATCAACATCCCCAACCACCAAGAAAGAGATGTACAAGTACAGTGTATAAAGGCATATTGTGTTCTGACAAAGAAAAAGTGTGAGTGTAACATGTTGGAAACTCCCTACTTATTATTTTTTAGGTTTTGCTTTGAAAAGTGTTGTTTAATTTTAACTTGTGACTGACTCATTTGTTCATTCTACTTTATACAAGATCTTGTTTTTATAAGCATTATTGGAAAATTAAAAGGAGCTAAAGTTTAATCTTGATTTTTGAGATAAATACAGCTTTTTAAATCTGGGAGTGACATTTTTAGATTAATTTCTTTTTAACAGTGGATTGCAAAATTGAATGACAAGATCAGCAATGTAACTATTTTATGTTTGGTTGCACATAAACTAGGCTCTTCCTACAAGGAAGCCAAGTATAAACATTTGAAAGAGAGTTCCTTCTTTTTGGAGGATAATGAGAACTGTAAATGGGTATCATTGTGGGTCTCCATGAATAGACAACCCATGACCTTGATCAGTTTAGTAGTGGTCCTGGAAATATCCTCTCTGAGGCTGCAGTTTTGTTACTTAGTGGCCCCAAATAACAAAAGTGTTCAGTAAGAGATTAGAAAGCAGGCTGAGATGAGACCTGGAGTTTTCCTCTTGCAAATGGATGAAGTACAGGAATGAAAGTTATTAGGAAAATATTTGCTTTTAATAGACCTAACATGTAAATTTTACTGTCCTAAGCACAATATTAGAAAACTGATTGAGGTTCATAGCACTGCATACGTGCATTAAAACGTTTTTAAAAATTAGTCCTGTTTGATCCCCTTTTGTTTAGCCTTTCAATGAACATCTTAAAATTGTGTTAATATTGTTAAGAATTATGTTGTTTCTAAGTTACTGTGGAATTTTATTCCTTTGAGTTTGGGAGACAATGCTGCAGAAGTTCCCAAGATTTTTTTTTTTTTTTAATGTTTATTTTTGAGAAGAGAGAGAGAGAGAGCATGAGCTGGTTAGGGACAGAGAGCGAGGGAGACACAGAACCCAAAGCAGGCTCCAGGCTCCAGTCAGCACAGAGCCTGACGCAGGGCTCGAACTCACAAACCGCCAAGATCATGACCTTGATTTAGTTAAGCCGAAGTTGGACACTTAACTGACTGAGCCACCCAGCTGCCTGAAGTGTTTATTTTTTTAATGTGATTTTTCCCACTAAGATCATATATGTTTCGATCACATTTGGAGTAGTCAGCTGTGTATCTTTTTTTATGAGTGTTAATGTTAGCAATTTAGCTAATCTCTTAAAAGTTTGGTGAAGAAAATTTATATGGGTAATCTGAAATCATTACACTCTTAACTTTTTTAATTGTTTCATTTTTAGTAAAGAAGAAATCATAAGTAAACATAGTTCAGGATTTATTTGAATATAAAATACCTAAGAATGTTGAACATAGTGTCAAAAGCATTCAAACTGTTGTGACAGATTTGTCTTTGAAAAGGAAGGATTGTGTAAAGGGAAAGTGTAAAGGGATGTAAGGAGATTAATGTTAGTGGATGTGTTTACCATAGTCGTATAGTAAAAGATCTTAAAGATTTGAATGAGATGCATTTGGGAGACTGGTAATAACAGTAAGCTGATATGGGTTACTGCTGATGAATCACAGGAATGTATTATGGAAGCACAATTAAAATGCGATTTGGGGAGATTTCTAGAGAAGGCTGGGGGAATGAACAGAAAATTACAGTTTTCGTTTTGTTCACACTTTAATTTTATTAAACCTCTAAAGCAAATTGATATTTGACAAGGAGAGAAAAGGTATATTAGTGAAAGATACAATGTTATTTTTGCTGATAATGCTAGTGTGTATGACCTATGAAAGGAGAAAAGGTAGTATTTAGGAAAAGTTGGGAGAAAGGGGGGCATCTTGCATAATCATGTATTTCTAACGAGAACATTTAAATTCCCTGCCTTGTAACTGTTGAGATTTTGAATTACTGTAATTTAGTATGGGTGAACATCTTAATTTATAAAAAATAATGTTCTCACAAACAACTAATTGGTTAATACAGGGTAAAAGAACACTTTTATTCTTATCTAAAAACTAGGTAGCTAAGAAAGAATTATAAGGGGGAACTTTTTTTTTTTTTTTGCTTTTAAATCCCATCAGTTCATCTGTGTATGTAATTGAAATCTTACGTAACATGCAAGTAAAAATTGATAAGATTGGATGTATAATTATGGAATCATTTCAAGGCTTCCCATGGCATTTAATGATAGAAATTATTTGTCTGATTTTCAAACCCAAAATAAATAATATGCATTTTCTAATTTAATAAGAAATGATCACTCTGGGTTATATCAGTCACTCACCCAACTGGACCAATACTCCATCTGGAGCTAAAATACAAAAACATTTTGAACAGTCTGAAAGTACTGCTTGTTAAAAACATTCAGTCCTGAATATCAGTTGGAATTTTGGCAGCTGAATATCAGAGCAGAAATTCAAAATATTTGTAGAATTGCTTTTCAGACTTCAGTTGGTGATTTTGTTTATAAACCACATATAAATAATTATTTAGATGATCAAGTTTATTCTAACACCCCCCCCCCCCCATGTACTTGCTTTGTAATAAAATATTCAGAACACAAATTACTGGGGCTGAATATATTAAAAAGAGAATTGTATTTTTAGATGGAATACTAGCAAGAGCAGATGGTAGGGACATTGCTCAGCAATAAATAAGATTAATGTGTTTAGAGCTATTAAGATTGTGAAGAGAAAGGAAAAAAGTTTAGCCTATCAATAGGAAGCAAACCACTGCCTGAACCTGACTTGACTGGATTTGAAAAAGCTCATTTCTCAGAAACATGGCTAGAGAATTGAACTTCACTGAACACATATAAGGTTTAAGGTAGATCCAGTTTCTCCCTGTGTGTTAAGAGCAGCCACTTCAAATCTTTCAGGAGGCTTTCAAATGTTGGAGAGCAGCAGTTGTTCTGGTGTATTATAAAATGTACGTCAAAGATCTCTTTTTGAAAAACACTGAATTTTGTTCACATGATAAGATTACAATGCATATCTAGAAATGTCGGTTGAAAAGTAAAATGAAATAATTCATAAAGATATTTAGTATTTACATTGTGAACATGTGAAATAAGTTATTCTTTAGAAATGGTCACGATAGTGTACTTAGAAGAAACAATAAATTTAGTTTATACTTTGGAAATGGATATCTTCAAAATTCTCATTCCTTTCTGCCATTTGTTCTATGAAACCATCAGGTTAGTTGAAGCCTATTAACTTATTCATTTATAAATAAGTTTTAGTCATATTTTTTTCTCTTAAATACAGCATCACTGTATTTTACATTAGGAATAGATAAAAAGAAATATATTGATAATTTTATAGTTGCACTTAGCTGATTTGATTTAAAATTTTAGCCATTTTTAATAAAAGTAAATTGAGCATTTTACTGTTACCAGAGACTCTCATAAGTAAACATAATATATATTTTTTAAGTTAGAAACCTATGGTGCTCAATGTTCTTGATTTTGGTCCCAATTACATTGTTATCCAGATTGAAACTGGGACAACTGGTCTTGAACTTGGGAATGTATTCCCTTCTCCATTTAGCTACTTCTTAATCTCATAATTTTCAACTCCTCATAATCTACCCACTACAAAATTCAGAGTTTGTATATGTGTTGGATTAAGCATTAAATAATGTTGAAGGAGAATGTGGAAAAGAAAGCTTTTGCTAATCTATTAGTGAAATCAGACACATTAGTCACTAGTATTTTGTATTATATGGTAATCAGAAATTAAGCTAAATGTTTTTTTAACATCAAACATTTCAGTATATTGCTTCCTGAGCAAGTCCAAATGTATATAGATGATCATTGCATCAAGAAAAAGATGCCATACAAATAAAAGAGATTATATGGTACTGGGATTTGCAAGATTTTTCATTCCATGAAGTATTCCTTGCATCTATCTCGTCAGTCTTAGAAGCTGAAAGGAAGGCAATATAGAGAAATATGGCATTACTTTTCGTTAGCAAATAATTCCTCTGCTTAGTCTTTGGCAGCCCTAATTCTCGTCTAGTGAAAAGTTTTAGAATGTTTAAAACATTAGCCAATGCTCCAACACCACCTCCTTGGCTTTCCTTTCTCATCTCAAATCAAAATCCATCTGATTAATTGGTCCTTAATTCCAATTTTCCTGCTTTAATTTTTGCATTTTTTTGGTTTACTGTTTATGATTGAGTTTTAACTGACATGTTAACATTCTATTAGTTTTAGGTGTACAACATAATGATTTGATACATGTGTATATTGTGAAATGATTACTACATTAAATTTACTTAACATCCATCACCACACATAGTTACAATCTTTGGTTTAGTTTAGTTTTTTTTTTTTTTTTTTTTTTTTTTTAAGATTTTATTTTTAAGTAATCTTTACACGCAACATGGGGCTGGAACTTACAACCCCAAGATAAAGAGTCACATACTCTACCAGCAGCCAGCCAGGAACCCCATGATCTTTGGTTTAGTTTTTAAGAATCCACTGAGAAAACATCTAGGTGCCCACTGTGTGCCAGGCATTGTGAGGTGAATAGAAGTGAAAAGAGAAGAAAATTAAGTGTCCTTAAATTCTACCGGAGGAGCTGGGTGAACAAATGTCCACTATGATGTGAAGTAGGGTGAGTGCTAGGAACAAAAAATAAAGGGACCAGAAAGTGAGAGTGAGGTGGGTGCTTTTTCATATAGGGAAGTCCTAGGAGGGGTACTATTGGAACAAAGACCCAAAGGAGGTAGGAAAGAATCTGGGGAAGAGATTTTAGGGTGCTGATAACGTGTCATGAGGGAAAAAAAATCATTTGATGATAATTCTACTTGTATGCCATCAGTCCACATAGTACTTGTATGCTATAGGTTGCGGGAGTATTCCTTTTCTAAAAATTTATTTTTGGGGGCACCCCAAAAAAGTTGAGTGCCCAACTCTTGAATTCAGCTGGGGTCATCCTGGGGTTATGGGACGGAGCTGCACATGGGGGTCCATGCTGAGTGTGGTCCCTCCTAAAGATTCTACTCAGGGCACCTGGTGGCTCATTTGGTTGAGCATCTGACTTTGGCTCAGGTCATGATCTCACTGTTCGTTGGTTCGAGCCCCATGGTGGGCTTTGCGCTGACAGTTCGGAGCCTGCTTCAGATTCTCTGTCTCCCTCTCTCTCTGCCCCTACCCCACTAGTGCGTGTGCATTCCTTCCCCTGCCCCCACCCGCCTCTCTCTCTCTCTCTCAAAAATAAACATTAAAAAAAATTCTATCTTTCCCTCTCCCCTGCGCATGCTCTATCTCTCTTAAATAAGTAAATAAGAATTTGTTTCTTTAAATTTCAGTGTAATTAACATGCAATGTTATGTTAGTTACAGTACAGTGATTCAACAATTCTATACTCTGTACTCATCACAGTAAGTGTACTCTTAATCCCCGTTACCTATTTCACCCATCCCACCACCCTAGATGGGAGTATTTTTCTATCACTGGTGGAGAACAGAGACCCAGAAAGGGAAGTGACCTCTCCCTTAAGGGTGGTGAATCCCTTTCATGAATCTAAATCTTGTGGGTTTATTTTGTTTAGTTTTTAGCTCTACTCATCCTACTATGCCTTCTTTCTTCAGAGGTCTTTGTCCTTATGGAAGGATCTCTCCATATAAAAAGCTTTATAGTTAGGTCCAATTTAAAATCTTCGTTCTGGCATTGAATAAAAAAGTTACTTCATCTTCCTGAACCTGAATTTCTTCATCTACAAAGTAGTACATGTAGCAGCCACTGTATGGGGCTAGGGCTCATAACAGTGTTCAGAGGCATTAACAATTGCCATTGGATCAGTGACTGTTGAGGGAGTGCATGTGCACTTTAACAAGGGTCTTGTCGAGGCAGAGACACCAGAGAAATGAATAAATCAGTGATTCAGCCAGGGAGCAATTTTGCCCCCCCCTCCCCCCCCCCCAGGACAATGGGCAATATCTGGAGACATTTTTGGTTGGCACATCTTAGAGCCATGTTGTGTACTACTGGCCTTTAATGGGAAGAGACTAGAGATGTTGCTATACAACCTACAATGCCTAGGACAGCACCCCCCCCCCATCCCCCAAAGAATTATGCAGCACAGAATGTCAATAGTGCTGAAGAAATTTCTAAATGATGTGCCACTATTGGGATAATTTGGGGACAGATGGTGAGAGCTTTTGGAATAAGATAACCTGAACAATCACTGTTTGAGAAATGAATACAGGGCTAAAGCTGGAGCAATTTTTAGTGGGAAACCTTCCTAGAAAAGCTCCTTGGGCCTATCTGATTCGATTATTTTGTTTTTAAGCTTGTTTATAGGCCAATGACAGTTTTATTTCTGATCATTGTTTTTGGCTGACAATATATTGGCAAACCGAAGGAACTTACTGCTTCTTAAAATCACTGATGGAATGTTAGTATCTATAGGCTTTCCCCAAAGCTCTAATCTTGTGTATTCTGGATAATTTTGGGTTCACTGTAATGATAGATTTACGGTGATTATGAGGTAATAAGAGCTCGAGATTAGCCAAATTTCTTTAATGAGAATAAATCTATTTGCAATTAGCCAAAACTCCCTATTTATATTATCATGTTCATAGTTACCATTTAAAAAATAGTCAAGGAAGAGATATCTAACATCTCTTTAATTCCAAGACTCTTTAAAATCTCCTCTCGTAAAGACAGGTCTTTATGCATTTTTTATGCATTTTCTGAATAATACCTTTATGTAGCATACAACTGTGGCAGAGGAATTGAGTAGCAATTATTGCTTCAGATCGGTAGTGGCAATGGATACAAATGGAGGAAGGAGGAGTCCTGTTACGTTGCTAGGAAAAGTGGTTTGCGTGTGACTTGAGACTCTAGTCCATCAGTTGGAATGTCTGATTTTGGAGCTGAATAAACCAGCAGAATTCCGTTTGTTGTGTGTCCTGCCATATTGGGATAGAGTGTACCAGTATACAGAGTACACATCCTGAGGAACCCAGGGTTGCTCAGGAAAGTTGCACAGGCTGCTTGTGGCCCTTGGGCATATACGCATTTGTGGAACATCTTTATGGCCACAAATTTTACATACTTTGCCTCATTTAATTCTCCTGACAAGCCTGAAAGGCAAGATCATATTAATCTCATTTTACAGATGAACAAACTGGGTTAGGACACTTCCACCAGAGAAACACTGGAAATGGTGGCACAAGAATGCGCATGTAGGCTGAGCCTTAGACCCCTGACATTTTGACGTGTGTTCACTATCCAGCCTGGCACCGGCTTTCATTATAATGGGACAGAACTCAAGTCTACAAGTCCAGATGCTTGAGTTCTTAGAACAAGGCCCAGCTCCAGAACTTTTAAGCCGTGTGATTCAGGGAAACTGCTAAACCTTTCTAGATCACTTCTTCCTGTAGAGATAAAAATACTTGCCTGCTAGGTTCTCAGGACGGTGACCATCGCAGCAGAGAACAGGAAATTAGTCTGCAATAAGTAAGGCCTATGACCCAAGGAATCCTAACCTGCCTGAGTTACATAAAAGAGGTTGTCTGGCAGAACTGGGCTAACAATGTGGAGGAATGAAGGTTTTCTATTTTTACTCATTCTTTTTTACAGAATCTTTCCATGTCCTATTTGTGATTCCCTGGTTAGATACTGTTGATCCTATCGTGCTCAGCTGTTTGTTTGCAATTTTCAATGTGTATAGTTATAGTGCTAATATTTAGAATTTGCACAGTGGGAATTTTTTTTGAGGGAAGCAAATTTGTAATATGAAAAGGTAGGTTATTTTCTATCTCTGATGTTCAGATTATTTTTATCGTTTCCACTGGAAACATGAATATAAAGGAAATTTAGTATAAATATTACCACCTTCCTCATTTTGTTTCCCCAAAGTGTAACAATTTATAGAAAACAACTGACTCTTCTTGTTATCCTGTCATAGCATTCTTTTTCTTTCTAGCTTTTTTTTTTTTTATAATTTGTTTTAATTTTATTTTTTTTAATTTACATCCAAATTAGCGTATAGTGCAGCAATGATTTCAGGAGTAGATTCCTTCATGCCCCTTACCCATTTAGCCCATCCCGCCTCCCACAACCCCTCCAGAGTCTCTGTTTTGTCCCCCTCCCTGTTTTTATATTATTTTTGTTTCCCTTCCCTTATGTTCATCTGTTTTGTCTCTTAAAGTCCTCATATGAATGAAGTCGTATGATATTTGTTCCTGTCATAGCATTCTTTCTTAATAAATAAGTAGATAAGAGGAAATATAATTTTCTCAGGAATAGAAATAATGTCAGTGTTGTTTATATATACCGTGTACTTTGATTTGTTTTCAGAATAACCACTTCAGAGGAAAAATAGAAAATAATATGATAATTTAAAAGTAAAAACTCTAGTGTTTTTTTTAAAAACACCCTAGTGTTATTTAACCATTTTTTGAATTATAGTCTATAGAGGAATCTTTGCTGAAGCAGTTTAGTGCAAGATATGCTTAGAGAATAAACTGAGAAATTGAAGATAATTTGAGAATATTTTGAAGTTGTTTTTTTTAATGTTTGTTTGTTTATTTATTTATTTATTTATTGAATGTTTATTTATTTTTGATAGAGACAGAGCATGAAAGGGGGAGGGACAGGGAGAGAGGGAGACAGAATCCGAAGCAGGCTCCAGGCTCTGAGCTGTCAGCACAGAGCCCGACCCGGGGCTGGAACTCAGGAGCCGTGAGTGAGATCATAACCTGAGCCGAAGTCAGACGCTTAACCGCTTAACCGCTTAACCGCTTAACCCACTGAGATCCCTCTCCCCCTCCCCGGCGCCCCTTTAATGTTTCCTTTTGAGAGAGCGTGAGCGGGGGGAGGGACAGAGAAAGAGGGAGACAGTGGATCCGAGCGAAGGGAGCCCACAGGGCTTGAACTCAAGAACTGTCAGATTATAACCTGAGCTGAGATTGGACTGAGCTACCCAAGTGCTCCTGAAGTTTCTTAAAACAAAAGTGCCACATGATTTTCTACTGCTTGTGTTTATTACCTGATGATGGGTTTTTTTGGCCTCCTCATTGTTTAGCCAGTTGGCCCATTTAATCTTTTCCCAAAAATAGGTCTAAAGGAAAACAGAATTTGTTGCTTGCATTTGGGATTTGGCTTCAATATTCTAAGTACATGAATGTCAAACATAAAAGATAGAATTTAGGAGAGTATAGACACTTCAAAATGCAAACAAGTATTTTGTTAGTGTCATCTCATTAAGATGCAAATCATGCTTTTTAATTTTTAAGGATTTATCTTCACTAATACACTTGGTGATTTTTAACAAAATTTTTTAAGACACCAGTATAAGATTAATAATAATATTACATAATGGGTAACAGATTTTCTTCATTGTTGAGATCTCACATTTGAGCATGCTGATATACACTAACCAGTGGGTTTTTTATTTTCTTTAAAAAAAAATTTTTTTTAACATTTATTATTGAGAGACAGAGAGACACAGAGTGTGAGCAGGGGAGGGGTAAAGAGAGGGAGACATAGAATCTGAAGTAGGCTCCAGGCTCTGAGCTGTCAGCATAGAGCCCGACACGGGGCTCGAACTCACAAACTGCGAGATCATGACCTGAGACGAAGTCGGACACTTAACCAACTGAGCCACCCGGGCGCCCCTAACCAGTGGTTTTAATGACAAATTTTTTAATTAAAAAAAAAAAAAAATTGTCTTTTATTTTAGAGAGAGAGACTGCATGCATGTGGGAGAGAGCCAGAAGGAGAAAGGGAGAATCTTAAGAGTGTAGAGCCTGACATGGGGCTGGATCCCATGACCCTGGGATCATGACCTAAGCCAAATCAAGAGTCAGATGCTAAACCAACTGAGTCACCCAGGCACTCTGACATAAACTTTTTAAAAGGTGATTTTTAGGGGCACCTGGCTGGCTCAGTTGGAAGGGCATGTGACCTTGATCTCTGGGTAGTGAGTTCGAGCCCCATGTTGGGTGCAGAGATTACTTAAATAAATAAAGATAAATAAAAGGTGATTTTTCAGTATTAGCATTCTGAAACAAAAATTCCAAAAGGAATAAATACATGAGCATTTAAAACGGTCCATGTTTCAGATATTCTGTGCTGCTGAATAGATCCTAACATCAGTCAGATATGTTGCAAATTTATGTCATTGGTCACAAGGGAGATCAAAAGGGTTAATCAATGTGAAAATCAATGCCTGCTGGCAGTAAGCCAATTTTGTATCACTTTCCTAGTGGGACAGTCTTTACATGCAAAGGATAACAGACTAGGTAAGTTTGGTGAAAGATCTAATGTTATGATTTCACTTTTTCAACTCAAAAATCACTCTACTTTTTATGTTTGTTTTTAAAATAGGATATTACCCCATAACAGTATTAAGTGCATGCCAAACACTACTAGCCACTGGCACTAAAGTTAAGAATCAGACATGGTCCTTGTTGTCCTCTTAAGCTTAATTAAAGTCTAGTGAATTTTAAAAAAGGGCCTGAAGCAGAGTATAATGAGAGGAAGAGGTGAGGAGGGTATAGAGTTGGATAGTTGGATAGTTACCCTGATTTAGGAATCGTGAAGACCTGAAAGATAAGGAGGTAGGCAGGCAAAGAATAAATGTAGAGAAAACAAGTGTAAATTTCAGAAGGACCATGACTATATAGCAAGTGGTACCAGTTGGAAAGGACAGGCATAGATTTGCTAGGTAGCGGAAAGGACAACGATTGGAAATGGAGTATTGGATTGGGGTGGAATCCAAGCTGGATAGAAGCAGACAGGGAGATGGGAAAACTCCCAGAAGTTTGGAAAACAGCTGTGGTGGAATTAGATGAGGAAGCCCAAAGGACAAGAGGTTCGGGTCAGAGTGGGTTGTTAGAACTTATTCCAGAAAGAGCAGGTTTGGACCTTATGAGGTCTCGGGTGCAACTTAGAGACGTGATTGAATTGCTGCAGGGCAGAATAAAGTTGGAGATAAGGGTGGTCAAGAACAAGAGGGGCAAAGTGATGGATGGCTGATTCCCTTAGATCTTGAAGATATTCAGAAAGATGGAAGGACTTGGGGAGGAGAGGAGCCCGTTTACAAAGTGTTCCTCTAGGATCTGGCTAGGTAGTTAATAGATAGAAGCTAAGAGAAATGGAGGAGAGGGATACAGCCAAATGCCATGAGGTTCAAAGAAACTAGCTTTGCAAAAAGGGAAAACCTTTAGAAAGTTTTTAGGAAGGAGGTGTGTGGGAAAAGAGGACACTGACCCCACCTAGCCCCAAATCTGTGTCCTTCTTAATTTTCCCCAATTTCAGTATATTGGCAGATTCTACTGACATGCAGAATGTATTTTCAATCAGTTCTATTTATTTCCACTGCCACTATTCAGGTTCAAGGCACCATCATCTCTCCTTCAGACGGTTTTCACTGCCCAACTCTCCTCCCTATTTTCATTTTTGCCACCACTCAATCCATTTCCTCTAAAATTATTCGTATAATGTAACTCCCCTGTTTTAAACACTTCAGTCACTTCCTACTGCTCTTCGAATAAAATCCACATTTCCTGTGGGGCTTTGTACAGCCACTCTGTCTGCTCCTCTCAGATTGCGCCCTACTCTCCTGACACATAGGCTTCCTCTCTGTGCCTGCAAGAGGGCCAGCCCAGCGCCAACTCAGAACACTGCATTTGTCATTCCTCATTACCATATTCATGGTGCTTTGCACTTTGCCTGGCACTTGGAAGGTACTCAGTGTTTGTGAAAACGGATGAAAGCACAGCCTCCTCTTAAGAGGACTGTGGGAGAGAGGTTTTAGGTGAATGCCAGGAGGTTAAGGTTGTAGGAGAGTTTGATTGTGGAATGAGTGCCAAAGGATACAAAGGAAGGCTTTAAATGGGGGAGTATGGCCAGGCAAGTGGAAGCACGGAGAATTTTGAGGTTTGTGGTACCATAGCAGGCTATATAATTATGGTGTAACAGGTAGACTAAGTATTAAAAAATAGACCAGGGTTTAATGTGGCCAACCTGTCAACACTCTTCATATGATTTTGGGCAACACAAAATTTCTGAAGGTTTAAGGTTTGGGTCAGGGCATACCTCTAGAACCCTTCTGTCCCAAGTCATTTTTTTCATACTTTTTAGGAATGCTCAATTTGAGGACTTAACTTTTTTTTTTTTTTTTTTTTTTAGAAATGTATTCATTATTTTTAGTAATCTCTACACGAAATGAGGGGCTCAAACTCAAGACTCAGAGATTAAAAGTCACATGCTCTTCCAACTGAGCCAGCCAAGTGACCCTGGAGATTAACTTTTAATTACTGTGGGGAACAGTAGTTTATTGATGATTTCATTGTGTCTCTATTACATTAGAAGTTTTCAGACTTTTATTCATGACCCCATAGTCAAAAATACATTTTATATCACCTATGATACAAATCATATATAACGTTTTCACACAAAATAACATCTTTCTTATTGCCTGCTGATACATTCTATTTTTTTTTCTAGTTTCATTGAGAAACAATTGACATACACCACTGTGTAAGTGTAAGGCATACGGCATGATGGTGTCATTTACATTTATTGTAAAAAGATGACTCCGATAAGTTCCTCTATTTCATTTTTTGAAAAGTGCTGGATAGGACCCACTAAAAACGCATCTGTAACTTGAAAAACACTATTCTAGAAGATGAGGAGTAGCATTTCTCTGAACGAGAGCATAGCATCTACGTCTATATCTACATCTGTCTTGGTTTTGTCCCTTCTAGAGGGAATGAGGGAAAGAGATGGAAAGGGTAGAGAAAAAGGGCTTCGGTTTGTGACTCTAGTTTTTACATCAATATTGACAGCAGCTTCTGAATATTTTTGAGTGAATAAAGTAACAATTCAAAAGGCCTCTGTCCCATTTCCTTTTCCTTGCTCTGTTTCCAAATGCCTGTCGCACAGGGCGCTGGAATGGAGAATAAGTGACTAATTCTTTTCCTTTGATCCACTTTCTGTCACTTTTGTCTTTATTAACGGGAAACATCTTTTATTGCCACACATATCATAGGCAGGCCTTGAATTGCAAAATTATCGTGCTGTTAAAAGGTCATATAAATTATCCTAAAGAAAGGCGAATTTTAAATAATTTCATGAACTACCTAGAAATTATAGGGCAACATGTAGAAGTAAAAATATTTTAAGTTATAATCCTTTAAATGAACAATGTCCATTAACTGTAGGCTACGATGCTGAAGATAAAACTCCAGTACTCTCAGAGAACTTGGTAGCATTTTTACTGAAAGAAATAAAGGTCAGTGACTGCACACATTTTTATGTTTCTTTTATTTTTTTTCCAGTTAGCAGGCAGAGGATTATTGTTAAGAAGCTGGAAGATACAAAAAAGAAGAAAAAGCATCCAGCATTCAGACAACTATTTAAGCAACATTTTGTTGTATTTTTTTTTCAGTTTCCCCTATAGAAATGTAACTATTTTTCTCAAGATTTCATTTTTAAGTAATCTCCACACCCAACATGGGGTTCACACTCACAACCCTGAGATCAAGAGTCATACGCTTTATCAACTGAGCTAGCCAGGTGCCCCATAAAATGGAGCTTTTAAGTCTTACTTTAGTTCATAGGTATCTAATTACTGATCATTGGTAACTTTTCACTGTTATGATGAAATATATAACACTCTGAATGCCTTTGTTTGTAATTCTTTATACCTGTGTCTGGATTATTTTAGTATGATAAAGTCTATAAATACACTATACTAGGTTAAAGGGTTTGAAAATTCTTAAGGCTTTGATATTGCTAAATTGACCTCCAAAAAGTTTGTGCCTGTTTACTTACTTACCTGCAGGGTGTGAAAGTGCCCATCTTAGGCTCTTTTCTTTAGCCAACTCTAGATATTTCTAAGGAATGTTACCTGGGTGGCTCAGTTAATTGATGTTCCAACTTTAGCTCAGCTGGTGATCTCGCAGCTTGTGGGTTTGAGCCCTGCATTGGGCTCTGTGCTGGAACCTGCTTCAGATTCTGTCTCCCTCTCTTTCTGCCCCTCCCCTGCTCATACTCTGTGTGTCTCTCTCTCAAAAATACATAAACATTAAAAAAAAAAAAAAAGACATCATCTAAGTTAAATGCATGATTAATGCAACATCCCTTTAAAGTGTCCTAAACTTCCCATTTTGCAGTTTACATTAGGACTGCTTTTCTGGAGGTTAGTTTATATCAAAAGGCTTAAAATATGCACAGAGCATTTGAGCTACCAATTATAATTCTAGGGAGATTTTCTATGGGAATATTGTGGAATGTGGACTAAAGATGAGCAAAGATATTCATCCTAGCACTGTTCATAGTAGTGGAAACATTGAAACATTCTAAATGTCCAGACAGGTTAAATAACATATTCTATTTGTAGAGAGTGCAATCATTAAAAATGATTTTATAAAAATGGAAAGATGCTCAATATTTATTCACTTAAAAAAAAGTTGTAAAATGTAAGATGATACTTTCTTTTTGTCAGAATGTGTGCATAGGAAAAAAACCTGGAAGTGTTAACAAAGTATTATTTCTGGGTGATGGGATTGTGCGTGGTTTTTTCCCAAGTCTTTGCTTATTTGTCTACAGTGATACTTATATGCATAAAAGTAAAGCTCTGCAAAAACCAACAAAAATGAGGTGACCTAAATTGCATCAAATGTCAGTATCATCAGTATCACTGGAAGCAAAAAGCATACTTGAGGTAATGTTATAGAGTGTATCAATACGTGGTTACTTTAGTTGAAATATATTTTAAAATAAGCTAAAGTATCTTTAAACTCACTCTCATCATTTAGTTGGAATGTTATTTGCTCCATTTTAAGTTAATGTGAAATTTAAATTCACTTTTATGATTTTTGATAGATCTTTTGTTAATATGCTAATGTGACAACTTTTTACCTCTGCTTGACTCACATTGTCAGTCACCTGAGTGAGATGTTGCCCTTCTTATGCAGATAACACACATTAATTCAGATTATTAGAGTATGTTTAGAGTTTTTCTGAACCCTTAGAATGGTTCTAGGATGGTTCTCTGTTTGACAATAAATCCTATGCCTTTTTTCTTTTTGAAGGAAAATTAATTTTTAAAGGGAGACTGAATTAGTTTGTGTCTTAAACTATATGAATATTAAACAATATGATAGAAATTCATTTTCGTTATATATAACCAGTGTCTTCAATAGATTTGATCACTGTTACATTCTTTAAAACTCCTGGCTCTACCCACTCATGGATGATTGCTTCTTCCACATCTTTATAGCTTTAAATAAGGGCCAGCATATCTGGAATTTTACTCCAGTTTTTTGCTGGAAAAAAAAAATTGCTGAAGCCACAATGTCACATTTATTTTTGAAGCAGCTATTTGCACTCATTAGTTACCAAAAACCACCCCTGAATATCACATGCATAGAAAATGACACCTGGCTGAAGAAGAGGTATCTGGTACTTGGTAGAATGTAAGTGGGGTAGAGATGTCTGGAATTGAGAAAAGGGTAAAGTTTGCTGAAATCTTTAAGAACTCTTGTTAGAAATCTTTCTAGAAAATCTCATTGGGCTCTTTAGAGACAATTCATGCTGAACTCCACAGCCACTATTGACTAACTTACAGTTAACTAGAAGCTACAACAAATTGTAAGGCCATTGAACTAGACTTTTTGGTTTTTGTGTAGTCTCTTCTTGCTGAGTTTTGTTTTTGTTTTTGTTTTTGTTTTTTTTTGCCTCTCTTCTCTGTTCTGATTACATGGTGCCCCTGGAGGGCTGTTTGGCTACTTTGAAGAGTCTCATTTGGCTCTTAAGTCATATATGGTAAGATTTGCCATAGGGCCCTTTCCTCAAGGATATGTGGTTTAGCTTTTTGAATCTTTCCATATCTATTAATTTCCTTGAAAGAGAGCTATCTTCTCTTCTCACCATGATTGTTTCTCACTTTATTTCTTCCTATTAAATTTATTTAATATCCTTATATAGAGATTGGTCCTTTAGGGAAGAGAAAAACATAAAACATTTGGCAAAGAGTGTATCAGGGTATTGAACTGTGTGGGACAGATCTTACCTGTGGGGCTAGAATGGCCAGACTGCAGAGAAGAATGAGGATTTGAATCCAACCTTCCCTACAAGGATTCACTAGTGTTCTTCTCTTAACTTCCTTCTGTGCAATGGGTTCTACCCAAGAGATTTGTAGATTGTAAGTAAATTAAGATTCTGTGAGGGATGTGGGGGTGGGTGAGGAGAAAGAATGAAGCGTCAAATTACACCTATGTAGTGAGTTCCTTTGGTTTTCTTAATATTCATTAAAGGGGGGAGGTGCCTGGGTGGCTCAGTTGGTTGAACATCCAACTTTAGCTCAGTTCATGATCTCACGGTGTGTGAGTTCGAGCCCCGCATCGGGCTCTGTGCTGACAGCTCAGAGCCTGGAGCCTGCTTTGGATTCTGTGTCTCCCTCTCTCTCTGCCCCTACCCTGCTCATGCTCTGTCTCTCTGTCAAAAGTAAATAAACACTAAAAAATTAAAAAAATATATTCATTAGATGGATTCATTCAACAAAAAGTACCTAACACAGTCCCCCTCCATCACCTTTTGAAAGTTTGTTTTATGCCACTTTGTTTTTACAAAAGACCTACATCATTAGTACTTGTTTTCACCAACTGAGATAAGTCTGAAGAGCATTTTCATTTTTACAGAATGGCAATTGTTTCTTTGCTATAGGATACTTGAGCTTAGGAGAGGTTTCATAGGAACACTGTGTTTTCGGAGAGTGGGGGAAACTTGTAACTTCCTGGCACTGTTTGAGGTCCTGGTGCTGCAGTGGCAAACAAAAAAGTAACGTCCTTGCCATCTGAGTGGTATGGCTAGTATCTTTAAAGCTGGTTTCTGAGTAGGGTATGTATTTAAATAATTCCATGAATAATTACTCCAAAGTGGTGCTAAAGAAAACGAAGATGTTTTGGGGACCCATCTCGTAAGTTGTCACAGAGGACCACAGCTTCCCATCAACTCCTGGGCTGGATGGACCAGTCACTGGATATGACTTCTATCCTACTTCTCCAGTGCTCTACTTGATATAAACTAAGTCCATAACATTTTAATATTCATCATATACTTCCTGGAACACCCATATTACTCATATTTCTGAGAATAAACTTTTAAATTTTTTTTTTTCAACGTTTTATTTTTATTTTTGGGACAGAGAGAGACAGAGCATGAACGGGGGAGGGGCAGAGAGAGAGGGAGACACAGAATCGGAAACAGGCTCCAGGCTCTGAGCCATCAGCCCAGAGCCCGACGCGGGGCTCGAACTCACGGGCCGCGAGATCGTGACCTGGCTGAAGTCGGACGCTTAACCAACTGCGCCACCCAGGCGCCCCGAGAATAAACTTTTAAATCTGGGTTGAAATGTAATCAAGATGTGAAAATGTTCATGTTTTTTGACTTGTTAATCCCAGTCCAAGAATTTGCTTGCTTGCTTGCTTTATTTATTTATTTATTTATTTATTTATTTATTTATTTATAGTTTATGTGAAAGTGAGAGAGAGCATGAACAGAGAAGAGGCAGAGAGAGAGGGAAAGAGAGAGAATCCCAAGCAGACTCTGCACTGTCAGTGCAGAGCCCATCATGGGACTTGAATTCAGGAACTGTGAGGTCATGACCTGAGACAAAACCAAGAGTCAGACACTTAACCAACTGAGCCACCCAGGCGCCCCCCAAGAATTTGTTTTAGACTTTCTAGTAAACTGTATCTTTAGTGTTATTTTTGATGGTGTCCCCCAAACAAAAGAAAAATGCCCAATATCCCACAGAAGGAGCATTTAAAACAAATCACAAATTTTACCAGATGGTATATTTCACCACTGAAAGTTACAAATGGAAATGTCTGCTATATATGGAAACATATAAAGCAAAAAAGACATAATTCTAAATAGCATGTATAGTATAAAGGCAATTTAAAATTATGTTCATGTATTGATAAGGAATGAAATATTTGATATGGTGCAATGACAGTATTATGCCATTAATCCTTTCCTTCTTTATGCTAATTTCCTTTACTGTTGCTATAATATTTGCACAAAGGTAAAATAACTGAGTTAATAATATCCATGCTATACCTGGTTTTGGAATGATTATTGATATAGGCAAAAACTGTATAATATCGAACCCAGTGTATGGGAAGGTGATGAAAACAAGTAAAACAGCTAAAAATGAACGTTGAACTTTTATGCTTTCTTAATTTTTAGCTAGGCTTTAAGTTACCATGATAATACCATGACCTATCAATGTGTAGCATGTCTGAATATATCTCAAGAAGGTTGATCTGGTGTGTATTCATCTAGGTTGTTGGGAGTCCCATTTTCTTTCTTTTTTTTTTTTTAATGTTTATTTTTGACAGAGAGAGAGAGAGAGAGAGAGACAGAGCATGTGGGGGAGGGGCAGAGAGAGAGGGAGACACAGAATGGGAAGCAGGCTCCAGGCTCCGAGCTGTCAGCACAGAGCCCGACGTGGGGCTGAACTCACAAACTGTGAGATCATGACCTGAGCCGAAGTCGGACGCTGAACCAAATCAGCCACCCAGGTGCCCCGGAAGTCCCATTTTCAACAAATGTGTGGATTGATACCAGCAGAATCTTTTCACCCTAAAATTATTCAAAGTAGATTTGTACCATAGACATGATGCACCCAAAGAAATGGACTATATTGCAAAACCATGGAATAATTCAGGGAATGCAAAATAAATACACTGCAGTTAGTTAGGCTAGGCAGTAAATTTACACCTAGATTCAATTTCACAGTTACTGCTGCTAAGAAAAGTTCCTGTTAAGTAAAATCTTTTCCTAAGAATCCAGATATAATGAAAACTAGAGTATCCTAAAGTTACAGGTTAAGACAAAATGAAGAAATTAAAATGTCTTTGATAGAGAATCTACAAATTCACCATTGAATTAGTGAATTGAGTATTTTTACTATACCACTGATAAAAATAAACATGGCAGGAGATTTATAGTTGCTTGTTAAATTGAATGGACTTGCAGATGATTTTGTAGCTGGAATCTTGCAGTTTTAGATACCTTAATGTTTAAAAACCTATTTTGGGAAATATAAGCCTCTTCTTATACTTGAGAGCAGTTTAAACTTTGAGCTGTCAAGATCTTTCTTAGAATCTGTCTGGAATGGGAAGACTTGTATCACTTATCCATGGATAATATGTCAATTACAATGCCTTTTACCAAATCTTAATTAAAAACAGAATTCCATATTGTTGTATAGCAGCCTAGGGCAGCAGTCTAAGAATAGTTTTACATATGCCTTCCCGTAGCCAGTAAGCAGCTATTTACCTCACCTTGGATCTACTATTCATTTAGTCACTCATTCATTCATTTTTAAGAATTTGAATATCTACTAGGTACCAGGCACTGTGTCAGGTGCTGGAATACACTGATAAACGAAGAGAGTCAAGGTTCTTGCTCTCCTGGAAGTAACATTCTAGTGAAGTAAGCAGAGAATAGCAAACAAGATAACCGGATTGTGATAAGTGCTACAAAGGAAGGACACAGGGTGGTGAGCTAGAGTAAAACAGGGGTGGGATATGCTTTAGACTGTAACCCTGGGAAGAGTTAAGATCAATCTTGGACTGTGTTTCAGTTCGTAACACTTCTAGGAACAGCTTCTGAGTCCATTAGTCAACTTGACCAAAAAACTTCTGAAACTCCAATATGATTGAATCTTTGGAGACAATCTTTAGAATAGCTCCTATTTGGTTCAATTAACACTTTAGCCATGGTTTATTATTATTATTATTATTATTATTATTATTATTATTGTTTATTATTTTTGAGAGAGAGAGAGAGAGAATGAGCAGGGGAGGGGCAGAGAGAGAGAGAGAGAGAGACAAGAATCCGAAGCAAGCTCCAGGCTCTGAGCTGTCAGCGCGGAGCCCTTTGCGGGGCTCCAACTCTTGAACCTTGAGATCACAACCTGAGCCAAAGTCAGATGCTTAACCGACTGAGCCACCCTGGCGCTCCTAGCCATGTTTTAAATGTGGGATCTGTACTTAAATTTTAACACCCACTTTTAAAATACGGTATGTAGCAAACATATTCACTTCTAAGCAGAATCTTTTTACTGACTTAAGGGTATTATGCCTGCCTCTATAATCTCACATTTTAAACTATATTTTTATTTTGATGAGCTTTGTTCCTTTATTTGTGCATTCATTCATTTACTCAACAAATACTTATTGAGAACCTACTAGGTCCTGGAGATACTGCAGGAAACCAAATAAATAATAATCTCTGCTCTCATGTGGTTATAGTCTCTGGTGATGCCACATGGTTCCTTTTCTTTTTCATTCTGACTTAATTATACAGCGTTAATATCACTTCTTAACTTAAGACCACATTGGGAAGGCAATCTTTATGTGATGTAAATAGACCTATTTCATGTTCTGCTGTTCTTAACACTTAAGCATTATTGTTATCAGTGATTTTTATTCTTTGGGATGTGGGTAATTTACCTTTTATTAAGGTAATTTTGCTATGTTAGATACTCAACTCTTTTGGCCATTAGAGTGCTTTTCTTTGTTTAGGAGCATATAACTACTTGTCCCTGACTGATTGTGCAGTCATGACATAGCTAGAGTAAAGATCCAACTTTAAACATTGTGAGATAAATCATTTCCACATTCTTGCTTAAGTGGCCATTTTAGTGTAGAGAAGCACATTTTCTTTTGAAAGCCAACGTGAGTGTCTCCTTGACCCAAGGTCTCAACAATTTTTGAGCAACATAGGTATGATGGTTTAGAAAGAGTTTGATAGATCAAAAACAAATGCTGTGAAATTTAAATTTTTTCCCTTTGAAGAATTATTGACAGAACATTCATTTGAAACAGTATATACATACATATATATATATAATGGGGTCTATTTTCATTTCTTATTATTTACTGACATACCAAAATGACCATGTCTGAGTTTCCTAAGCATTAGCTTAGCAATAGCATGACTTCTCTAGACAGATTTCTGAGTTCTTATGAACATTTTGGTCTCAAGGCAGTGAAACAAATCAGTAGAATTTGGTAGGTTTTTTATTTTTCCTTTTTAATGATTAGATAAGAACAACTCTGTCTCCTTTCGTGTGTGAACATTGATGACCAATATCTACATGAACGCAGAGTGCAAGTAGTCAGCGTTCAGGCTCATTCCCCACACGATTTGTGGGGTGATTCACTGCTTTTGGTAGCAGACGCAAAGCAAGAAGAGAGGCCCCACTCTTTATTTGCCTGTGAAGAACTGGGACGTCCAGGTTCACTGGGTGTGAAAAATCTGTTTTAGAGAAAAAAACATCAAAACAAAGTCCTCATAGCTGTGTAATTTTCTACCTTTGGAGCTAGGATCCAAAGTCCAGTCTCGATAGGACTTACTTGCCTTCCAGAGGGCAGGGGTAGCTGCAGGGGATGGTCCCAGAGCTTTGCACAAAACTGGGTCCTCTGTAGAAATAGTAGGAGCTTGGGATACAGAATAACACAACCAGTTTCTTTAGGAGAGGGAGTTCCCTAGGGGCGGAGCCGTGTACCTGGTCAACCTGACTGTATCCTGGACTCCGGTGAATCTGGGTTGACTTTGGACAGGTAAGAGGGGGCTGAGGCAATACTGATGTGAGTATTCTGTCGGCTGTCAAATGTTGGACAAGTACCCTGCTCCCAATTTTTAATGGCTAAATATTTTGAAATAAGCTGTTTATAGTTTTAAAAGTATTTATGTACTGATTTATTTATATAGAGCAGAGTATGGAGCATTGTACATAACACTTTTTTCTTTTGAAATTGATCAAAACAGTAGATCAACATTACCAAAAGCTAAGGGAAAAAAGGGGGGGGGGGAATAACCCATTATTCTACCTTCTGTTTTTTCTGCATGAAAATAGATTTGAGAGCTGTAAGCGTGGTTCAGTAAGTTAAGTGCCTGACTCTTGATTTCAGGTCAGGTCATAATCTCATGGTCATAAGATCAACCCCTCGTGGGATTTGTGCTGGGTGTGGAGCCTGCTTAGGATTTCCTCTCCCTCTCTCTCTGCCCCTCCCCTGCTCGCACATGCACTCTCTCTCTCTCTCAAAACAAACAAACAAGATTTGGATATGGTCTCAATCATAATGCACATATAATTTGTATTCTGCTTTTTTTTTTTAAGGTTTATGTATTTAGGGGCGCCTGGGTGGCTCAGTTGGTTAAGCATCCGACTTTGGCTCGGGTCATAATCTTGTGGTTTGTGAGTTCAAGCCTGCGTCAGGCTCTCTGCTAACAGCTTAGAGCCTGGAGCCTGCTTCGGATTCTCTCTCTCTCTCTCTCTCTCTCTCTCTCTCTCTGCTCCTCCCTTGCTTGTGCTCTGTCTCTCTCTCTCTCTCAAAAATAAACATTAAAAATTTTTTTTTAATTTATGTATTTATTTTTGAGAGAGAGAGAGAATGTGAGAGAGAGTGAGTGGGGAAGGGGCAGAGAGAAAATACCAAGTAGACTCTGCACTGTTAGTGCAGAGCCAGACATGGGGCTTGATCTCACAGACTGTGAGATCATGACTCGAGCTGAAACCAAGAGTTTAGATGCTTAATGGACTGAGCTGCCCAGGCACTCCTGTGTTCTGCTTTAAAAAAAAATTGTTTTTTAATGTTTTTATTTTTGAGACAGAGAGAGACAGAGCATGAACGGGGGAGGGTCAGAGAGAGGGAGACACAGAATCCGAAGCAGGCTCCAGGCTCTGAGCTGTCAGCACAGAGCCCGACGCGGGGCTCGAACCGTGAACGTGAGAACATGACCTGAGCCAAAGTCCGACGCCCAACTGACTGAGCCACCCAGGCACCCCTCTTCATAATTCATTTTTAATGTCTGTGTAATATCTCATTAGAAAGATGAACCATAACTAACATTTTCCCTATTATTGGGCATCTAAGTTGATTCACATTTTGTAGTGAACATCTCTTTTGGGGTGGGGGTGGGGGGGGGCGGGGATCATTTCTTAAGATCAGTTCCAGCAGGAAGATTACTGTGTCAAAGGGAAGAGACATTTTTATGACTCTTGATACACATTGTTAAACTGTTTTACAAAAGGTTTGACCTTCTTTGCACAACTTAAAGGTGAATCATCAGCCATGATCCAGGGCTTACATTTTGGACAGTTAATTATTATTTCCATATTAGGCAGAGAGACAAGTTCTGTGCACATTTGAACTTCTTCTAATTGCTTTCATTACATAGAGCTGACTTGTCGAGAAAAATGTCCTGGCTGTGAGACATTCCAGACAACAGAGCCATCACTTTTGAAAAGTTTGGACCAATCCCAATTTTGTAATCAGTTCCCAGGGCTGTTCATATTTCTTTTGGCAGAGATGTCTGTCTCTGTGGTCAAATGCAGCTGAATGGTTGAAGTCACAGGGTGAGCTGATCAAGGTGCCTATTTTAGCATTAGGTTGGCAGTCTGTGGCCAGGTGTCTGGGTATTTTGAGAGAAGTCATTTTGAAAAGTAATTTGCAATTCATAACCGTGAATAGTATCAGAAGAGTCATATGCAGGTCCTCTGTGGAAATTCTCCCCCCTCCCCTTCCCTATACCAATTGGAAGATAATCATTGGGTTTTGGTGGAAACACATGAACTGCAAGGAAGTCAGGATGCTTTAGTCCTGGCCACACATCTCATGGTGCCTATGCTTTGAGCTGGGTTTCCCCCTCTGACAAGCAAGAATGTTGGAAGCAAGAGTCCCAAAGTCCCTAAAATTTTTTAGGTTCTCCGTCCAGTGGATGACTCCAATTGTATCTTCATTTTTTAAAAAAATGTTTATTTTTCGGAGGAAAAGAGAGGGCACATGTGCGAGTGGGGGAGGGGCAGAGAGAGAGGGAGGGAGAGAGAGAACCTCAAGCAGGCTCTGCACATGATTCAGGACTCAGGGCTCAAACTCACACACCGTGAGATCATGACCTGAGCTGAAATCCGAGTCAGATGCTTAACTGACTGAGCCATCCAGGCGCCCCTGTATCTTCATTTTTGTAGCCAAAGATGTAATTTCCCTATTCACTGGTGGTTCTGTCAGACAACAATGGAAAAGAACAGGATGTGAAACACAAACCAATGTTTATATTTTGACATTTCCACTAAAAGGTTTCATGGCATATATAATTAGAACTAATGGCTATAACTATGTTAACTACCTATGGCTTGAAATTACTGAGACCATCCTGTTCCTCATTAATATGTTAAACATAAAACCAGGAAAAAAAAAATAGCACTCACTCTTGTCCAGCAGGTTGAGAGGAAGTTGATCCAATCTGTGTAACTGGTCTTGAATTTACTGACCATTACTTTATTTGCTGACTGTAAAAATTCTAGCATAAAAAATAGCATTCTCAGCAGCAACATTTTCAAACATGAAGGCCAACGATATTTTATTTAGCATAGCATATTTATTTATTTATTTATTTATTTATTTATATTTATTTTTGAGAAAGAGACAGAGTGCAAGCGGGGGAGGAGCAGAGAGAAAGGGAGACACAGAATCCGAAGCAGGCTCCAGGCCCTGAGCTGTCAGCACAGAGCCCAATGTGGGGCTCAAACCCAAAAACTGTGACATCATGACCTGAGGTGAAGTTGGACGCTCAACCGACTGAGACACCCAAGTGCCCCTAGCATAGCATTTTTAAAATCTAAAAGCAATTTGATAAAAGAAAAAAAAAAACCACAACTTTGGCCATTTAGGGGAAGAATAAAGGATACAGTCACTTTCTGTTGCTCAACTGAATTATTTTTCACTTAGTCTCTTAATAGTAGCTATTCTCATTTTCTCCTATGAAGGCACAGTCAGAAGAGAGATTTAATCATGAAGTTTGTGGTCACTTTAATGTAGTCGCTCTTAGAAGGCTTTTCAGTTGACTATGGAAACTTCATCATGAGAGGCAAGGTGAAGGTCACTCTAGCTGAGTTCGAGCAGTTTACTTAACCTGTCTGCTTCTCTACTAGTAAAATGGGTTGTTGTGTGGATTCAAGCTAATAGAGTAAAAGCACCGAGCTACTCTCTTGCACGTGAGGATGCTATATTTAGAGAGGAACCCAATTCTCAACCTCTCCCCAAGGGATAGTTGCAGGAAAGTGCTGGATGTCAGGCCTGAAGGGTTGAGACAGTTTGAAAGTTTGAAAGCAGCTTTTAGCATCATAAAGCCATCCATATTCTTTCATCAAATTCAGCTGTTTTGTTTTTTGTTTTTTTGAATGCCTATGATGAACCAGGTACTAGGGCTACTATTGTGAACAAACCAGAAAGAGGTCCTGCCCTGCTGAGTGGACAGACAATAAGTAAACAAACAGGATTCACCAGATGGAGATAAGTGCTATTAAAAAAAGAAAAAAACAAAACAAAAACAAAAACAGAGTATGGAGATAAGATAGAGAGTGATAGGATGGGAGGGATGTTGTTTTGGATAGGGCTTTCGGGTCAAATAAGATCAGCCTCTTTGACCAGAAGACATTGGAGCAGTGTTCCTGAAAGAAGTGAGGGTGCTCTGAACTTGTGATATGAATCCTGGGCAGAAGATATCCCAGTCAGAGAGAACAGTATGAGCAAAGGCCCTGAGGCAGCAGCATGTTTGGTATGTTCTACTAAAGAGACCAGTGTTGTGGCTAGAATGGAGTAAACAAGGAAGAGAATGGGACTAGGGACTGAGACCACAGAGCTGGGTAGGGTGGCTGGATCATATAAAGCCTTGTACATTAAAATAAGCACATTCTTTGGCTTTTATTTTGAGTGAAATGGAAGCTAAGGAGATTTTTAAAAAATATATTTTATTTACTTTTGAGAGAGCACAAGCTGGGGAGGGGCAGAGAGAGAGAGACAGAGGATCCAAAGCAGGTTCTGTGAGCCCGATGTGGGGCTTAAACTCATGAACTGCAAGGTCATGACCAGAATCGAAGTCAGGTGGCTCAACCGACTGAGCCACCCAGATGCCCCAGCCGTGGAGATTTTTGTGCAGAGAAGTGACATCACCTGACTTTAAAGGAGATTTTTTAGTGTGATATAGAGTCAGGAAATGGAGGATAGGGTGGATGGGAAGAGGTCACATAGAATTGTGCTTTCCAAAATTGTAGCCACTAGCCATAGGTGGCTATTTTAATGTAAATCAGTTATTTAAAAATACGAATTCATATTCTTTTTTTTTCTTTTTTTTTGAGAGAGAGAGAGAGTGTGCACATGCGTGCAAGCAGGAGAGGAGCATAGAGAAAAAGAGAGAATCCCAAGCAAGCTCCGTGCTGTCAGCACAGAGCCCAAGGCAGGGCTGGATCTCACGAATGGTGAGATCATGACCTGAGCCAAAATCAAGAGTCAGATGCTCAACTGACTAAGCCATACAGGCACCCCACAGATCCATATTCTTAATTGCACTACCCACATTCCAAGTGCTCAATAGCCACATGTAGCTAGTGGTTACTGTATTGGACAGTGAAATAGAAATAATTTCCATCATCACAGAAAGTTCTGTTGGACAGTGCTGATGGAATCTTAAAGACCTTCATAGAGTCTTTGGCTTTTACTCCGGGTAGATGGAAAGCCGTTGGAAGATTTTAAGCAAAGGAGGACATGCTCTGAGTTATGATTTTGAAAGATCACTAGGGTTGCCATGTTGAGAACAGACTGTGAGGGGCAAAGCTCAGAGACCATTAATTATCTAGTTGGGAGATGATTGTGTCTTGGTTGTTTGCAGTGGTGATCATGAGAAATGGTTGGATTTTCAACATAGTTTGGAGGCAGACTCGGTAGGCTTTTCTGATAGAGTTGATGTGTGATTTGAGAAGAAAGTGATAAAAGTGTTGTCGCTGAAGATGACGGGAGAGAACATAAAGCACAGGTGGAAGGATTGAACACACAGAGGAAGAGTCCCATTCATCATGAACTGGGAGACAGAGCAGGGCTGCGCTGGAAGAAAGAGCTCGAGAGTGCCCTCATCTGAGTACTAAAAGATGGAGAGGTAAAGGGAGAGATAGGTGTGCCGAAACTGTAAGAATGGTGGAGAAGATTCCAAGTAGTTATTGGAAAGGGCCCATTTGAAGTTGGGGGTTATGAAACCATCTACTCTTTTGATTCTCTCCAGCAGAATATGACTGCTTGCATACAAGCAAGGGGGAAAGAGATGAGTGGATTCATTCAGGGCTGATGTTTTCCTGGATGGATTTGTGACAAGGATATGATAACATGGAGTCAAACCTGATAAAGAGGAGAGTGAAAAAAGCAGAGGGCTGATGAATTGGGAGGAAGTAGAGGGATCAGTGCACTGGAGGAGCTATTTCTTTCTTTCTTTCTTTCTTTCTTTTATTTCTAAAGTTTATTTATTTTGAGAGAGAGAGCACAAATAGGGAAGGAACAGAGAAAGAGAATCCCAAGCATGTTCTGTACTGTAAACGCAGATCCCGATGTGGGGTTGGAACGCATGAACTGTGAGATCATGACCTGAACCCAAACAGAGAGTCGGATGCTTAATCAACTGAGCCACCCAGTGGAGGCACTAATAGTTCTAAGAACAGTTGCAGCTGTAGACCATGCAAGTTAGAAGGAGAGATGCACATCGAGGGGTGCCTGGGAGTCAGCAATTTCTCAGATGGATGTTTCAGGTGACAAGTTCCAGCCTTTGGAATCTATGCAGCTGTATCTTCATTCTGGGCTGACTTGCTGTGTCCCGGGATTCCACATAATCTGATCTCACTGTGGATCTCATGTAGGCGGGTTTGGAAACCAAAAGCCCAAGAGCATGGCTGTGGGGCCTACCCCGCAGTTCCAGGCCCATAGCAAATAGGCTGTGTAACCATGGACCTTGAGGAAATGAACTTCATGGTCCCTTCCATCTTTCATCTGTGACTGTATGGCCTCATTATAATTACAGTCTTTTTCCAAACACTGACCTTCAAGATGGACCCTGGGGGATTTGCCTATTAAAAATATGCAACTTGGGGTGCCTGGGTGGCTCAGTCGGTTAAGCATCTGACTTTGGCTCAGGTCATGATCTAGTGAGTTCGAGCCCCGCGTCGGGCTCCGTGCTGCCAGCTCAGAGCCTGGAGCCTGCTTCTGATTCTGTGTCTCCTTCTCTCTCTGTCCCTTCCCTGCTCATGCTCTGTCTCTATCAAAAATAAATAAATGTAAAAAAAAAAAAATTTTTTTAGATGCATCTCTATCAAAAATAAATAAATGTAAAAAATAAAAATAAAAAAAAATAAGCCTGGGTGGCTCAGTCAGTTAAGCAGCCGAGTCTTGATTTTGGCTCAGGTCATGATCTCAGGGTTCATGGGATCGCGCAGGATCTGATAGCACAGAGCTGGCTTGGGATTCTCTCCTTCTCTCTCTGCCCTTACCCTGCTTATGCTCTTTTTCTCTTTCTCAAAATACATAAACATTAAAAAAATATGCAACTTTGCAAATATTTATCTGCTGCTTCTTGGAATATTAAACTCTTGGAAAGCTGTCTTCTGGGTCACATGACAGAATGTTGGCCATGTGGTCACCTGAGCCTGTGTGACAGGAATTCTATACCAGCTGCATCTGGATCTAGATGTCCTTCAGGCCCTACTCTCTCCAATGCTCTCCACCTAACAAGCATTTCTCCCTCTTTCTCTGTATCTCTCTCTATTTTATTTTATTTTATTTTATTTTATTTTATTTTATTTTATTTTATTTTATTTTGTGTCGCCTGGTGGCTCAGTCGACCAAATGTCTGACTTTGGCTCAGGTCATGATCTCACGGTTCATGAATTTGAGCCCCACATAGGGCTTTGCCCTGACAGTGTGGAGCCTGCTTCAGATTCACTCTCTCCCTTTCTCTCTGCCTCTCCCCCTCTTGCTCTCTCTCTGTCTCTCAAAAATAAACCAACATTAAAAAATATACAAGTTTATTTTAAGTCATCTCTATGCCCAACATGGAGCCTGAACTCGCCACCCTGAGACAGGGAGTGACATGTTCTACCAGCTAAGCCAGCCAGACACCCCGCATTTTTCTCTTTTAATTGTGTTAGTGCCTCATAGGAGAGCTCCTTCAGCAGAAGTGATAGAGGCTGTTGCTCTCAGAATCGAATGCAATATTGTGACCTGTAAATTCCTATGACCATTTCAACATTTTGTTGATATTTATTCAGGAGAGATTCCAGAAGGCAAAACTGCCCCCTCCTTTCCCCTCCTCCTCCTCACCAATCACTCTAACCTCTCTCTCGGGCTGTGAGAGTATTAAGAACAATCTAAGGTAAATTTTTAACACGATGGTCTAGCTTGGGCTTTGTAGGCTTGGCTAAATGAAGTAAGTGGTAGTTTTTAGCCAAAATAACCGGATTGTTTGGACAAGTTTTCTCCTTTGAGTTTTCTAGGGTCATTGGAATGATCTAACTACCTTACCTGCTATTTGAACTGGCTGAGCTCTGGAAGGACAGAAAACAAAAGAAGGGTGTTGAAATGTAAATAGACAGCTCTAAATTCCAGTCCTGGGCTGCCAAAATAGAGCCAAAACTGACAAGGAGGGTCTCCACAGAGGTCTGTGGAAAGCTCTAGAAAAATCTCACAAGATGTATTCCTTTTCGTGAATTGGAGTCCTCCGGTAGGTAAGAAAAACAAAAACAAAATAAAAACAAACAAAGGATTTCATACTTGGAATTTGCTCAGTACCAGTTGAATAGCTAATTGTTTCTTGTTTTCATCCCCCCCACCCCTCCTTTTTTTTTTTTCTGCTTGAATAGATAATCCTTACAAAACATCCATTCATTCTACAAGTGAAAATTTCAGGAATACTCGATACTGACCTTGGCAAGACTAATGGACTGAGATTGAGTGATGGATTTGTGTGTGTTGTGTGGCTGATGTGCGTTTTGGTGTTTTGTATGCTAGTTTAAGAACATTTAAGCGATAGGATAGAAAATATTTATGACATCTTAATTAATGAATATGATGAAGGCTTCAACTTATAGATGAAATGATAAGATATAACATTATATTTATAGCTTATTTTTGAGCACAAACTTGATTGTGTTTGTTGTTTCAAGAAAGGACCTGCTGATAATTAATGCTAGCTTTTCAATGTGACCACTTTAACTGATATGTAAACAATTATTTTTTTTTTTAGGAAAATAAAATAAGGGGGCAATACAGCCTAGTGAAAAGGACACACAATATCAGATTCTTAGTTTTCTATTTAAATTCGGGCTCTTATTTGACTTCTGCTCTGAACTGGCTGTGTGACTTTGAATAAGTGATTAAGTTCCTTTTTTTAAAAACATATAAAATTGGAATGAGAAATATGTGATGGTGAAAAAAATATTTGTGAAGGCGTTTTAAAGTCCCAGGAGGAAAGCACAATCAGAAACCACAGTCAGGTTGGCTTTTTCACTGAAAATATCTGATTTTGTCAGTAAACCTACATTTTAGTATATTAGTTTTTTTTTTTTTTTTTTTTTTTAAGCCATTTAATTTCAAGTGCTTACAAAATCTTCAGTGTGTTAATGGAAAGAAATGCCATACGCTCCGGATGGCTACATAGCAACTTTATTCGGGTAAAATAATCTCTTAAATCCTTGTATACAGAGTCACTAACTGTTGGCTTTATAAGGTCAGTTTCAGCATACCAGCCCTGTGGCTGTTAGGAGCTGAGCGTGTCCAAGATAGCACTAACTGGAACAAACACAAACAGCAAATCGTTTAAACAGTACCAGTTGATCTGTATGTAACCCGGTCTGAAAAGAGGATTCCTCAAAAAGCTCACCAGCAAAGTTACGTTAGTTACGGAGATTGTTAGGTGGTACCCGTGGAGGTTAGCTATGCCTTATTAAAAAGCAGAGGTTAGAAAATGGAATCTTAAATTCAGATACTCAAACAATTTTAAAGGCTACAACTTGCAGGCCAACCTTTATTTCTGACTGCTGACTACTTTTGAAGGAGAAAACTTTGGAAACTGATATTCTGGTTCCCAGGTCCTCAAAGAAGCGAAGTGAAGAAGTAAATTCTGCTGGGGTTAGCAGAAGCCTTGCGGTTTTAGGAACGGAGGATGCCAGGCTCCCTGGGTTCTGAGTTCCAGTTATTGGCTCTGTCCGTGAGTCACCCTGACTAGTCACCCACTGTCTTGTGTTTCCTTCTTTAGGGAAGAGCTAAGACTATTGACTTTTTTTTTTTACGATTTTATTTTTAAGTTATCTCTACACCCAACGTGGCTCGAACTTACAACCCTGAGATCAAGAGTGGCATGACTGCAACTACCTACCGACTGAGCCAGCCAGGCGCCCCAGACTATTGACTTTTTCAGAGGTTGCAAAACACATTATAAAAGGATAGGATGGCACTAAACAAACATGTAGTTATGAAATATTAGAGGGGGTACATATTAATAAAGGCAAATGCATTCCTTTTTTTTTTTTAATTTTTAAGTAATCTCTACACCAACATGGGGCTTGAACTCACAACCCCAAGATCAAGAGCCACATGCTGTACTGACTGAGCCAGTCAGGCACCACTATAAGGGTAAGTGGATTCTTTTGAAAATTAGAAGTTGATAATCTTTATGTAAGAATAGGGAGTTTGACTTCAAAATACAGTTTTATGTTTGAACATTGTGAATTTGGGTCCTTGTTTGCTCTGTTAATCTATGTTGCTTACTGAAAGGAAACTGTTAACAAGTTGCCTTACTGGAATGGTTAATTGCTTGTCAGGGATCAGAATCCCCCCAGTCCTTCTAGAAACGTGTATTTAAATTTAGTAACCTGACTTTCAAAGAGGGAAACTAATATTTATTCATTGAGTGGAGGGCACTGAGTATGGGTTTCTGTATGTGTTGTAAACAAACCAAAAGTACAGAGTGAATCCTCTAGAGACCAAAAGTACAGAGTGAATCCTCTAGACCCTAAAAAAGTTATTTGTTTGTTTGTTTTGAAGGAAATTGAGGCACCCATTTTTTTCCTCACTTTCCCAGGACCACTATTAAGCACCAGCTTGGGTTTTGAATTCTGTCTTCTTGCTGGACATCAAGTCGAGGCCTCCTTAACACAGCAAAGCTTTCAAAAATGGAACCCAATGTTTGTTAGTTTTCTTAATGGTGCCTCTCATAATTAAAACAAAACAAAACAAAAAAAAGAGTATAAATTTGAACTTTCCATCCTTTCAGACTTGTTTAGACCCTCTACCAATCTACCCAGTCCTGAGATCCCTTCAGGCTTTCCATCAGTGTCTAGCATCCCTTTTCTGATTCTAAGCGATGGACTATATTCTCATCACCCCAAATTAACAGCTATTGTTATTTTTGTCATATCTGTTTCAATTTTTTAATGACATAAAACATTGGAGATAAGGTCAAGTTTCCTTTGAATGCTAATTCGACTTCCATTTCTTCCTTCTGTCCTCACCTCATAGAACCCCTGTTTAGTTTGATATGTGCTTTAAAAATATTTTATATATGGGGGCTCCTGGGTGGCTCAGTCAGTTGAGCATCCGACTTTGGCTCAGGTCATGATCTCACAGTTCATGAGTTCAAGCCCCACATCAGGCTCACTGCTGTCAGCACAGAGCCCGCTTCAAATCCTCTGTTCCCTGCTCTCTCTGCCCCACCTCCACTCATGCATGCTCTTTCTCTCTCTCTCAAAAATAAACGTGTAAAAAATATGTATTTCCTATATGTTTATGGCACCCATAATTAATATGTAGTATTGTTTTATGATTTTAAATACATATGAATGGTTCCATGTGTACTTATTTTTCTATGATTTGCTTACTTTCACTGAATGTTTTTTGATATCTATCCATATATATTTATATTTATATTTATATTATTTATATATAAATATACCAGATATAAATTATTTATAATTTCCTGGTATTTCATGGTATGAATAATACTATATTTTATTAATCAGTCCATTAGTGGATGTGGGATCTTCTTATATTAAAATTTTATTTTATTTTATTTTATTTTTTTTACAGGATCATTCTTTTATTTGCTTATTCATACACAACACAGACTATTAGGGAGATATGGATTGTTTTACAATGTTAGCGAACATAAACAATGCTTATATTATTTTTACCTATGTCAGATACAGGTGTTAGTTTTTTAGGCTGGATACCAGCATGTAGAATCACTACATTTTAAATATGCCAAATATCACTTTCAAGAGATATCACCAAATTGATTTTCAACTGTTTGAAACTGTTCCCTAAATCCTCTCAACACTTGTTAGACTTGCTTGCTTTAAAATTTATTTAAAAACATTTTTTTTCTTGTGATAAGGACTCTTAAGATCTCTTAAGCAACTTTCAAATAGGCAATACGGTATGGTTAACTATCTTCACTAAGCTGTACATTACGTCCCTATCGGGCTTCTTAATTTTTGCCAATTTTAGTGGTAACCAGTGGTTTTCTCTCGGGTTTTCTAGCTTCCTTTCAGTTCATTATATTTGCAGTCCTTCCCTAAGGACCGATCTGTTCAGAGGCTCTCCGGGCCAGACACTTCAGAGGCTCTCCACTATCTGCTCAATCCAAACCGCGGCGGCCCCAGCCAGACGCTCTGCAAGCAGCCCGCGTAGCCTCCTCTGTACGTGCCTGGCTGCACCAAAATGAGCTACTCACCATTTTCTCAAATGCAGCTCTTGTTTTTCTGCCTCTGCAACTTGATCACGCTCTTCTGTGTTACTTTATTGATTCAATAAATATTTAGTGAGTTCTTTACTTCCTGCCAGGTGCCGAGAATGTAAGGGTGAACCAGAAAGGCAATATCTAGGCATGCACGGAGCTTACGATTTCTAGCAGAGGATGGGAGGGGCAGAAAGAAACCAGTAAAAACAAACAAACAAACAAGATCATTTTTCATAGTTGTAAGTACTATAAAGAAAGCGAAATGGAATGTTCATGTGACTTTGTGTGGAGTTGGGTGTGTTGGGCAAGGGGCTGGGGCGGGGAGTCCAGGGTATGTGGGCATATCGGCGTGGGAGCCTTAGAAGGGCAGGTGCTCAGGGAAGGCTTTGCAGAGGAGGTGATATTCCTCCTGAGACGAGCCATGTGAAGCTCACTCACAGCCCAGGCATGTTGCTCACCTGGAGCTGCTTCTAGGCAGGGATGGCCCCGGTGCCCTGAAGAACAGAGCTGCCTCTGTGGCTGGGTGGTCAGGACTAGGGGAGTGGCTGATGCCAGAGGAGGCATCTTGCTGGTGTTCTCTTCAACTGTAGTTTGTCCTTTAGATATATATTTATTTACTTTTAAAGTAAACTCTACCCCCCACATGGGGCTGGAACTCACGACCCTAAGATCAAGAGGCTCATGTTCTACCAACTGAGCCAGCCAGGGGCCACTGTAGTTTATCCTTCCTTCCTTCCTTCCTTCCTTTCTTTCTTCTTTTTTTTTTTTTTAAAGTTTACTTATTTACTTATTTTTGAGAGAGAGACAGAGAAAGGGAGCCAGCGTGAGCAGGGGAGGGGCAGAGAGAGAGAGAGGGAGAGAGAGAATCCCAAGAAGGCTCTGTGCTGTCAGCGCAGAGCCCCACACAGGACTCGATCTCACAAACCGAGAGATCACGACCTGAGCTGAAATCAAGAGTCAGACTTAACCGACTGAGTCACCCAGGTGCCCCCTGTAGGTTGTCCTTCAAAGCCATGATCAAATGCTCTTTTTATACCCATGCCTGAGCCTGCCAGCTGAGAGCCATCTTCCTGGACCCCCATGGCACAGTGGAGGTCCCTCTTATGGAACTTTATGTGGCACTTTGGGATCTTGGTGTCTGTTCTTCCCAAAAGCTAATTTGCTTTCATTTTGAAATTTTGTTTCTACCTTGTAGGGGGCAATATTTTATTTTACTTTATTTTTTTAGGTTTTATATTTTTCAATAATCTCTATACCCAATGTGGGACCCAAACTTACACCCCAAGATGAAGAGTCTCAGGCTCTACTGACTGAGTCAGCCAGGCACCTGGCCAATATTCTTATCTTAGAATGAGGAAAGTAGAGGGAGAAAAGGTACAATGCAGAAGAAGCCTGTCCTTTCTGATTGAGTCACTTTGGAAGGGCCTGAATTTCAGTGAAATAAACTTCCCTTTAGTGTACCTAAGCTAATTTTCACAGTGGCTCATAAAATTAATTTACTTTTCTTTAATAACTGTTAAGACCAGTTGGAGTTCCTAAAGTGACATTTTTATCCCACCTAGGTTTTTTTTTTTTTTGTCAGAATATCAGTTATTCATTGCTATTAACAATTAATAATCATTAACAATCTTGGTTTGTTTACTTTTTTTTAACTGTAGTAGTTTGTTTGTTTTTTTCTTTTTAATGTTTATTTATTTCTGAGAGAGAGAGAGAGAGAGAGAGAGACAGAGCATGAGCAAGGCAGGAGCAGAGAGAGAAAGACACAGAATCTGAAGCAGGCTCCAGGATCTGAGCTGTCAGCACAGAACCCAACAAGGGGTTCAAACCCACGAACTGCAAGATCATGACCTGAGCTGAAGTCGGACACTTAACCGACTGAGCCACCCTGGTGCCCCTGTTTACTTTTTTTTTTTTTTTTTAAGTAATCTCATGGGACTCAAACTCATGACCCTGAGATTAAAGATTGCATGCTCCATGGACTGAAACAGCCAGGTTCCCCAACAATCTTGTTTTAGATGCTGTGTCCACTCTGAGCTTCAGCTTTTTATGCAGAAGTGATGGTGTGTTATCTGCAACGGGGACCTTTCTCCAGCTCCACCAGCTGTTGAGGGCAACGTTGTGTGCTCGAGACTGATATGTGTTTCATGTGGTTATATCCCTTTATCTTCAGGATAATCTTTGAGTTGTGAGTTAGATTTATTTTCTAGATGGAAAAAAAAAAACAAAACAGGTTCATAGAGGTCATTTTCTGTTCCCAGGTTACAGAATTAGCAAATAGTGAGCTCACATTTAAATTTGGGGCTTCTGACCACTTCTTTGTGAAGCTGCCATGCTTTAAATAATAATATAGCAGACACCAACCACTTGCTATTTCCAGATACAACCTGAACCACTGTGCTCTTAACCACTGTGATGTGCTGTTAATCTCTTCTTCCTTCTTTAAGTCTCATTTTCTCTGAGCATTTATCAGACAGCGAGAGGCAATTCATGGAGGAGGGAAGAGCATGAACTCTGTCTGGAGCTAGATTGTTTGGGTCAAGGGCTTCTTGAAAAGCTTACTAGCTGTAAGCTAGTAAAATCCTTGTCTTGTTCTTCCCTTGTTACCTAGCAAGTAACTAGGGGCAAGTTACTTAACATCTCTATAGGTTGGTTTCCTTATTTTTAAGGTGAAGATAATAACCATATTACCTCATTGGGTTTTTGTAAGGATTAATGGGATAATGCCCATAAAGGGCTTAGAAGGAGCCTCCTGACCCCTGGAGCTAGCATGGGCCTCCCACAGGCACTCAGCATCTCTGCCCTCTGCCTACTTCCCTCTGAGTGGTCTTCCCACAGTGGGTGGACTGCCTTATCTCCCCAGTGACAGTGTGAGCTCTTGCTGGCTTGGTCTGCTTGTTCACATCGTAGGCTCCAGGGCAGTGCCTGGCATGTAGTTGGTGCTCAGCGTGCATTTGTTGTGTTTTGGATAAACCTGAACTACAGGTTCCATTTTTAACAAAATAATCGCTACTCTGGTTTCCCGTCAATATGCCCTATGAATTAGCGTTCCCCGAAATTCCATTTCCAGGGCTTCAAATGTGGTCTCAAATGACTCATGAATCTGCTCTTCTGGTTCTGACCGTTTTTAAAATCTGTGTCTCCAACTACCTATTGGAAAGAAAATCCTGTAGGCATCCCAAACTCTACATGTTCGAAACCAAACGCACTGCCTTTTTCTTCAGACACAGGTCTTTCTTCTGTGTCCCCAGCCTGGTTGATGACATGTGCCTTCACCCGCCCACTTAGAGACCTTGGAGGCTCCCGTACTCTCCCCTCTTCCCCTCAGCCTGCAGCCAGCCACCTAAGTGGCTGCCCAAAACTTGCCTGTGAGTCACAGACAGAGGTCTGAAGCCAGTTTTCAGCCACCAGACTCCAAAGCTTGCACCCTCAACCTGAGAAATTTCTCCAAAGAAGTCCCTCCTTTAACCTCAGGATCCTTGTGTTAGTTTGGACTGGATGTGTCCTGGCATGTCCCACCAGCCTTCCTTGTGTGCTTGTGTACAGCTCCTTCTCCACCCCGTGGCAAGCACTGGCTTTCTAAAATACAAATTCAGGGGCTACCTGGGTGGCTCCGTCGCTGAAGCATCCAACTTTGACTCAGGTCATGGTCTCCCGGTCTGTGGGTTCGAGCCCCGTGTCGGGCTCTGTACTGACAGCTCAGAGCCTGGAGCCTGCTTCGGATTCTGTGTCTCCATCTCCCTCTGCCCCTCCCCTGCTCACGCTCTGTCTCTTTCTCTCTCTCTCTCTCTCAAAAATGAAAAAAACATTAAAAAATAAAATAAAATACAAATTCTGTCTTGTGACTGCTGCATTAAAACCACTGTTGGCTCCTTGTGCATGTTTTAAAATCTAAACTCCTTACACAGCATACAATCCCTTTCTTTGTCTTTGTGTAGCTTCCCTCCCCACTCCGTGGCCCCTGCCCTCAGCTGCACCTTAGCCTTAAGGTCTCCTGCTAGACCAGGCAGGTTCTGCACATGCTGCTCTGGGCCTAGAACACCCTTTCTCCCCTTTGCTTAGTGAAGTCTTTTTCATCCTTCGACATTTAGCTCGCAAGCCACATCCTCTGTGAAGGCTTTCAAAGAGGGCCCCAGTCAGCCCCTCCCACCAGTGTCCCTCACACGGCCTTCTGCGCCCACGATTTGGGTGAACACATTTCTGAATCAAGAGTGCAGATGTGACAGTTCAGATGGCAAAGACTGTGCTCCTGGAGACAATGGGACGGATAATTGAACGAAGTCCAGAAGAACCTCGTGGGAGATCACTCCTTCTTCCTCTCCACCACACCACCCTGTGAGGGGCCAGGAAGGGCCCTTCTCTGGCAGGGAGCTGTTTGTATCTCTTCGTATCTGCCCGGCACCTGGCACGATGCCCACCCCAATCGTTGTTGCCGAGTGTCTGAGGATTCTACCAGGCCTGAGATTTTTTAAACAGATCCAAATCTCATGTGTAAATTCCGCCAAATAACCAACCAACCCAACCAAGCCAGTAAGAGACATCGTTTACATCTTGGCTTTATCCCTAAGATGATTTGCTTTTCCTAGCCTCCACTTCCTCGTCTGTGAAACAGGGATAGGAGTAGCTATTTCCAGGGGTTGCTGTGAAGATTAAGGGAGCGAATTGAAGGAAATTAGCAAACACAGGGCCTGGCTCAGGAGTCTTTGTTTCAGGCGCAGAGATATGTGGAGCTCATCACTATAAACAGGAACTGGGAGACAAGGTCATGTCCTGAAATAACTTTTTAAGGTTAGGATTTCATTGGGAATTTTAAAAGTTAAGACAATGAAGAATACCACTGATATTTACTAACAGCGTTAGCATTTGAGGATGCATCCTCCTAAATTTTACAAGAACTCTCTTTTATCCACAAGATTTATAGTCGGGCTGGGGGAGGTGTGGTTCACCATTTGTTTTGCTGCACCTTTGTTTATCTGCTGTCTGATCCCAAACTTAGCCCTGCAAAGGAGTCGGTGGGGTGAGTGCTTTACAGATTGCTGGGCCCCACCCCACACGCCTACTGAATCAGAATTGGGGGCAGGAAGGGGACTGTAGATGTACATTTATAAAAACCTCCCCTTGTGGTTTGATCATCTGCAAGTTTGGGGAACCACTAGTATATGTATCGCTAGAAAAGCATAGTGCTCAAAAGTCTCCATGACTCAGCTTCATCGTCTTTGTAATTAAAAAAAAAAAAAAATGAGTTAATTTGCCTTTGTGTGAACTATTAGCTTTCTTAATGCCTGTTTCACCTTCACAGAGGTCTGTTCATCCTGGAACAGGATGAACTGGAAAGAACCGTTCCAGTTAAACAATAGTAGAAAAAAAGGTGCAAACTTTACCAGCTTCCCTACCACCTTAGCATCAGTGAGGTGTTTCCCCCCATGTCCTCCTGGGGCAATTTAAATGCTAATGTGTCAGTACTATAATCTCTTTAGCAATCAGATAGAATTGTTTTTCTGCCAATCTTACTTCTCTTTGTTTTATATTTGTTCATTCATTAGTTCGTTCATTTGTTCATTGTTAGAGAGGCATATGTTCATCATCTTTGACCTTTCAAACCTCAAGAGAAAAAGAAGAAGAAGAAGAGGAAGAAAATTCCATCCTGGTATCTTCTCTGCAGTACTTTCAAGAGGAGAGGAGGGCATCCACCCTCTAAACCTGAGATCTGCAATTTGAATGTGCTGAGTCACCTAGTCTGCAGGGTCAAACATTTTGCACCTAGGAAAAGTACCGCAGAAAATAAAACTGTGAGCAGCTAGCTGGCACGTTGTTATTTGGATACGAATAAGAGGACTGGAACGGGGATCATGCGTAGTAACTTATTATTAACTTTTAAACTTGTTTTCAGAGATTTCTAATAGTCTGGTAAATCCTCTTTCTGTCTGGTGATTTGTTGGTGAAATTCTTTAAATATTTCTTCCTGTTCCTGGAAAGTGAAAATGAATATAAATGGTAAAGCAGTTGTCTTACAATGTTTAGAAAAAAGGAAAAAAGAAATGGTCTTTGCCATTATTCTGAAGTTTTGCATAACTAAGCTTCTAGAATTAGCTTTCTTTCAAAGAATTAGTCATAAAAGCGTAACAGTAATGAACTAGATATTGAGAGCTGGTGTCTGACTTTAGCCGAACTTTCAGTAAGTCTGTTTTCTTATTTGATCATGTAGTTGCATAGACAGTGAGGAGATGTGACTACAACTGGATTAATAGGGGAAGTGGCAGGAAGCTGCAGTTTCCTGAGAATCGGAAAGAAAGTTTACAGAACGCTTGCTGGGAATGTGGATTATAGATAAAGATAAAATTCGTAACCATTTGTATTTAGAGTGGCTATTTTATTTCTATGATATGAAAGTGGTTCCCTTTAAGGTAAGCATTCGGAACTCAATGACAACATTCCTTCAACAAGGAAGTCAGAAATTTCTGTTTACTAGTATTAACAAATAAGGTCATTTCACGAGATGGACGTTGACTGTAGAACCAGTTAAGATGACTGTCTTCCAGAGCGTGTTGAGTCTTGGGTGGGGAGCAGCGGCTTGATCGCTTCATGGATGGAGCAGTGGGCACTGACATCTCCCGGCCAGCACCTGTGGAATAACAACAAAGTAAGTACTGTCCCCCGAGTGTTCACTTGCTCTGTGCAGCGACAGTGCTAAGTACCTAGTTGCACTCTCTCTGAACATCCTTATAGTCTCCATAAAGGAAGAGCTTTTGTTTTTAATAGCTTAAAGCTGAGTATACTAAAACTTAGAGGCTAAATCATTCGCATGGCGCTTCTAGACAGTGGCAGAGTGAGAATCTGAGCCCAGGAGAATGATTCTAGCCCTGGTGTCACTGTGGAGAGTGCCTCTTAGCTCATAAAAATGACTACTCACCGACAAGGAATGTTAAATATGGAAAGAACATCATCAGTTGGTTGGAGTTCTTGTTTTCTCTTGGAGAACAATTAAGGAGGGGGTGGGGACGGGAGAAAGAGAAGAAAGGGCCGGAAGACTGCAAATAGCCACCCAGGAGCCCAGCGGGACGCAGAGCAAGAATCTAACTTAGCACACCTTGCTCAAAGCGATTCTGTCATTAGCACCTATAGATGAAAACGTGGAATGTATTACACATGTGTTTTGTTTGTTTCCAGCTTAGATTGATGGACATAACACAATGACTTGGCATTAAAAGAACAAAAAAAGAAACCCCTGAGCTAACTGCCTTTCATTTGACTCTCCAGAACCGGAAGTAGGCTAACATTCTACAGGTAGAGGGGCAGGGCAAGGACATGAGCATCTAGCATTCAGCAGAGTGGTCTGAAGAAAGGGAGCAGTGTAGGCATCAGGCCGACATGGCTCTGCATCTCTGTTGTTTATAAGCCTGGTGATCTGGGTCAAGTGACTTGATCCCTATGAAATCAGGATGGTTCCTTTTCTTCACAAGACCTAGCGTGGGACCAGAGGAGAGACTCAGCAAAGTGAATTTTTAGTTTTCACTTCCTCAGAGGCCCAGGTAAGACTAGTTCTGGCATAGAGCAACCTGGGAAACCACACAGAGAATAGAAATGCTCTGGGTTCAGGTGGCTATGTCTGAGCCCCAGCTCGGGTCAGGGCAGTTCTCATGGAGAAGATGAGATATAAGCAAAGATTTGAAGTTGCTGAGGGAGTTAGTCATGTGGGGATCTTGGTGGAAGGTCCTCAGGCAGAGAAAATAGCTAAGGCAAATAGAAAATTGCCTACTGGCCAGATTTAGGAATAAAAAGGAAGGCAGTGTGCCGGGAACAGAGCTTGTGGGGGGAAGTAATAGAAAGTGAGGTTAGACAAGTAAAGGAGTTGGACTGTTAAGCATTATCTTAATGATTGAGGGGGTACCTGGGGGGCTCAGTCAGTTAAACATCTGACTCTTGGGGCGCCTGGGTGGCGCAGTCGGTTAAGCGTCCGACTTCAGCCAGGTCACGATCTCGCGGTCCGTGAGTTCGAGCCCCGCGTCGGGCTCTGGGCTGATGGCTCAGAGCCTGGAGCCTGTTTCCGATTCTGTGTCTCCCTCTCTCTCTGCCCCTCCCCCATTCATGCTCTGTCTCTCTCTGTCCCAAAAATAAATAAACGTTGAAAAAAAAATTAAAAAAAAAAAAAAAAAAAAAACATCTGACTCTTGATTTTGGCTCAGGTCATGATCTCACAGTTTGTGAGATTGGGCCCTATGTCAGGCTCTGTGCTGACAGTGTGGAGCCTGCTTGGGATTCTCTCTCCCTTTCTCTCTGCCCCTCCCCTGCTCTCGCTTTCACTTGCTCTCAAAATAAATAAATAAACGTAAAAGGAAAAAAAGGACTTTGAGTTTTATAATGAAAGAAATGTGAAGAAATATGGAGCCATTGCTAGGTTTTGAGCAGAGGCGGACATGATGAGACTGAGGTTTCGAAAAGGTGATTCCAACTGCTATACTGAGAATAGACTTGCAGAGGCAAGTTTGAAGCAGGGAGACTAGTAATCCAGACAAGAGAGGATAATGGCTCTGACCAGGGTTCATGACAGTACAGGGGATAAGAAGTGATCAGATTCTGGACATATTTTGAAGGTACAACCAGTAGGACTTATCATGGGTTAGATATGAAATATTTTTGGCATGAGCAGGAGGAAGGCTGGAGTTTGCCAGCAACATTTTGGGGGACAACATGCAGATAGATGAAGCAGACTTGCGGGTAAGACTAAGACTTCACATTTGTCCATGTTGAGATGTCCACTGGATATCCAAGTGGAGGTCAGTAAGTGGAAAGAGAGGTCTGATCTGGTGACATATTTGGAAATGATCAGCATATAAATATTTAAAGACTGGTGACTTAGGGAGATCATAAAGGGAGCATTGATAGAGAAGAGGAGGGGTCCGAGGACTGAGCTTTAGGGCACTCCAACACTGAGAGTTCTGGAAGAAGAAGAGTGATCAGCAAAGGAGACTTGAGACAAAACAACCAGGGAGGCTGTTGGGAAGGTGCCATTCACCAGGCAGATGGTAAAGAAAGAATTCTAGCTGAGAGGAAGGCTGAAAGCAAAGACTCAGGGCTGTGAAAAGCTGATTTGGGAGAGAGGGGGAGGAGAGCAAGTGGTCTGGTATGGGGACCTTGTGGGGGAAACGTTGGGGAGAGACAGGAGATGAGGCTGGAAAAGGGGCTTTCCCAATTTGAAATGGCTTTGGATTCTCAACTTAAGACATCGGTGGTTTATTTCGTGATGTTGGCCACTAGGATCCATTGAGGTCTTACTCGAATTTATCATGTGTCAGGCACTGTACTCAGCACATTATATACATTTCATCATTTCATCTTTATACCTACCTTTTAAGAAAGATAGTATTATTATCCTCTGTAGGTGAAGAAACTGGCTCAGAGAGGTCAAAGATTTCACCCAAGGTTACCCCTCGAATGCCTGCCTTTAATCAGGTGGTCCCATTCCAGAGTCCATCCTTTTAACTACTAACCTATCCTGTCTCCTGGATGGCTTAGCTGGGTGTTAGAAGGTTAGAGGCTGAGAACTTGCACCCTTTCTCTGGAGAGGATCTGGCTTCACTCTGTCTCTTGGAGGAGATGCTTTATGTGCAAAAGTTCAAGATAGATCTGGGGCACCCATGAAGGATTTCAAATAGGTCAGTGACTAGATCATAGTAGCATAGTGTAGCATACTAATCTAGTGGCAGGGTGGTGAGCAGAATGGATGAGGGTGCCTGGGAATATGGGCAGGGAGATAGATTTGGGGGGAGATTAGCTGTACGTGGGACTCTTGAGGGACCTGAGGGCTGGCCAAGCAGTGCACTGTGGGCTGTGGGTCTGGGCCTCAGTGGAGGCTGATCTGGAGCTGTGGAGTTGAGAGTCAAAGTGGTTGTAGGAAATGAAATCACAGTCTGGGTGAGGGAAGCAATTTTCAGGTGTTCATTGTCCATATTTACACCCTTTTCTGAAATAGATCTCCCTGAGAACAAGTCAGCTTCCCGCTTTACAGGAAAAAGGCACCCTTCTTGCCTCTCTACCATCGTACTGTGATGTGTTTGGGGAGTGTACAAAAACCTGGGCTCCAAACAAAGGGGCCATTCTAAATACTGATGCAGGTGTCTGAAAGTGAGTGACTAAGGACTGGGCCACACTTCCTTTTACGAATCAGGTGGTTTTGGCTGTTTGCTTTTAGCACTTTTGGAGGGAGACCTAAACATAATTTTTGATGATAGATTACAAAGTGATTGTGGGGTTCTGGCTAGCCTGGATGTCAAAGATTTGAGCAACAATGGTGTAAGTAGAATGCTTCCATTCCTTCACTTGTGTATTTTGTTAAATTTTTTTTTAATGTTTATTCATTTTTGAAAGACAGAGACAGAGCACAAGCAGGGGTGGGGTGGAGAGAGAGGGGGACACAGAACTTGAAGCAGGCTTCAGGCTCTGAGCTGTCAGCACAGAGCCCAAAGTGGGGCTCGAATTCACAAACTGTGAGATCATGACCTGAGCCGAAGTTGGACAGTCAACTGATTAAGCCACCTAGGTGCCCTCACTTGTGTATTTTGAAGTGTTTCTCAGTGATTGCATCTGTAAAAAAAAAAAAAAAAAGTAGTAAGATGTAATTATGCCAAACTATTTCAGTGTGATTCAAAGGCATCCACAGACCCATGAACTAATATTTGGAAAACAAACCCAGTTCATCTCTAGTAATGGATATATTTCCAACAAAATTTTACTTAAAAAAAGTTTAAGTTTATTTTTGAGAGACAGAGAGAGAGCGCCCGCAAGTTGGGGAGGAACAGAGAGAGAGAGGGAGACACAGAATCCGAAGCAGGCTCCAGGCTCTGAGCCATCAGCACAGAGCCCGATGTGGGGCTTGAACTCACAAATCACGAGATCATGACCTGAGCCGAAGTCAGACGTTCAACCGACTGAGCCACCCAGGAACCCCCTCCAAATTTTACTTATTATGTTTAATAATTGTCAAATTTTGCAATATACTTCTGATGCTTTGATTGTGTACTACCAATAATTGGAATTTATTACTACTCAGTATTACTATTCAGTCCAATTTTTTTGCATGTATTTGGTGAATTATGGTCACAGAAACTTTTTTCTTTTAATTTTTATTTCTAATTTTTAATTTAATTTTTAATTTATGTATATAGTTTGTGGATGAGATAGATGAAAAGCTTATTGATAACAAAAGATTTTGAAACATAGAAATAAATTGGATTTAACATCTGTGGGTAACACAAAAATTTGTACATGGATGTTTCAACGTTTATTTATTTTTGGGACAGAGAGAGACAGAGCATGAACGGGGGAGGGGCAGAGAGAGAGGGAGGCACAGAATCGGAAACAGGCTCCAGGCTCTGAGCCATCAGCCCAGAGCGCGACGCGGGGCTCGAGAACTCAAGGACCGCGAGATCGTGACCTGGCTGAAGTCGGACGCTTAACAGACTGCGCCACCCAGGCGCCCCTGTACATGGATGTTTCTAGCAGCAGTGTCTACAATAGCCAAAAAAGTAGAAACAGCCCAAATGTCCACCAACTGATGAATAAATAAAATGTATATCCATATAATGGAATATTATTGGATTATACAAGGGAACGAGTACAGCTACATGCTGCAACATGGATGAACCCTGAAACATTATGCGAAGTGAAGGAAGCCAGTCACAAAAGACTACATATTGTATGATTCCATTTGTATGAAATGCCCAGAATAAGCAAACCTGCAGACAGAAAGTAGATTAGTGGTTGCTTAGGGCTGTGGTAGGGGACCAGGGAAAGGGGAGTAATTGCCAATCAGTACAAGGTTTCTTTTTGGGGTGATGAAAATGTTGTAACGTGGATTCTGGTGATGATCCCCCAACTCTGGATATTCCAAAAACCATTGCATTATACACTCAAAGTGGATGGATTGTATGATATGTGATTTATATTTCAGGAAAGCTAAGAAAAACACCTGGGGGGAAATGGAATGGAAAATACGACTTAAAACAGAAAAAAAGAATAATGTACAATTATTGACGATTAAGGATCTTGTGCATGTACAAAGCACGATAAACTAGATTCTTTGCAACCATTTGAACTTGGGTTAAGATGTGGACGTCAAACTAGACATTGCAGGTACAACTAAGAGGTAGAAGGAGAACAGGGGGGACTGTTTTCAGGTGGAAGGAGTGTCAGGTGTCATCTGGACTGGGCCAGCCAAGGACTCCAAGCCATCCATTGGATCCAGTTGGCAATTATGGAGTCCTTGACTTTGACATTCTCCTTTCTTACAGACTACAATCCAGCGTGGAGGCTGGTGGCTGGAGGCAGAGTTGAGAGAGGTTAGAGAAGAGAGCAATAGGGAGGAAGTGAGGACACCAGCTGTGGACTGCACTTAAGAAGTTAGAACACAGAGATAATGGGGTGGCAGTTTGCTAACTTTGGGGAGAAGTGGTGTAAAGGTAGTTGTTACTACTCTACAATGCAATCAATTTGAACATGTTTGTGGACGAAGGGCGAGAGAGTGGAGACGGGAAAGATGCTCATTTCTGCCACGGGCAGAATGTTCTGCACATCAGCCAGCTTACTTCAGAGTTGTGCCTCTCTCCTCCAGCAAGCGGGGTCTGTCCTCACTCGGTAGTTCTGCGGGACCTCCCAAGCCACTATCTTCACATACTGTTTCCTAAACTGCTTATCTCATTTTTAATGTTGCAGATGTTTAGGGCTCCGACAGGGTAGGGGTGTGGGTGGATAACAGGCTTGCTCAACATTGTTTTGAATCTGACTGATTTAGGGTAAGAGTGGCTTCTAAAAACTTCTTGGGTGGGAGTGAAAACAGAGGCTTTAAGGTCAAAATTTTAAACTCACCTTAGTTCACGTGAACTCTGCTGGAAGTGAAGAAACCAATCCTCCTCAAATACTGGAGGAAATGGGTCCCACAGAGTGGGAGGCGGACGAGATGCCTTTTCCTTCTGTGGCCTGAGCCTCCACACACCAGCGGGGCCCCAGAGCGCATGGCTGAATCTGCAGCATGAGACCAAAGAGGGTCATGTGAAAATTCACAGCGAACAGGGTTTTTCCCCACAAGGTGCTCCATTGTTACTCCAGTTCACTTGAACCTACTTCATTATTTTTACACTCTTACGAAATGCTCTCAACAAGAACTGCAACAGTAAAGAGAAGAAAGGAAGTATTTAGAAATATTAAGAGAGAGGCGTGGTTGGGACAAAGCATCTTGCATTATCGTCTGCTGCAATGAGGAGGAAAAGACTGAGCCAAGGGAATTTCTTACATTCCTCATGTATCTAGAGCCACACCATCCATGTGAAGGTCACATCGGATGGACACAGTGAGGTCATGGTGAGGGAGTTGACTTCCGCTAGATCTCCTCAGTCTTTATATACTCTCTTTTCCTGGCTTAATGTTAACACTTGGCGAATTACAGACTATGTTACAAGGTGGCCAAAGAACGATGCGGTTTCAGGTAGATGTATCTGAAGTTCCTTGGCATTGAGTGAACAGTTTTCCAGGACATAGTTTGGTGGAAACATACTAGCAGCGATGGTAACAATTATTAACGGGAGAAATTATTTGTCTTTGTTTTTGAATTCCTACGTAATATTGTCATTGTTATCGTTACAGTGTTTTGTCCCGGGGCCCTTAAGCTTCCCTTGCCCCCTGTGTGGCTAAGAGCACTGAGAACACAAAGATAAATAGTACACAGCCTCTCTAAAGAGCAGTTCTTATTCAGGTGTCCATGGAACCTTGTCCTTGGATGGAATTCAGTGGCTTTGTGAACTTGAATGGAGAAAAAATTACATTTTCAGTAACCTCTAACTGCAACGCAGTATTTCCTTCAGAGAGAAACGGCGATGGAAAACACAGTAGCATCAGCTGTACCTGTGACCCGTGGTCACCAGGAAACACATGTATTTTCATATACATATCCTATCACAGCTGTGTGCAGCTCTCTTGAAATATTGCATATACATATCGCTACTTTGAAATAATGGCAGTTATTTGACCTACCGCTGGATATTGTCATTTAATACATCCGTAAAAAGGCACGTGTTATTACATCAAATATGTGTCTTGATAGTTTGACAACCATATGTCGTGATCAGTTCATTGCACGCGCCTGTGTAGTTTACCTTATTCTGGGAAGTCTTCACGAGACTGCCAAAGGTGACTGAGGCACGATAAATGGTTAAGAACCCCTTTAGGTGTACAGGTTCATGGAAGTGGTGAGTAGAGGCAAGAAATATGCCCAGGAGCTACAGGAGCCCAAGAAGGGGGCTGACTCGGCTTCAGGAGATTCCTGAGCTGCATCTGGAATAAAGCGTGAAGAGCAGAAGAGAGAAGCAGGAGGTCACTTGCAGGGAGAGAACGCAATGAGCGCACGCGGCCTGACACCACCAGGCCTCTGTGGAAATGGGGAGTACTGAGTGTTAAATGCTTGCTTGCTGTACTGAGTCTTGGGGGTTAAAGAATGAATCAAAGACTCAGTCTAAAGGGTCGGTAAGCTCATGTTTTAGAGCAATTTTTATGGGGACGTGGACAGGTTTCAATTCCCTTGAAAGTAATTCAGTGGCATATAATAATTTTTTTTTTTTTTTTTATGAGAGAGAGAGCTGGGGAGAGGGGGAGAGAGAGAGAGAGAGAGAGAGAGAGAGAGAGAGAGAGAATCTTAAGCAGGCTCTGTGCTCACTATAGAGCCCGGTGCAGGGCTTGATCTCATGACCCTGGGATCATGACCTGAGCCAAAATCAAGAGTCAGACACCCAACCGACTGAGCCACTCAGGTGCCAGGGGTATACAGCTTTTACAAACAGCTTTATTGATGTATACTTCACATACAATGGATGCAGATATGTGTTAAGTTTTGACGTGTGCATACGTTGTGAACACGGCACAATCAAGATACGAGATATCTGTATCACCCCTTCCCCCAAAGTTCCCTAGAGCCCCTCCTGTCCTGCTACCCCATCCCTCCCCCGACAACTGCTCATCTGTCATGTAGAGTCATTTGCTTTTCCAGAATTTTATGTGAATAAAATCGTGCACAATGTACTCTTTTTGCACTGGTTTTGAGCATAACGCTTTTGAGATTCATTCATGCTGTTACAAATCAATAGTTCGTTCCTTTTTTATTGTGAGACGTATTTATTATAGAAGTGTGTATGTTGAGAAGGGGGGAGAGAATCAACCGTTGTTTTCCTAATACAAAGTTTAAAGAGGGAGCAGGATTTCTACTGCTTATCAAATGGGAATATGGGTTAAAAATTGAGAAATGCTGGTCTGGAGTGTGGTCAGAGTGCATTCCAGCCCAAGTTTTTTCCTACCGTCGATGTTAAACTCAAGCACATTTGGAAATATTTTAGACCTGAAAGAAAGCATCGGGACATCAAAACAAGCACCACAGCTGAGCGGGCCTTTGCAACCACAGGCTTTCTGATGAAAAGATTTGTGGAGACTGCCTAATGAAGTGTTCAGAAAGCATTCTGTGTGTCATCTGTTTTCCTGACGACCTCCTCACTGGGTAGATAAGGGGCAAGAATTATTTTCCGTGTTGCACAAATAGGAAATGAGGTATAGTGAGTTTGAGAGAATTATTACTCAAAATAGAAGTGAGTCAGGGGCAGATTGAGGACTGCACACGACCTCTCCTGATCCTCTAATCCTAGCCTTGCTGGCAGGCCGGTCTGGCCCTAGGTTTTGGAGAAAATACAATGATTTCACTTTCACTTTTGTGCTTGTGTGGGTTGTGATAGAATCTTTACATTGGAGGAGTTAACGGTTTTTTTTTGTTTGTTTGTTTCTTCTTCCTTTTAAAAAATTTCCCCTTTCCAACTTGGTAAATGCCAACATCTGTGTTTACTCCATTCGGTTGAATTCAGCCACCAAATACCTGTTTTGCGCAAGTCTCCTTACCAGGCATGGAAGAGACACCAAGCTGGATAAACCCTGGCGGAGCCGGTAGAACAAAAGGACCAAATGAGAATTGAATGCTGTTTCTTACCGTCTTTTGAGTCATGGGAAATTTGAGAATCTGGTGAAAGTTATGGGTCCTCTCCCTCAAAAAAAAAAAAAAAAAAAGAAAGAGAAAAGAAAAAAAAAAGCACATATGTGCACACACACACAATTTTGCAATGATTTTAGAGCGTTTGAAGATTTTCCCTTCCACTCCCGAACTTGTCCGTAGAATGACCCGAGGGTATTTTTTAGCATGAAATGAAATAGTGATGCCTTGAAGGAAGCACAAAGCCATAGTCACTGACTAGAAAGAGAGATTAGAGATAAGATCCAGGTGGGTCACAGGGGCTGGTGGGGCTGGTGGGGTAGGTATGTTTTGAAACAGGCCTGTCTAGTTAGAGGTCAGGCATTTGTCTCTATGAGGCAGGATTCCAGCAGAAAGAAGGAGGGTAGGAAGTAGGAAAACTCGAACAATCCAACAAGCAGAGTTTGGCAGGAGGAAGATTACATGATGAGGAATCATCAGAATCATTAGAAACCATCATAGAAAGATAGAGGTCTTATTGTGAGTGACGTTGGAAGCAAGGTGAGTACTCTTCCGCCCGCCACCCTGAGTGAAGTATCTGTATTGCCTTTGATTTATTTATTTTTCAGGTAGGGGTTTTGGAGTGTGACTAGTACATCCTCATCGTAACGAACAAAGGAAGTAACAAAAATCAGAAATTCTCAAGTCATATTATCTGATCTCTATTGATAGTTGGTATATTTTGTTCTGGTTCATGAACATCGTCATTCCTCATCACTGTCTCAACTCTGACCGACCACCCTTGTCATAAAATAAGTCCTATAAATTTACCACAGTTTTTATAGCTCTTCTCTGTTTATGTTCCTTACGTTTTTTTTTAAAGGTTTTTTAACAATGATTTGAGAGAGAGAGAGAGTGAGAGAGCGTGGGAGGGGCAGAGAGAGAGGGGGTTAGAGGATCTGAAGCGGGCTCTGTGTTCATAGCGGAGAGCCCAAAGTGGAGCTCGAACTCACAAACCGTGAGATCATGACCTGAGCTGAAGTAGGACACTTAGCTGACTGAGCCACCCAGGCACCCCTCTTTATGTTTTTTTAAAACACAACAAACAGTTTATACAAATATTGTTCTTAATTTCTTAAGTTTATTTTTCTTATTTTGAGAGAGAGAGAATGAGAGAGTGAAATTGGGGAAGGGGAAGAGACAGAGGAGAGAGAGAGAGAGAGAGAGAGAATCCCAAGCAGGCTTCATGCTTTTAGCACCGAGCCCAATGTAGGGTTCAAACCTACAAACTGTGAGATCATGACCTAAACTGAAATCAAGTCAGACGCTTAACCAACTGAGCCACCTAGATGCCCCTGTTCTTAATGAAAACAAAAACAAAAAAACAACTATTATTACTTTAGGACAGATACACAGAGGAGGAATTATTGGTCAGTGTGTATGACCTTCTTTGGAAGATAGTAGGCTTATATTAGTAAACAGCTTTCTGAATACTCATTTGCCTGCTCTCTTACTTTCTTCTATTTACTTATTTTCTTTCAGTATCCTTTGCTCCTTAGTGTTTCTTAAATACTGGAGCTCCCCACTTCCCCACCCATCCTGGGCCCTTTCTCACTGAACACGTTCTCTTCTTGACTCTCATTCACAATAAACATGTATCAAACGCCTGTCATGTACCAAGCATTGTGTTTAACATCATGACGTGTAATTTTCACCACGTCCCTGTCACATGATGATTAATATCTTCATTTTCAGACGTAGACACCGGAAAGGAAGGTTACTTTCCCAGGGGCATAGCCCCAGAGGCTCTTGGGGAATGTCTCTGGTCCATCACCTTAAGTGTGCACCTTCAGCTTCCACGTCTCTGCTGAGCTCGCCAGCAGCATGTTAACGGCAGACATTTCCATCCAGGGTTCCCATGGATGCCCCAGGCTCAATATGTCAAACACAGCTTCCAACTCTTACCTGCAAACTAGCTTCCCCATTGCGTAAGTCCCTAATCCACCCTTAACAATGATCTTTTCTTTTACCTGTTCCTAATCACCCTACCCGGGTTTTATGCACCAATTCCATGTCTACATCCTGTATCCTCCCACCCACGCGGACATCACGATTCCAAGACATTTAGTGCAGCTTTCACCTTGGCCTACCTGCCTCCACGTAACTTTCCTCTCACCATTCCTACGACAGGCAACTTGAGCAAACAGATTTCTAAAACTTATCATGGTATCTCCCCACCTTAAAAACTTTCAGTGGCTCCCCTTTACCTTCAAAATACAATTCAAGGTTCTTAGCACGACCTCTCCGTGTCTCGGTTGCCGCACCCCTCCCCTCTTGTCTGCTGCTTTCCCTTTTCTTCGCTCTGGTTTCCAATCCCAGGGAACTACTTGAAGTTATAACAAATGGGATCCTGGCTCCCTCCTTTCTCCTTGACCCTGTAAACTCCCATCCCTCACTTCTCCTGGTTGACTCTTCTTATCTCTCAGATCTGACTGCGGTGGTAGGGCGAGGGGGCCTTTCCTCCCTTCTCTTTCCTCACCCTCCCGGCCGCCTCCAGCATGCCTGACTCCTTCACAGAGATTATCAGATTTTGCTTTAATCCTCTGATTACTATTGTGTTTTTCCATTTCCTTGACTAAGACTTTTGAGAGCAGAGCCTGAGTTATTTGATCGTCTTTGTATCCCCATAGACTCCAAAGGTGCTCAGCAAACGCTTGGCGAATAAGCTGTGGTGTTTCCCCAAAGCCTCCGCGCACTCAGTGGACATCCAATACCGTTTTTTTTTCTGTCCTATAGGGCACATAGAATTGAGACTTTGCAGATTTGACTTTATAGGAATGTACCGCAAAAGTCCCTGAATAAAGGGGCACCTGGGTGGCTCAGCAGGTTAAGCGTCCAGCTTCGGCTCAGGTCATGGTCTCATGAGTTCGAGGTTCATGAGTTCGAGGCCCGTGGCTCTGCGCTGACCGTGCAGAGCCTGCTTGGGATTCTTGCTTTCTCCCTCACTCTTCACTCTCTGCTCCTCCCCCACTTGCGCTTTGTCTCAAAATAAATAAATACACTTTCAAAAAAAGTCCCTAAATGAGAATTCATTTGACTCTAGTGTTCTGAACTGTAAAACCATTGCCTGTTTTAGTCAGATAGCTTTTGCTAGTAACCTCCTCCACCCCCAGTTTAGCGCCTACAACAACCATGTGTTTAGTCCGTGATTCTGTGGTCAGGCGATTCTGGTCTGGGCAGCTCAGCTGACTTCTTCTGGGCTGGCCGAATGGCTAGAGTCAGCCAGTGAGTTAGATGGTGACCAAATAACTAAGGAAGGCCTTGCTGATAGGTCTCGCAATTGGCCAGAGAGCCTTGATGTGTCTCCATGCTTCTTCTCCAGCAGGCTGGCTCAGGCTCATCCACACGGTGGTGTTAGGGCCCCAGATACAGCAGGAGAGGAAACCCTCGCTGGGGAATTACAGCCACTGCTTGCATCACATTTTTTTTCACAAGTCACAGGACCATCTATGATGCAAGGGATAGGAAGGTAGACTCTACCTTTTGATGGGAAGTGCAGTATCACACTCCAAGAAGAGAATTCGTGGTCATTTTTACAAACACCTCCCTGGTCACCGAATACATAATTTCCACAGTATCTGAGAAATACTAGGCACTTAATAAAAATCTGGATTTTTGGATAATTTATTGGCCACATATACAAATTGCGTTGAAGTATGCCTAGGAAAAATTGAGTTCCAGTTTATCTTATTTTTGGATCCTTGATATTAGTGTCACACAGAATGCAAACATTGCAGAGCTATTAATAAAATGTTAACATCAATACCTCAAATGCATTTTTGGAAAAGGGAGTTATTGAAGAATATTGAATTTAATGTAGAATTGAATTAATTAAGGATAATGGCCAAAAGCCTGATCGTATTGGACAAGTGCCAGGTATGGATCAAAAGCTACAGAAAAGTTTGGTTTGCATTTAAAAAATATCTTGTGCATGAAGCCGCTCCATATCTGTATGCCTCATTGTCATTTCTATGCAGAATATCTACCTACTAGAATTGTTTCATATTTCTAAAATTGTTTTCTGTTTTGGTCGGGTTACAATTTTAGCTGCCCGACATGATTACAGGCATACCTCGTTTTATGGTGCTTTGCTTGGTTGTGTTTTGGAGATATTGTGTTTTTTACAAATCGACGGTTCAAGACTTCATGGGGGAAGTAACAGCAGATGTGAATATTAGCAAGAGAACTGGAATATCGCAGCGGAACTGGAAGATGGGACTGAATTGTCGTGATCTCATGACAAAACTTGAATGGATGAGGAGTTGTTTCTTAAGAACGAGCAAAAGACGGGCGCCTGGGTGGCGCAGTCGGTTAAGCGTCCGACTTCAGCCAGGTCACGATCTCGCGGTCCGTGAGTTCGAGCCCCGCGTCAGGCTCTGGGCTGATGGCTCAGAGCCTGGAGCCTGTTTCCGATTCTGTGTCTCCCTCTCTCTCTGCCCCTCCCCCGTTCATGCTCTGTCTCTCTCTGTCCCAAAAATAAATAAACGTTGAAAAAAAAAAAATTAAAAAAAAAAAAAAAAAAAAGAACGAGCAAAAGAAAGTAGTTTTTGAGATGGAACCTACTCCTGGTGAAGATGCTATAAAGATTGTTGAAATGACCACAAAGGGTTCAGAATTTACATGGACTTAGTTGATAAAGCAGAGACTTTGAAAGAAGTTAAACTGTGGGTGAAATGCAATCGTTTCTACATTTCACAGGTAAATCATTCATGAAGGGGGGAGTCAATCACCGTGGCAAACTTTACTGTTGTCTTATCTGAAGACACTACCACGGCGACGCCAACCTTCAGCCACCCGCACCCAGATCAGTCAGTTGCCATCAGCACTGAGGCAAGACCCTCCATCAACAAAAAGATTATGAGTCTCCCAAGGCTCAGATGATGGTTAGTGTTTTTTACCGAAGTATTTTTTAATTAAGGTTGTACACTGTTTTAGACATAACGTTATTGTGCACTTAATAGACCACAACATAGCGTAAATATAGCTTTTATATGCCCCAGGAAACCAAAAATATATATTTGACTCACTTTATTTGCAATAGTTGCTTTATTGTAGTGGTCTAGAAACAAACTGCAGTATCTCTAAGGTCTGCCTGTATTTTCCAGATATGTGTGCTAGATTTGGGCCACAAAACAGTGGCAGAAATAAGGAGCAAGGTGAACGATGTCTATCATTCTTGCATGCAAGCATCCACCCATCCCACCAACACAGATGGCGCACTACTTACACATCAGTCATTGCCATAGGAAGAAGAATCAAACAAAATTCCCTGTCTCCAGAGGTTCAAGGTTGATGTTGCGGAGAGAGACACATGAGTACAGTCTCAGAAAGAAGTGCTAATAAAATTTTACATATTATGCAATGGAGCCTAGGTTTTTAACATTGTGGGCTTTTTTTTTTAACATGGGTTCTTTAAAAAAAATTTTTTTGGGGGCGCCTGGGTGGCGCAGTCGGTTAAGCGTCCAACTTCAGCCAGGTCACGATCTCGCGGTCCGTGAGTTCGAGCCCCGCGTCAGGCTCTGGGCTGATGGCTCGGAGCCTGGAGCCTGTTTCCGATTCTGTGTCTCTCTCTCTCTCTCTGCCCCTCCCCCGTTCATGCTCTGTCTCTCTCTGTCCCCCAAAAAATAAACGCTGAAAAAAAAAAAAATTAAAAAAAAAAAAAAAAAAGAACGAGCAAAAGAAAGTAGTTTTTGAGATGGAACCTACTCCTGGTGAAGATGCTATAAAGATTGTTGAAATGACCACAAAGGGTTCAGAATTTACATGGACTTAGTTGATAAAGCAGAGACTTTGAAAGAAGTTAAACTGTGGGTGAAATGCAATCGTTTCTACATTTCACAGGTAAATCATTCATGAAGGGGGGAGTCAATCACCGTGGCAAACTTTACTGTTGTCTTATCTGAAGACACTACCACGGCGACGCCAACCTTCAGCCACCCGCACCCAGATCAGTCAGTTGCCATCAGCACTGAGGCAAGACCCTCCATCAACAAAAAGATTATGAGTCTCCCAAGGCTCAGATGATGGTTAGTGTTTTTTACCGAAGTATTTTTTAATTAAGGTTGTACACTGTTTTAGACATAACGTTATTGTGCACTTAATAGACCACAACATAGCGTAAATATAGCTTTTATATGCCCCAGGAAACCAAAAATATATATTTGACTCACTTTATTTGCAATAGTTGCTTTATTGTAGTGGTCTAGAAACAAACTGCAGTATCTCTAAGGTCTGCCTGTATTTTCCAGATATGTGTGCTAGATTTGGGCCACAAAACAGTGGCAGAAATAAGGAGCAAGGTGAACGATGTCTATCATTCTTGCATGCAAGCATCCACCCATCCCACCAACACAGATGGCGCACTACTTACACATCAGTCATTGCCATAGGAAGAAGAATCAAACAAAATTCCCTGTCTCCAGAGGTTCAAGGTTGATGTTGCGGAGAGAGACACATGAGTACAGTCTCAGAAAGAAGTGCTAATAAAATTTTACATATTATGCAATGGAGCCTAGGTTTTTAACATTGTGGGCTTTTTTTTTTAACATGGGTTCTTTAAAAAAAATTTTTTTGGGGGCGCCTGGGTGGCGCAGTCGGTTAAGCGTCCAACTTCAGCCAGGTCACGATCTCGCGGTCCGTGAGTTCAAGCCCCGCGTCGGGCTCTGGGCTGATGGCTCAGAACCTGGAGCCTGTTTCCGATTCTGTGTCTCCCTCTCTCTCTGCCCCTCCCCCGTTCATGCTCTGTCTCTCTCTGTCCCAAAAATAAATAAACGTTGAAAAAAAAATTTAAAAAAAAAAAAAAATTTTTTTTTAACATTTATTTATTTTTGAGAGAGAGAAAGAAAGAAAGAGCACGAGCTGGAGAGAGGCAGAGAGAGAGAGGGAGACACAGAATCCAAAGCAGCTCCAGGCTCTGAGCTGTCAGCACAGAGCCTGACATGGGGTTTGAACCCACAAGCTATGAGATCATGACCTGAGCCGAAGTCAGATGCTTAACCTACTGAGCCACTCAGGTACCCCTAAACATTGGTTCCTGGTATAGGAATGACAAAGCTAACGAGCAACTCCAGTATTTTTATCAAGGACATCTACCCAGGTATTACTCCTAGAGATTTTTATTCATTAGGTCTTAGTGGGGCCAAAGCATTTGCATTTTGAAAATGCATAAGTGGTCTGGGGGTGGGGACTCATACTTAAGAAAAATAATTTATAAGGAGGGGGATGGGCTAAATGGGCATTAAGGAATCTACTCCTAAACCATTGTTGCACTATATGCTAACTAACTCGGGTGTAAATTAAAAAATAAATTATTAAAGTCCAAAAAAAAAAAGAAAAATGGTTTATAAAATGTTAGTTTTACAGTTTACGTGTGATAATGTGTTTTGATTAAGCTTGGAGGGGAAGAGTGGCCACATCTTTTACTTCTTAGAATAGACTAGTGTCATTAATAATTAGACCTCATTATTCCAAGGTAATGCATACTCTAGAAAATGTATAAATGTATTATAAAAAGAAGAAAGTAAGAACTACTGATAATCTTCCCACTCAGGGGTGACCACTATTAACATTTTCGTGAAAATTCTTTCACCTTTTTCCTGGAAACATACCACAAATGATCATGTTTTTTTTGTATGGACTGCTTTTTTTATCGAATATATTGCGATCATATTTTCAAGTTGTTAGCTAATCTTCTACGGTATTTCAAGCAATTCAGTAGTATCTGTTGTACCTACTTTAAATTGCATTATTTCACTAATATCCCATTCTTGGTGCCGGGGATTCGCAGATGAGTAAGACACAGATATTGTCCATTAGGAGTTTTTGGTCTAGTAGAGGGGACACATATGTAAAAAAGTATAAAACGACTTAACTTAGGAATTACTGGAAAGAATGCCTTGTTTTGTTATCTTGGCAAATCCAGATCTGCAGAATGTCCCTTGACTTGGCTTTGTTTCCTCGTGGGTAGATTCAGATCATGCATTTCTGTTGAAAATCTACGCAGGTGAGTTTGCATCCTCTCAGTGCATTTCTTCAGATGAGGTCAGTGCAAGGCCTGATCACTTGGTTCAGAAGCGTTCCACCAGGTTTCTTTACTGCAAAGGTAGCTGTCCCCTTGACAATTAACAAGTAATCTGTTGGAGGATACATAGAGTTTGTGTGCGTATCCTTTCTTCCAGTGGCCTTTCACTCCCTTGTTTTAGCCAGAATCCATTGTTTCAGTGATGGCTGCAAACTGGTGGTTTTCCAGTAGATCATTATGTCTACGTTTACTTGTTAGCAGGCTGTGATTTCATATAGCCAAGTAAAGTTAATTCGGGAATCTTCTGAGCCTGCCAAATATTACCTTACTTGGAAAAAAGATCTTTGCTGATACAGGTAAGGATCTTGAGATGAGGAGATTACTCAGGTGGGCCCTAAATTTAGTGACAAGTGTCTTTGGCAGAGGGAGACTTAAGACAGGAGAAGACACAGAGAAGGAGGCAATGTGTCCACCGAGGCAGAGACGGGACCGAAGCAGTCATTAGGCAAGAAATGCCAAGAAATGCTGACAGCCGCCAGAGCTGCAAGGGGCAAAAGTTGGATTCTCCCCGAAGCTTCTGTAGAAAGTACTGCCTGCTGACACCTTGATTTTGGACTTCCGGCCTCCAGAGCTACATTTCTGTTGTTTAAGCCACTTGATTTGTGACATTGTGTTATGGCAGCTACAGGAAACTAATACAAAGATAAAAAGGGTTGTCTTTGCCTCTCTGAAATGGTCTAATTTCATTATCCTGTTCATTTCCTGTATATCAAGCACCCAGCCTGAAATGATCTTGTTTATTACTTGGATCTCCTGCTTAGAACATGTGCTTCCTAAGGGCAGGGATTTTGCTTTTTCCCTTCCCTGTTGTATCCTCAGCAGCACTTAGCACAGTCTCTGGCAGACAGTAGATAGTCAAGAAATATTTTGTTGTCTCCCTACTTCCTCATCTACTTGTCTCTTACATTTCTGAAAGTCGGGGTTGTCAAAGTAGCTCAAGGGTCAAATCCGGCTGTCACCTGTTTTTATAGGATTTGTGAACGAAGAATGATGTTTATATTTTTAAATGGTTGAAAAGTATGGGGCACCTGGGTGGCTCAGTCAGTTGAGCGTCCAACTCTTGATTTCGGCTCAGGTCATGATCTCGTCGTGGTCTGTGAGTTCAAGCCCTGCATCAGGCTCTGCGGTGACACAGCAGAGCCTGCTTGGGATTCTGTCTCTCTCTCTCTCTGCTCCTCTCCTGCTTGCTCTCTCTCTCTCTCTCTTTCTCTCAAAATAAACAAAAATAAAAACTCTAACTGGCTGAACAATTAAAAGGGGCAATTTGTGACATGCAAATTATACATACTTCAGATTTCTGTGTATGAATATTAAGCTTATTGGAACACGGCCACGTCCATTCCTTTACATCTTATCTACGGCTGCTTTCAAACTATACTACGGAGTTGAGTAGTTGCAATAGAGTTTATGTAGATTGAAAAGCCTAGCATATTTACTATCTGGCTCTTCACAGGAAGGGTTTGCCCAACCCTGTCCTAAAGGATGAACAGAAATTGTTTGAATACTGATAGTCTCTCTGCCTCTTTACCTTCAATTATTTAAAAAAAATTTTTTTAGTGTTTATTTATTGTTGAGACAGAGAGAGAGAGACAGAACATGAGTTGGGGAGGAGCAGGAAGAGGAGGAGACACAGAATCTGAAGCAGGGTTGAGGCTCTGAGCTGTCAGCACAGAGCCCATCGCGGGGCTCAAACTCACAAACCATGAGATCATGACCCGAGCCGAAGTCAGATGCTTAACCGACTGAGCCACCCAGGCGCCCCTCTTTACCCTCAATTATTAATGTGCATGTTTAACTCTCTTTCCCTCAAACCTTTCACTCAAGGCCCCAGTGGTGGTGACTGAATTTGTGTTAATCCATCGGCTCTATACCTCTCTATCAAGGTGCATATGGTGACTGTCAAACAGGAGGAAACCCCACGCATCTCATGGAGCTTGAACCCAAGCCTCTGACATAATCTGTATGGAAGGCAGTAGGTGTTGAAGTGTAAGCAGGCTCTCATAAATGGATATCTGTTCCTTAGGTCAGTATTTTCTAATCCTTTTCTTGGGACTCGCCTATTACTTTGCTAGGCTCAGAGGCTCTGGTCTCCGCATTTGTATCTCCGTCCTCTCCACCTCATAGTGTAAGTACATCGAAAATATTCGCAGGGGCCCTTTTTCCTTTTCTACCATTTCCGCTCCTCTGTCCTAGCTATTACAACTACATAGCTAAGGAGAAGGGTCAGAGGAAGGAGAAATAATAGCAGTCAACGTTTATTAAGTGCACAGAACAAGGATTCTTCGTGTTTTTGTATGCATTGTCATTTTTTATCTTTTCGTTAAGATCTTTTCTTTAAAAGGTTGGTACTTTTGTTGTTCTTCCATTTTACAGATGAAAAACTGAGGCTTGGAGAGGCAAAGCAATTTGCCCAAGGTAGCACTGTTGTAAAACAGTGGAGGCTGAAATTTGAACCCAGGCAGTTTGATCCTCGGTCAAGCTCTTCCCTATTATGGTAATAGCACATGCACACTGGCATCTAGCAAGAAAGCAGGGTGGATAGGAAATGTGGGTGCCTTCCTGTTTTGGTAGTGGCATTTTGGTAACTCCCACAGGTCAAAAACCGGGTCCCCGGCATCGCAGATGGACCCTTTTCTATCAAAGGGACTCAAGAGCCCTAAGGGACCAGAAATGGGATAAAGGACAAAAAGACTGATGAATGTGTTTTGTGCGGGTGTGGGGATAGCATTCCTTTGCAAAATTCAAACATCTTGATAAACCAGGACGTTTCTTGACTCAAACCATGATTGTCCAGAATATCAGGGGCCATAAATTCAGCAGAACTGACCAGACCAGCAGGGCCTGAGGCGTCTGTGGAATGTTAATCATGTTACTGGGAAAACAGGAGTGGTCAAGTAAGTAGGGGGAATGTTGAGTTAAACAAGGTGGAGCAGGATTCTTGATAGTAGATTTCTGTGACTCTCCAAGCGGGGGATATCGTACAAAGCAGCGACTGGACTTAGGTTACAGGCAGATGCCCACCTCATGGGACAGGTGTTCTGGAGAACTTGTTCGGGTAATCACGCTTTAGGCCTTGCCTTTTCCCCTGTCCAGTTTAGAAAGCAATCCCGACACTTTGAGAGGCTGCAGGAAACTCTGTGTCGTGTGTCCGTTTACTGCTACTTCTCAACTAGGAAAGAGAAAGGAAAACACCGTGTTTCCAGCTACTGGAAAAACTTTGTTTGAAGGGATGTTGGAATTAATAATACAAAATTAGATTAAATGGTTTTTGAGAGGCTTTCAGTTATTCAACCGCGACGTCTCTCAGTTACAATTAAAGTAAATCCAAACCTTCCTCAAGGGTTAATGTTTTACATATTTCAGTTTGCCCAAACCTTTATATATTTCTTAACCACTGAGCGAGACTTCAGAATATAAAGCACGCTTAGTTTCAAATGATAAATGCAATTCACATTTATGTGATTAAGATGTAGGAATGGTACCTTTGTGCTCTGGTAAGGTCAGCGTGGAAATATGTGGAGTTTTCTTGTAGTTTTCAGGAAATAAGGTGTCATTGTTAGGATAGCTTCCTGTCATAAAATATTCTCTAATTTGGTTTAAAAATAGCAGCCTTAGATGTTGTTTTTGACTCAGAAATCCATAGGAAATCTAAAATTGAACGTTGTTTGCGTGTATGTGTGTGTGTGTGTAAAAGAATTTTCCATAATTTCCACAGACAAGAAATGAGACGTTTCTATTCCTGGTCGTGCACAATTGTAATGACATAAGTATTTACAACATGCACATGTGAGGGTGAACGGACACTGAAAGTAGGGAAAGTCTGTGTTGACTTTGGCGATGGGCTACGTGTGCAGAGAACCATTCTTCATTTGCCGCCATTTCCACAATGCCCGGTTCTGAGAGTTGGTCACCCCAGCCAGCTTAAGGCTGTCATCTGTGGCTGTCAAACGTTTGTTTGTTTACTTGAAGCTTCTTTGGCTCCAACCTTGTTACGAGCTTCCACTTAAAAACAGCTAAAACATTTCTGGTTGGATGCAACAAGGACTTATTTTTATATGCACAACTAGTTTGTCCCTAGTTCCTTCATGTAAAGTATCAGGAAAAGAGTCTTTCCAGTGTGATTAAAGAAGTTAAATATTGAGGACTAAAAACCTAATTAGAGAGTTCTTGGGGGAAAAAAGCACAAACACCCAGAGTGCCAGCTGGGGAACCCGTGTCCTCAGGATCTCACAGCCCAGTTGTCTTTTCCTCTCTCTTCCTCCTTCCTTCTTTCCTTCCTTCCTTCCTTCCTTCCTTATTTATTTTAAAAATTATTTTTAAGTTTATTTATTTTGGGGGGAGAGGGGCAGAGACAGAGGGAGAGAGAATCCTAAGCAGGCTCCGGGCTGTCAGCACAGAGCTCAACGTGGGGCTTGATCCCATGAACCAAGATCACGACCAGACTTGAAATCAAAAGTCAGATGCTTAACTGACTGAGCCACCCAAGCACCCGCCTCTCTTCTTTTTTTATTTTATTTAAAAAAAATTTTTTTTTAACGTTTATTTATTTTTGAGAGACAGAGCACCAGCGGGGAGGGAGTAGAGACAGAGGGAGACACAGAATCCAAAACAGGCTCCAGGCTCGGAGCTGTCAGCTCAGAGCCTGATGTCTCTCTTCTTTTATAAATTGTGGTACAGTATCTATGACAAAATTCATCAATTTAACCATTTTAAAGTGTACAATTCAGTGATATTTAGTATATTCGCAATGCTGCGCAATCACCGCCATTATCTCATCCCAGGGCCTTTTTATGACCCCAGAGGCACCCTGTCTCCCCATTCTCTCCTTCCCACAGCCCCTGCTTCCTGTCTCTACAGACGTGCCTGTTCTGGGCACTTCATAAAAATGGAATCACGCAATACGTGGCTTTTTGTGTCTGGCTTCTTTCACTCAGCATAATGTTTTGTTTGTCCACATCGTAGCAGAGGTCAACACTTCGTTCCTTTTTATGGATGGATAATATTCCATTGTATGAATGTGCCACATCTTAGTTAGTTAGCCGTTCATCCACTGATGGGCATTTAAATTGTTTCTGCCCATTGGCTATCGTGTTGCTGCTCCTGCTATCACAGCATGCTGCTGTGAACATTTATGTACAAGTTATTAATTGAAAACTCGTTTTCAATTCTTTTCGGTATATACCTATGAGTAAAGTTGCCAGATCGCATGGCAATTCTATGTTTAACTTGTTGAGAAACTGTCAAACTGTTTTTCTCTTGTCTTCTAAATGCTTCTCTAAAAAACAAAAATTCACCACAAAATTGATATGCCAAACTCAATTCTTGCACCGTTTAAAGAATGACTATGTTTCTAGACTGAATATTAAAAGCCTGAGAATTTTCTTTGAGGATAAAATTGCTTCAGAATAGTTTGCTAAATGAGCAAGCAAGCACAAGCCACTTCTATTTATTTACTTCCTGCCATAGTTGGCGATTTCCTCAAACATTCGGCCTTTTACAAAATTCAGTATCTCTTAAGAGGATGGTTATAAATAGATTATACTGTCATTGTCCACTTTGGTTTTATACTTTTTTTTCTGGGTCAAATGGAAGCTCTCTAATCTCTTTTGTGATTTGGTTAAATGTAGGGTAATCCAAGGGCAAATCCGAATTAGCTACTCATCTTTTTTTAAATGTTTACTTTCGCTTAAATTTCATGGTTGCCTAGAGCAGGATAAAAAAAAAATAAAATGATTACAGATAATGCTGATAATTTCTCAACATCAAATTGGCTGCTGACTCTCTTTGTCCCAGCATCAAGCGAACCTAATGAAGAATGGGGTGTTAGACTGCCACGGACAAAGTGAACTCTAGCCCATTGCAGAAAGCTCCTTGGCCCTCAACTGCTCCCTAGTGGTCCAGCCTTCCCCAAATATTTAACAATCAATATGGCACCGGTATCAACCAGTCTGCACAGAGGACATGGACCATAATGTGATGCAGGAGGTTCTGGAAGCCCCCTATGGGTCAAATGCGATGCTGTGGTTGCCGGAAGTTGAGACGGTCTCTGGTTACAGGTGCTGGGGTTTAGAGGCAGTGGGCCTGGAAAGGAGTTAGGGTAGTGACTATTTACCGACTGATATAGAAGCGTTTTACTATTTTAATAACCAGTCTGGGTATACTGCTAACTGAAGATTCTGTTACCAGAAACTGTGATTATATTCCTTCTTCCCTACCATCCTTTACCAGAAATCTCTGTCTTACCCTACTGTCTGCACAAGAAATGGTTACCACTTTTGCTACTAGAGAAATGGTTACCTAAGCGCTGTTGTGCTTACTTACCTCAGCTACTGATGACGAGGAGACAACCATTCTACCCCAATCAGTCTAGGAAGGTTACTGTCTTGACCAGCAATCCCTTGTACTTCGAGGCATTTCCTGTTGGATCTGTTTTACTTAGTATGGCCAGTCTTTTTTCCTAAACTTTCAGTTGCACTCGGCCTTTGTTTTGTTCAATGACGAACCTTTTTTAGGTATTTTTCAATGCCTAAAAATAATCACACACACCTCCGCCCCCACCAAGGGAAAAAACCACACACACACACACACACACGCACACATACACACACACACACACAGTCTTAGAGTGGCATTCTAGGCCCCGGTCTCATTTCTAACTTCTTTTTCAATTACAATTTCTTTTACGTAGCCTTCTTGCATCTACAGAAACATGTCTTCTCCCCTCAATGTACCTTTTCCTTCACTGTCTCCAGTGATGCTGTGGAAGGGGTATGTGACCTAAGCTGAGCAGTCAGCCTTTTCTCAGGATCGATATAGGTGCCTTAAGGCTGCCTGAGCCTGGAGCTGTCATGGACACGGAAAGACCTATCTGAGAAAAACTCAACACGGCAGCAGGGCTGAGAGAGCAAGGCGATGGGAGATTGTGGCCTGACAGGCATTGGTTGAGCCTAGGGCTCACTGCTTGGGCTTCCTTGGTGCTGGGACAATACATTCCCTTTTTTGCCTAATCTGTCACTTATGAGAGTGAGACAGCATGTCTTTCAAGGCACAGGTCATACACCAACTCCTTTATGCTCCTCCTCAGTTCAAATAATCACCTGACTCCCCTGCCTCCTCTCTCCCCTGGCCCTTTGTTTGTGCTGTTTGACACTGCCTGGGGGTGTGCTGTTTTTCATGCTTCATCCTGCTAGAAAGTTAGGGCCCTCAGGAGCCCCTGGAGGATCAAGACCAGACTACGTGGCCTTAATTAGGGGGAGTGGGTGGTGAGGCACTGAGTACGGGTTGCTCTTTTGTGAGACTCGGCAGGGAGAGAGAGGAAAGGCTGGTAAGAAAAGGGGTAGGGTACTAGGCTCTAAAGGTCTTAAGAAAGCTCAGGAAAGCTCAAGAAGAAAAAAACCTAGGCCTGGGTATGAGCATTCATGTTTATAAATGACAGGAGCCAGGGAAGAGGGAGGAAGAGCATATCAAAGCAAGAGGGCCAATTGCACAGGACCCGCAGGAGGGCTAGAATGAAGAATGAGAAGGAAGGTATTTATTCAGAGGCACAAGCAGGAGAAAATCGAATGTATTAAGATATGGTGACATTTTAACACAGAGAGTTGAAGGAACACATACTTGATGATTTTAATCTCAGCAAGGCAGCAAATCATCAATTTACTGGACAAATTGCTTACTTACATTTTTTAATTTTAGATTATTTTTCCTTAAAGCTGCCTTGAGGATTAAAGAGCCGTGTCTTTATTTTTCTTCTAAGGGAGGGTCACCTCTCCCTAACTTCCAAAAGGGCCTCCTTGTCATACTTTCTTTCTACACCCATCTGTGCTTTCTCCAGGGTCCAGCACGCAAAGTGCCAATGGTATCTCGTCCCTTCATTTCTTGAAACAGTGCAAATGCTTCCCAGAAACTCTAGAATGAACTTTCTAGTCCTTAGCTTAGCACCAAAGCCCTAATATTCTGTCATAGCCCAGCCCCTGGGGATGTATGTGACACATAGGCTCTGCCTACCTATTCAGACCATCTTCAAACACTTCTTACCTGCCCTCCCAACCCCCTTGTCCCTGACTCCCACTGCACACTTCCACGAAGCTGAAGGTACTTGGCATTTTCTGCCAAAACTCTTTCAGCCCTCGAGATCTTTCTACATAGCGCTTCAGTGTAATTCAGTTAACATTGATTGAGCACGAAAGAGATGCCTGATGCTGTGGTAAGACTGCAATAAGCTTACTCCAACTGGTTGACCAGGCAAACTCCTCTTCTGAACATCCTCTCAAGCCCCTCTTCTCTGGGAGGTTTTTCTGGAACCCTTTAGAGAGGAACTAAGGAGCATTGATTATACAGTACGATCACATCATATGTGAATATGACTTAATTTACTTATGTAATTCAGCTCTGCACTTTTCCTACAACAAGGACTCAGAATATGAGCTAATTACCTCATCTGGGAGTCAACTATAAAATATGTTACATACTCTTGTTTGTTTTCCCTTTTTTTTGAAAGTAAACTCCACCTCCAACTTGAGGCTCAAACTCACGACCCTGAGATCAAGAGTCACATGCTCTACCAATTAAGCCAGCCAGGTGCCTGCCCCAACATACTGTTTTTTGATACTTTGGACATTACTCTATACACTCATATTGTTGTATAGGGTTATATGTATCAACATTGTATGTTATGGGCAATTCAAGGGATTTTCCAGGGAGTAATTTTGAGTATACTTGATTTTAGGCCTTACACTTTCCTAAGACTGAGCTATGGTATGAGGTGAAAATTGCATAAATTATACTTGAAAAGGTTTTAAGAAGGCATTGGGTTAGGGAGTGACTTTCAAGTCCAAGAATGATAGCTTTTTCTCCAGTGCTTTAGTTGAACACGAGATGAAGTTCTTGGCTTGTGTTCGGGGCCCAGAGTGTCTTGAAACACTAGACTCTGGCTGGTGTTCACCATTGCAGAGGCATTTATGGAATGAGATGCCCAAGAAAACCACAGAGTAATGTTCACTACAGGCCAGGCCCTCATTTTGTGGAATGGCCTAGGCTATTTATAATGTTTTATTTCTCTCTTAAATATTTTTTAATGTTTTATTTATTTTTGAGAGAGAGAGAGAGAGAGAGAGAGAGAGCACGAGTGAGGGAGGGGCAGAGAGAGACACACACAGAATAGGAAGCAGGCTCCAGACTCTGAGCTGTCAGCACAGACCCTAACGCAGGGTGCAAACCCACGAACCATGAGATCATGACCTGAGCCGAAGTCAGATGCTTCATGACTGAACCACCCAGGTGGCCCTATTTCTCTCTTAAAAAAATGTACTGAATGAGTATACCTGAATTCACTTAAGTCAAATACTGATATGCTGTGACCCCACCGTACTGGTCTGAGTTCATGAGAGAATTCTAGTCCGGGAATGTGTTGGGGGAATAATCAGTGTGGTTGAAGCTATGAGTCTGGAACTGTTGACCAAGGGGAGCTTATGTCAGAAGTAAGAGTGGGGTGCCTGGGTGGCTCAGTTGGTTAAGCACCCAACTCTTGATCTCAGCTCAGGTCATGATCCCAGGGTTGTAGGACTGAGCCTTGCATAGGGCTCTGCAATGACAGCAGGGAGCCTACTTGGGATCCTCCTTCCCTCTCTCTCTGCCCCTCCCCAACTCACACTCTCAATCTCTCTCTCTAAATTAAAAAAAAAAAAAAAAAGAAGAAGAAGAAGAAGAAGTAAGAGTGGACAGCCAAGGGTCTAGCCTAGGTGAATGCTGATACTTATGGGGCAGGAGGAGGGGTGTCCAAAAAGGAATCTAGAAAGGTATGAGCCTGGACAGTGACTTGGAGGCCAAGGAAAAGAGCTTTAAGAAAAAGATAGTGGTGAAAAATGTCTGATGCTATAGAAGGGGGCATTCCCCTATCTTAATTAAGTCAGATAAGGCTACAGGGCCTAAGTCCTTTGGATGTAACAACTTCTCCAAAGTGCTCTTTGCTATTACACAGTTGAGAGGCTCAGTGAGGGTAGACATCAGATGGCAGGGCAGGGAGGTAGGAATGGGACACTCACTTTTTCAGTCATGTTGACTTGAAGGGTTGAGGGCAAGTGTGGAAGGTTACTGGAGAGGAGTGAGGGCTAAGAGAATGCTTTAAAATTAAACAGAATGGACCTTCTTGAGCCTGTTTTTATGCTGCAGAGGAGAGGCAGTTGAAAAGGAGATTAGAGATACAAGGGCATGGCAGGGGGATGATTAACAGAACAAGGCCCTGGAGGATTTGGGAGGGGATGGTCTGAAGGCCAGATCCAATATTTGACCTTGGACAAGAGAAAGGGGAGGAAAAAAGAAAGCAAGCTTTCTGCCAGCCAGGAATGGGCCTAATTAGTGTCCATGTCCCATGCACACGGTGCCTGGCACACAGCAAGGTGCAAGGTGGGGGAGGTAGGAGGGTGTAGATAACGCTGGGCTGCAGGGTGGTGGGTTGGAGGGGTGGGACTGAGAGTTGAGAATCCTGGCCCTTACCTGGTTCCCAAGAGAAGGAGACAGCAGGACCATCTGTTGGAGGTGTCAGAAAAAGTGGTGGTATTTGAAAAGAAGCTATGGGTTGGGAGGACCCACTGGAGCAGCTGGAAAAGGAGAAGGAAGAAGCCGCCGTGGTGCAGGAGAGGCTCACTGAGGTCAGAGACCATGAAATTAGAGGCCAAATCTGTGGGATTGTGGAGTCTTCTCCAGCAACGTGCAGCTGCACACAGGTAGGAGCCAAGAAGGCTGGGCTGATCGCAGTAAGTAATCCAGGTGGCAAGAAGGTAAGGGATTCCTCTCCGTTTCCTTGCACTGGCTTTCCATTTCTCCACCTAAAACCTCGGCCCCTGCCCAGTCCTCGGACACAGAAGGGCAGTCAGTAACCGGGTCGAATCACAGCCAACCCCTGAACAAGCCTCAGGGATCCAAGTTCCTGACCCCTGGGCTTCTGGGCATCTGTAGTGCCTCGCTGAACTTCATCCCTACTCTGCCTGGGCCTTATCTTGGGGGCCCTGAGCCCCTTACAGCTGCACAGGTGGACCTTTGCTCTGATCTTATTTCTAAGTTTCTGTTCCAGCAACCTCAGCCCTTCTGAGATCTGGGGCCCTGCCTTTTATGTATATGTGTGTGATAACATTTACCTTTTCTCTTCTTTCTTTTTCCAGATGATAAAAGTAATACATGCTCATTGTAGAAAACTTGGAAAATGCAGGAGGAACTAAAAAATCACCCATAACCCTGCCTCCCAGGGGTAACAACTATTAGCATAGAGAATTGTTCCAGTCTGTGTATTTTTTGTATAAAATAAGATAATATTCTTTAAGTAACTCTGCCTTTAATATTAAATTGTGAATATTTTTACATGCCATTAACCATCTGTTGAAAGCACAGTTATGGCATCATTGCATTTTATGGCTGTAGAGTGACGTCTTTAATCATATTTTCTTCTCTACTTTGCTCTAGTTTGTCCCCTCCCCTTGGGTTCACACCACTCCCTGAAGTGTAGTTTGGGCTTTGGGACCCTCCACGCATGGGCTTCCTGGTGTCAGTCTGGATTCCTTCCTTCTCTAGATTGAGGGGGGACTAGATTTGTCTGCAACACCCTTCCTTCCCCTTCCCCTTCCCCTTCCTGTTCAGGCTCACACCAAGATGCTCCTGAACCTGGGATGGCAACCTTCTCCCCTGTTTACTTCCACAGTTTGTCTTGCCCCCTCCCCATTCGTCCTGCTGAATGTGATAGACAGCACTGTCTGATGTCCTGGGGCAGGACCTCTGAGTACGTAACAGTAGCTTAAATTAGGAGGAGAATAAAGAAACAGCAATCCTACTCCCAAAAGATAATCAATGTTACAACTTTGGTGTATTTCTTTCCTGTTTTTAATACATGTGTATGGGCTTGCATATATGTGTACACATATGAGCTGATATAGTTGGGAGATGAATATATATTTTACGTATATTAATAAATATTATATATAAATAGTAATAAATTAACAAAATCAATAAATCCTATATGTATTCCAGTTATTTTCTCTTTTATTTTCACCTTCCCATCCTTCTTGAAAAATTACCTTTGAGTTGATATATGTAATAATTCATGTCCATGTAATATCTAGGGTTGCCAGAGAGGAAAGAAGGCTCTCTACTTCAAACGTCTATATTAATAGGCTTTTGTTCACTTCTGGGTATTTATGTAGATTGTATCTGATTGGCCATAATGAGGCTGGTGGTTACATGCTTATTTTTACCTTTAAAAGTTCATCAAACTTAAAAATTCATCAAGTGGATTTATGATTTGTGATATATATATTTATATTTATATATAGGTATATATAAATATATATATATATATATAGGTATATCTATATACCTATATATAAATTGGAACTCTTATTCCTTAAAATATTGTGTTTTACTGGAACAAGTCAACATGTACTCTAATAATACAGATTACTTTTAATAATATATGAATTGTTATTTAATTAGTTTAAAATTTTATTATGGCATGTCCTTTTCCATTTTCTTTCTTTTCAATTAATCTTATTGAACCATAAAATACTGATTGCAGTCAGTTTTTTAAAAATTTTTTTTTTTTTAATTATTTTTTTTTTTCAACGTTTATTTATTCTGGGGACAGAGAGAGACAGAGCATGAACGGGGGAGGGGCAGAGAGAGAGGGAGACACAGAATCGGAAACAGGCTCAAGGCTCTGAGCCATCAGCCCAGAGCCTGACGCGGGGCTCGAACTCACGGACCGCGAGATCGTGACCTGGCTGAAGTCGGACGCTTAACTGACTGCGCCACCCAGGCGCCCCTAAAAATTTTTTTTTAATTTATTTTTGAGAGAGAGAGAGAGACAGCATGAGCTGGGGAGGGGCAGAGAGAGAGGGAGACACAGGACTCAAAGCAGGCTCCAGGCTCTGAGCTGTCAGCACAGAGCTTGATGTGGGGCTCAAACTCATAAATCATGAGCTCATGACCTGAGCCAAAGTCAGATGTTCAACCGACTGAGCCACCTGGGTGCCCCTGATTGCAATCAGTTTTAACTGCAGACAGTTATTAGATGGCCACTATAATTTTGCTGGGATGAGTGGTTGGAAATCAAAGATTACATTTTTTCCCAGATTTATTGAGGTACAGTTGACAATTGAAAATTGTTTGTATTTAAGGTAAATATTTGGGTTATTTCCTAACAAGTGTTTTTGGTGATAAAATATAATGGTTAAGTAAATTTATTTTCTAATAACCTACAACACAAATAATTTGTTATTTATGCTCTGTTGAGGGAAACAGCAGACAGAAATACCAAATATTTAGTCATTATTTGTAATCGTGCTGGACATTGTTGTTTTTGTCATCCAACATCCCTTCCCCATTTCTGTGACACAGTGCTCTATTTTTACTTTTGTGGATACATTAGTTATCTATTGCTGCATGACAATATTACCACAAACTTAGTGTCTCAGAAAACACGTCTCACAGTTTCTGTGGGTTAATAGTCCAGGCCCAGCTTAGCTGGATTCTGCAAAAGGCTGCAAAGTGTGGGCTGGGGCTGTGTTCTCATCTGAGACTTGACTGGGAAAGTATCTGCTTTCAAATTAGCATGGTTGTTGGCAGAATGTAGTTCCTTGCAGGTTGTTGATTGTTGTCTGAGGCCAGCCCCAGTTCCTAGGGGCCAAAGTTCTTGCCAGTTGCTGGACCGAGGGTCTGGTTTTCTTGCCAATTATTGTTTGGAAACCAGCCTCAGTCTCTAACAGTTTGTGAGACTGTGATTTATAATAACAAATAAATATTTGGTTTTAATCCCTGTTCTTGGCATAGAGTTCCTACAAACATTGAAATTTCCTAAGTGATGAAAGCCACAAAGATGTCTATTGTTGTGAAGTGACTATTATTATTATTATTTAGAGAGAACACAAGCAGGGGAGAGGCAAAGGGAGAGGGAGAGAGAGAATCTTAAGCAGACTCTGCACCCAGCATGGAGCCCAATGTGGGTCTCAATCTCATGACCGTGAAATCATGACCTGAGCCGAAATCAAGAGTCACTTAACCAACTGTGCCCCTGAGGTGATTTAGACTACACCTAAGGATGGGGCTGATTTCCAGGGGACCCAGATGTGTGATTAGAGTTTTGAAAGCTTTACTCCCACCCTCTGACCTCCTAGGAAAGGAGAGGGGCTGGAGCTTGAATCCATCAATTGCCAATGGCCAATGATTTAATTAGTCATGACTCTTTAATGAAGCCTCCACAAAAACTCAAAAGTGTGGGGTTCAGAGAGCTTTCAAGTTGGTGAATATGTGGAGATTCAAGAGAGTAGCATGCTGGGAGAGAGGATGGAGGCTCCACCCCTTTTCCCATAGTCTCTTCCATCTGGCCTTTCCTAAATTATATCCTTTTATAATAAATATAGTAAGTAAAATATTCTCTGAGTTCTGTGAGCCACTCTAGCAAATTAATTAAATGCAAAGAGAAGGTTATCAAAACCTCCCATCTATAGCTTGTTAGTGACAAGTGACAAGTGACAACCTGGACTTGCAATTGGTATCTCAAGTGGGGGGTAGGGAGCAATTTTGTAGGACGGAGCCCTTAACCTATGGGATCTGACACTATCTCCAGATATGCAGTGTCAGAATTGAGCTGAATTGTAGGATACCCAGCTGGTTGGAGAATTGCTTAGTGTGGGGGAAAAAAAACCCTACACATTGTAATTGGAGTCAGAATCCTAAGGTCACTATCAATTCCTTGCCAGACAGGCCCTCATCCTGGCTGCTAGCTCTATCAAGCCATCAAGGGAGAGAAAAGACTTCAGCAAGACAGGTGCTACTATCTTATCAGCCATAATTATGGATGCCCTGTCACCTTTACCATGTTCTGTTGGTTAGAAGCAAGTCACAAGTTGTGCTTTTCTCAAAGGGAAGGTATTATGCATGACACCAGAAGATGGACTCATGGTGACCACCTTCAGAGTCTATCTGATATAGTGGGAATGGTCAGCTACCCTTCCCATGTTGAAGAGACTCTACTCTGAACTTGGTTAAGCCAGTCTTTCACATGCCATTTCCTGGCCACAGTGATTAGATCAAGGTTGAGCACTCAAACTAGGTCAAGCCAGTTGGGGAATATGTGATGCAGGTGTGTGGTAAATGGAATGTTTAACCATCACTGAAGCTGACCCACCCTTCCACTGAACAGGGAGAGGAGGGTTCCTGGAAAGGAGCCAATTCAGAAACAGTAGAGCAGGGCAATAACTGTGCATTCTGGTTTGCCCAGGACAGCCCCAGTTTAGACTGTATAATTATTACTAGCACTCCACTTTTGCTCTCTATAGTGTCAGGTTTGGAGAGTAAATTATGGGATTACCCTAGCTTTGAAGCATCTTTCAGATTCACTTGGAAAGCCTTGGGGAAGCCTATCTCTAAGAAATAACCTGTCATCCCCTGAAACTGAAGCTCAGAGGGACAGCTGACTGGGAGAGATGTGTACCATGCATAATTATTAAGATCCTGTGTGTAGAAAAAGCAGGGATTCTGACTTAATAGGCACCCAATTTCATAATAAAAGAATGATAGGCATTGACTTGCAGTTTGGCTCTTCTCACATGGGCACTATACCTTGCGTTCTTGGAACAGAAACAGCAGGGATTCAAGTACTGATGAACTCACTGGTTTAGTTGAGAACTCTAGCTCTGCTAGGTGGTGAGAAAAGGGTTGGGGTAATTCGAATGTGGAGAACCTGTTCAGAAACAACAGACAGAAGAAAGCTATGAATGGCAAGCGGAGAGCAAGCATTAGGTGCAAGCACCTGGACATGGGATCTGGAGGGAGGTGTGTAAACATCTTGGGTGTCCTTCAGACTCTTCCTTCCTCACCTTTAGAACTTGGACTGAAAATTGCATGAGAAGGGAGGGGAGACGAGGAGTGGTATAGTTTTGGGTCTTGTCAGCACCAGCTCTGGAGACAAATTACCTGGATTTGAATATTGGCTCTGACCATTGATAGTTGTATGTGCTTGGACAAGTTTCTGTGCCTCAGTTTCACCATCCAAAAGTGCTCAAGACTGTACTGAGAATTAAATGACCTATGCATGTGATGTGACTAGCGTACTCCCTGAACATTAATGCGCTCTTTGTCACTAGCTTCCATTAATAACATTTGTTGGGTTCCTGTCTATCATTACCCCATTTCATGCAATGGATGAGACATGTCCTTCATTTTATAACAGGACACTGAGGCTCAGAGATTATATCACTTGTTTTGTTGGCTAGTGAGAGGTAAAGCACGATTTATGTTCACATAGGCCTGGTGGTAGTTGATGCTGTATTTGATGTATTTTGTCCACTGTACCAGGCTGCTTGGTCTGTACCATTGCTGTATCCCCAGAGCCTAGAACACTGCCTGGCACACAAGTGCCCAGGAAATATGTGCTGGCTGACTGTGTGAATGCCTTATGTCTCCTCACTGTGACGGTCCCTTTGTTTGGCTTGTTGGGCAGTGGAGTATTTGGCTCGCCTTGTACTACACATCACTCATTAGTATGCTGCTTCTTGTCTTTAAGCCTTTGTTTGTATGTTGCCAATCCCCTGGCCAGACAGGGAATTTTCAGAAGGTCAGGGTTGCCTTGTATTCGCTAATGCAGGAACTAAGCTCCAGCGTGTTAGAGCCCGCTAGCACTTCGCAGAAAGATTGTTTTGAACATCCAAGGATGGAGCCTCCTGACTTTTTTTTCCTTTTAAAGATTCATGTATCAAATGCATACTTGGCTAGCTGGTCCGTCTTAAATAAGATCAACTGTACGAAACTCTTCGCACATTGGCGGCTCAGCCAAAAATGAATATTTGGCATGCTTGAACCACTGTTGCTACTTTTGTTTTTGGAGGCTGTGTGGTTCAAAGGAAAGAGCACTGGACTTGGGTTCGTGTCACCTAACTTTTTGGGCCTCTGCTTTCTCACGTATAAAACTGGAATGATAATGCATGCCCCCACCTACCGCAGAGCTTGGTAAATTCGGAAGAGACAACATGTCTTAGAGGCATTATTACTGTAGAGAACCGGTAAAAGAAAAAGGACCATCTATAGAGTTTATTAGTGAAAAACAGGAATTGGTACAGAGCCAGAGTTGCCAATTTTAATATGCAGAGTTTCATAGTTTTCTTTTCTTTTTTTTTAATGTTTATTTATTTTTGAGAGAACGAGAGAGAGAATGCGAGTAGGGAAGGGGTAGAGAGAGGTAGGGCCAGAGGATCCAAAGTGGGCTCTGTACTGACAGCAAAGAACCCGATGCGGGGCTTGAACTCACGCACTATGAGATCATGACCTGAGCCAAAGTCGGACACTTAACCAACTGAGCCACCAAGGTGCCCTAATATACAGAGTTTCAAAAGAACACGTACAATAAAACTATAGTTTTGTTAACTCTGGGTGATGAGCCTCTGGATAATTTTGTTTTCTCCGTTTTCCCTATCTGCATTTCCCACTTTTGCTGTTATGAACTTTTTCTATTTTGGGCTTGGATGAGTTGTTTAAAAAAAAAAATCATTAAAGATATCCAATAAAAAGGTTGGAACTTACACTTTGACATTTAGTTGATACTTGAGGATCATAATTGAAAATATCTGATATTGTGCAATTGATGTATCTAAGTGACCGTGTAGTTAATAGAAGATAACGTGATTATTATCATTGATTTTTTTAAGGGCTATAGTTTTCCTGTCACAGTCCAATAGGTGGTTTGGTCACTCCTACATCCTGGCTTCTAAAATGGTTCATGATGCGACTTCAGGCCTGCAGGAAATTGAGGTCCCATGAGCTCTACCCTTTCTCCAGTCTCCTAAGTTTGTATCAAGAGAGATGATTATAATAAAATAAATTTGTGAGTTCACTTTAAACACACATAAATATGTTACACAGAACTATGACAGATTAAAAAAACAATGTGATCTGTGACCTTTTGGTCTTAATATCTTCTGAATTTGGCCTTCTCTATTTATGCTTATTATTTAGAAGATGTCACTTCAAAATTACTGAAGAATAACACACATTCATTCTTATTTCTGCTTCTTTTAAGCCAGTGGTTTACAGTCACCATGCTCAAATGTGATATTGACACTGCCTTTGTGACAGTCCGGTTCCAGGTCTTCAGATTCCGTGGGTCCCAGTCATCCCAGCAGACGAGGTGGAGAGACGAGCCCCAGCTGAGGTTTTATCTGCTTGCACCGCAATTGCCATGAATGCTTTTATTTCTATTTAACTCAATGGCCTTGAAATGTGTTTGCCCATATATACTTCTAAAACCAATTTTGCATGATTTTTAGTGGACACCTAACATTTTCAATCATAAGTTTAAATATTAAATTTTGAAAATGTAGGATAAGTCTCTTATATCCCTTGGGTAAGTGTTCTCCACCAGGAGCAATTTTGCATCCCCAGGAGACACTCGGGCAATGGGCACAACTCTGTGTGTGTGTGTGTGTGTGTGTGTGTGTGTGTGTGTGTAGGCTAGGGATACTGCTCAACATCATAACAAAGAATTATCTCGCCCAAAATGTCAACCGTGCTAAGGTTGAGAAACTTTGGTTTAAATGTATCCAAATGAATATGATTATCATACGATGATTTTATACTCACTAGCATCCATTTATTTTTTTCAAATGTTTATTTATTTTTGAGAGAGAGAGAGCACAAACAGGGGAGAGGCAGAGAGAGAGGGAGACATAGAATCCAAAGCAGGCTCCGAGCTCTGAGCTGTCAGCACAGAGCCCAATGCGGGGCTCAAACTCACGCACAGAGAGAGCATGACCTGGGCCGAAGTCGGACGCTTGACCAGGTGTCCCAAACTAGCATACATTTAAAATATACATAAACCCCTCTATAAAATTGTTTTTTCCTTCTCGAAATTGTATTTCTGTCTCTTTCTCCCAAAGAATTTTATCCTGATGGAATACCTTTATGTTTGAAAGCCTTAAAATTGCCATACAATTTTCTGCTATAAAACTGAGCATATGAGGGTGCCTGGGTAGCTCAGCTGGGTTAAGCATCCAACTCTTGATTTCATCTAGGGTCATGATCTGCTTTGTGGGTTTGAGCCCCACATCGGGCTCTGTGCTGACAATGTGGAGCCTGCTTGAGATTCTCTCTCTCTCTCTCTCTCTCTCTCTCTCTCTCTCTCCCTCTCTCTCTCCCCTCCCCCTGCTCACTTTCTCTCTTTCTCTCTCTCAAAATAAATAAAGTTAAAAAGAAAGACTATATATGTGAATTGAATTTTTTTTCAAACATCCTGTGACTATAGGTTTCTAAAGGTTAACATTTTCCTCCCTGAATATTGAGGTAGCATTAGAAATTGATCAGACACCATAAATATGTTATATTTGGTAGCTGAGTTTTAGACACAGAAACCTTTTGGTCGAAAGGCATTTCTTCACCGGGTGATTTGGGGAGAAAACTTCAGCGCCCTGACAGTTTTTGGTTGCTTAGGGATTTCTCCCTGAGGGGGAGGGGGACAGAGTGAGAGTCTAAGGTGGGAGAGAGGTGACCTTTAAGTGAGGTTGGAGAGATGCAGTTGTGAATGGTGGTAGAAACTTAGATTTGACATGATCTGTTCTTGGGCGGATCAATTTTAGGAAGGAAAACATATGGACACTGAGGATTTTGAAATAGATTTCCTTCAAATTATCTATGCTCACATACCCTCTAGAAGGTCTTTATACAAACACAGAGGTATTTGTGTATCAGTTGGATTTAACTCACTCTGGCTCTCCAAGTGACTTAGCAACTCTTTTAATGATTCAGGCTGTTTTCACATACAGCTAATGCATGTTAAAGAAAGCCAAGCCAGTGTATATTATAAATACTTTATAAGTGAAGCGAGTACAATTTCTCACAGGAGGCATAATTATAGTGGAGGTAGCTGAGAGTGCCAGTTCTAGAATCAGACCCAATGTTTGTTCCTATTCTCCATCATCACCAGCTGTGTAACCTGGGGGCAAATTGTTACTAGCTGTGGTCCACAGCTTTCTCACCTGTGAAGTGAGGCTAAAATAGATTTCTCATTGGGTTGTTGTGAGATATAAATGAGATCATGCGTGCAAAGGGCTTAGCACAGTGCCCTGGAGATTCGGAGCCCTGGGTAACCACCAGTGTTTGTTATCTTTAGATATTAGAGTGTTTGCCTCAAGGAATGAGCTCTACAAAGGCAATGAGGTCATCATTTCGGTCTTACTTCTTAGGTCAGGGTGCTTTTGCGCACAAGTTATTGTACCCAACCATCGTGATTCTGTGGACAGCATCAGATCTCGAAGATCCCAGTGGGCCTTGAGTCCTGGAAGCCCAAGGCTCTGGGGCTGCAGCCAGTCTGCCCACACCCGCAGTGCCCTTGTGTTCTGGTCGGCCTCCCGAAGACAAACACCTACTGGCAGGGTGGCCCTTTGAATGCCTGAAGTTATTTTTAATATTCTCAGAACACTGTCTAGGAGCTGCACGATGTAGATGGACGACATTCAGAGTCCCCTACAGGGTCACTTGCCAAAAAAACATATGTAAAGCTGCGACTCCAGGTAACAATACCAAAGTACCTCAATCCTGGTATCGACAACTGTTCTATTGGGTTACACAGTTTTAATCCCAGAGGAGTTGTCTCTTGACATTAAACTGTCCAAACAGTATTTATATCTGCGGCTGACCCGCAAGATCACTTAACCCTGCACAGCCGTTTAAAAGTAGTTAATGACAGAACCGGCATGACGTGCCCCTTATGAATGATCACGTAAGTTCGACCTGGGCTGCCATGGTTTATGGAGGAAGGCAGTTTGTCCATAGCCTGCTTCAACCACAGCAGGTAATTTGAAATGAAATGAGACAGTTTCTACAAGCAGATTGATTTGGGAATCTTGCCTGTTCTTCCCTTTGACCCTTGACAAGTTGACACTACAAAGATTGTGACTTTAAAAAATGATTGGGTGCAAATACATTTAGGTAGATGATTTACCGTGTGCTGCAGCAAGGACAGTGCATTTCGGGTGATGCTGTGAGGAAAGGTAATTGTCAACTTTAACAACTCACGGTTTATGCTTCTGTAGCTTATTAATTATCCTACCAGAAAACCTACTAATAACCCTTAATCAAGTACTTTAGATTCCTGGCGACAGCCTAGGTACCCAATCTCAAGATGAAGAGATACAGTATGCACGATAAACTTATTAAAAGTACTGATTCAGTTTGTTATTTTGGTGGAAAACCACAGCTTGCACGTAAGAGTAAGAAATCACGTTCTGTTTCGTGGATTTCACTTCTTTCTTCCTTTTTGTAAATACGGTTAATCGTATACAGGAGGAAACATTGTGATTAAAGGGCTGATAGGTTTCATAGCCGATGATGGAAGAGTTATCAGAAACATCGGAAAAGAAAACCCCAGCTAGGCATTAACAAATGCCTTTTTCCCCTAAATCCTTTGGAGTCATATAAGATTTTCACACCAAATATTACGTAATATTTAAACACATATTCTCCTAATTGTTTTGACTCTCTTCTTCTGAAGCGGTTTTTCCTCTCAGATGTGAGGTAGTTAGACACGGAACTGGAAAATCAACTGTTTTTCAAAACAACAGTAAGAGCGACCGTCGGAAAGATTACTTCTGAAAATAATTCCACATGAGTTCACAATTATGTGCCGTTTATGCCTAGATTATTTTAAATGAACTTGCAATAGAACTGTGGATTTATTAACGTTTGGATTTGCATTGAAGTATCCACGCTTCTTAGCAATTTGCCATAGAACTTGGGCTTTTCTCTGCAGCTTTTGTGTTTTTCTCTATTGTAACCACTTTGTTTGAAATATAATTTTGAAGATGCTAGTAAAAAGTATAACAAATTCCCTACTGGTCTCTGTTTAAATTATTTACTACCCTTTTGAGCCATATCTTCATTGAACTATGTTAAAAGTATTTTGCTGGAATGTTTCTTTATGTTGTCCATCGGGTTTAATAGACGTGCCATTTAATAAGCTCTCCACCTGTAAGGATAGACTATTTGACCTCTGTGCCCTGCCACTGGTAGACATAGTATAAGATTGCTTTGTGAAATAAAGCTGTCGGTAACATCAACAAAATAAAAAATGATCGTATTCCAATACTCTCTGCTGAGTACTATGACAGCGCTGAAATATGGAATAAAATTGAAAGTAGATTAGTTTTGGGTCTTAAGTCATGTTTTGACAAGAAATAAGAGAGGAGAACATATCTTTGAACTTTTAGTTTTAAAGTTTTTTAATGAAAATATTTATCATTTTGTAAGGTTCCTTCTTTCTTGATCACATCCAGGCTGTATAGCCTTAAAACAATCCGTTCTCTTATTGCGAGGGATATAAATACTGTTCTGTCTTTATATTAAATACCATAAAGGGGACGCGCATGGCGTGAGATGGTTTGACACTTGTCAGTTAGGGAATGTCATGCTAATAAAAAAGCTTATTGAGGAGGTTGGAAAATCAGTCATTAATAAGCTACATATTTTCAAGGTATGTAAAGCATGTAAATACTGCAGACAAGCCGGCTGCTTTTGCTGTATTTTTTGTTCACCTTTTGGAATGGCTCGAATCTGAAGAGGAAGAATAAATATGTCAGAGTGCCGAAAGCCTGGCTGGTGATTGCTTTTGACCTACAGGAATTTGAAAATTGAGGCGACATGCAGATTGTGAAATTATTTCTTTCACCTCTGTGGTTATGCATGAATTACATGAAATCACAACTAATAAATGGTGTGGATCGGCAGCAGAGGGTGTGGGTTGAGTACAGTAACCCTCCCCTCCCGGAATTTGCAAACATCCTGTGTCGCCAGATGGGAGATTGTGAAGCTCTTAAAAGCGCCGTGCCTACTTGCCCTTCGTTCCAAATCCAGAAGAATTGCAAAGAGGGCAGGTTAACTAGAGCTTCCTGCTCCTCTCAGAATAAACTTTTCACTTTTCACGTTCTTGCCCTTTAAAAACACAGGATGCAAACGCGTGACAAGGGGCTGGGGCTGTCTTGCCTCCTCCTCCGGGCGGGCAGGCATGCACAGCAGGACCAAGTCAGGGCGAGGCTCACGTCAGCGAACCTTCTAACCACCGCTTCTTTTAAAAAAGGTCTAAGTGAACTCTTTTCCCTCTGACAAATGTGAATTACGTGATAGCATAGGGCTACAACGGGTAGACTCTTGTGGGATTCTGTTTTTAGTCATGAGAAAGGTTGTGTTCCCAGTCTTAGTTTCTACGGTCAGAAATGTCAAAAGTAAATAGAAAAAGTAAAGATTGCATGGGCTAAAAGTTCTGAAGAAGTTTTCACAAGGTTTCAAGCAGTCGCTCCTGAGATATTTTAAAGCTGCAACAAAGAAAAACCCTTTTTTTTAGATGAATATGACATAGAGAGATGTCTGTTAGTAGTTGTGGTATATATACACCAAGTCTTATGGAGGTGCTGTAATATCACCCCTTCATTTGTTCCATTACCTGGTTTTAACCTTGACTTGGCTAAATAATATCTTTAAACAGGACAGTGAATTACTGTGGTCATTACGTTGGTGTCATTTATCATCATCGCTGTGAGCTCAGCTCTGGAGTATGAAGGTTGTTAAGTAATCACTATACAGGTACCAGCAATCCAAACCCAAGTTCTACGTGTGTTTTATCCATGGTTTTTATGTTAAATGTCAAGATCCAAGAGGGGCCCTGAACATCCTGGGAAGGGTCAGAGAGCGCGCCGATTTCCAGAGGGCTGGGGTAGCCCCAGCCTGGAAAACGTGTCCTTGGCTGGTGGAGGTCACCAGAAAGAGAACGAGGCTAGGAAAGAAGGTGACTGTGCATCAGGTAACAAAAATTAGAAGTGAGATCAATTTAGCATTCTAGAAGATAAGAGAGAAGGGAAGTGTGGATAGAAAATGAACAGTAATTACAGCATACGGTAGGTAAGGGATTTGGAAGTCATTCCATTGTGAAGAACTACCTTTTGGAGCAGAGGTGGGGACAGAGTCTCCACAGGGTCATTCTCTATTATGAAGAAATATGCACTTGAATGTCAGCCTGGGGTTCAGATATTAATTCTGCCAGAGAATAGCTGTACCTTTAGTACCTTTAGTACCTTTAGTAAAAGATGTGGACCTTCTTGGGGCACCTGGGTGGCTCATTCGGTTGAGTGTCTGACTCTTGATTTCGGCTCAGGTCATGATCTTACACTGTGAGACTGATCCCCGCCCCCCTTCCCCCCCCCCCCCCCCATGGGGTTCTGTGCTGACAGTGCGGAGCCTGCTTGGGATTCTCTCTCTCCCTCAGTCTCTCTCTCTGTGTCCTGCCCCCACTTCCTCACTCTCTCTTTCAAAATAAATAAAAATAAATTAAAAAAAATATGTGAACCTTCTTAACATCATTTTTAATCTGTCACATGAAGGTAAGACTGAGGTGGCTGGGCTAGTGTGTGAATTAGATGAAATAACCTGCTCGTAAATGTCTAGCATGGCAGCTGGCTGACACCCAGCCACTGCCCAATAAATACCGGTGGCCTCCTTTTCTGTCTTCCTGATTCTGAAATAAGGATGTCCACCTGTTTTTCCCTTCAGATTTCATGAGCCTGATGAGGTCCATTCCATTTCTGTGAGTGGAAATGTTCTAGAAGTTTATTCACCTTCAGTAAACCAAAATTTTTTTATTGCAATTTCAATTACCCCCATAATTTAGTTTAAAAAGTCTGGACTGGAACCTTAATGTTGTTGACTTTCAGAGACGATCTGTACTGGGGATTTGTAACATTATTAAGCATTTCATGACCTAGAAGGGCAGAAACAGCCAGCAAGTTTAAAGTTCTAGTAAGGAAAGGCAGATGATTCTGATGAAAATAAAAGGAGAAATGCATTTTTTAAATGGTGGACAAGGATTTTGTTGGAAAGGAGTTTCCAATCAAAGAATTTAAGTGTTTCCAGTGTGGAGAGGGAGGCATGATTTGAGTTTCACATAATCTTCTTGCTGCGACATGGAAGATGGGTTTGAGATCTTGATGTGGGTGTGGGGATCATGGCAGAGCCCTGGGTAAGACGTGACACAGCTCAAACCAGGGTGTGACAGTGGTGTGGGAAGAAGTGAACAGACTCAACAGATACTTAGGAAGCAACATCGGCAAAGCTTGGTATTGGATTAGAAAGGACACAATGAATGACCCCTGGTTCTTGGTTTTTGGAGCTAGATGATGGTGGGGCCATCCCCTGTGATAGGAACATTCGCAGAACACCATGGTGGTTTCATTCTGGACAAGGTGAGTTTGGAGTTTTTGTTACCGCCATTTTCAGTGATGCGAAGAATAAAGCCAAAATGTAAATGTCTTTGGATGAAATTTTACAAGAACTGATGCCATGTCCAACATGACAACTGTTCTCTTATGAAACTGAGTTTTTTATGAATGCGTTCATTTTATTCCTTGTATGGTACCACTTTATGAACAAATGCATTTAAAATCATCTTTTGGAACAAAGCCTATTACTAAAGAGAGGACTATTCTGCTATGAGTATAATTGCTTCTAAAATGTCTACTTGTAGACAGACTTGTATAAGCCATCATTAATCCTTTGTGTAATTAATGTATAAAATACAGAGTTTCTATTAATGGAAAAGAAACTCAAGCATCACACTGATAATACCAATAACATGCATTTGTAATTACATACTGTAGATAACTGTAAAAGCTACATTTTATTACATTAATAAAACGTAAAAACTCCTGAAGCAACCCAGAACTGGGTAGCAGTAACACTATTAGGCTCACTGCTTCATCAGTTAGGAGTCTGTCAAATTGCTGTCAGCTGGTTACTAACACTTGCAGTGCACTGGGGAAACTTTTTCCCCCATAAAATAATGAGCATTTATTCTTCAAGATAAAAAATTGCGTGTTGGTGGAATAATATACTATACGAGAGTAGCAATGCAAAGATAAAAATCAAACTCAATGAGAACAAAAAGCTGAATGGGAGAACTTCTTGTTCCTCTAGGTGGACTGAGAGATCAGGTTCTGTCACTAGAGATGTGAAAAATTGCTTACCCCCTAAGTGTGCTGCAGAGGCAAGTGGAACTCATAAAGGGAGTGTTGATTTCATGGAGGGAAAGTATATAGGGTTCCAAGCGCTCCTGGGTTAATACCTTGGTCACACTGACGGGTAAAAAAGCCAGTGTGTTGGACTGACTGACCCAATCAATATCTCTTTAGGTGTCTGCCAATCACCCCATTAGGGAGCAAGACCGAGTGGATTAGTTCAAGCAGCTTCTCAGATGCTCGGCCAGTCTCTCTTCCTTAGGTAGGAAATGGGAGGAATGGCTTCATTTGGAGAAGGGACGGGGAGGCCTCCAGATTTGGAGAGCACTGAGATATGTTCAGAACAACTCAGAGGCAGCTGACTACTCTATGCAACTCATGCTGCAGAAATATTCGTAGAAACACAGAACACATTTCTAGAAACTAAACAAATAGACAGACTATGCGTACCTGACCACCGATCTGACCCAAAACTCAGCTGGGGGAAGATTTAAGATATCAACTATCGAGGTGTCCGGATGCTTGGGTGGCTTAGTTGGTTGGTTAAGGGTCGGACTCTTGGTTTCAGCCCAGGTCATGATCTCTAGGTGGTGAGATTGAACCCTGTGTCTGCTTTGCCTGCTTGGGTTTCTCTCTCTCACCCTCTCTCTGCCCTTCCCTCATTCATGCTCTCTCTCTCTCTCTCTCTCTCTCTCTCTGAAAAGAAATAAAACACACACATACACACACAATGGAGGAGTCAAAAGCATAAGGTTTCTTTTGGATTCCCACCCTCCCCTCCAAGAATTCCCAGAGAGTACTTCCCATTGATTAACTTTTTTTTTTTTAATGTTTTTACTTATTTATTTATTTTGAAGGAGAGAGAGAGAGAGAGAGAGAGAGAGAGAGAGAGAGAGAGCATGAGCGGGGGAAGAGCAGAGAGAGAGAGGGAGACACAGAATCTGAAGCAGGCTCAAGACTCTGAGCTGTCAGCACAGAGCCTGACACGGGGCTCGAACTCATGAACTGTGAGATCATGACCTGAGCCGAAGTCGGAGGGTCAACAGACTGAGCCATCCAGGTGCCCCACTACTTACCAATTTTGAACTAAAAATAATTTGATGTCAAAATTTTTCCTCTGAATCTTGCATTCGAATCATCCTCTCAGTGTGCTCACTTTCTCCCATTTCACAGAATTTTTGTCATGGCTCAAGAAAATGAGGTTGCTCTACTGAATCTATAGTCTAGAAAGGGATACATGGAGGGGCCTCACGTTGTCCAGATTTGTCTACAGCAGTTTTTTGTGTATGGACTTTTTCCAGAGAAAGGGTCCAGGGATTGTGTAATATTCTCCAAAGGGTCTGTGAGTTCTTTTCCCCACATTTAAGAAGGATTTACTGACCCTAATGTAAATGCAACATGAAGGCAACAAAGCAACAGTCCTTCCTTCCTCTCCTTGTGATGTATTTCCTCATAAAGCCAAGAGGTGGCAGCATAAACACCACCCTGTAGCTGTCCCATTTTCCTGACCAAAGAACTTTCAAAGGTAAAACGTGTAATGTGAAAGCCCATCAGTAACCTTGCTTTGGTTTGGATAGAGTGTGGGTATGTGTCCCATCAAACCACCTTAAAATACTCCTGGAGGAGTAGACCAAGATGGAATGAGCAGTCCTGGATTCTAAGGTCACATAACACTGAAAGACAACGTTTGGGGGGGTGCCTGGTTGGCTCAGTTGGTTAACCCTGCAACTTCAGCTGAAGTCATGATCTCATGGCTGGTGGTTGGTGCCCCGCATCAGGTTCTCCACTCTCAGTGCAGAGCCTGCTTGGGATCCTCTGTCTCCCTCTCTCTATGCCCCTCCTCCTCTTGTTCTCTCTCTCTCTCTGTCTCTCTGTCTCTCTGTCTCTCTGTCTCTCTCAAATAAATAAACATTTGAAAAAAAGACCATAGTAAAAAAGAAAGACAACCTTTGGTACACTTTTGTTAGAGAGTACCATGCCAGAAAGGCACACAGCTTGATTATTGATTGAATCAAAAGCACATACTTTAAATCGAATCTAATCTCCCAAACTGTGATTAGTATTTTATTTTATACGTTGTGTCATTGTTTATATACTGTATAAACTACCTTAAGAAATTACTTATTCTGAACAGAAAAATACTTTAGTTTCTTTGAACCCACCAAAAAGGTCTCTTTCAGTTCTACTCCTTGGGGGATTGAAAATAACAAAAAAAGGGGAAGTTATTTGACACATGTAGATTCAGAAGATTTTATTTTGATAATTAAGTATCACTTTCATTTTCTGTGTAAGTATGAGAAGCAGGGATCTTTGCTACAAATTCTTAACCAGATGCACACTGGATAGTTTTTCTACTTTAAACGTATCTAGTCAACTCAGACATAAGCATTTTAAGTAGCAGATTCTGGGTGTTAATAATTTCTCAGGATAGACCGGTGGGTTAAATGGTATATGTTATGCGATCCTCGTAATTTTTAGTGATGAGATTAAGCATGGGCTTTTATCTTAAACAAGTCAAGCATCAGACCTGAAAAAGCAATCATTTGGTGGGCTTAGATGAAATGTGTTTTGCCTATCATTCCTATTCCCTTGAAAAGTCTCCATAAAATTCATAATTATTGGGTAGCAGAGAACAGATACACCTAGTTTCAGACTGTTCTGTGGGAGAGAGGATGATAGAAAGGGCCTGGTGGCATTTGACAAATATCAACAGACATAATGCAAATTTTGTGGGTGGAATAGAACGTAAGAAATACTTGCCAGTCTGTTTTGGTTCATTTTTCATAGGCCAGTTTAAACTGTGAGGCTCCTTTGAAATAGAAAATAATCTCCTGGGGTAAAACAGGAACAAAGTGTTCAGAGTATAAGTCCAGCTTCTCTTGGATAATAAGAACTTTGCAAGAGTGATTAATTGATCAATTAATTAATCAATTGATTAGTATTTATGGAGCATCTTTTTTTTTTTTTTTTTTTTTTGCCTAGCTTTCTGCTGAGTGTCTTGAGGACTAGGAGACAAATGTGATGCATATTTTCTTAGTTACATTCCCAATACCTCTTGTGCCTTAATATGTGAATGTGGGGGATTCAGAGTTTACAGGTGGGTAGGGGTACATAAGAGCACTCTGTTAACTTCTTTAATGTAAACGATTCTCTTTCACTTTCTGAAAGACTATCTGATTGGGAAGGACTAGATGCAACTCATTTCATTTGTTTGCTCCCCACTTCCTATTAGCCCAGGTGCTTGACACACCTGGAGTCCCTTTTATAAAATGTTTTCATTGAATACAAACTGGTCCAGATGGGCCACAGTTTGAGCGGCCTTTAGGCTGCTAGTTTGACTGTCTCGTTCTCCAGGGTGATGTTTGCGCTTGTGTTTTTGTCTGATGGCTCTGCCACAAGGGAAAGAAAGTGCACGAAAGGCTTGTCGACCATGCAGATCTTCCGGTAGCATAGAGCCTATGGGGGTGCGTGGTTACCTTTTGGGGGTAAAGGTGGGGCTCAAGCAGTAGAACAGGTTTGGGCTGGATGACCCTTTCTTCTGGATTCATTCCTAAGAACACTGTAGGAATCTATAACTAGGGGACTATTTTTAAATACTCCCAGTGTGTTGGGACTGATGGAGAGGCTGACTCAATAAATATGGAATCTACCACACGTTGGATTATAGTTCCCATGGGATAAAAGGGATATTTCTGGAAACTTCTTATTCTGTGTAGTTTCAGGGTTCTCACACAGCCTCTAATTACCTATGTATTTAAGGCGTTATTGCTTTTTGTTTTTTTTAACGCTGTGGATTTATGAAATTCACAAATAGCAATTAAGGCCAGATTCCTCTTAAAAAAAAAATTTCATATGCCGCAGCTTGACTTATCTCAGTTTTATCTGACCTATAATTATCCCATATATCAGATGGTCTTAATCACTAATTCCCAATGTGTGATCCTCGAAATGAAAGTTCCGCAGCATATTAATAAGTCTTGTTTGGAAAAGGGTTCCACATGCAAATGAATTTGAGACATGCTGGTCTAAACCAAGGCCAGCAGGTTTCTCCACCATGAGACTTTATGTGATCTGTCAACCTTGGAGGCTGGGAATGTGCAGCCCTTCACAAATGCTCTGGTCAACAACTTCCTTTCCAGAGAGGGTCTTGCAGGACCCATGTTCTAAGAACTGCACTTTGGGAAGTACTTGTTTGTAGATTTGTTCGTGTTTGAAAAGACTTTATCAAAGGAAAAGTGGACAAGTTTTATGAAGGAAAAGTAGACATAGGGGAGGCAGAAGATCGCACAGGGGTTTATTTTGAAGATTAAAAAAAAAATTAATAACCTAAGACCAAAAAGGCAACAGGCAGGTCTTTGGTAGTCTTATAATGTTATAAGAAAATACATTTTGCAATAATTAAAACAAAATCTTTTTTAATGTTTATTTACTTTTGAGAGACAGAGCACGAGCAGGGGAGGGACAGAGAGAGAGAGAGAGAGAGACAGAGAGAGAGACAGAATCCAAAGCAGGCTCCAGGCTCGGAGCTGTCAGCACAGAGCCCTAAGTGGGATTCAAACTCACAGAACCAAGAGATCATGACCTGAGCCGAAGTCGGAGGCTTAACCAACTGAGCCACCCAGGGGCCCCTACAATAATTTTTAAAAAGTGCATTGCAGATTACAGATTGGTGAAAATATAAAGACGCATCTAAAATACTGCCGTTCTCAGGCACAATTTAGTGTAAGAATCTCATTAAGATTCATGTTCTGAAAATGTTTCGTTTCTAAAATAGGCTTGGTAAGCTTGGTACAGCTTGGGCCTTTTATGTATAATTTAACAACGGAAACCATAACAACAATAATGTATGGATAGGAAGAGTTTATCCTCTTGAACGAACAAATTAGGTCATCGGCAAGCAGTTTGATTTAATGGGAATCCCCGCGAGGTACTCACATAGTGAGAAACGGCTCTTCTCCTGTTAGAAAAGAATGCTGGAAAGAACGTTCTCCCGTTTCACACAGGAATGGGACTGTGCCACAAGAATTGGATACGTGTTAATTCCCCCGTAGTGCTGTTGGCATGCATC